>NW_026126684.1:0-643450 GCF_943737965.1 Phodopus roborovskii | reverse complement strand
CTGAGAACTGGAGCCCTCATTCTCCCATGGTGGTGACCACTAACTGGGTCAGTCTGTGGCAAGTCCTCACTCTTTGGGCACAAGAGACATAGTTCAGTGGTAGGAGAGTAATCTTAACTAGTATTTCCAGGCCCTGGTTTCATTCCTAGTGCCTAATGAATAACTAAATAAATCTATTAATTAAAACAAATATTTAAACATGTACTCATTTCTCTTCTCCTCTTTTCAGAAAACGTGATGATTACTCAATAAGACACTTTATTACCTCCCCAAGAACAATAAACTGTCACTAGAAAACACTGGGATAATGATCTATCTGAAGAACACATCAAGACAAACAATACATGGCATACAAATACAAGTAAAACATATTATCAGATTAAATAACCAAAAAAGACTTGGAGAGTGAAAACTTAGCTTCCCTTTGTGTGTGATCCTTCAAATCTGACATTTTTCAGCAGAGCAATTCTATTGGAAACTTTAGAAGTACCCGTGCCTTAATGGGAAATACCTATATGGATGAAAGGAAATATCTACTAACTTACAACAAGAAAACATCAACCTAAATGGAGGGAAACTCAATGCAATTCCACTGAAATGAGGAGCATGACTCCAGGTTGTACATTCTTTACATGTGTATTCAACATAGTACTCAAACTTCTAAATACACCAAGAAGACAAAAAAAAAAAAAAAAAAAAAAATAGATCAAAGGCACACAAATTGGAAAGTAGAAAAGTGAATCACTCACTAATTGCCAATGACATGATACAATATACATAAGTGATGCCAAAAATTCTTAGAGAGGCTCCTACAACTGGTAAACACCTTCAGTAATGTAGCAGAAAATAAGATTAACTAAAAAAAATTCTGCAGCCCTTCTATGTACAGATGAAAAAAAGAGACTGAGAAGGAAATCAGAGAAAAATCACCCTTCAAAATAGCCACAAATAACATAAAATATCTTGGGATAACTCTAACCAAACAAGCAAAAGATAGGTATGACTAGAACCTCAAGTCTTGAAAGGGAAGAAATTACAGAAGATATCAGAAAATGGAAAGATCTCCCTTGAACTTGAACAGGCAGGGTCAACACAATGAAAATGGAACTACTACCAAAAATAACCTACAGATTCAAAACAATCTTCATCGAATCCCTGCAAAATTCTTCACAAAACTTGATTGGATAATACCCAACTTCATATGGGAAAAACAAAAACCCAGGATAGCCAAAGCAATCCTGTACAATAAAGGATCTTCTGTGGGCATCACAATCCGACTTCCAGCTCTACTATAGAGCTATAGGGATGAAAACAGCTTGGCATTGGCATAAAAATTGACAGTTGGACCAATGGAATCCAATCCAAGAACCCCGATATCCACCCACATACCTAAGGAACACATAAATTTGACAAAGAAGCTAAAAATATAAAATGGAAGAAGGAAAAACATATGCAACAGATAGTGCTGGTATACCTAGCAATGAACATGTGGAAGAATTCAAATAGATCAATATCCATTGCCATGCACAAAACTCAAGTCCAAATGGATCAATGACCTTGATATCAATCCATCCATACTGAACCTCATAGAGAGAAACATTCATTTGAATGCATAGGCACAGGAAATCACTTCCTATATAGACCACGAGTATCACAAACAAGCAGGACCTTCTGAAACTGAGAAGCTTCTGTAAAACAAGAACACAATAAGACAAAAGCAGCTCCCTACAGAAGGGGAAAAATCTTCACCAACCTCTCATCTGACAAAGGGCTGATCTCCAAACTGTACAAAAATCTCAAGAAACTAAAAATTGAACTACCAAATAATCCTATTAAAAAATAGGGTAGAGATCTAATCAGAGATTTGTCAACAAAACAATCTCAAATCCCAAAAAGAAAAAAAAAAAAAAAAAAAAAAAAGGAATTGCTCAACATCCTTAGTCATCAGGGAATTGCAAAATCAAAATCCTTCTGAGATTCCATTTTACACAGATCAGAATGTCCAAGATCAAAATCACCAACGATTGCAGCAGTTATTGTGGCTCAGTTTTAATTTTGTAACTCCTGAATTTCTTGTTTAAGTGTATGCTTTTACTTTTTTACCAGTTTGAGGATATCAATTTCTTTTAAGCTCATTAATCTGAAGAGTCATTTGTTCGGATTTCAAATCAATGTGTGACAGCTTGTAAATCTCTTACCTCAGAAATTTCTAATGTTAGTTGAATCTGTTTACTTATCAAATTGTTGTTTTCACACTGCATCTTTTCCATCTTCTTACTGATTTCAATTTCTAAATCATCTATCTGATGCTTGTCGTGAATGTTCAGATTATCTTTAAGTTTTTCAATATTTATTTGAAATTCAAGTTCTAGATATTCTTTTAACTTGAAAAGTTCTGCTTCATGACTGGAGGGACTTGGCTTCGCAACTGCTCCAGTCTGATTTTTGGGAATTTGACATCCCGTTTACTATCCCATTTCCAGTTTCATTTCACAATTTCTAATTCCTGATTCATGTTAAACTCAAGATCCTTCTGGTTTCCATACATAGCAGCGACCTCGGCTTTCAATTCTTCCACTGTCTGGTGGCATTTACGTGAATTATTTAATTTCCTTTCCTGCTTTTCTATTTTTTCTCGATCTCTATCAATCTGTTCTCTTAAAATGTTGACTTCTTCTTAAAGATCATTAAACTGACACTGAAGTGCGGTTTTCTCTCTGAACTACACAGAGTTCTTTGCTGAGGTTCTCCTTTTGAGAAAGGGTATCTCGCAATTTTATATTCTGTCCATTTAATATCACATTCCATAACTCACTTTCCTTTTTGTACTCTTTATACATACATATTGCACCTACCAACCGTAGTATGTGCATATGATATTAAAATAGACTCTGTCACTTTTATGGCAGGGATTTAAGACTATCTGAGATTTCTGTTGTTGCATTAATTCTTCTTTCATGTGCATGATTTCTCTTCCATACATTTAATGTAGCTCCACTTGAGGTGATCTTATTTCATCTCTGTTTCTCTCTGGGTGTGCTCTTCTCTATGCCCTTGTCAGTTACATTAACTTGGTAACATCTCTTCTGAAGGTCTTCACCTGTCTCCTTGACGTGTTTAATTCCTAAAACCTATGCTTTCTCTTTTTCTTTATAACTGGTTAGCTCCAGTTTTAAGCTTTGGGTCTCTTGGTCCCTTTTCTGTAAGCTGGTTCTTTTAAGTTTCCCACTAACTTCTCAGCAGTTTCTAACTGCCTATACAGAGCACCATTCTTCTTCTCTTTTTTCAGCCTTTCTTTCCTGCACCACCTCAATGATGGCCTGCTTTTCTTGTATTTTAAAAGCATTTACTAACTTTTTAACCTCCTTCCTCAAGGGGAAAAAAAAGGAAATTAAAACTATTTCTGGTAACCTTGTTGCTTAACTTACCAAAAGACTTAACAAAAGACAGATGAAGGTCCCATTTTTACATCATTCTAAAAAGTTGCTATTGTGCCCACCCCTCAATCATTTCCATTATAAGACACTTGATGGGGGGATGTCATTCTTTAAATATGTTCCTCATACTGGTGTAAGACCCTCAGAATGAGGAGTCTCCCAGTTTCTGTTGGTACCCCAAGAACTCAATGTCCAGTCCAGTTGCTGCAACATGCAGAGGCTTTAATGAACAGGAAATGTTTGAGCCAATGGGCTCCTATAGCATGCATGCTATAGAGATCTCCCCCCACCCCCTTGGGCCCAGGTGTTTTTAAAAGGCAAACCCGCAGCTTAGGGAGGGGGTGGGACCTATGTCCATTGAGTAAGTGACCCTTGGAGGCCGGATTGTCTGCTATTAAGGTCAACAGACCTTAGGGCCTCAGGGTGTGCTAATTAATTTTGTCTGGGCAAATCGGAGTTGCAGCTATCTCTTTGTTTCCTAAGGACCCTATTCACCACCTGCTGACTCACAGCAAAGGAGGGGCAGTGTGAATTCTTGTTATCTCAGGGCCTTGTGACAGGAAGTTAGCAAATTCCAAGGGACAGATATTGGTTTCCAGGTTAGTCCTTCATTAACATTGCATTGTTTATCTTTCACTGGTTAATAAATAAAGCACTTTTGACTAATAGGAAAGAAAGGCGGGACAAGGAGACAAGGAGGATTCCAGGAAGTTGTAGGGAGGAGTAAGCAAGGAGAGACTGGAGAACAGAGGTCCGGGACCCACTCTCCCGCGTAAGATGAGACCACGTGGAAATACTTAGATTAATAGAAATGGGTTAATAATTAAGACAAAACTAGCTGGTAAGAAACTAGTACCTGACCAATAGCATTATATCTAATACAGAGTCTCTGCATGTTATTTGGGCTTACGCAGCAGTGGGTCCCAGTGGCAGGGGAAAACCTACTGCTAACATATGGTGCAGCAATGTGGCTAATAAGAACTTCCATTTAAAACCTTAACAGATGCTTTAAAAAGGGTTTTAGAAACAAAAGAACAGAGACAAGCAAGGCTTCTTCCTAACAACATTTTTCTGGGTTGGACTCTGTTTTGCATGAGTCAAGCAGAGATTTCCGAGGCTCCTTTAAGTGAAGTTTCCTGACTCAGCATAAGGGCCAAAAAAAAGCACGGCTTAAAAAAGCACTGCTAAAAATTTATTGTTGTGCACCAGAGCTGGCAATGGAAGTGACCACGTCTCCAAGCCAGCAACATGCTGCTGAATGGCAGCATAGTCCAAGGCAGTGAGCACAGCTGTCAGTACTGGGGATAAAATAGCCATCTTGGATAAGACCTCGGTTAACACAGCTGTGACTTTCATTTTAACAATGTTGTTGCTTACCAGATAAAAGACTCGTGGACAGAAAAAGATAAAGATTTACAATACAGACAGATCCACATAAAAACAAAAAACAAAAACAAAAACAACAACAACAAAAAGCTAAAGGTTTACAGTGTGTTCTAAAATATATGTAGGCTTGGGAGAGAACAGGAAATTAAAATGGTTTTAAAAATACAGCAAGTAGCTGGGTATGGTGGCACATGCCTTTAATCTCAGCACTCCGGGGAGACAGATGCAAGCAGATCTCTGTGATTGGAAAATAAACCTGTTATGCAGAGAGAATTCCAGGACAGATAAAAGTTACACAGAAAAACCCTGTCTCAAAAAACGAAAAAATAAAAAGTAAAAGAAACAAAGTAATTAAAAGACCACATAAAAATGGAGAGAATCTGCATAATGTATGGCATTGTATTGTCTTTGTATCTTTTGACTGCTGAGAAAAATAACAACCACTGTTAAAGGAAATGCTGCTGGATGAATTCAGTTTATATATTTTAAAAATGCTTTGACTTCAAAATTTAAGTCTAAGGACAAGTTACTGGGGAAAAGGATTTCTATTTTTGTTTTCACAGAAAATGAAAAGCTATGGATTCCTTCCAGACTAATGTGGTTTGAGCAAGCCAGACCCCCGAAACAGATTACCAGGTGATCCTACATTCAAAACAGCTGGACATAGCAGCCTTGCAGACTACAGCCTAGATTTCTGCATCTTCTTAGAATCCCCCATGTCAGCTACCCTTATCAGCAGGAAGCAGTTTGGAAAGAACGACTCAAATTCCCAAATATTGTTTGTAAATGTTTGTTTTCATGTAAATGGACTTGGTTGTAAATGCTTAATGATTACAACCAATATCTTTTTAAAGATAAAAAGGGGATTATGGAATAGATATGAATACTTTGTTTTGGAATGGATTTTCATTTATTGATACAATTTAAGGTCAATTTTGTGATATGTATAATTCTCATCTTGTTTAGATATTGTGTTTATATAGCTCATTTAGAAATGTAATATATAATGTAGTACAGATTATAGATATTACCCATGATAGTCAAAGCTTAGAGTTAGTTAGATATCAAGATATACAGAGATGTATTGAGATGAATAGGCTTTCTTCAAACCTTTCAAAGACCTACAGTATATGGCATTTAAAATGGTGTAGGGTTTTCTTGACAGTGAGACATATAGGCTGGCAACACCACCTGCAACAAAAGGAAGATGGACATTGAAGAAACTCGTTATGAAGTTTACTTCCAATATGGCAAGACTAGCTAGCCATTTGGACAAGATACTGCTCTTGTCTGGACTGTTTTACTTTATGCTATATAAACTGGACATGCAGGACCCATAGAAAAGTGCTGATTCAAGATGGACATTGCTACAGAGTCCCTGCTTCATGGAAGGGTCTGCCAGACAATCCACAGGACACAGAGAAAAATGAATGACAAAACGCCAATACAAGAAGACAGTTTAAAGTTTCCTCCTTTGCTGAAGAGTCTGCCAGACCCACTATGGCCTAGGGGTTAAGATGGAAGATTACAGAAAAACTTCAGGTGACTGACCAGGCAAGATGTCTCTGTCATCTCTAGAGTTTATATATTATCCTTCTGAGGTCTTTGAAGGAGTTGAAGACAGATACTTATAGATATAGTTTACCTTAGTTAAGCTTAAAGATAAGTTACATATAGGACTTTAGACTCACAAATATAGGATAAATGATAGAATAGTTTCTTTTAATTTTGCTAAATGTTAATGGACTAAATAGTGCTAACAGTGATTCCTATTTGATAACTGTTATGTGATATATTTTGCTATGTTAAGGTTAAAACCCTTCTTTTTATTTAGACAGAAAAGAGGAGATGATGGGAGATGCCATTATGTATATATGTTTCTCATACTGCTTAATGAATAAAGCACTGTTGGCAATAGGAAAGGAAGATAGGTAGGACTAGGAGACAAGGAGGAAGAGGAAGTAGTAAGGGAGGAGTCAAGATGGAGAGTCTGGAGAGAACAGAACCGCCATTCCTCTGCTCTCTGTATGACCACGTGGAAATACATAGAAATGGGTTAATACTAAAGACAGAGCTAGTCGAAAAGAAACAAGTAACTGGCCAACAGCATAATATCAAATACAGAGTCTCTGTGTGTTATTTGGGGCTGGCGTGGCAGCTGGAAAAGACTGGCGGTGAGAGGAAAAACCTTACTCCTTACAATACAACATTGAATACATTTGGTTATTTTATCTATGATACAGCAGGTTATTCTAACTACATAACAAAGAAAATGTTCTTAAATTTGAAAACAAAAACATAAACAGGATTCCTAAAAACTAAACCATATGTGGAAACTAAGATCATCCATACCATATATAAATACAACATTTTTTGAAACAGTGGGTGGGTCCTCTTCCTGAGTCCTAGAAAATGATATATCAGGAATCCTACCACGCATCTTCTAATATCCCACTCCTCTTTTCTCAGGGGCTCACTTTCATATCCTGTTTTTTTTTTTTTTTTTAATCCTTCAACCCAATCTGGTCAACACACTCCCAAAAGTCCATTCTATTCCACTATTTTTCTCCTCCTCCATATATGTCCTCATTATATTTCTAGAAATCATTCATTGCTGACAGTATCTTCCACAAGTTTAGAACAGCTTGAACAATACAATTTTGTTAATATAACTAGTAGCCCTTTGAGAGTATTGAAATTTTAAAACTCTAATGAAAATCTTAATAAAAATGTGTTTAATATAATAGATAAACCTGAGTAAAATATTTTGAAAGTCATTGCTTTTGAAGAAAGGGGGAGATATTCTTCTCTCCACTACTCTAACCCTCCCAACCCCAGAAACACTAGTATTGACTCTTAACTGCCATACTTATGTGGGCTAGTCCAATCTAGTCCTAGAGAAAGTTAAGACAGCTGAGTCTTTTACTTAGTTATGTTCTCTTTATACCACTTCAATATGTTCATGTGGGAGCAGGTAAACATATAATAACAAATACCCATACCCAAAGCAGATACATTGAAACATATTTTCTTTTAATGACCTACAGTCCATGTTGGGATTAAGCCCAAATTGTCTGCATCCACCTCCCAAATGCTGGGATCACAGGCATGAGCCACCACAGTTGGCTGAGTTCTGAAGTCAACAATTTCCAACTCAAAGCTCTTGGGCTAGAAAACCAAGCCTTACTAAGAATTTCTTTTGATGAAACAGTGATATTTGCTTGTATATCTTCAAATCATATCACAATATGCTAAGCCAATGCTGACTCCATTTCTTTGTAAAGGAAAACCATTTTAAACTTTGTGGAGCATTTCTAACAATTAGAAAACAAAGTGCCCTTGCCTTAAACAGTTTACAAAATTTCTTTTTAAATATAACAAAATGATTGGAGATGTCATTCTGTAAATATGTGTATCTTATTGGTTAATAAATAAAGTCTTGTTGGCCAATAGGAAAGCAAGATTGGCAGGACTAGGTGACAAGGAGAATTCTAGGAGATGTAGTAAGGAGACGCAAGATATAAAGACTTGATAAAAAAAAGTTCAGGACTCTCTCTCCACTAAGAAAATACCACTTGGAAACAGTTAGATTGATAGAAATAGGTTAATATTTAAGACAGAGGTAGCCAATAAGAAACACCAGTAACTTGCCAACAGATTTATATCAAATACAGCATCTCCTTGTGTTATTTTCTGGCTGATATGGCTCTGGGACCAGGTTGGCAGGGAAAACTGCTCATAACAAAATGGCATATCTGAGGTGGATAGGTAGAACTTCCACTTAACACTTAACAAAAGCGTAAGAAAGGGATTTGACAAACAAAATAACAGAAAAATGAAAGTCTTCTTGGTAGCATCATTTTAATCAGGCATACTCTGTTTTACTAGAGACAAGCAGAGATTTGCGTGGATCCTTTAAGGGAGATTTCTTGACTGGGCATAAGTGGCAAACACAGGTAACAACTGAATGGTTTATGTAGAGGCTGGCAATGGCAGTGAAAACATCTCCAAGCTAGCAGTATGATGCTAGATGGCACTTAGACCAAGGAAGTGAGCAAAGCTCTCACTGCTGGTGGTAAATGTATTCTTGCCATCTTGGATAAACAGTTGATTATCAACAGTTATGGCTTTCATTTTAGCAATGTTGTTGTTTAGCAGATAAAAGACTGTGGCCAGAAAAAGATAAAGAACCATCACCTGTGTTTTCCAATTAGCACAGGGACAAACCCTAAATGTTTTCACAGACTCCAAATATGCCTTTGACATCCTCCTGTCCCATGCTGCTATCTGGAAAGAATGGGGGGGGCTGCTTACACTACAAAAGGAGGATCCATAACTATCTCAGATTATATTATGGCCCTGTTAAAGGCCTCCCACCTCCCCAAAGCTATAGAGATTATTCACTGCTGGTCTCATCAGACTGACAGCTCCATTATCTCTAAGGGAAACAACTTAGCTGAGGAAGCAACTAAAGCTGCAGCCCTCAGAAGCCCACAATCACCACACCCACCACAGGGAATTCTTACACTACAACCCACAACCCACATCCTCATAGTCACCTTCTGATACTCAACAAATTCTGTCCTATTTACACAGGCTCTTTCATTCTTACAGCAAGGCTCTTTCTCATTTTGTCAAGGCTCACCTCCAGCCCACTCCTGAGGACTTGGATTTCTTAAAAACTATCACTGCCTCTTGTAAAACTTGTCAGATGTCATTTCCTAACTCCAGGTATCCTAGCTTCACTTTTCCTTCCCAGGCCAGGGCCTCTCTCCCAGGGATTGATTGGCAACTTGACTTTATCCACATGCCTACAGTCAGACAGGTCAAATAAATCCTCGTATTAGTTGATACTTTCTCAAGTTGAGTGGAAACTTTCCAACTACTAGCAAAAAGTTCAGACAGTCTCTGACACCCTTCCCAAGGAAATCATTCTAGGGTTTGGAATCCCAGCTTCTCTTCAGTCAGACAATGGTCCTGAGTTCACCTCTCAGATTTTGCAAATCTTATCTAAAGCTCTCACATCCCTTGGCATTTCCATATCCCCTATCACCCTCTGTCCTCAGGGAAGATGGAGTGTACTAATGGTTCCTTAAAAAGTGATCTTGTTAAAATGTCACAGGAACTTCACCTTGACTGGGTAAAGCTCTTGCCTCTGGCTCTATTCAGGCTTAGGTCCCTCCCCAAATGACCCCTTCTCATCTCACCCTTTGAATTTATGTACAGGAGGCCAGTTCTAACACCTGGTCTCTCACCCAAACTGTCACCTCTCCCTGACCACCTACTTACACCCTTACTTCATCATCTCCTTTCTCACCTATGGAACTTTACTGAGCACTCCCTGCCTCGACCTTGCCCCAACTTCTGTACATCCCCATTTAACATCTGGGACCAGGTCCTTCTCTCTCCCTCAGACCAATGCCCCTCACACCTTTCCCCTAAATGGCAGGGCCCCTTCAAGGAAATCCTTGTCACTCCAACAGCTGCAAATCTTGAGGGCCTTTCCCACCTCAAACCCTTTTACTTCTCCCTCATATACAGCAACTACAACAGGACCCTGTTCCCTTAAGCTTCAGAAGACACCAAGATCAACTACACTGTCTCCTATTCTAGAAGATTGAGGATTTATTCCTATAAGCTCATCCTGCCAGATTGGAAGCCCATGCTTTCCTTCCTGTCCTCAGGCTGACCTAAAACTTCTAATCTAACAAATTAGCTGTTGTTACAAGAATGACATCCAAAAGCCATGGATCTAGAGACACAAATCATCAAACACTTGTAACTCCTAAATAAAGGTAACATTTCTAACATGAATATCTACTAATGTGTCTAAGATGTTTTCACAAACCCAAAGGAGTCTTTGGGTTCCATGGAGCCTAATTGGATCCACTTAAACAGGTCAGATTCACTCCAGATAAATATTACTCAACTTCCTTCCTGGCCTAGGGACTCCCTTACCTTGTCCTGGGACTCCCCTTGGGAGCCCCTCTCCCCACCTAATAATTCTCCCATTAAGTATCAGGACCCTAACGAAAAAACTGAACCTTGTCTTCTTCTCTGCTAACATCTTCCCAGGTCTCAAAGAGACACCAGAGCTCCATACTGTCAGGGTTGCAATGAAACAACCAGCTACCAGGACATGGCAGTGCCCCAGCATTCTTGGATCCCCAAAGATTATCTATGCCCCCAAGTCATCAGGAAGCAGTCTTGAGAACTCAAAGTCCTTATCCCCTAACCTGCCATACCCAACCCCCACCTTTTTAATAACAATAAAAGGTGGGAATGTTGGAAACCAGCAGCCTACTGACCCAGCCCCTGACAATGGGCAGGAAGCTCATGGCCATATCATCACTATGTCAGGCTGGGCAGGGGACTCAGTTACATATGCACAAGTCCCCCTTTTTAAAGCAAGTGCCACACACACATACACACACACACACACACACACCCTCTCTCCTGCTTTCAGTTGGCCACCAGCTACCCTTCTTTCTCTCCCCTCTCTCAATAAACTTCACGTGGGTGCTGAGTCGCCTGTTTGTGTTTTATAGGCAATATCTGCAGCAACAGAACAACAAAGACAGATTCAGATAAAGAAAAACCCCTAAAGATTTACAGTATTTTTAAAAAATATACTTAGGGTAGGGAGAGAAAAAGAAACAGGATAAAGTGATTTAAAAAAAAATAGAAAGAGAGTAGATGCCTGTGATGGTACACAAATTTAATTTCAGCTCTTGTGAGGCAGAGGCAAGGAGATCTCTGTGATTTTAATGTGAACCTGGTATACAGAGTTAATTCCAGGACAGGTAAAAGTTACACAGGGAAACCCAGTCTCAAACATTGAAAAAATAAAAGTAGAAGAAATAGAATAATAAAAAAAGTCACATGCAGATAGAAAGCACACACAGTCTGGATACTGGATGCTATTGTGTTGTCTTTGTATTGTTTGACTGCTGAGGAAATAGCAAAAAATGCTAAAAGAAATGCTGCTGGATTAATCCAATTTATGTATGTTAAAAATGCTTTCACTTCCAAATTTAAGTCTAAGGATAGGTTAGTAGGGAAAAGAATTTCTGTTTTTGTTTCCACATAATGAAAAGCTGTGGATTCCGTCCAGATTAACATGGTTTGATCAAACAAGACACTCTGAAACAGTGTTCCCGGTGATCCAACATTCAAAACAGCTAGGAAAAGGCAGCCTTGCAGACTACAGCCAGGAGATCTGTGTCTTATTAGGATCCCCAGTACAGTGCCCCTTACCAGCAGGAAGCAGTTTGGAAGGAATGGAATTTGTTATAAATGGTTAATGATGACAACCAATCTCTTTTAAAGGTAAAGAGGGGATTATGGTATAGAAATTAATACTTTCATTTGGAATGGATATTTGTTTATTGATACAAATTTAAGGTCAATTTCGTGATATGTATATTTCTCCCCTTGTTTAAGTATTGTGTTTATATAGCTCATTTAAAAATGTATAATTCAGTATAGATAATAGTCATCTACTTTGACTAATAGATAGTCAAAGCTTATAGTTAAGTTAGTTAGGTTTTCTCAGTATACAAATATATATATCAAATGGATCGGCATTCTTCAAACCTTTCGAAGACCCACAGAACATAGCATTTAAAATGGTTTAGAGTTTGTCTTAACAGTGAGGCACAACTGTTCCTGGCAACACTACTGGCATCAGAAATGAAGATGGACAACCAAGAATCTCTTTATGGAGTTTGCTTCTAATACATTTGGGAGACTTGAAGCTAGCGGTTTGCTGAAATGCTAGGCTAGATAATTTTAACAGTATCACGGGACAGTCCTTACCACAATCCCCTGTCACTCGTATACTGGCTGCAATCTCCCTGACAGTGATATTAGTCGCTATTAGGTTCAATAGTTTACAGGATAGTAAACACACAAGACAGTGTGGAGAGCTATGGCCACCAGGGTCACAGCTGCCCATTACTGGCCACTAGGGCCCACACAAACAGCCTAAACACCTCAAAGGAAAGCAATAAAGCCAATGCAGCTTTCTGCACTGCCAAAACCACTTGAGCAGCCACCTCCACCCAGAAAGGCCACCAGTCTGAACATCCATGGGTATGACTGCAAAAGCTAAAAGCACGGTCCCAGCCAGATGCTCAAAGCCACTGCCTCCTTAGAAACTGCAATGTCTAGCAGATCCCTGAATGCAGATTCCAGCTAAGGCGCCAGCAGGACCACCTCCAACTGCAAAAATCAGATCTGCAGTGCAGACTTCTACAGCCACCACCAGCTCCCAGAGCTCACTCCCTTTCCACCTCAAGCGCCCCCAAGCCTGCTCCCTTGTCTCTAACACAGACCGAGAAACCCCCGGGGTGTATGTACCATGCCAGAGGGCAGCTAGACCATGTGACCTACTGCAAGGCAGAAAGGTAGACCAGGCTGCGAGCCGCCCGACTTCAGCAAGCCTAGAACACCATCCCTGCCACCGCTTCGCTCTGCCTCCGAAGCTGGAGGCCTCCTTCTCACAAAAGACAGAACCCGAGAAGCTGGCAGGTGGGCTTTGGGTCTTAGGGTCGCTACATGTCCTGCCTGGCACCTCCAACACTACCGCGCGCCGCCTGCTGGTCACGGACAGGACGGGGCCTCCTGAGACCACGACCCAGAAGGTGTGGATCCTTGCAAGACAGAGGGGACCTGAGGATGTGACCTTTGCCTATGGCACTGGGGCAATGGGTAGAAAGTGATTGCTGCAGACACAGCCACGCCCTGAGAACCGCAAGCCACAAGGAAAGGACCTATGTGTCCCAGGAGGGGGGCACAGCAGGATGTGGTAGAGGGATCTTTGACCAGCATGGTGGGTTGCGGGGGTCGGGGTCTGGGGCTAGGGAGCCAGTGAAAACACCATGCGAGCTCTCATCTTATCCTCTGTGGAATGAGAGCTGCTGCACCTATCCCAAGGAGGTGTTGCCTATGGCCTTTCAGAGCTTGGTGCTTCATGAACCCTCCCATCAGAGCTGGGGAAAACACTGTCCTGCAGAAGCAGACTGGAGGGTGAATGCATCAGGTCAACATTACTGCCCAGATACAATCGGTTTGATCTGTTGTTCTTTACATAACAGACTTGTCAAAATTCCCAAGGCAAAACTGATTGTACTAAAGGAGCCTATGTATCTATATTCACATTTACAACTGTGAACATTTAAGTTTGAATAGACTATTAATAATTCTTTCAGAATTTCACATATTTCATTTTGATCAATACTCTCACCCTATCTCCTCCAAGATCCATCCCCATTCCATAACAGACACATTTTGTTTGCACATTCATTATTTTTAAGTGCAACTAAGCCCTTCAATAGTGTGTTTTTATTAAAGGGGTGTTTTGACCAGGTCACGGGAACTGTGAACATTCTGATAGCAACTGCATTTAAAGTGTATATCCCCTGCAAGCAACAGTGTGTATGCATACAAACACTGTTTGTATGCAAATCAGTAAACAGAATGGAAAAGAAAACAAACAAACAAACAAAAAACAACATCTTGCCAATCTGTGCTAATGGGTAAGAATAGGTAAGGGACAAACTATCAAATAGTGACAAAGAGTCATCAAGATACATTCACTACAGGGGTCCCTTCATCTGCTCCCAGTCAGACTGAACTGGACTTAAAAGGCAGTGAGTGGCTGACTGTGATTGGCTTACAGGACTTGTTCCTGCTGTTCCCCAGGGGCATCTGCAGTTTAAGTTTAGACACTCCAGCAGAGGAGGCAGATTAAAGATACATCCAGAGGCAAATATTAATTTAAATGTTTGCAGAAGAATATAGTTATAAATGATAAACTAGATGTTTCAGAGTATATCACAGTAAAGCAATCATGATGATAATAAAGAGAAGAGAAAGGCAGGTGAGAAGAAAGATAGAGAGAAGGGAGGAAAGGAAGAAGGGAGGGGAGGAGGGAGGGACTCAGGATTGTGTTATATTAGAAGACCAAATCTCTAACAATAAACTTAAAATGAAGCACAAGTTTGAATTTCATAGGTATAAAGTTGCCTGTTGAGAAGAACTACTCCGTGCTTAAGGATCTCTCTTGGATGAGGGTTATCTATCATCCCAGTCCTCGATCAATACCTATTAGCACAAATCATTTTCTACATTTGAGCAGTGATGGAGAAAAATTGCTCCTCACTCACATCTCAAAAGATATTGAACCTAATTAGGAAAGAAAGAAGTAAAAGCAGATGATGTATAAGATGTATATAAAATGCCACTTACTCTAATTGAAGTGTAATTGCAAATAGAGATGATGCTGGCCTGGGAGGCTGGGAAGGTATAACGAAGGTCAGTATAAAGGCTGGCTCTCAGAAATGGAACTGGACACCTGTGCATTACAGAGCCCTGCAAATGTGCACAAAAATGAAAGGACAGTACCCCACAGTGCTAGTTAAAAACTAGTCACATTTTATAAGATTAAAAATCTCTAGCCAGCTACTCAACTAGAGCTCACATAACTGAATTTGGATGTCATAGCTTTGTTAACTTTAGTCAGACTCTGTTGGCCCTCATTGCCTGCAACTTCTGTGCTTTATGCCAGCAATAGTTTGCCTCAATTCCCTGTGCACTCTGTGTGCCACGCATTTGTCCACACGTTTGTTCAGTTGCTTAGAAATTACAGATTTTAACACAGTAAAAACAAAATCAGACAGGAGCTTCTTTGCTTTGGGACTCCATTTGGCTGTTCACCTCTGACACCTGCTGGCCACATATAGTTACTGCAACTTGAGATCAGCAAGTGAGCCAACAAGCACTCTACATGCCATCCTGATAATCTCTAATGATGAGAATATTAAATCTTTATAATGATATAAGATTGAAGAGAACAAGAAATTGACTGATTTAATGAAATATTGGAAGTTTTAATGTGCAGGAAAGCCAAACACTCCAAGAAACAATGGTGAATAGATTACAGGCCACAGAAAACTTTAAAACTGATAGGACAGGAGGTGAGGTAGTAACAAAAGACAATGAAAGAGATTTAACATCACCAGTATTTTTCAGAGTAAGAGATGACTTACCAAAGGTCATAACATCAACACTTGCTTTGGTCTACCCTGTAATTATTACTGAAAAGCCAGGCAATGAGAAACATCCATAGGGATTCCTGGAATGCCATTGGCAGCCAATACATATGAAAGATTTAAAATCTATTAAAGCAGCAGTAGATTCTTATGGCATGCATTCACCATATGTGAGCCAGTTATTGGAATGGTCTACAAGATGTAGAATAATCACAAATGATTGGAGCCAATTAGTCTCAGCTGTCCTAGAAATCAGTCCTCAAATGAAATCACATTCATTATGGAGGGTCCAGGCCAAAACCCTTGGACATCAAGGTAAAAAGAAAGGGTATAAGGCTCCATAAGACAAAATTCTTGGTGAGATTCTTTATGCTGAATCAGAGAATCAAGCTACATACCATAAATGCATCATGTTCCTATTGCCATACAGCAAGCTTGAAGGCTTTGGACAAGATTGAAGAAACAGGGGAAAGAACTGAGTCATATACTGAGGTTATGCAAGGCCCAAAAGAAAATTTTAGTGAAGTTTGTGAATGATTGACAAAAGCCATATAGATAGGGGAAGCAGATTCAGAAGCTAGACGAGTACTCATTGAGTCTCAGGCTTTTGAAAATGCTATTTCAGAAGGCAAATAGGTCCTTGGACCCTTAAAGATAAGATCATCACTAAAGGATGAATGGATTTTCAGGTTACTTGTGGATTTTACAGAACCTCCCAATATGGTGACAAAATCTGAATATGCAGAGAGAGTCATCTTACACATTGAAACTGCTGAATATGTTCCTGATGACACAGAAATTACTTCATTAGTTATATAACTACAAGAAATAATCAAGAATAGGACTCGAGGACTCATCATATTCATATGTATGTATACATACATATACATATACAAATATATATATATATATATATATATATATATATATATAACATCAGATCCCATCCGCAATGTTCTCTATCAAAGGAAATGATGGAATTGAGTGATTATTAATAGGAAGTGTGCTGGAGGCCTTGGAATTACATAAAAAACACAATGTCAATAGCAAAGGTTTACAAAAAAATTTTCCATCACATGGCAACAAGCTAAGGAAATAGTATTTAAAAAAAAGTCCTACTTGTTCATTCTATAACCAAAATCCTTTACCCTTTTCCTTTACCAGCAAATGGATGTGTTTCACTTTGCAGAATTTGTAACATTAAAATATGTGCACCATGAACTGGACACATTTTTCAGGATTTGAATAGGCAACTGCTCAGAGCTCTGAAAGGGCTGATTCTGTTATTATATACCTATAACAGGTAATGGCTATTATGGGTTTACCTGCACAAATGAAATCTGACAATGTTCCAGCATATGTCTCCAGTAAATTGAAATATTTTTTTTAATATTATAACTTAAAGCATATTACTGGTATACCGCACAATCCTACAGGACAAGCAGATGTTGAGAGATCTCGATGCACTTTAAAGAAAACACTCTATAAACAGGCATGGGGAACCAAGACCCTCCAAGAACATATTACATAATGCTTTACTAAACTTAAACTTTCTTAAGCCTGACGAGAAGGGAAACACAGCTGCAGAAAGATATTTGAAAATAGGGAACACTTTTGAGCTAAATCAGCCGGTGTACTTCAAGGATGTGTTGACCTCAGTATGGAAACCAGGCTAAGTGCTACATTGGGGAAGGAGTTTCACCTTTGTTTCTATAGGAGAAGAAAAGCTGAGATTATCATCAAAGTTGAACAAGATTTGATTTGAACAGGAGAAATCTCTTATGAGGAGAAATGATAGGTCATCCACCAAGGTAAATCCAACAATTTGTATGGAGACCTCACAAAGTTTGGGGGAATGTTCTGTCCTGTCTTTACATGAAGAAAAAAAAATATCCAACTTCAAGAAGCCAAAAGGCATCCAATTTGTAGATGCCTAGAGAAGAAAGTATAACTTTCCAGAAAGAATCATCAAAGAAAGAAGAATCTCACCTATGGTAGCAATATCTATTCATAGTACAATCTCTCTACCTGAATCTCCTCATTTCCAGTACACTAGTAGTACAGTAGTACTAATGTAAAACCAATGCTGGCTTTGGAGATGGATATGGCTCTCCTTCTCTAAATTCAAGCACATTGTTAAAATATAATTCAGAATTTCTGTCTCATATCAAAAGCCCAATTGGTACAAGACAGAATAAAACTATAACTCAAAAATCCAAATTTCCCTCATAAATTTTAATCCTTATTGTTACCTTTCCCAGTATGCATACATATAAATGTTAAACTTTCTGTGTTGATGTTAATGTTTGATTCTTTCACAGTGAACAGCAACATTTCCTAAAACATTTAAGTCTCCAAAGAGAATATGGGGCCACACTTATTCAACTTCACGTGATTCAATTTGATGGCTCTGAACTAGAAAACACCACTTTGGGACCAGTTTGGAACTAATACTGCTCTAGACAATCCCAGATTAGCTCACTGAGATGGTCTAACTTCTTATAACACTCTAGCCAGAGCTTCATATAAGAACTTCAGACAAGCACCACCTACCACTCAGAGACTATCAACAAATACTATATCTAGTCCTCTTGAGATTTAACCATTAATTTAGATTTATTCTCCATTACAAGATCCCATAGAGTCACTGTCACCCCATCACACAGGAAGTAATTCTGAGAAAACAATGCTCCTTTCCCTACTGATGGCTTGATGGGTATTTTGATTTTTTTTTTCTTCATCCCTGAAAAAGATTAATTATAACCAACTTAGGGTTAGTATAGATTGTGTAGGGTTGGGTATGGGAGAAGATGGTCAGGCTTGGGTATCACTTTTAGAAAAGTTTAAAAGGGTATGGTTGGAGTAGGATATAGGTAGATTAACATATCTCCTTCTGAATAAATTTCAGCAACTATTGGCTACAGATAACTTACATTGTTAGATTCTTGTATGTTGACTCTGTAAGGTCTTCTTTCATTTGATGTTTTGCATACAAATATAAAACTAACTTTATGTATATATTTTGTATACTGAAACAATTTAGGATAGTTTATCATGTTGCACTTTGCAGTACTACCTGTGGTCAAGACATTTCATCATTTCATATATATATATATATATATATATATATATATATATATATACATATATTCCCCTTGCTAAATTATTTTGGGAAGTTTTAGCCATTGAGCAATTGTGTTTCTGACAATTACAGATTATAGTTAGCCATGACTTTTATACATAATAGGTTAGTGAGAAATAGATATTAGATCGTCAATGTCTTCAAGGACCTGTAGAACGTGACACTTAAATGTTTCATTAATTAAGTACTTCATTGACATGAAACACAATTGCTCCTGAGAGCACTGAGCTATTCCCAAGACTATGTTTGGTACCAATGGCACTCCATCTGGATTTCGTTCTCTCCTGGTTTACTGGCCTCTTTGGGAAAGAACTGCCCCCTCCTCAACCACTGACCTTAGAAATGCTGTCCCAAATGTGCTAGCAGGAGATTAACTTAAAGACAACTTCCCAACCTTGCCAAGTCAGGGTGAGACAGGTAAGATGTCCATGCTTCTGAGATGGTCAATGTTGCTGTGAGACTTTGGGTGACTGTCCAGGAAGCCTGCATTTCTGTCTTTGCTTGCCAATCTAGGAAGTCACAAGTTCAGACTCCCTGCCTACCCTAGCATTCTTCTTTTTCTTCGCAGGTCTTTGATGAGATTGAAGACTATCCAATCTTAGCTATGTCCTCTCTTATCTTAGATAGACAAGACTGAGACTTTCCAGATTAGGACTGCTATCAGAGTAATCTCTGTCATGCCTTTACCCTGATACTGGACATGTAGTATGTGTCTATTGCTCAATGTTGCTCTTGTTGGTAGTAGGTTTGAATTTGTGTATGTTTACCTTTCCTTTTCCTGGAATATACTTGACATTGTAAATCGTTTTTGTATCAGGCTAAACACCTTTTTCTTTTGACTAAAAGGGAAATTGTGGCAGCATTTTGCATGGGAACTTATAACAGTGGCCACACCTCTTTATTGCAATTAAATAAGGTTCAGGATAAAGAAATAGGCCAATTAGATGTTTATTCAGGGAGAAATAACTTACAAACTAGACAGATTAACACCAGCAGGCTCCGCTGGATGCTCTCCACTCCGTGCCCCCCCTCCCAGCAAGAGAGCACTCCAAGACTCCTCCTGAGACCTCCTTCCACAGGAAGCTTCTGACCCAGGCTCCACCCAAGAAAGGGCATGTTCAGTGCCACAGAAGTAGACAAAGTGAATATGCAATTACAATACCTCTTTAACTCTAAAGAAAAGACTTAGGCTTGATACAAAACTATATACAAAACAGTGAATAACAAATGTGCTCTAAGAAAAGGAAAATCGAGTACAAAATGACCTACATATCTAGTCCTAGGGTGAAGGCATAACAGAGTTTACAATAGAGCTGTCCTAAGCTGGAAAACTTAAGTCTAGTACTTAATATATCTAACTAGGAAGAGAGAATTATCGTTGTGATAGTTTAATCTTCAAACTCATCAAGACCTGAGAAGGAAAATAACGATACTAAGGTAGACAGAAAGTGCGGATGGCAACTTGCAAAAAGGTGCAGTGAGGACAGAAACAGCAAGCTACCTAGACAGTCACCTTAGGTCGCACAGCAATGTTGGTACTCCCAGTTTTGGCTAAGGCCAAGAGTACTTGACAGACCACACAACAGCAAGGAGGTATAAAGGCTGTCTTGCCCTGACTTGGCAAGTTCCAGCACCCTTCTATATTTGTCTCCTGCAAACACATAGGACTGCATGTCCAAATCAGTGGTCAATGTGGGGGCAGTTCTTTGCCCAAGAGGCCATTAGCTGAGGCAAGAATGAACTCCGGCAGGAGCAACAACAGTCAGGTTCCAACATATTTTCGGGAAAATGCACGGAGTACTAATATTAAAACATTTAAATACCATGTTCTGCATGTCTATGAAGTGATTGAAGACTAAGCATCTATGTCTGAATAATCTCATAGGTAAAGGAAACATGAGTGAAGATAATCTGTAATACGCAGGAACTTAGCTAAAAAAACTGACTGAAACTTCCCTGAGTAAAGCAGGAACAAATACCTAAACAATATAACTATATACATATACATACATATAAATCCCTAAAATAGATGTAGAGTAGAAATATTAAGACAAGTGGTAGAACTTTAAAGGGCAGCATGATAAATATCCCAAATTGTATCAATATACAAAATATCTTGAATATAAAAAAGTATACTTACATAGAATATGGCAAGTATAAATGTGCATAAATTGTATCAATATACGAAATGTCTTGAACATAAGTAAAAGTATACATACATAGAATATGGTAAAAATAATGTGCATAAAACATCATAAGTGAAAAGATTTCACCCAATATAACAAAATATAAACTAAAATTTACATAGCTTACCACAAATAAGAATATATAGCAATGTAAGCTGTAAAATACTATTATCCCACTCTTACTCGAAAATACACAAGAAAATAGGCTAATCTACCTATATCCCATCTATACCCTACCATTCCCAACCATACCCTATTCCTGTCTAAAAGATAAACCTGAGTGTAAGCATCACCTTCCATACCCGACCCTAAATAACTAAAACCAACCCAAAGAAAATGACTATTGTCCCCAAATTCCAAGGGTAGGGAAAGGGGGCGTCGTTATCTTAAGGTTACTTCCTGCTAAAATGGGATGATGATTGCTCCATGAAATCCTGTAGGAAGAAAAGTTTTAGCAACGAAATTTCTCAACAGAACTGGCTGTGACATGTGTAGCTAGTCACTGTGTGGCAGAAAATGCTTGACTGTAGTTCTATTTGAAACTCTGTCCAGGGTGTAATAAGAAGGTGCACCGTTACAGCTAGCTAGTTGTGAGTTGTATCGAGCAAAACAGTCTCAAACCGGTTTTAGGGTGATGTTTGTAGTTCAGATGCATCAGGTTGAGTCAAGTGGAAACGATGACATGGGGCCCCATCTTCTATCTGGAAAGTTCAAAGACTGCATAAATCAGATTCCTCTTCATTAAATGATTGTTTCTGCAGAGCTGTTTTCCCTTCCACAGGTACTTACATGTTCAGTGTCTTTTGGCTGTTTGAAGATAGGTTTTCTCTGTTTTCCTGTAAGAACAAGAAGAGAACACTTCTCCTGTTTTTGAGAGGTCTCTGCACATCTCATGGGACCTAATTTGTTGGAGGATTTGTCATTTCTCTTCATTAAGATGTTTCTCTTGTTCAACTCAGGTCTTGATTAACTTAGATGGTATCCATAGTTTTTCTTCTCCTGTAGATACAAATGAGAAACCCCCACCCCAACGTAACACATATCCTGGTTTCCAAACTGAGGTCAATACATCCTTGATGTACACTGGATGATTTAGTTGAGAAGTTTTTTCTATTTTCCAGTGTCTTTCTGCAGCTGTTTTTCCTTTTTCATCAGCATTAAGAAAGTTTAATGTTAATAAAGCATTATGTAATCTCTGTTTGGTTGTCTTGGTTCCTCCTGCCTGTTTATGGAGCATTTCTTTTAAAGTACAATTGGATCTCTCAACCACTGATTGTCCTGTAGTATTGTGTGGTATACCAGTTATGTGCTTTATGTTTCAATACTCAAAAAACTGTTTCAGTTTGCTGGAGACTTCTGCTGGAGCCTTGTGCAGGTATGCCCATAATGGCCATTAACTCCAATAGGTGTGTGATAACAGAATCAGCCTTTGCAGAGCTCAGAGCAGTGTCTCTGAATGAGCAAGTAGGACATTTCCTTACTATTTCCTTCGCTTGTTGCCAGGTGTTAGAAAAACCCTTTTTTAAACCTTTGCTGTTCACGTGGTGTTTCTTATGAAACTCTGAGGCTTCTAGCACACTTCCTATCAATAAATGATCAATTTCATCATTGCCTTGTGCTAGAGGACCTGGCAGACCTATATGGGATATGATGTGTGATACTTTTTCTGATAGTATCTTGTAACTGTATAAACAATGAAGTTAACTCTGTATTGTCAGGATTAAATTCTGCAGTCTCAATGTGTAAGACAACTCTCTCTGCATATTGAGAGTAACTATATTGAGCGATTCTGTAAAATTAATAAGTACCATGAGAATGGCATACAATTCTGCCTTTTGTCCCTAATTGTAAGGGCTTTGAACAACTTTACTAATTTTTCCTGATTTATATCTTGCCTTACTTTATTTGTTTGCATCAGTGTAGAATGTATGAACTCCAGAAAGAGGTGTTTTTCCTACAATATGTGGAAGGATCCAAATCGTTTTCTTTATGAATTTGATTCTCTCAGTTTTGGGATAATTGTTGCTAATCATTCACAAAAAAATTACTGCATGCTCTCTGCAAATATTTATTATCTTTCCATAAGGAGGAAATTTCCTCATTAGTTAAAGGTACTATAATTTCTGCTGGGTCCCTTCCTGATAGCTGACAAAGTCTTAATTTACCTTTTATAATCAAGTCAGAGATCTTTTCTATATATGTTTTTAGTTTTTTATTCTGTATATGTGGTAGGAAAATGCACCCTAATATGATATATTCTCTCTGCATCAAAATCCCTGAAGGATATTCTCTAGATGGTAATATAACCAGAATACAGTCTAGGTTTGGATCCACACGGTCCACATGTACTTCTAGTATCCTCTTTTCTACCCATTCTCATTCTTTTTCACCTTCAGCTGAAAGTACTTGTGGACTATTCAAGTCCTGGTCTCCTTTTAGGTCCATTTTCAGGTTTTTCAAATCATGCCCTTCTAGTCCACTTGAGAAATAACTCCTAATAATTTTTGAAGATCATTAAGAGTCTGTTAGCGATCTCTCCTGATCTGTGGTCTAATTTTCTGTAGACCAATTTTATATCCTAAGTAGTTGATAGAATCTCCTTTTTGTATATTTCAGGTGCAATTTGTAATCCCCAGCGAGGTAAAACTTACTTTCTCAAATATTTTTTTTAATATTTCTCCTTTAGAGTCAGCTAACAATATATCATCCATGTAATGATAGATTATGGATTGTGGAAACTGTTTATGAATTCTTTCTAGATGTTTTTGTACAAAATATTGGCACAGGGTGGTGCTATTTAGCATTCCCTGTGGAAAAACCTTCCATCGATATTTCTTCACCGGTTGAGAATTATTGTAATTAGGTACTGTGAAGGCAAATTTCTCTTTACCTTGTTCTTGTAAAGGTATAGTGAAGAAGCGAGTCTTTAAATCAATAACTATAAAAGGCCATTCTTTAGGTATCATAGAAGGCAAGGGCATTCCAGGCTGTAGAGAGCCCATTGGCTGGATAACTTTATTGATGGCTCTCAGGTCTGTAAGCATTCTCCGTTTACCAGATTTCTTTTTGATAACAAATACAGAATTCTAAGTGCTGGTTGATTCCTCGATATGTCCAGCATTTATCTGTTCCTGAACAAGGGTTTCTAAAGCTTCTAAATTCTCAGAGGTCATAGGCCATTGTCCTACTCAGATACGTTCCTCTGTTGGCCATTTTAAAAGTAGGACTTTTGGTTGCTCTGTTAGTTCAGCACTTGTATTCTGTTTTTGTACAGCCTGGATATTTGGTATCTGTCTTGTATAGTACTTTATAATATTTTTTCCACAATCATGAGGTCGTTTATGGTTCTTATCTAATACTGGAGGAATGTTAATCTGTGTATTCCATTGCTCTAATAGATCACAACCCCATAAATTTATCACTACATCAGCCACAAATGGTCTCAACCTTACTCTCTGTCCTTCCGGTCCTATACATTCAATCCATCTTGTGCTCTGTTTTTACTTGAAACAGGGTTCCAATCCCTAAGAATTGAACATTTACCTCATGCAGGGGCCATCTTCGAGGCCAAAATTTATTAGTTATGATAGTTATATCTGCCCCTGTGTCAAGTATCCCATCAACCAGTCTGTTATTCATCTTAACTATCAATCTAGGTGTTTGACTATTTATAGAGGTTTGCCAAAATAAATATATGTTTATGTCATGTTTGATTCAACTTCTGTCACTAGTTTGTCATCCAGAGCATATGAGATTTTATAATAGGCACAGAATTTTCTAATTGTCTTCCACGTTGGGAGATTGTCTTCCACTGTGACTGGAAATGTTTGGACCACCTGTGACATGGGAGCCTTTGAGAGGCCCCCCCAAGGAGTTTCTGATGGTAAAGGGTTTCCTTGCTTGTCTCTGGTCGATCTACACTCATTTCTCCAGTGTCTGCCTTTTCCACACCTTCTACATAACCCAGGAGGCTGAGGCCTTCTATTCGATTAATTCCTGGGAGTGTTATTTCTAGGGAAGCTTTGCCTACAATTTCTTTTTAGATGTCCTATCTTACCACAGTTATAACATCTGACATGTTGATATCTCTTCAAACCTTTGGAGATGGCTTCTCCTACCCAAGTTCTATGTCACCATAGTTAAGACCTCTGTTATCTTGATGTCTTCTCAGACCTGCAGATAGGCTTATCCTACCCATGCTTCAGTCTAATTGTCATTATACTCAATGTTGGCTGTATATAGGACCCATTCATCCAAGGGTGCTGATCGCATATTTAAAGGCCAAAGCACCTGTTTACATTGAGAATTTGCATTCTCATAAGCTAAAGATTCTATGAGTATTCACCTAGAATCTATGTCTGCTATCTCTAATTGTACTGTCCTAGATAATCTTTCTAGAAACACACTAAAGCATTCTCTAGGTCCTTGCCTTATCTTGGTATAGGATTCTATCCTCTCTCCTAATTCATTCTTATTTCTCCAACTACAAATGATTCCATATTTTTAATATTCTCATCCTTAGATATTATCTGAATGGCATGTTCAATGTTCTAACTGCTAGCTTGCCATTCTCCTAAGACATGGAAGAGATTCTATCATCTAGTCTTTCTATCTGATGTTCCAGTTTTTAAACTTATTAGTAGCTTCCTCTGACCAGGAATGAGCTGTTTCTGCTAGCGTGTTAATGCACTGCATTGTTTCTGTTCTGGTTATTGAGACATCAGACATGGAACAAATTCTGTTTTCTACTTGGTCATTTTTATGTTCCACATTTTGTATTTTACCTGTCAGCTCTCCAAGGCCATCTTCAATATTCTGAACATTTTTTTTCTAAGCAATCTATGTTTTGAATCTATCATTTTCAATATTGTGAATCCTTGTTACTAAGTGTCCTATGGTTTATACAAGTTCCTTACTGTTTGCTATAATCTCAAACCATTTCTTTAAGAATATCATGTTAATGGTGAAACCCATTGCTATTACAAAAATAAATGTACATATTGGTCCAGTCATAATTATCTTCTGCTAAAATTCCTTCTATATATGAAGTAAAATAATTCACTAAAGTCCTGCATTGTAAGATTATATGCTATTATAGGCATGGAACAATTGATCACAGATATTATATCAGCTTAAATTGCAAAGGATGTTACACTTACTTTAGGTATAATTCTGCTGTCCTGGAACTTTGATGCTTTTAGTTGTAGATCTCAGCTTGTGGTGGTTATGCCTGGATGTGTTCCATCAAATAGTGGGCAGAAGTGTACCACCAAATAGCCTCTGGCAGCAGAAGATATGTCTGATCCCGGTCCCTGTAGAATACCTCTTAACAAACTATGGCAAGCTAAATTTTGTTAGAGAAATGAGTAAAAGGAGTCTTGTGGAATTGCTGGGACTGAAGGGCTAATCGCAGGAAATGCACAAGCAGGGAGGTCGCCAAGTGGCTCTGCGTGAATTCAAAGAGTGGAAATGGGCAAAAAATGAGAAGCAGTGAGTGCCTTCTCAGACACCACTCCTCACCACCCACTGGTCCCTGCTTTTTCATATGGACTAATTAATCGAGTTCTTTCATAGGGTATGTTCCTCATACAGTCAACTCAGTGCCAGCATTTTGCTCCTTTAAACTTCAGATAGACCACCTTACTCCCTTGTGGTTTTGTACTGCACAATAGGACCCTGTGACCATCTTGACTATTCTCACATACTCAGTGTCACTGTTCTCAGGATTAAGCATCCTCCTTGCAGTCCTTAAATATATCAGTCTGCTTCTGCTTAAGATTGTGCCTGATACTTCCTTCCAATTGGCATGGATTCAGCACTCCCTGACATGTCCAACACTCTCACCCTTTGAATCCTCATTTATAAACTGTGTCTTGAGTGTTTTGAGTCACCTTAAATGCATTATTATTGACTCTGATCGAGAAACATAAGCCTGTAGGAGGAAGGGGGTTTCTTGGGTTATTAGGAAGTTGTTTTATTCTAAGGATTCATAATCCCTTGCAAGTAGTAGGAGCTTAGTCTATCCTTGATGAATATTTTGTAATTGACATTGTAAGTATGCTTTAGATGTGTATAAAGTGGCTTTTCTTGTGCATTTCAATGTAGTTATGAAGTAAGCATCATTCACAAGTAATTATTTGAAGATAATATTGTTTGCATCAATAAACTAATGACATAAGGGAAGTTCTGGAATTTAAGCCAATATCTGTGGAACAATTTCATTGCATATAGCTGTAATGTTGCATACTAGAACACCAGGAAAATAGAATAGAGGCTAATTACAGATACATGTGGTAGACATCTTATTGGTAGTAAAGAAAATACCTTATGATCCCTTGTTTTTTGGTCGAGAATATGAATCTTGACTTCATTTCTATAAAGGGTGAAATCAAATAGAAAGTGAGCACATCCGGTCTAATAGTAGCAGTGAATTCAGTGTTAACCAAACTAGCCTTTTTCAATTTGGGATGAATAGCAATAAAGCTTACAGAATGAACTCATTGCCCAGGAAGTGTCAGGATCTTGGGTATTGCACTTAACAGCAATAAATCTTTTATCATAGAGAGATAAGAATGCATCAAAGTTATCATTGTAATATTTGATGTTGTACATTGTTTGTAGTACTGATTATTTGACAACAACTAGGTGCCACCAGTAAAGCTAGATAATGACATCATTTATATGTGGTCAGTTTTAGACAGGACAAAATGTGAGATAGAATAGGAGAAAAATGTAGAACAGAACATAATAAACAAAGAAATTGGAAAAGAAAAATACAGAGTGGAACAAAGAAGGCAGTATGGATACATGTGAATGGGGAGTGGTCAATTATATTTCCTAGAGATGAAAATTATATTTTTTCCATTTTCTTCTTCTGTGTTTTTAAATGTTCATGTTGCTTTATTTTATTGTGCACAGAAACATTTAACAAAACATAAATTAATGATTGCTTGTAAAACAATGTAAAAGAGACATGCTAAATAACACATGGAGAATAGATTTAAACAGCAAATCCAAAAGTTACTATATAACAAGGAACCTTATCTTCCTACCCCTGTACCTCATTCCAAATGATGGTGATCATTCTGACCTTTGTTGTTTTGTGTGTGTGTGTGTGTGTGTGTGTGTGTGTGTGTGTGTGTGTGCGTGCGTGCGTGCGTGCATGTGTGTGTGTGTGTGTGTATTAAATGTTTTAATAAAATTGACATAATGGGTTCTTATCACTGTATAATGTATCTTTAATAACTTTATAAAACTAATGCTAGAATGCCTACCTTAAGTACTTCATAAAAAGGTGTCAAGTTTATCTGTGTATCTACAAAGATACTCTATTACATGACTTTTATATATAAAAGGTAATGAAAATAGTGACATGTTACAATATCTGTATGCCTTGTCTATAATTTCTTGTTTCCCCCTTTGCCACTATATGGATATATGCTATAAAATTTGTAAAATGAGTCAAAAACCATAGTAATATCAACCACCAACTTTTGTTTATACTTAGTGTTGATCCACATGTATTAATGCAATGTGACGTAGAGGGAACTGATTACTATGGAAATTGTGTACATGACCACATCACCTTCATCACAGAGGTATCACATTTCTTCTCTTTTTTATTAAACATTAAAATTCCTTGATATTTTTAACCATAATTTCTATTGTTGTGTTTTGGTAAGTATCTACTTAGGAGAAAAGACTTAACTATTTAAAGACTTTCAATTTTGTTATCAAAAGAAATAATGAGGGCTTTAAGTATTTTTCTTATACTATATGTTACCAATTTAAATATTTTCCTAATTTATTTCATTTTGATTAATGTATAGTTAATTAACCTCCCATGTTCCTTTTTCGATCTCAGGTCTGCTGCATGTTCCCTTTTTACTTCTAAATTCAAGGTCTCTTTTTATTATAATTATTATTACACACACACACATACAAACACAGATACAGAAAAATAGACACAAAGAAAAACACACAGAGACACACAGAAAGACAGATGCAAACACACGGACTCCCCCTACACACACACACACACAGACACACACAAACACACGATTTACTTAGTTTCAGTGCCCTGATCTTACTGTGGGGATGCAGAAAAGGCCATCTTTTGAACAGTGTTCAGGAATCCCCAATATTCTAGGTTGGTTCTTCATGTAGCAGGGGTCATATCTTCTAAAAAAGAACTTGAAACACAGGGAAACATCCTGGAAGTCCACTCTTCACTTATCTAGCAGCAGAACTGTGATCTTCATCCACATTCAGCAAAGATCAGCTCATTGCTCTCTATATTCTATGCATCTAGTAGAGATATAGCAACACCCTGTTTGCTCCTGCATTCATGTAAATCCTATGTTTGGATGAAATTCCTATATTATGGTTTGTATGAGGCAGCCTCCAGGCCTATCAGGACTATGTCTTGCAAGAAAGACAGAAGGCAGGCCAAGAGGAAGAATTGAGGTGGGACTGGAAAGAGGAGAACGTCCTAACTACTGCCAATGCCTATCAAGTGCCATCTCTGAAGAAAGGACCAGGGCCCTAGCCAGCACCCAGAGGTCAAGGAGCACTGACAGTCCCAAAGAAGCTAGAGCACACCTGTGTGGGATCCAGAACCTATATCCAGTACCACCACACCCACATGGAAGTGTTCTAGAAGCTCTATGTTAGTAAGAGATATAAAAAGTCCCTGTGATTGAAGTTTAAAATTCAAAGGAAATGTGAGGGGCCTAAGGCTTGGAGAGGAAAGGTCAGTGTTGGTCTGCACTGTCAATTGCTGAGGAGCCGTGTACTCTAGAAGGAGAAGATGGGGAAGACAAAAAGATGCTATAGACTGACATCCTGGGAGCTGTGGCTACTGCAAATGCTGACAAGTGTCCTCACTGAATACTTTCAGAACTGAGAGACTCTTGGCTGGTGAATCATAAATGGATCATGTGGCTGTCCTGGATTGAGTGACAAAGTAGCTCGTATGTGAGATCAGCATTACAGAAACATTGTTCACTGTGTCCCAGAACCACTGGGGAAACTGAGCCCCACTTTGACAGCCTGGAGAGTAAGAGGACAAAAGTTGGCAGCAGCACTAGCATTGGGAGCTGACGGCACTGTGGGAGAATAGAGCTGCAGGGCTCATCTGTCTGAACCTCCAAGCCCTGGCAGTATAACTGGTACAGTCCCAGTGGTACTCAAGGGTCTGGGGAGAAAACCTCTTAGTGAGCTTAGCCAATGTCATCCCCACACTTAACAGGGCAGTCAGTTTGAAGTTTCATAGAAATGTCCTCTTCAAAGTAAGAATGGCAGAGTGAAAAATATCCTTGAAAACATTCTTCTCTTTATATAAGTGTCATGGATAGTCCACTAGGATGCTGTAGAAATGATTGTTCTGAAATGTCTCTTGTAGTTTACCTTTAGTCAGATTTTTCCTCACCATGTGTCTAAGCTAGCTGAGGGGATTCAAGAGCATTGTCCTAAATGTCTGCAAAATTACAAAATTGTTTGTTTTAGGAGAGTTTTTTTTTTTTTGATTAAAGAACACAGGATAAACTAGCCTATACACTGTTTCAAGGTTAACAAACACTAGTACCACTTTTCATTTTCCTGGAAAGGACAATAGGTGAAGTTATATGTAAGTTTTTTTTTTTTTTTTTTTTATGTTAGATTGCATAGTAATATTCCTCTATCTTGCCAAGAGTATTGTGGTTATGTACAGTGTTGGCTGCCAAGGCTGACAACCTCAGTCTGATCCCTAAAACCCACATTGGTGGGAAGAGGAAACAAATCCCCACAGTTTGTCCTCTGTCAACATCATGCTCTCTGGATCAGAAGACACACTCAACAAGTAAGTAAATGACTAATAAAAACAAGAATGTCACAGTACATTTAGAAAAATGTGCCCATCTGTCTGCAACAGACTCTCAACCTCAAAGATATTTTTTTCTTGTGGACAAAAGCATTCTGACAAGTCTTAAGGACATAAATGCACCACCGGGCTGAAGTAGCACACACCTGTAATCCCAGCACTCAAGATGCAAAGGTAGGTGCATGTGTGTGAATTCAAGGCCAGTCTTGTTTACAAAAACTAGTTCCTGGACAGCCAGGTATACACAGAGAAAACCTATCTCAATACCCCCTCCCCCGAATGAACAAAATCACCATATGCATTCTATTCTTTCTCATTCAGACTTCCTGGTTGTTAGTTCCATTATCTCAACCCCCCTCATCACTGTATTTTTCATTTTCGTTGTTACAGGTCATTTAAAATGAAACAGGTATGGAATGTCTCCAAAAAACAGACCGAAGGATTTTCTTAGATGAAGATCAATCTTGACATGCACAAATCAATGTAAGGGAAGTGACTCTGACTGGAGAACAAGAATCTCTCACTTCAAACAAAGTTGGTGCCAACCCGCTGCTGTGATTTCCTAGACAGCTGCGAGTATTCAGTTTGTTTTCCCCTAAAAATGTTTCTACTCACCCAGATTATTCCATTACACAAGGAGGTAATCAAAATCATTATTAATGAGGTTAATAGTTGTCAAATTGTTTGTAAATAGTTTATATGTTTAATAAATAGACACTATGTTAACATGGATCAGCTCCTTGGGTTTTTCTTTATTGTTAAGCTTTTTTTTTTTTTGAGACTTTTTGAGAAAAGTCATTTATCTTCCCAAGATATCTAGGTAAAATAAGAGGATTGCACAATAAAAAAAAAAAGTAGCTATTTTTTAAAATTCTTATCTTTCATAAAGGCAATGTGTAGTGTCGATACAGAATATTACACAATTCAGAAGCATATTATAACAGATTATATAATCAGTATGTGGAGACATTATTTTCCTGTCAATTGAACTTGTCCTTATCCCAAACTCTTGTCATATTCTCTTCCTTAGAAACTAAGGTAGACCTTTTCCTGATTTTTTTTAACTTTTGTTTACCTACCACTTTAAATATTCTTTGACTGAATATGTTTCTAAAGTTTTCCTGGGTTTGTATTTAACAATCTATGTATAATGTGTGTCTCATTTTTATGAGATTCCTCCAAGTTTCTACAGCTATTTGTAAGTTATCTTCTGTTGTTATGGAGACTTATCTTTTTAACTGCATGTGCATTTTCTGTGTCTGAACCTTTGGTACTTTTTGGTTTAGCTGTTGGAGTCAGAGCTGTTAACAAAACTACTTTGAGATTTCTAATACACAGAGACATCTTCCCAGCCTCCTAGGAAGTGAATCACTAGGTCATGGGAGGTGTATCGTTAATTTATTAAATGATGGCTCATGCTTTGTTTCATTTGAGAGCTTGTCATGTCCCCCAGGATGGCCTCAAGCTTTGTGCAGCCAAGGATGGCCTTGAGTCTCTGGTCATCTTGTCTTTGCTTTCCCAGGCCTAGGGTGACAGGTATGCATTACTGTACCATGTCCCCTATCTGTGGAAAAACAATCCTATTGGTGTGGCACTCACTAACAAGGTGTGAATGTTCTATTTCCAAGAGCTTGTATTGCCAGACAAGTTGCAAGTCTGCTGGGTGTGCTGTGCACAAGTATAGGGCTTCCCTTTTCACATCAATGTAGACTACCTGGATTTTACTTCTGTGTGCTTAAGTGTTATGTTAACACTTTTCATTAGGACCTGCTTGATTTAAACCTGTTAGAGAGGAGTGTTCATCATGTCAGGTGAGGGCTCTTGCTACATCTTTAGTAATTGTGTTTCATATAGTTTTAAGACAGCACAAATTTGAAAACTCCAGGTAGGATCTCATTTGTAATAGAAGAGCTGAATCAGAGCTGGGTGTGGTGACTCAAGTATATGATCTCAGAATTAGAAGGCTGAATGAATGTCGGGACAAACAGCTGTGTTGTTCCTCACTTTCCACCATGTTTGAGAATTCATTTCCTGTTCTTCACAGTGGAATACAGAAGGCTAGAGGTATGTGTGGTTTTAGTTGTCCACTCTCTGTCACTTATCACATTATAGGTGTGATAGGATGGCAGATGTATGCTTCCATGGATTTACTTGGGTTCTGGCCATCTGAATACAGGTCTGTACACTTGTGTGCCAAGTGATCTACCCAACAAGATTCACCACAAACCACAGTGTTACTTTACTAAACTTTGTAGAAATTTGCAGTGCCTAGTCTTCAATCAACAGTGTATATTGTAGTACAAAGGAAAAAAATCTGAGAACTTTTTATTAAAAGAAGGATTGGGGTCCAGAATATATACAAAATTCAAATGACAGAAAGAAAAATCCTATTCAAATAAGCATTAAATGAATGGATGCTTCTCAAAGGGAGATATATACATGGAAACAAGCATGTGAAAAAAATGTGTCAGAAAATATGTACACTGAAACTTCACCGGGGTATAATTGCCCTTCCTTCAGATTTTTACAACAGCACAGAATAAAACAGGCTAGGTTGTGCAGTGAGAGGCATACTCACACACTTGAGAGAATGAATACAGCGACTGGAGTAAAGACTGTGGGATTGAACAGCCACTTTTCTTCTTGCTGTAGTAAAATAAGTATGAAGAAGTGATTGAGGAAAGAAGAGTCCATTCTGGGTGACAGTTTGTGATGATCATGGCTTCAGGCCAGGGCAATGGGGCATGTTGTTGGGAGCAAAAGCCTGGTTAGTCACTTTGCATTGGGGTTCAGTAAGCAGAGAGTGATCATTGCTAATGCTCACAAACATCACAAACATTCTCTTCTGAATTTAGTTCAGGATCAAGTCCTTGAAATGGTGCCATCTCTGCCTTTAAGGTGGGATTTTCCTTATCAACCAGCCTAATTAAGAAAGTTCCTCAGAGGTGTTTCCAGAGCCTCCATTCCTAGGAGACATCACTATGACCATCATACAGATACTAGTAATAATAAAGAATCAGACCAGCCATCCTAGGTTTATAACTAGAGGAAGTAAAATCAGTCTGTTGAAGAAAACCTTGCATTCCCATGCTTATGGCAGTAGTTGTTCTCAATGTATAGATGGATGGCTAAAGAAAATACTGTAGAAAAACACAATATTATTGAGCAAAAGAGTGAATGGAATCCTGTTATTTTTTAAAATGATTGAAAGGTTGGGAGATAAGTTCTTTCAATTCCAAGAGAAGTTTTGTTCACTGTAGTGATTGCAATGGAAACTGTCTTCTACATGTTTCTGTATTTGAACAATTGATGCCCTGTTGTTGTTGTTGTTGTTGGTGGTGGTGGTGGTGGTGGTGGTGATGGTGTGTGTGTGTCTGTGTGTGTGTGTGTGTGTGTGTGTTTGTGTATTAGTCCAGTCTTCTTTTTCTACCATGTGAAACACAGTTAGAAGGTCTCATCTCTTAATCAGTTCCTCATCAAATTCAAATTTACTTCTGGCTACTTGTCCATGGATTTCCAGGTTCCAGAACTGTGAGAAATAAACATGTGTTTTCATAAAACTCTCTGTTACATGGTGTTGCTGTTTAGGGTATGGATGTTATCTTTCTTGCTGTGATTTTCTAGGATATAATGCCTCTGGGGGATGTAGGTAATACTCTCAGGAACATATACTATTCCTCACACTCTAAACAGAGTGTGTAAAAAGGCTCCCAAAATGCCATGTAAGGAGGAATTGGTACTGAGTATGAATATTCAAACTTACTGGGTCCATATGTGTCTGCCTGGAGAGGTGATGAAGTATTGAGTACATATATGGTCTCTTTTCTGGTCCTCATTTATCAGGAGAGGAAAACAGAAGCTGATATGATTTGAAGACTATGGTGATGGAGTCAGTATTATTTGGTTGAGTTTGTCTTTTGCCTACCACATAATCAATACCATAGATGAATGAATGAAAGTTAAATTATCAGGCATTTGCCTGACAGTACTCAGTATGGCATTTTTGTGAAAATTCTGAGCACAGGATGAATAAAATGAATTGAATGAGCATTAAAGTAATAAAAAAGCTAGTTCCAGTGTTCTTAAAAATACCTTGAACATATCAGAGTCTGGAAGGATTACCTTTAATATTTACAACCTGCCTAAAAAGCTTTATTTCATTATCTACCATTTTTATTCATAGACTTAAGCACTTTGTTCTATTAAATAGAGCAGGTGAGTCACTTCCTGGGCAGGAATTTGAATCTAGATGTTTAAGTTCTCTCTGCATTGTGAGAAACTCTTACAGAGGCCAGATCACAAAGCCCACCTACTGTGTAAAAAGTTATATTATCTAAGGCTACACAGTTAGGTAAATGCTACCTGTAAGTTTGTATATGTTCTCCCAGAGGGGAACGGTAAAATGTCTGTTTCACATGCTTGTCTTATCTTTACAGGGTTGTATGCCATCATAGGTGTTTAATACCATGTCTCTTACTTTAAATGTCATGCCTTCATCTTGCCAGGATGACATCTTTTTATTTCTATTAGGTTCTTTTTTTTTTAAATATAACAACTGACATCCAATCCCCTTTTATATTTGCTAGTTTTCACTTTGCAGGCATCCATACTCAGCTAATACGAAGAAATATACAGCACATGCCTTTCTTTGCATCTCAGTTTCAGTGTGACAGGTGTGGAGTCTGAGAACTTTGAGCAGCTTCCACAGCAGCAGCATCTGCCTCCTTGCAAAATGAGCCTTGCCTGCAGTTCAGGGATAGATGCATAGAGACTTTGTACCCAGTAAATGTAATAGAGAGCCAGCAGCTCCAGCCAGATCCCAGGAACCCTGGCAGCAAAGATAGAGTTCAGGTGAGCTCTCTGCTCCATCCCCCACACTCCATGCCTCCCTTCTCCCTGTGACCTTCCCAAATGTCAGGCTCTGGGGAGCAGAAAAAAGAGCAACAAGTTAAAAAAGATGCAGGGAAGGAGAGCCACCTGGGCCATTCACTCTGGCAAAGGGATATATTGCTTCCCAGGGGCCAGTGGGTGGCAAAACCTGCAACCCTGTAAGGCAGAATTTTGTAAAGATTCCACTCATTCTTTCATTTTTTTAAAATTTACTTTTGCTCAAAACAAATGTTAACATTACTTAGGCCAATATATACATTACCTGCAAACTTCCTGAAAATGTTTACCTATATAATTTGTACCTATGATTTTTACAAAACACCATTTTATATTTCAAGCCAACAAAGAAATACACCTCTAATATTTACATACTGCAATTGTTAAATTAATATATATAAAATAAATACAATTAAATTGCATGTTTACCAACAAAACCCAATAAAAGCAAAAACATCCAAAAAGAAGGTCACAGAGAAGTACTAAAAACACATCAGAGATTTTATAAAGGGGTTTAAAAGGCTGCAGCTCAAAGTGCACCGCAGAAATCTCTTGGAGTACAAAGACTAGATAAGCAAAATATTACCATACACAACAAACTGTCTTCTCAATAAAATGAATCTTACTTCGAACAGCCTCTCCATATAAACTGTTTTGAATGCTAATAAAAAGGAGACTCCTAACCTGTCCAAATCAGAAAGCACACAAATAGTATAGTTACTGTCCAAAGTCAGCCAAGTGCAAAGTGGTCCTCGACCATACCCGAAGATAGGCAGAGGCAGCCAACCTGACAACATCCAGGCAGCATGGCTAAACCCTCCATCCAACTGTGCATACAACTGGGCCATCTTCTCATTGGGTTGACTTCTAATTTCCTTTCCATGCGATGATCAATGGCTAGCGGTTAAAATTACTGGCTCAGAAGTCACCTAAAAAACATCCAAGGAAAAGAGATCATTCTCATTACAATTTCCAAAGTATTTTCAAAATACTCCTTAAACATACACATTTTAACACATATGCTAGCAGAATACTATTCACATCTCCCAAAGTCTCCAGATATCTATACATCTATGCAGAACCCTGGAGGCAACAATCCTAATCTCTAACCACAGGGGCCTTCTGGCTAGCAATAACTGATGTCACAGAACACCTCTACACCTTATTTCTAAATTCTTCATCTTGAAGTGATAAGGTGACTATTAAAAACAGAGCAGGAATTGGATTTCCAGGATACAGCACAAACACTGTGAGTAACACAAAGTTTGCTCAATGCTTATGAGAAAAATAAAGAGGATATTCCCAGGAAATGGCCATACCAAAACCAAAGCATAGGGTGACAATAAGGAGTAAACACAGAAGTGTTGGTTCTGTGTACCAAAAACTACAATCACTATTATGAAACATCACACTGAACACAAGCACCAGATAAGCCCGATTGGATGGCAATTGACATTTGCAAGAATCATGTAACACTCTTCTTTGACTCTTCCCGTATCAAATGAGCTTCCAGTTGACATCAGGCCTTACCATTAGATTAGGCATAAAGGAGATTAGAAAACATGCTGGACCCCAGGTGCTCTAATGACACATTTCTCATTCTTTAATTTTAAGATTGTTTTTTTATACTATTGGGTTTTAACATGGGTTGTGCTATGTATGGAAGGCTGTCCAGAAATCCTAATCCTTCTGTCTCCACTTCCCAAGTGCTAGGATTCCCGGCATGTGAAAAAATATTTGTTATCAGTGAGATCATGCCTGTAACCCTAGCATTCAGAAGGCAGAGGCATGAAGACCCCTGGTTTGAAGCCAAGTTGGATTATACCGCAAGGCCCTTCACACACACACACAAAAAAATAACAATAAATAAATAAGAGGCATTCTAATGCATACATGAACACCTTCTGTGACTAGGAAACACATCACATGAGCTTCAGTTGTAGTAAAAATAATGTTCCTAAACCTTTTATAGGAGTTGGCAGCCAGCATCAGAAGGTGGTGACCTGATGTCTAGGTCCCACTATTCTAAAGGCAGACATTGCTCCTGGCACATATACTCCAACTGGCTCTCTGAAGACAATACCTAGACCTACACTCTGGGCTGTGTTTGCCATTACAACTCCATTAGATACACCGTTCTTCTACTCATACCATACTTTGTTCTGTACATACTCACAAACTGAAAATAAGACAAATGTAAGGAATTTGCTTACTCCTTCCTTTCTCCAGTTTCTCCCCAACTCTGAAAGTACTCCATTGTTCCTTTTTCAATTATAGAAACGTATGGGTTAAAGCAGACTATTTAAGGCTGCTTTTTAAAATATTTTTCTATTCTAAAAACACATTCAAAAATCAAGAAAAATAATGTTTACAACATTAAACTACATTTTTATTTTACTCTCGGATACAACAGGTTATTCCAACTACATAACAAAGAAAATGTTTTTAAATTTGAAAAAGAAAACAGGATTTTTAAAACCTAAAATATGTATGGAAACTTAAGACCATCCATTCCATAAACTGATATAACATTTTTTTTTTTAAATAAGGGCAGTCCTATACCTGGGCCCTAGAAAATGATATGTCAGGAATCCTACTCATCATCTTCTAATATCCCACCACTTTTTACTCAAGGGCTCACTTTCCTATCCTGGTTATCTTGTAATCGTCAAACCCTACCCAATCAACACTCTCCCAAAAGTCCATTGTACCTCACCATGATTTTATCCTCCTCCATACATGTTCTCATTATATTTCTAGATAGCATTCATCATTGACAGTATCTTCCACAAGTTTAGAACAGCTTGAATAAAATGGTTTTGTTAAAATAACTATTAGCCCTTTGAGAAAATTAAATCTTAAAACTCTAAGAAAAAAAATTCTGTTGATCCCATCACCTCAGGTGCTCTACCAGAGTTGAGTCTGGGACCAGTTCAGACTTAATTCCCCTCCCCCTTCTTCCCTGGGAACTCCCTGCATTAGCTGTGCACCTTGCTCCCCCTCTCTATCCTGGCCCTGGATAGTACAGTCCTGGTTCTCTGCTCCATACACCACCCAGTACCTGCCTTCCCCCCACCCTTTGTCCTGATGGCCTGGTGCTCCGGGTGAGCATTGGGCCAGAGGCCATGGAACTTAATGGGTCTGCTCTGAGCACATTGGACCCGCCTATCCATGTGGGACCACCTTGAGGCCACACTAACCTCATCTTTGTATGCCATAGCCTCAAGCTCTGCCAGAGGACCACCTTGAGTCCCAATTCCCCTGATCTATGGACCCCATCACCTGGCCACTGCTGGAGGAAAGACCTACAAGAGAGCTTGGATCATTTAAGAGTTGCAGATATCGAACTACTGAACCACCTACAACCACCAGCACAACAGGGTAGAGAGAGAAAGACTCTACCTTCTCCCACTGGAAGAAGCATTGGGAAGATGACATACAAGAAAACACACAACACTAGAAAGACCAGTATGACACCACCAGAATCTAGGGAGGGACTCTATACCAACTAGACCTGAACACACGAAAGCAACGGAAGCAGAAGAGAATAACTTAAGAAATAACTCCATAAAAAGTGATAGAGGCCCTCAAAGATTATATCAGAAAATCCCATAAAGAAATGGAAGAAAATACAAACAAAAAAAGTGGAAGAAATAGAGGAAACACCAAACAAAAAATGCAAGAAATGAACAAACCTCTTAAAGAAAATAAGGAAAGCCCCCCCCCTTAAAAAAAAAAAAACAGTCAAACAGATGAAGGAAACAATTAAAACTAGGAACTTAGAAATCCAGCAATAAGGAACTAGAACTTCAAAGCCAGGTATGGTGGCTCAAGTGTATAACCCCAGCATTTGGGAGGTAGAGACAAAAGGATCAGGGGTTCAAGATTATCTTCAGCTAACTATGGACTAAGAGGCTAGCCTAGACTACAACACATGAAAAAGAAACAAAGGACATTTGAATTTTAGCTCATTTAAAACCAAATATAAGACAGCAGAAAAGACTCAGTACAATGTTCCCCATGCAACCATGGTGGTTGGAACCCCAGCACCCATGTGAAATAGCTCCATGTAGAAGCATTTATACTCCCAGTGCTGGAGATATAGACACACACTTTCACATCAAATGGAGATGAATCAGCAAACTCCAGCTTCAAATAGACTGTGTCTCACACACTAAAGCAAATGTCCATAAAGAAGGACAGCTGGCATCAACCTCTGTCCTCTGCATGCAGGGCCAACACATGCACACATGCATACAGATGCAGAACACCCCCCCCCCCAACACATACACAATCATACACACAGAGTTAATGAGAGTAGAGAGGATATCTCAAACATAAGTGCTTTAGGAATGAATATAAAATAAGCATATAAAAGTTAATTAGTCTCAAGAGGAACTGAGGAATGGAAAGGAATAACTCCAAAGACACACTGGAAATTGGAGTGTCCCCTTGTAGCACACATTCTTTTCTGGGATATTTTTATCTGGAAATGAAGGGAAAACTAAAACTATATACTTTATATGGTAAAAGATATAATTATTAATGTAATCAGATACTATTTCAAGTTAAACAGGAAAATATAGTGAAACTGTTTTAAGATTTGTTTATTTTTGATGCTGAAGAGTATATATATATATATATATATATATATATATATATATATATAAAATTTCTCTGAATTTCTTTAAGTATCTATGGAAACATTTAATAATTCACTATAAGTAATTTATAAAAAGCTAAAGTATACTGAAATAAAAATGAATGCTACCTGGAACGTAAGTCTGTATGCCTCTTACCTTAAAAGATTTTCAGATCAACACATTGCCAATATTTGTGTGTAGAATATGACAAAAGGACATATGATGCCACACAATTTTCAGAGTGATTGAGAAAACGGGATGTTTGTAAACAAAGAATATTGCTACTTTTCCTTCAAGTAATACCAAAACCTATATAACCTATACCATGACATGTAGTTGGAAGATGTTATATAAAGTACATATTTATGCATTTGAAGCTAGCATGGTCTAATTAGTAAGTTCCAGGACAACTAGAAATGAATAGAGTTTAAAAAAAGAAAAATGAGGCATTCTCTGTTTTCTTTTCAAGAATACACATTTATTAAAAAAAACTCCTATTTAGTAGATATGTGTGATCAATTTGTCTCAAATGATACTATTATAAGAAGAAATGATTGTTAAGAACATTGCATTAAAATTAATTTGCTTTCTTCTCTTCTTTAAATCTTTCTTTTAACACTGGATGAATGGAGAGAGAACTAGGAGAAAGAGAAGGGGAGGACAGGACAGCACGTGCAACTAGGAACATTGAGTCAGGATAGGTAAAGAAGACAGGAGAGAGAGAGAGACAGAGAGAGAGAGAGAGAGAGAGAGAGAGAGAGAGAGAGAGAGACATAAAAGAGGGAGCCATTACTGGTTTTCAGAGAAATCTGAACATAAAGAAAAGCCTAGAGACCTACAAGACTGCCACCAACTAACATTTTGAGCAACAGTGGAAAGGTTACCATAAATGCCCTTCTGGGATAGTGAGATCAACAACTACCTCATCCACCATCATGGAGCCCTCATCTAGTACCTGTTGTAAACAGAATCAAGCACCAATTAGTTAACACTGAGTCGAACTAGAATCCAGATGCACAGAGAGAGGACAAGATCAGCCTGCAGAAAGACATAGATACAGCTGACCTAAACAAGGAGGAGCTAATGGCCTGAGTGATAGCTGGGACTACAGCATGGGACTGAATCAGACCCCCTGAACATGGGTCTCAGCTAGAAGTCCTGAGCAGTCCCTATGGGACCTCAGACAGTGGAACTAGGATGTATTCCTGGTGCACAAATGAATCATGTGGACACATCGTCCATGGAGGGATACTCCCTTAACCTAGAGACAGGAGAAAAGTCCTAGGCCCTACTTCAAATGACTTGTCAGATTTACATGACCCCACCTGGATGGCATTGCCCTACATGTGGAATTGGGGTGGGGGAATTGGAGGGGGAGGGGAGGGTTGCCAGTGTGCATGTGAGAGGGGAGGGTAGGTAAGAGGAAGGGAGGTATGGTTGAAGGGAGGGAGAGAGGGGGAACTGTGATCGACATGTAAAATAAATCAATAAATAATAGTAATAAATGTCCTATTTGTTAAATATGTGTGATAAATTTGTCTCAAATGATTGTTAAGAATATTGCAAAAAGAATTACTTTGCTTTCTTCTCTTTTTTTATTTCTTTGAATTAACACTGGGTCTAAGATAATATGCCCTTTACCACCGAGCTAACTTCTAAACACCCTTTTCATTTTGTTTCTCACAAACAAAGTTTACAAAGTGAGTATAATTGCACATGACTAGAATCTCAAATTTTGGATGTGGAAGCAGGTCAATCTAGAGTTTAGGACCAGACACAGCTACACATTGGGTTTGAAACTATCCTGGTATACCTGAAAACTCTTCTCAGAAAACAAATAAAAACTATAAAACACAAAAACCATTACAATTTAGATATAATAAAGGTAGGACTTTTTTAATTTGGCTTTAGAAAGTGATGCCACCATATCAATATCTAGGAACCAAATTGGAAATCTATTGTATTTTTCCAGTGAATATATCCCCTTTTTTCCTTTTTCCAAATTATCATAAATCAAATATAATTCATATAGTTAAAAATATCACAGTACTTCATCTTAAGTGTGAGCTTTTCAGAAATGCCACACAGGCTTTCTTATTCCCATACAGAAAATGAATTGCTGTTAAGGTTAAAGAGATGGAGTAGACAGAAAAAGAAATTTATGAACTTCTTGAACTTCACATTATGAGTTATCTGATTACAAAGCATAACTGAGAACACAAGTACTGCATAACATGACAGTAAGTCCCCAAGTGTTTCATGTGTGTCCTGGGAGCTCTTCCAACTCACGTGTCAGGAACATGAAGTAAAAGTGTGAACTGAGCCTCCATTCCACGGGACCCATTTCATAAAGCAACTTCTGATTGTCATTACAGAACACGTAGAAATTCCCTAAACTTAGCATTATGGAAGAACTCCCGACTCAGTAAAATACATCCATTGGATATGATCTTCCATACCCTGAGCAGAGAGGAGTTATGGATTATTTCTGAGCCCACTTCCTTGAAAGCAATGGAGTGTGCACTATGGAAAAGGTAGTGCAATGTAGGGGGGTGTTGGGAGGTAACCCCTGGCTCTGTGCCAGACAGTGAATACATTCAAAAACAGTGTGTGTATGTGTGTGTGTGTGTGTGTGTGTGGGTGTGGGTGTGTGTGGGTGTGTATGATAGAGAAACTGATGCACAGATCACTCAGTCGAAATATTAGAATAAAGATATTTTCTAATGTACTCACATTGATTTTTAAATGTGCTTTCAGTGTCCAACACTCTCACCCTTTGAATCCTCATTTATAAACTGTGTCTTGAGTGTTTTGGGTCACCTTAAATGCATTATTATTGACTCTGATCGAGAAACATAAGCCTGTAGGAGGAAGGGGGTTTCTTGGTTTATTAGGAAGTTGTTTTATTCTAAGGATTCATAATCCCTTGCAAGTAGTAGGAGCTTAGTCTATCCTTGATGAAGTTTTGTAATTGACATTGTAAGTATGCTTTAGATGTGTATAAAGTGGCTTTTCTTGTGCATTTCAATGTAGTTATGAAGTAAGCATCATTCACAAGTAATTATTTGAAGATAATATTGTTTGCATCTATAAACTAATGACATAAGGGAAGTTCTGGAATTTAAGCCAATGGCTGTGGAACAATTTCATTGCATATAGCTGTAATGTTGCATACTAGAACACCAGGAAAATAGAATAGAGGCTAATTCCAGATACATGTGGTAGACATCTTATTGGTAGTACAGAAAATACCTTATGATCCCTTGTTTTTTGGTCGAGAATATGAATCTTGACTTCATTTGTATAAAGGGTGAAATCAAATAGAAAGTGAGCACATCAGGTCTAATAGTAGCAGTGAATTCAGTGTTAACCAAACTAGCCTTTTTCAATTTGGGATAAATAGCAATAAAGCTTACAGAATGAACTCATTGCCCAGGAAGTGTCAGGATCTCGGGTATTGCACTTAACAGCAATAAATCTTTTATCATAGAGAGATAAGAATGCATCAAAGTTATCATTGTAATATTTGATGTTGTACATTGTTTGTAGTACTGATTATTTGACAACAACTAGGTGCCACCAGTAAAGCTAGATAATGACATCATTTATATGTGGTCAGTTTTAGACAGGACAAAATGTGAGAGAGAATAGGAGAAAAATGTAGAACAGAACAGAATAAACAAAGAAATTGGAAAAGAAAAATACAGAGTGGAACAAAGAAGGCAGTATGGATACATGTGAATGGGGAGTGGTCAATTATATTTCCTAGAGATGAAAATTATATTTTTTCCATTTTCTTCTTCTGTGTTTTTAAATGTTCATGTTGCTTTATTTTATTGTGCACAGAAACATTTAACAAAACATAAATTAATGATTGCTTGTAAAACAATGTAAAAGAGACATGCTAAATAACACATGGAGAATAGATTTAAACAGCAAATCCAAAAGTTACTATATAACAAGGAACCTTATCTTCCTACCCCTGTACCTCATTCCAAATGATGGTGATCATTCTGACCTTTGTTGTTTTGTGTGTGTGTGTGTGTGTGTGCGTGCATGCGTGCGTGCGTGTGTGCGTGTGTGTGTGTGTATTAAATGTTTTAATAAAATTGACATAATGGGTTCTTATCACTGTATAATGTATCTTTAATAACTTTATAAAACTAATGCTAGAATGCCTACCTTAAGTACTTCATAAAAAGGTGTCAAGTTTATCTGTGTATCTACAAAGATACTCTATTACATAACTTTTATATATAAAAGGTAATAAAAATAGTGACATGTTACAATATCTGTATGCCTTGTCTATAATTTCTTGTTTCCCCCTTTGCCACTATATGGATATATGCTATAAAATTTGTAAAATGAGTTAAAAACCATAGTAATATCAACCACCAACTTTTGTTTATACTTAGTGTTGATCCACATGTATTAATGCAATGTGACGTAGAGGGAACTGATTACTATGGAAATTGTGTACATGACCACATCACCTTCATCACAGAGGTATCACATTTCTTCTCTTTTTTATTAAACATTAAAATTCCTTGATATTTTTAACCATAATTTCTATTGTTGTGTTTTGGTAAGTATCTACTTAGGAGAAAAGACTTAACTATTTAAAGACTTTCAATTTTGTTATCAAAAGAAATAATGAGGGCTTTAAGTATTTTTCTTATACTATATGTTACCAATTTAAATATTTTCCTAATTTATTTCATTTTGATTAATGTATAGTTAATTAACCTCCCATGTTCCTTTTTCGATCTCAGGTCTGCTGCATGTTCCCTTTTTACTTCTAAATTCAAGGTCTCTTTTTATTATAATTATTATTACACACACACACATACAAAAACAGATACAGAAAAATAGGCACAAAGAAAAACACACAGAGACACACAGAAAGACAGATGCAAACACACGGACTCCCCCCTACACACACACACACAGACAGACACACACAAACACACGATTTACTTAGTTTCAGTGCCCTGATCTTACTGTGGGGATGCAGAAAATGCCATCTTTTGAACAGTGTTCAGGAATCCCCAATATTCTAGGTTGGTTCTTCATGTAGCAGGGGTCATATCTTCTAAAAAAGAACTTGAAACAGTGCCTGCCACACAGGGAAACATCCTGGAAGTCCACTCTTCACTTATCTAGCAGCAGAACTGTGATCTTCATCCACATTCAGCAAAGATCAGCTCATTGCTCTCTATATTGTATGCATCTAGTAGAGATATAGCAACACCCTGTTTGCTCCTGCATTCATGTAAATCCTATGTTTGGATGAAATTCCTATATTATGGTTTGTATGAGGCAGCCTCCAGGCCTATCAGGACTATGTCTTGCAAGAAAGACAGAAGGCAGGCCAAGAGGAAGAATTGAGGTGGGACTGGAAAGAGGAGAACGTCCTAACTACTGCCAATGCCTATCAAGTGCCATCTCTGAAGAAAGGACCAGGGCCCTAGCCAGCACCCAGAGGTCAAGGAGCACTGACAGTCCCAAAGAAGCTAGAGCACACCTGTGTGGGATCCAGAACCTATATCCAGTACCACCACACCCACATGGAAGTGTTCTAGAAGCTCTATGTTAGTAAGAGATATAAAAAGTCCCTGTGATTGAAGTTTAAAATTCAAAGGAAATGTGAGGTGCCTAAGGCTTTGAGAGGAAAGGTCAGTGTTGGTCTGCACTGTCAATTGCTGAGGAGCCGTGTACTCTAGAAGGAGAAGATGGGGAAGACAAAAAGATGCTATAGACTGACATCCTGGGAGCTGTGGCTACTGCAAATGCTGACAAGTGTCCTCACTGAATACTTTCAGAACTGAGAGACTCTTGGCTGGTGAATCATAAATGGATCATGTGGCTGTCCTGGATTGAGTGACAAAGTAGCTCATATGTGAGATCAGCATTACGGAAACATTGTTCACTGTGTCCCAGAACCACTGGGGAAACTGAGCCCCACTTTGACAGCCTGGAGAGTAAGAGGACAAAAGTTGGCAGCAGCACTAGCATTGGGAGCTGACGGCACTGTGGGAGAATAGAGCTGCAGGGCTCATCTGTCTGAACCTCCAAGCCCTGGCAGTATAACTGGTACAGTCCCAGTGGTACTCAAGGGTCTGGAGAGAAAACCTCTTAGTGAGCTTAGCCAATGTCATCCCCACACTTAACAGGGCAGTCAGTTTGAAGTTTCATAGAAATGTCCTCTTCAAAGTAAGAATGGCAGAGTGAAAAATATCCTTGAAAACATTCTTCTCTTTATATAAGTGTCAAGGATAGTCCACTAGGATGCTGTAGAAATGATTGTTCTGAAATGTCTCTTGTAGTTTACCTTTAGTCAGATTTTTCCTCACCATGTGTCTAAGCTAGCGGAGGGGATTCAAGAGCATTGTCCTAAATGTCTGCAAAATTACAAAATTGTTTGTTTTAGGAGGGTTTTTTTTTTTTTTTTTTTTTTTTTTTGATTAAAGAACACAGGATAAACTAGCCTATACACTGTTTCAAGGTTAACAAACACTAGTACCACTTTTCATTTTCCTGGAAAGGACAATAGGTGAAGATATATGTAAGTTTTTTTTTATGTTAGATTGCATAGTAATATTCCTCTATCTTGCCAAGAGTATTGTGGCTATGTACAGTGTTGGCTGCCAAGGCTGACAACCTCAGTCTGATCCCTAAAACCCACATTGGTGGGAAGAGAAAACCAATCCCCACAGTTTGTCCTCTGTCAACCTCATGCTCTCTGGATCAGAAGACACACTCAACAAGTAAGTAAATGACTAATAAAAACAAGAATGTCACAGTACATTTAGAAAAATGTGCCCATCTGTCTGCAACAGACTCTCAACCTCAAAGATATTTTTTTCTTGTGGACAAAAGCATTCTGACAAGTTTTAAGGACATAAATGCACCACCGGGCTAAAGTAGCACACACCTGTAATCCCAGCACTCAAGATGCAAAGGTAGGTGCATGTGTGTGAATTCAAGGCCAGTCTTGTTTACAAAAACTAGTTCCTGGACAGCCAGGTATACACAGAGAAAACCTATCTCAATACCCCCTCCCCGAATGAACAAAATCACCATATGCATTCTATTCTTTCTCATTCAGACTTCCTGGTTGTTAGTTCCATTATCTCAACCCCCCTCATCACTGTATTTTTCATTTTCGTTGTTACAGGTCATTTAAAATGAAACAGGTATGGAATGTCTCCAAAAAACAGACCGAAGGATTTTCTTAGCTGAAGATCAATCTTGACATGCACAAATCAATGTAAGGGAAGTGACTCTGACTGGAGAACAAGAATCTCTCACTTCAAACAAAGTTGGTGCCAACCCGCTGCTGTGATTTCCCAGCCAGCTGCGAGTACTCAGTTTGTTTTCCCCTAAAAATGTTTCTACTCACCCAGATTATTCCATTACACAAGGAGGTAATCAACATCATTATTAATGAGGTTAATAGTTGTCAAATTGTTTGTAAATAGTTTATATGTTTAATAAATAGACACTATGTTAACATGGATCAGCTCCTTGGGTTTTTCTTTATTGTTAAGCTTTTTTTTTTTTGAGACTTTTTGAGAAAAGTCATTTATCTTCCCAATATATCTATGTAAAATAAGAGGATTGCACAATAAAAAAAAGTAGCTGTTTTTTAAAATTCTTATCTTTCATAAAGGCAATGTGTAGTGTCGATACAGAATATTACACAATTCAGAAGCATATTATAACAGATTATATAATGAGTATGTGGAGACATTATTTTCCTGTCAATTGAACTTGTCCTTATCCCAAACTCTTGTCATATTCTCTTCCTTAGAAACTAAGGTAGACCTTTTCCTGATTTTTTTTTTTTAACTTTTGTTTACCTACCACTTTAAATATTCTTTGACGGAATATGTTTCTAAAGTTTTCCTGGGTTTGTATTTATCAATCTATGTATAATGTGTGTCTCATTTTTATGAGATTCCTCCAAGTTTCTACAGCTATTTGTAAGTTATCTTCTGTTGTTATGGAGACTTATCTTTTTAACTGCATGTGCATTTTCTGTGTCTGAACCTTTGGTTCTTTTTGGTTTAGCTGTTGGAGTCAGAGCTGTTAACAAAACTACTTTGAGATTTCTAATACACAGAGACATCTTCCCAGCCACGTAGGAAGTGAATCACTAGGTCATGGGAGGTGTATCGTTAATTTATTAAATGATGGCTCATGCTTTGTTTCATTTGAGAGCTTGTCATGTCCCCAAGGTTGGCCTCAAGCTTTGTGCAGCCAAAGATGGCCTTGAGTCTCTGGTCATCTTGTCTTTACTTTCCCAGGCCTAGGGTGACAGGTATGCATTACTGTACCATGTCCCCTATCTGTGGAAAAACAATCCTATTGGTGTGGCACTCACTAACAAGGTGTGAATGTTCTATTTCCAAGAGCTTGTATTGCCAGACAAGTTGCAAGTCTGCTGGGTGTGCTGTGCACAAGTATAGGGCTTCCCTTTTCACATCAATGTAGACTACCTGGATTTTACTTCTGTGTGTTTAAGTGTTATGTTAACACTTTTCATTAGGACCTGCTTGATTTAAGCCTGTTAGAGAGGAGTGTTCATCATGTCAGGTGAGGGCTCTTGCTACATCTTTAGTAATTGTGTTTCATATAGTTTTAAGACAGCACAAATTTGAAAACTCCAGGTAGGATCTCATTTGTAATAGAAGAGCTGAATCAGAGCTGGGTGTGGTGACTCAAGTATATGATCTCAGGATTTAGAAGACTGAATGAGGTCGGGACAAACAGCTGTGTTGTTCCTCACTTTCCACCATGTTTGAGAATTCATTTCCTGTTCTTCACAGTGGAATACAGAAGGCTAGAGGTATGTGTGGTTTTAGTTGTCCACTCTCTGTCACTTATCACATTATAGGTGTGATAGGATGGCAGATGTATGCTTCCATGGATTTACTTGGGTTCTGGCCATCTGAATACAGGTCTGTACACTTGTGTGCCAAGTGATCTACCCAACAAGATTCACCACAAACCACAGTGTTACTTTACTAAACTTTGTAGAAATTTGCAGTGCCTAGTCTTCAATCAACAGTGTGTATTGTAGTACAAAGGAAAAAATCTGAGAACTTTTTATTAAAAGAAGGATTGGGGTCCAGAATATATACAAAATTCAAATGACAGAAAGAAAAATCCTATTCAAATAAGCATTAAATGAATGGATGCTTCTCAAAGGGAGATATATACATGGAAACAAGCATGTGAAAAAAATGTGTCAGAAAATATGTACACTGAAACTTCACCGGGATATAATTGCCCTTCCTTCAGATTTTTACAACAGCACAGAATAAAACAGGCTAGGTTGTGCAGTGAGAGGCATACTCACACACTTGAGAGAATGAATACAGCGACTGGAGTAAAGACTGTGGGATTGAACAGCCACTTTTCTTCTTGCTGTAGTAAAATAAGTATGAAGAAGTGATTGAGGAAAGAAGAGTCCATTCTGGGTGACAGTTTGTGATGATCATGGCTTCAGGCCAGGGCAATGGGGCATGCTGTTGGGAGCAAAAGCCTGGTTAGTCACTTTGCACTGGGGTTCAGTAAGCAGAGAGTGATCATTGCTAATGCTCACAAACATCACAAACATTCTCCTCTGAATTTAGTTCAGGACCAAGTCCTTGAAATGGTGCCATCTCTGCATTTAAGGTGGGATTTTCCTTATCAACCAGCCTAATTAAGAAAGTTCCTCAGAGGTATTTCCAGAGGCTCCTTTCCTAGGAGACATCACTATGACCATCATACAGATAATAGTAATAATAAAGAATCAGACCAGCCATCCTAGGTTTATAACTAGAGGAAGTAAAATCAGTCTGTTGCAGAAAACCTTGCATTCCCATGCTTATGGCAGTAGTTGTTCTCAATGTATAGATGGATGGCTAAAGAAAATACTGTATAAAAACATAATATTATGTAGCAAAAGAGTGAATGGAATCCTGTTATTTTTTAAAATGATTGAAAGGTTGGGAGATAAGTTCTTTCAATTCCAAGAGAAGTTTTGTTCACTGTAGTGATTGCAATGGAAACTGTCTTCTACATGTTTCTGTATTTGAACAATTGATGCCCTGTTGTTGTTGTTGTTGTTGTTGGTGGTGGTGGTGGTGGTGGTGGTGGTGATGGTGTGTGTGTGTGTGTGTGTGTGTGTGTTTGTGTATTAGTCCAGTCTTCTTTTTCTACCATGTGAAACACAGTTAGAAGGTCTCATCTATTAATCAGTTCCTCATCAAATTCAAATTTACTTCTGGCTACTTGTCCATGGATTTCCAGGTTCCAGAACTGTGAGAAATAAACATGTGTTTTCATAAAACTCTCTATTTGTTACATGGTGTTGCTGTTTAGGGTATGGATGTTATCTTTCTTGCTGTGATTTTCTAGGATATAATGCCTCCAGGGGATGTAGGTAATACTCTGAGGAACATATACTATTCCTCACACTCTAAACAGAGTGTGTAAAAAGGCTCTCAAAATGCCATGTAAGGAGGAATTGGTACTGAGTATGAATATTCAAACTTACTGGGTCCATATGTGTCTGCCTGGAGAGGTGATGAAGTATTGAGTACATATATGGTCTCTTTTCTGGTCCTCATTTATCAGGAGAGGAAAACAGAAGCTGATATGATTTGAAGACTATGGTGATGGAGTCAGTATTATTTGGTTGAGTTTGTCTTTTGCCTACCACATAATCAATACCATAGATGAATGAATGAAAGTTAAATTATCAGGCATTTGCCTGACAGTACTCAGTATGTCATTTTTGTGAAAATTCTGAGCACAGGATCAATAAAATGAATTGAATGAGCATTAAAGTAACAAAAAAGCTAGTTCCAGTGTTCTTAAAAATACCTTGAACATATCAGAGTCTGGAAGGATTACCTTTAATATTTACAACCTGCCTAAAAAGCTTTATTTCATTATCTACCATTTTTATTCATAGACTTAAGCACTTTGTTCTATTAAATAGAGCAGGTGAGTCACTTCCTGGGCAGGAATTTGAATCTAGATGTTTAAGTTCTCTCTGCATTGTGAGAAACTCTTACAGAGGACAGATCACAAAGCCCACCTACTGTGTAAAAAGTTATATTATCTAAGGCTACACAGTTAGGTAAATGCTACCTGTAAGTTTGTATATATTCTTCCAGAGGGGAATGGTAAAATGTCTGTTTCACATGCTTGTCTTATCTTTACAGGGTTGTATGCCATCATAGGTGTTTAATACCATGTCTCTTACTTTAAATGTCATGCCTTCATCTTGCCATGATGACATCTTTTTATTTCTATTAGGTTCTTTTTTTTTTTTTAAATATAACAACTGACATCCAATCCCCTTTTATATTTGCTAGTTTTCACTTTGCAGGCATCCATACTCAGCTAATACGAAGAAATATACAGCACATGCCTTTCTTTGCATCTCAGTTTCAGTGTGACAGGTGTGGAGTCTGAGAACTTTGAGCAGCTTCCACAGCAGCAGCATCTGCCTCCTTGCAAAATGAGCCTTGCCTGCAGTTCAGGGATAGATGCATAGAGACTTTGTACCCAGTAAATGTAAGAGAGAGCCAGCAGCTCCAGCCAGATCCCAGGCACCCTGGCAGCAAAGATAGAGTTCAGGTGTGCTCTCTGCTCCATCCCCCACACTCCATGCCTCCCTTCTCCCTGTCACCTTCCCAAATGTCAGGCTCTGGGGAGCAGAAAAAAAGAGCAACAAGTTAAAAAAGATGCAGGGAAGGAGAGCCACCTGGGCCACTCAGTCTGGCAAAGGGATATATTGCTTCCCAGGGGCCAGTGGGTGGCAAAACCTGCAACCCTCTAAGGCAGAATTTTGTAAAGATTCCACTCATTCTTTCATTTTTTTAAAATTTACTTTTGCTCAAAACAAATGTTAACATTACTTAGGCCAATATATACATTACCTGCAAACTTCCTGAAAATGTTTACCTATATAATTTGTACCTATGATTTTTACAAAACACCATTTTATATTTCAAGCCAACAAAGAAATACACCTCTAATATTTACATACTGCAATTTTTAAATTAATATATATAAAATAATTACAATTAAATTGCATGTTTACCAACAAAACCCAATAAAAGCACAAACATCCAAAAAGAAGGTCACAGAGAAGTACTAAAAACACATCAGAGATTTTATAAAGGGGTTTAAAAGGCTGCAGCTCAAAGTGCACCACAGAAATCTCTTGGAGTACAAAGACTAGATAAGCAAAATATTACCATACACAACAAACTGTCTTCTCAATAAAATGAATCTTACTTCGAACAGCCTCTCCATATAAACTGTTTTGAATGCTAATAAAAAGGAGACTCAATAACCTGTCCAAATCAGAAAGCACACAAATACTATAGTTACTGTCCAAAGTCAGCCAAGTAAAAAGTGGTCCTCGACCATACCCGAAGATAGGCAGAGGCAGCCAACCTGACAACATCCAGGCAGCATGGCTAAACCCTCCATCCAACTGTGCATACAACTGGGCCATCTTCTCATTGGGTTGACTTCTAATTTCCTTTCCATGCGATGATCAATGACTAGCAGTTAAAATTACTGGCTCAGAAGTCACCTAAAAAACATCCAAGGAAAAGAGATCATTCTCATTACAATTTCCAAAGTATTTTCAAAATACTCCTTAAACATACACATTTTAACACATATGCTAGCAGAATACTATTCACATCTCCCAAAGTCTCCAGATATCTATACATCTATGCAGAACCCTGGAGGCAACAATCCTAATCACTAACCACAGGGGCCTTCTGGCTAGCCATACCTGATGGCACAGAACACCTCTACACCTTATTTCTAAATTCTTCATCTTGAAGTGATAAGGTGACTATTAAAAACAGAGCAGGAATTGGATTTCCAGGATACAGCACAAACACTGTGAGTAACACAAAGTTTGCTCAATGCTTATGAGAAAAATAAAGAAGATATTCCCAAGAAATGGCCATACCAAAACCAAAGCATAGGGTGACAATAAGGAGTAAACACAGAAGTGTTGGTTCTGTGTACCAAAAACTACAATCACTATTATGAAACATCACACTGAACACAAGCACCAGATAAGCCCGATTGGATGGCAATTGACATTTGCCAGAATCATGTAACACTCTTCTTTGACTCTTCCCGTATCAAATGAGCTTCCAGTTGACATCAGGCCTTACCATTAGATTAGGCATAAAGGAGATCAGAAAACATGCTGGACCCCAGGTGCTCTAATGACACATTTCTCATTCTTTAATTTTAAGATTGTTTTTTTTATACTATTGGGTTTTAACATGGGTTGTGCTATGTATGGAAGGCTGTCCAGAAATCCTAATCCTTCTGTCTCCACTTCCCAAGTGCTAGGATTCCGGGCATGTGAAAAAATATTTGTTATCAGTGAGATCATGCCTGTAACCCTAGCATTCAGAAGGCAGAGGCAGGAAGACCCCTGGTTTGAAGCCAAGTTGGATTATACCGCAAGGCCCTTCACACACACACAAAAAAATAACAATAAATAAATAAGAGGCATTCTAATGCATACATGAACTCCTTCTATGACTAGGAAACACATCACATGAGCTTCAGTTGTAGTAAAAATAATGTTCCTAAACCTTTTATAGGAGTTGGCAGCCAGCATCAGAAGGTGGTGACCTGATGTCTAGGTCCCACTATTCTAAAGGCAGACATTGCTCCTGGCACATATACTCCAACTGGCTCTCTGAAGACAATACCTAGACCTACACTCTGGGCTGTGTTTGCCATTACAACTCCATTAGATACACCGTTCTTCTACTCATACCATACTTTGTTCTGTACATACTCACAAACTGAAAATAGGACAAATGTAAGGAATTTGCTTACTCCTTTCTCCAGTTTCTCCCCAACTCTGAAAGTACTCCATTATTCCTTTTTCAATTATAGAAACGTATGGGTTAAAGCAGACTATTTAAAGCTGCTTTTTAAAATATTTTTCTATTCTAAAAACACCTTCAAAAATCAAGAAAAATAATGTTTACAACATTAAAATACTTTTTTATTTTACTCTAGGATACAACAAGTTATTCCAACTACATAACAAAGAAAATGTTTTTAAATTTGAAAAAGAAAACAGGATTTTTAAAACCTAAAATATGTACGGAAACTTAAGACCAACCATTCCATAAACTGATATAATATTTTTTTTTTTAAATAAGGGCAGTCCTCTACCTGGGCCCTAGAAAATGATATGTCAGGAATCCTACTCATCATCTTCTAATATCCCACCACTTTTTACTCAAGGGCTCACTTTCCTATCCTGGTTATCTTGTAATCGTCAAACCCTACCCAATCAACACTCTCCCAAAAGTCCATTGTACCTCACCATGATTTTATCCTCCTCCATACATGTTCTCATTATATTTCTAGATAGCATTCATCATTGACAGTATCTTCCACAAGTTTAGAACAGCTTGAATAAAATGGTTTTGTTAAAATAACTATTAGCCCTTTGAGAAAATTAAATCTTAAAACTCTAATAAAAAAATTTCTGTTGATCCCATCACCACGGGTGCTCTACTAGAGTTGAGTCTGGGACCAGTTCAGACTTAATTCCCCTCCACCTTCTTCCCTGGGAACTCCCTGCATTAGCTGTGCACCTTGCTCCCCCTCTCTATCCTGGCCCTGGATAGTACAGTCCTCGTTCTCTGCTCCATACACCACCCAGTACCTGCCTTCCCCCCACCCTTTGTCCTGATGGCCTGGTGCTCCGGGTGAGCATTGGGCCAGAGGCCATGGAACTTAATGGGTCTGCTCTGAGCACATTGGACCCGCCTATCCATGTGGGACCACCTTGAGGCCACACTAACCTCATCTTTGTATGCCATAGCCTCAAGCTCTGCCAGAGGACCAATTCCCCTGATCTATGGACCCCATCACCTGGCCACTGCTGGAGGAAAGACCTACAAGAGAGCTTGGATCATTTAAGAGTTGCAGATATCGAACTACTGAACCACCTACAACCACCAGCACAACAGGGTAGAGAGAGAAAGACTCTACCTTCTCCCACTGGAAGAAGCATTGGGAAGATGACATACAAGAAAACACACAACACTAGAAAGACCAGCATGGCACCACCAGAATCTAGGGAGGGACTCTATACCAACTAGACCTGAACACACGAAAGCAACGGAAGCAGAAGAGAATAACTTAAGAAATAACTTCATAAAAAGTGATAGAGGCCCTCAAAGATTATATCAGAAAATCCCATAAAGAAATGGAAGAAAATACAAACAAAATGTGGAAGAAATAGAGGAAACACAAAACAAAAAATGCAAGAAATGAACAAACCTCTTAAAGAAAATAAGGAAAGCCCCCCCCCCTAAAAAAAAAAAACAGTCAAACAGATGAAGGAAACAATTAAAACTAGGAACTTAGAAATCCAGCAATAAGGAACTAGAACTTCAAAGCCAGGTATGGTGGCTCAAGTGTATAACCCCAGCATTTGGGAGGTAGAGACAAAAGGATCAGGGGTTCAAGATTATCTTCAGCTAACTATGGACTAAGAGGCTAGCCTAGACTACAACACATGAAAAAGAAACAAAGGACATTTGAATTTTAGCTCATTTAAAACCAAATATAAGACAGCAGAAAAGACTCAGTACAATGTTCACCATGCAACCATGGTGGTTGGAACCCCAGCACCCATGTGAAATACCTCCATGTAGAAGCATTTATACTCCCAGTGCTGGAGACATAGACACACGCTTCCTGGACCTCACTTTCACATCAAATGGAGATGAATCAGCAAACTCCAGCTTCAAATAGACTGTGTCTCACACACTAAAGCAAATGTCCATAAAGAAGGACAGCTGGCATCAACCTCTGTCCTCTGCATGCAGGCCCAACACATGCACACATGCATAAAGATGCAGAACACCCCCCCCCAACACATACACAATCATACACACAGAGTTAATGAGAGTAGAGAGGATATCTCAAACATAAGTGCTTTAGGAATGAATATATAATAAGCATATAAAAGTTAATTAGTCTCAAGAGGAACTGAGGAATGGAAAGGAATAACTCCAAAGACACACTGGAAATTGGAGTGTCCCCTTGTAGCACACATTCTTTTCTGGGATATTTTCATCTGGAAATCAAGGGAAAACTAAAACTATATACTTTATATGGTAAAAGATATAATTATAAATGTAATCAGATACTATTTCAAGTTAAATAGGAAAATATAGTGAAATTGTTTTAAGATTTGTTTATTTTTGATGCTGAAGAGTATATATATATATATATATATATATATATAATTTCTCTGAATTTCTTTAAGTATCTATGGAAACATTTAATAATTCACTATAAGTAATTTATAAAAAGCTAAAGTATACTGAAATAAAAATGAATGCTACCTGGAACGTAAGTCTTTATGCCTCTTACCTTAAAAGATTTTCAGATCAACACATTGCCAATATTTGTGTGTAGAATATGACAAAAGGACATATGATGCCACACAATTTTCAGAGTGATTGAGAAAACAGGATGTTTGTAAACAAAGAATATTGCTACTTTTTCTCAAGTAATACCAAAACCTATATAACCTATACCATGACATGTAGTTGGAAGATGTTATATAAAGTACATATATATGCATTTGAAGCTAGCATGGTCTAATTAGTAAGTTCCAGGACAACTAGAAATGAAAAGAGTTTAAAAAAAGAAAAATGAGGCATTCTCTGTTTTCTTTTCAAGAATACACATTTATTAAAAAAAAAAAAACTCCTATTTAGTAGATATGTGTGATCAATTTGTCTCAAATGATACTATTATAAGAAGAAATGATTGTTAAGAACATTGCATTAAAATTAATTTGCTTTCTTCTCTTCTTTAAATCTTTCATTTAACACTGAATGAATGGAGAGAGAACTAGGAGAAAGAGAAGGGGAGGACAGGACAGCACGTGCAACTAGGAACATTGAGTCAGGATAGGTAAAGAAGACAGGAGAGAGAGAGAGAAAGAGACAGAGAGAGAGAGAGAGAGAGAGAGAGAGAGAGAGAGAACATAAAAGAGGGAGCCATTACTGGTTTTCAGAGAAATCTGAACATAAAGAAAAGCTTAGAGACCTACAAGACTGCCACCAACTAACATTTTGAGCAACAGTGGAAAGGTTACCATAAATGCCCTTCTGGGATAGTGAGATCAACAACTACCTCATCCACCATCATGGAGCCCTCATCTAGTACCTGTTGTAAACAGAATCAAGCACCAATTAGTTAACAATGAGTCGAACTAGAATCCAGATGCACAGAGAGAGGACAAGATCAGCCTGCAGAAAGACATAGATACAGCTGACCTAAACAAGGAGGAGCTAATGGCCTGACTGATAGCTGGGAGTACAGCATGGGACTGAATCAGACCCCTTGAATATGGGTCTCAGCTAGAAGTCCTGAGCAGTCCCTATGGGACCTCAGACAGTGGAACTAGGATGTATTCCTGGTGCACAAATGAATCTTGTGGACACATCGTCCATGGAGGGATACTCCCTTAACCTAGAGACAGGAGAAAAGTCCTAGGCCCTACTTCAAATGACTTGTCAGATTTACATGACCCCACCTGGATGGCATTGCCCTACATGTGGAATTGGGGTGGGAGAATTGGAGGGGAGGGGAGGGTTGTCAGTGTGCATGTGAGAGGGGAGGGTAGGTAAGAGGAAGGGAGGTATGGTTGAAGGGAGGGAGAGAGGGGGAACTGTGATCAACATGTAAAATAAATCAATAAATAATAGTAATAAATGTCCTATTTGTTAAATATGTGTGATAAATTTGTCTCAAATGATTGTTAAGAACATTGCAAAAAAAATTACTTTGCTTTCTTCTCTTTTTTTATTTCTTTGAATTAACACTGGGTCTAAGATAATATGCCCTTTACCACTGAGCTAACTTCTAAACACCCTTTTCATTTTGTTTCTCACAAACAAAGTTTACAAAGTGAGTATAATTGCACATGACTAGAATCTCAAATTTTGGATGTGGAAGCAGGTCAATCTAGAGTTTAGGACCAGACACAGCTACACATTGGGTTTGAAACTATCCTGGTATACCTGAAAACTCTTCTCAGAAAACAAATAAAAACTATAAAACACAAAAACCATTACAATTTAGATATAATAAAGGTAGGACTTTTTTAATTTGGCTTTAGAAAGTGATGCCACCATATCAATATCTAGGAACCAAATTGGAAATCTATTGTATTTTTCCAGTGAATATATCCCCCTTTTACCTTTTTTCCAAATTATCATAAATCAAATATAATTCATATAGTTAAAAATATCACAGTACTTCATCTTAAGTGTGAGCTTTTCAGAAATGCCACACAGGCTTTCTTATTCCCATACAGAAAATGAATTGCTGTTAAGGTTAAAGAGATGGAGTAGACAGAAAAAGAAATTTATGAACTTCTTGAACTTCACATTATGAGTTATCTGATTACAAAGCATAACTGAGAACACAAGTACTGCATAACATGACAGTAAGTCCCCAAGTGTTTCATGTGTGTCCTGGGAGCTCTTCCAACTCACGTGTCAGGAACATGAAGTAAAAGTGTGAACTGAGCCTCCATTCCACGGGACCCATTTCATAAAGCAACTTCTGATTGTCATTACAGAACACGTAGAAATTCCCTAAACTTAGCATTATGGAAGAACTCCCGACTCAGTAAAATACATCCATTGGATATGATCTTCCATACCCTGAACAGAGAGGAGTTATGGATTATTTCTGAGCCCACTTCCTTGAAATCAATGGAGTGTGCACTATGGAAAAGGTAGTGCAATGTAGGGGGGTGTTGGGAGGTAACCCCTGGCTCTGTGCCAGACAGTGAATACATTCAAAAACAGTGTGTGTGTATGTGTGTGTGTGTGTGGGTGTGTGATAGAGAAACTGATGCACAGATCACTCAGTCGAAATATTAGAATAAAGATATTTTCTAATGTACTCACATTGATTTTTAAATGTGCTTTCAGTGTTTTCTTTCACTAATACAAGAGGGAAATCCTTAAATATATATACATTTTACAGGAAGTTTAGACACATAATAGCACAGTCATGTTACAGGCTATGATAGAGCAGATGTTCTAGGAAGCAAAAAATCATTATATAAATACTGTAATCCCAAGATAGATGGACTGAGTTCGGTGTAAAACACAAAACCAAACTCATATTGTCTGCAGTGACCTCAGATGTAGAAGTAAATTGTGTCTGACTTGAGTTAAAAAGCCCTGATTACTTTTTTTCAAATGAAAATGTAATGTATATCAGGTGGCACATCTGATACCATTAAGTATATCACATCCACATGTATTATCATCAATTAATTTATATAGTTTCATTAAAAATAAGAGCCACATAAGGAGAATTTAGAAAGTTTGGTTAAAAAAAAATCTTAAATGTCTATCAGACACAGCTTAAAAACTATTAAAACTACTGCTTATTTTCCAGAATGTTCATATTTAAGCTTCTAAAGTTGCAGCATAAAATACGAAGTCAGGGACAAACGTGTTGCATCACTTCTATTCATAAATAACTCAGAGCCACGAGGCTACAAACAATATAACAATAAAACACCAAACAGGCAAGTCATTTAAGAAAAGCAAACACACTTAGTAAAGAGAGTGCTGTGTATTATCAAAACACGGGCACTGTCAACCAAAGTAACACAATGAAAGTAACACTACGACCAGCTTCTTCACATCAAACAGAGTACTGAGGGACACTGATCACAGGGACACGGTTATTGCAAGTTAATGCAGGTGAAGGCACAGTTCCAAGAAGGACAAGTTTCTCTCAGACAAGTGTTTGGAATACGAAGAAAAAATACAGTGACCTAAGAAATTTCTCTCCAGAGAAATAAACAAGTCTCTGCCAACATTTGGACCAGGACACCTCCTGGCACATGTAATCACACAGATGATTCCAGAGACAACTCTTTCTTCAAACAGGTATCTTCACTTCTCAGCTGACACAGTCTTGTTTATATGGGGTCAATACATAGAGCAAGGAGGGAGGAAGCAGGAGTCACCCAGTGGTAGTCTCTTCAAAGACAGAACCCTTTGACCTTCCCTTTTGCTGAAGTAGTCCTTCTCTCCAAAGGCATCTCAAAAAAACAAGCTGTTGATTCATATAAGGTCCCTCACAGAAGAGGGACCTTACATATAAGGTCCCCCACAGCACATGGGAAGTGGGGGGGCCATGAATGGAGAGGGAACTAGGAGAAAGTGAATAGGAGGATAGGAAAGCATTGCAACTAGGAAGATTAAGTCAGGGTAGGGAAAGAAGACAGGAGAGAGAGAGAGAGAGAGAGAGAGAGAGAGAGAGAGAGAGAGAGAGAGAGAGAGAGAGAGAGAACATAAAAGAGGGAGCCATTATTTGTTTTCAGAGAAAACTGAACCTACAGAAATGTCTAGAGACTTGCAAGACTGACTCCAACTAACAATGGAAAGGTTACCATAAATGCCTTCTGGGATAGTGAGATCAACAACTACCCTATCATCATCATGGAGCCCTCATCTAGTACCTGTTGTAAACAGAATCAAGCACCAATTAGTTAACACTGAGTCGAACTAGAATCCAGATGCACAGAGAGAGGACAAGATCAGCCTGCAGAAAGACATAGATACAGCTGACCTAAACAAGGAGGAGCTAATGGCCTGACTGATAGCTGGGAATACAGCATGGGACTGACTCAGACCCCCTGAACATGGGTCTCAGCTAGAAGTCCTGAGCAGTCCCTATGGGACCTCAGACAGTGGAACCAGTATGTATTCCTGGTGCACAAATGGATCTTGTGGACACATCGTCCATGGAGGGATACTCCCTTAACCTAGAGACAGGAGAGAAGTTCTAGTCCCTACTTCAAATGACCTGTCAGATTTATATGACACCACCTGGATGGCATTACCCTACATGTGGAGTGGGGTGTGATGGGAAGCGAGAGTGGCCAGGGCGCATGTGAGGGGCGAGAGATGTTAAGAAGAGGGAGGTAGGGAAAGAGGGAGGGTGAAGGGAGGGAGGAAGGCAGGTAGAAGGAACAGGGATCAACATGTAAAATAAGTAAGTAAATAAGTAAACAAATAGAAGACAACCTGTTATTGTAGCTCCTGCAATGGGTCAGAGACCCTTACTGAGTCCTTGGGAGTCCTCTGACCACCCCTACTCCTTATGCTTTTAGAGATGCAGGTGAAGTGTAGGGCTGGTGATGGGGTCCTCAGTCTAGAGCTCTTTCTTGCCCATATCCACTGACACCCTCTGTGCCAGCCAAGAGCTTTCGGCCAATGGACCCGTAACTCTTCTTTTCACAGCATCTCAGGTACACTGTGACAGGTGTGGAGTCCCTGAGCTGTAAGCAACATCCCAGACATTGGGCTGCCATTTGATCTTGTCCACTGTGCCCTTTTCCTTACAATTTTCTCAGTTTCAGGAGATCCTATTTATTAATTTTCAATCACACTGTCTGAGCTACTGGAGTTATGTTCAATAAATAGTCTCCTGCCACAAATTGTTCAAGGGCACCTCCTACTTTCTCTTCTAAGAGATTCAGTGTGCCTGGATTTATGTTGAGGTCTTTGATGAATTTGTATTTGAGTTTTGTGCATGGCGAAAGACATGGGTCTATCTGCAGTCTTCTACACACCATCATCCAGTTGTGCCAGCAACTTTCCTCCTTCCACTGTACACTTGTAACTGTTTTGTCAAAAATCAGGTGTTCGTAGGTGTGTGGGTTAATATCATGATTTTCAGTTCAATTCCATTGGTCTACCTGTATATTTTTGTTTCAGTACCAGGCTGTTTTCAGGACTATAGCTCTATAGTAGAGCTTGAAGTCAGGGATCGTGATGCCCCCTGAAGTACCTTTATTGGAAAGGGTTCTTTTGGCTATTCTGGTTCTATCATTTTTACATATAAAGTTATTATCCTTTCAATATCAGTGAAGAATTGTGCTGGGATTTTAATGGGGATTGCATTGAATCTGTAGATTGCTTTTGGCAAGATTGCCATTTTTATTATGTTTATCCTAGCTATCCAAGAGCATTGGAGAACTTTCCATTTTCTGGTATCTTGTTAATTTCTTTATTTGAAAAAACAAAATTCTTATTATATAGGTCCTTTACTTGTTTGGTAAGCATTACCCCAAGATACTTTATGCTGTTTGTGGCTATGGTACAGGGTGATGTTTCTCTGATTTCTTTCTCAGCCACTTTGCCATCTGTATATAGTAAGGCTACTGATTTTTTTTTTTTTTTTTTTTGGTTATCTTATTCCTTTAGCTAGAAATTTAAGTACGATATTGAAGAGATATGGAGAGAGAGGGCAGCCTTGTCTTGTTCCTCATTTTAGAGGAATCCCCTTAAGCTTCTCTCTATTCAGTTTGATGTTGGCTGTTGGTTTATTGTATAATGCTTTTATTATGTTTAGGTATATTCCTGTTATCCCTGATCTCTCCAAGATCTTTATAATGAAAAGTTGTTGAATTTTGTCAAAGGCTTTTTCAGCATCTAGCGAGATGATCATGTGTATTTTCTTTTTCAGTTTGTTTATATGGTGGATCACATTGATAGATTTTCATATGTTGAACCATCCCTGCAACCCAGGGATGAAGCATACTTGGCCAGGTGGATGATTTCTCTGATGTCTTCTTGGATTCGATCTGCCAATATTTTATTGAGTAATTTTGCATCAATGTTCATGAGGGTTATTAGTCTGTAGTTCTCTTTTTTTTAGTTGTGTCTTGGGTACCAAGGTAATTGTGGCATCATACAACTTGTTTGGTAATAATCCTTCTGCTTCTATTGTGTGGTACAACTTGAGGAATATTGTTATTAGCTCTTCTTTGAATTTCTGATAGAAATCTGAACTGAATCCATCTGTCCCTGGACTTTTTTCTTTTGGTTTAGAGGCTTTTGATGACTACCTCTACTATATTAGGTGTTAAAGGTCTATTTTAGGTATTTATCTGTTCTTGATTTAATTTTGGTAAGTGATAGCTATCCAGAAATTTGTTCATTTCCTTTGAATTTTCCAATTTTGTGGATTACAGGATTTCCAAGTATGACTTTAAAAATTGTCTGGATTTAGTCAGTGTCTGTTGTTATATCCCCCTTTTTTGTTTCTGATTTTGTTAATTTACATGATCTCTCTCTGATTTTAGTTAGTTTGGATAAAGGTTTGTCTTTGTCTATCTTGTTGCTTTTCTCAAAAAACCAACTTTGTTGCATTGATTGTTTTTTTTTTTTTTTTTTTTTTTTTTTGGTATAGTTTTCCTGACTTCTATTTTATTGATTTCAGCCCTCAAAGTGATTATTTCCTGGCATCTACTTGTCTGGGGTAGTTTGTTTCTTTTTATTCTAAGGTTTTCAGTTGTGCTGTTAATTCTTTTATGTGACTATCCTCTGCTTTCTTCATATGGGCACTTAGTGCAATGGACTTCCCTCATAACACTGCTTTCAAGGTGTCCCATAAGCTTGGGTATGTTGTGTCCTCTTTTTCTTGAATTCTAGGAATTCCTTCAATTCTTTTTGTACTTGTTCTTTGACTCAGGTATACTTTGTTACATTGCCAATTATGTGGTCTATTTTATACAAGGTTCCATGTGGAGCATAGAAGAATGTATATTCTTTTGTGTTTTGTTACAATGTTCTACAGATGTCTGTTAAACCCAATTGAGTCATATCTTCTGTTAGTTCTTTTCTTTTCTTTTTTTGTTTGTTTGTTTTTTTGTTGTTAAGTTTCTGTCTAGTTGTTCTGTCTAGTAGTGAGAGTAGGCTGTTGAAGTCTCCCACTATGAATGTGTGAGGTTTTATGTGAACTTTGAGTTATAGTAGTGTTTCCTTTATGAATTTATGTGACTTTGTATTCAGGGCATAGATGTTCAGAATTGAGATTTTGTGCTGATGGATTTTTGCTGTGATGTATACAAAATGACTGTCTTCATGTCTTTTGATTGATTTTGTTTAAAGTCTAACTTGTTAGATATTAGGACAGCTACACCTGGTCTGTCTTTGATGCTTAGATGTGTTTTTAGTATGCAGCAGAAGGATGGATTCTGTCTTCATATGCATTATATTAGCCTGTGACTTGTTATAAGTGAGTTAAGACCATTAATGATGAGGGAAAGTAAGGCACATTGATTGTTAGTGCTTGTGTGTTTGAGTTGTTGGTGCTGGTATCATTAATATATTTGCCCTTCTTTACCCTTGTGTTCTGGTGAAGTGGGATTACTTATTGTCTATGTCTTTGTGAGCATAGTTAACTTCCTTGGGTTGTAGTTTTCCTTCCAAAACTTTTTGTAAGGCTGGATTTATAGATATGTATTATCAAAATCTGGCTTTTTCATTAAATATCTTGTTTTTTCCATCTATAGTGATTGAAAGTTTTGATGGGTATAGTAGCCTGGGCTGGCATCTGTGAAGTCTTGGTACTTGTAGAATATCTGTTCAGGACGTCTGGCCTTGAGAGTTTCCATGGAGAAGTCAGGTGTAATTTTGATAGGTCTGCCTTTATATGTTACCTGGCCTTTTTCCTCCAATGATCTTAATATTCTGTCTTTATTCTTTATTTTAGGTTTTTTATTATGGGTTGAGGTATGTTTTTTTCTTTAGTTCAGTCTATTTGGTGTTTGATATGCTTCTCGTACTTTCATGATCATTCCCTTCTACAGATTGGGAAAGTGTTCTTCAATGATTATGTTGAATATGTTTTCTGTACCTTTGAACTGGGCTTCTCCGCCTTCTTCTAGCCCTATTATTCTTAGGTTTGGCTTTTTCACCATATCCCACATTTCTTGGATGGATTTAAATTTTCTTTGATCAATGAATCTATTTCCTCTAGTTAATTTATTACCTTGGATTCTCTCTTATGTTCTGATAGTTATGCTTATGTCTGTAGTACCTGATGGTTTGCCCAGTTTTTCTATTTTCAGCATTTCTTGCTTTTTTTTTTCTTGTCTCTGTTTCAGTTTTCAAGTCTTGAACTGTTTCCTTCACCAGCTTGATAGTATTTTCTTGCCTTTCCTTATTTTAAGAGATTAGTTCATTTCTTGCATTTTTTCCTTGGTCTTTCCCTATATTTCTTTCAATACTTGGTATGTTTTTTTCTTCTATTTATTTAAGGGATTTTTTTCATATTGTATTTGTCTCATATTGTCATATTTTTATGAAAATATTTTTTATTCATTCTCTTCTGCTTCATCTGCTTTGAGGTGTTCAGGTCTATTTGCAGTACAGTCCCTAGATTCTGGTGGTGTCATGCTTGTCTTTCTATTGTTATGTGTTTTCTTGTATTGCTGTCTTCACATTGCTTCTTTCAGTGGGTGAAGGTGGAGGTTTTCTCTCTGTGTCTCTATGCTACTCCCCCAGTGGGCTTAGGTGAGTCAGTAGTGTGATATCTGTAGTGCTTGGTGTTCAAACTCTCTAGGAGGTCTGTCCTAGTCAGAGGCTCTGCTATGGAGGTGAAAGATCAGGTTGTTCCATTGGGGCTAAGTATCTAGTGTGCTCAGAGCTGATCCAGGAGTTTCCCTTAGGAGGCTCGATTGTTTGCCCCATTGCCCCGACCTGAAGCCACGATCCACTCATACTGTTACCCTTCTTTTCTTAATCACTTCTTCACACTTATTTTCTTACAGCAAGAAGAAAAGTGCCTGGTCTATAACATAGTCTTTACTCCAATAGCTATATTATTTCACATCCTCTCAAGTGTGTGAGTATGCCTCTCACTGTACAACCTAGCCTGTTTCATGCTGTACTTTTGAAAATATCCTCAATGAAGTGCAATTCTATCCTGGTGTAGTTTCAGTGTACATGGTTCTGATACATTTTTTCACATGCTTGCTTTCCATATGTATATCTTCCTTTGAAAGCATCTATTCAGATAAATGCTTATTTAAATAGGAGTTTTCATTCTGATGTTTGAATTCTGTATATATTCTGGACAGCAGTCTTTCATTTAATGAAAAGTTTTCAAATTGTTCCTTTGCACTACATTATACACTGTTGACCGAAGACCAGGCACTGCAAGTTTCTACATTTTTTAGTAAAACAACACTGGAGTTGGTGATACATCTTGTTGGTTAAAGCACTTGCCCACAAGTGTACAGACCTGTATGCAGATGGCCAGAACCCATCTAAAACCACGGCAGCACACAGCCATAGAGAGTGTACATCTATAAACACACAGTACATATAGCTTTCTGTATTCCACTATAAAAAAAAAAAAAAAAAAAAAAAAAAAACAGGAAACCATTTTGCAAACAAGATAGGAAGTAAGGAACAACACTACTGATTTTCCAAACCTTCATTGATTCTCCCAAATCCTGGGATCACATCCTTGAGTCACCACACCCAGCTAATACTCAGCTCTTCTATTACAAATGAGATCCTCCCTGGAGACTTCAAAGCTGTGCTGTCTTTAAAACTAAAGATGTAGCAAGAGCCCTCACTAGACCTGATGAACACTCCTCTCTAACAGGATCATTAGAAACCACACCTAATGAAAAGTGGGAAAACAACCCTTTGGCACACAGAAGTAAAACCCAGCTTATCTACAGTGAGGTGAAAAGGGAAGCCCTATACTTGTGCACAGCACACCCAGCAGACTGGAACCTTGTCTGAGAACACCAGCTGTTGGTGGAAGAACAGTTACACCTTGCTAGTGAATGCCAAACTGATAGGATTATTTTTCCACACATTTGGGGAAAGACACAGTAGTGCATACCTGTCACACCAGAAAGTGGGAAAGTAAAGAAAAAAGGACCAGAGACTGAAGGCCATCCTTGGTAAAAACAAAGCTTAAGCCAACCTGGGTACATGACAAGCTGTCAAATAAAAACAAAACATTGGGCAACACTAAAAAAATTAAAGCTACACAACCCATGATCTGGTGATTCACTTCCTAGGAGGCTGGGAAGATGTCTCTGTGTGTTAGAAATCTCAAAGGACTGTTGGTAACAGCTTTGACTCCAACACCAAACCCAATAAACAACCAAAGGTTTAGACACATAATTTTACATATAGTTAAAGAGATAACTCTTCATAAGAGAAGATAACTTACAGAGAGCTATAGAAATTTGGAGGAATCTCATAAAAATGAGACACATGATATACACTTATTGATAAAGTAAAAAGCTAGGAAAACATAGAAACATATATAGTTTCAGCTCAGCCTTTGTCCTCTTCCTCCAGCCACTGGCTGGAGTCATTGGCTAGTGGCATCATCTACTGGATCCTCAGCCCTGACCCCATCCTTGGGTCCCTGTCTGTGGAGAGACCTCTTAGAGAGCTTGGACCATCCAGCTCTACAGATATTGAATCTCTGACCCACATAAGCCTACCAGGGAAGTACCATAGAGAAAGGAAGAGACCCCCCCAAACAACTACTGGAAGAAGCTATGGGAAGACACCGGAAAGATAAGCATGACACCACCAGAATCTAGAGAATCTACACCAACTAGAATGGAACACAACAACAAAGCAGAGGAAGCAGAAGGGAACAACTTGAAAATTACCATCATAAAAATGATAGAGGCCCTCAAAGAAGATGTGAGAAAATCCCTTAAAGAAATGGAGGAAAAAACAAACAAAAGAGTGGAAGAAATGAATGAATTCCTTAAGGAAAGCAAAGAAAGTACAGAAAGCCAAGAAAAAATAATTATGCAGGTGAGGTAAACGGTTCAAAACTTGAAAACTGAAATAGAGGAAATAAAGGCAACACAAACCGAAGAAATGCTGGAAATAGAAAAACTGGGCAAAAAAATCGGGAACAACAGACGCAAGCAAAACCAACAGGATTAAAGAGATGGAAGAGAGAATCTCAGGCACAGAAGATAAACTAGAAGAAATAGATTCATCGACCAAAGAAAATCATAAATCCAATAAATCCTTAATAGAAAACATCCAGGAAATGTGGGACACCATGAAAAGGCCAAACCTAAAAATAATAGGCATAGAGGAAAGTGAGGAAGCCCAGCTCAAAGATGCTGAAATCATATTCAACAAAATCAACGAGGAAAACTTTCCCAATCTAAAGAAGGACATGCCCATGAAAGCACAAGAAGCAAACCGAACACCAAATAGGCTGGACCAAAGAAAAAAGACCCCTCACATATAATAATCAAACACCTAGATTACAGAATAAAGAAAGAAAATTAAGAGCAGTGAAGGAAAATGGACAGGTAACATATAAAGAAAGACCTATAAAAATTACATTTGACTTCTCCATGGAAACCCTCAAGGCCAGAAGGTCCTGGATTGATGTTCTAAAAGTATTAAGAGAACACAAATGCCAGCCTAGGCTACTATATCCAGCAAAACTCTCAATCACTATAGATGGAGAAAACAAGATAGGTAAAGACAAAACTAGATTTTCCCAATATGTATCTACAAATCCAGCCCTACAGAAAGTATTGGAAGGAAAACTCCAACCCAAGGAAGGTACCTATGCCCACAAAAATGTAGGCAACAGATAATCCAACTACACCAGAAACCAAGGGTAAAGCAGAACTAATATATTAACAATACCACTGCCAACAACAAACCTAAATCAAACAAGCATCAACAATCAATGGTCCTTACTCACATTCAACATTAATGGTCTTAACTCACCTATAAAAAGACACAGACTAACAGAATGGATACAAAGACAGAATCCATCCTTCTGCTGCATACAAGAAACACATCTAAGCTTCAAAGATAGATAATACTTCAGGGTAAAGGGTTGGGAAAAGATTTTCCAATCAAATGGAACCAAGAAGCAAGCAGGCGTGGCTATCCTTATATCTAACAAGTTAGACTTCAAACCAAAATGAATCAAAAGAGATGAAGATAGTCATTTCGTATTCATCGCAGGAGAAATCCATCAACACAAAGTCTCAGTTCTGAACATCTATGCCCATAATACAAAGGCACCCACATTCATAAAAGAAACACTGCTAAAACTCAAAGCTCATATAAAACCTCACACACTTATAGTGGGAGACTTCAATTCACCACTCTCAACACTAGACAGGCCCAGAAACTCAAGAAAGAAATAAAAGAACTAACAGAAGTTATGTCTCAACTTGGGTTAACAGACATCTCTAGAACATTCCAACCAAAGACAAAAGAATAGCCTTCATCTCTGCTCCACATGGAACCTTCTCTAAAATCGATCACATACTAGGTGGCAAAACAAACCTCAACAGACACAAGACACTAGGAATAGTCCCCTGTATCTTATCAGACCAACATCCTTTAAAATTGGAATTCAACAACACAAATAGCAGAAAACCTGCAAACTCATGGAAACTGAACAATGTGCAATTGCACCACTCCTGGGTCAAAGAAGAAATAAAGAAAGAAGTTAAGGACTTTCTAATATTCAACAAGAATGAGGACACAACATACCTGAACTTATGGTACACCTTAAAATCACTGTTATTAGGGAAGTTCATTGCACTAAGTGCCCATATGAAGAAAACAGAGGATAGTCACATAATAGAATTAACAGCGCATTTGAAAGCCTTAGAAAAGCAAGAAGCAAACTCAGCCTGTAGTAGAAGACACCAGAAGATAATCAATTTGAGGGCTGAAATTAACAAAATAGAAAACAGGAAAACAATACAAAAAAATCAATGCAACAAAGAGTTGATTTTTTAGAAAATCAACAAGAAGACAAACCTTTATCCAAATTATCGAAAAAGCAGACAGAGAACATGTAAATTAACAAAATCAGAAACGAAAGGGGGAACATAACAACGGATACAAAGGAAATCCAGACAATTTTCAGGTGGTACTTTGAAAACCTGTATTCCACAAAAAATTGAAAATTCAAAGGAAATGGACAAATCTCTGGAAATTTACCAAAATTAAATCAAAAACAAACAACTTAAATAGACCTATAACCCACAATGAAATAGAAGCAGTCATATTAAGCCTTCCAATCAAAAAAAGTCCAGGGCCAGATGGCTTCAGTGCAGAATTCTACCAGGCATTCAAGGAAGAACTAATACCACTACTCCTCAAAATGTTCCACAAGATAGAAACAGAAGGTTCAGTGCCAAACTCTTTTTATGAGGCCACAATAACTTTGGTACCCAAGCCTCAGAATGACACAACTAAGAAAGAAAACTACAGACCCATATGCCTGATGAACATCGCTGCAAAAATACTCAATAAAATACTGGCATACCAAATTCAAGAATACATCAGAGATATCATCCACCATGACCAAGTAGCCTTGATCCCTTGATGGTTTAACATATGAAAATCTATCAATGTGATCCACCATAGAAACAATCTGAAAAAGAAAAACCATATGATTGTCTCCCTAGATGCTGAAAAAGCCTTCTACAAAATTCAACACCCTTTTATGATAAAGGTCTTGGAGAGGTCAGGGATAACAGGAACATACCAAACATAATAAGAGCAATATACAGCAAACCAACTGCCAACATCAAACTGAATGGAGAGAGACTTATGCCAGTTCCTCTAAATTCAGGAACAAGACAAGGCTGCCCTCTCTCCCCATATCTCTTCAATATTGTATAGTTGTAGCTAATGCTATAAGACAACAAAAGGAGATCAAGGGGATCCAATTTGGAAAGGAAGAAGTCAAACTGTCTCTATTTGCAGATGATATGATAGTTTACATAAGTGACCCAATAAACTCTACCAGGGAATTACTACGGCTGATAAACACCTTCAGCAAACTAGCAGGACACAAGATAAACTCAAAAAAATCAGTAGCCCTACTTTTTTCAGACGACAAAGAGACAGAGAAAGAAATCAGAGAAATATCACCCTTTACAATAGCCACAAGCAACATAAAGTATCTTGGTGTAACGCTTACCAAACAAGTAAAAGACCCATATAATAAGAACATTGTGGCTCTAAAGAAAGAAATTAAAGAAGATACCAGAAAATGGAAAGATCTCCCATGCTCTTCGATAGGTAGGATAAATATAGTAAAAATGGTAATCTTGCCAAAAGCAATGTACAGATTCAATGAAAGGCCCATTAAAATCCCACCACAATTCTTCACCGACCTTGAAAGGATAATAATCAACTTTATATGGAAAAACAAAAGACCCAGGATAGCCAAAACAACCCTATACAATAAAAGACTTCAGGAGGCATCACCGGCCCTGACTTTAAGTTCCACTACAGAGCTATAGTTTTGAAAACTGCCTGGTTTTTGCATAAAAATATGCAGGTAGACCAATGGAATCGAATTGAAAATCCTGATATTAACCCACACACCTATGAACACCTGATTATCGACAAAACAGCTAAAATTATATAATGGGGCGAGGACAGCATCTTCAAAATTGGTGCTAGCACAATTGGATGAGGGTGTGTAGAAGACTGCAGATAAACCCATGTCTGTCTCCATGCACAAAACTCAAGTCCAAATGGATCAAAGACTTCAACATCAATCAAGCCACATTGAACCTCTTAGAAGAGAAAGTAGGAGGTACCCTTGAACAAATTGGTATAGGAGCCCACTTCCTGAACATAACTCCAGGGGCACAGACACTGAGAGAAACAATTAATAAATGGGACCTCTTCAAACTTAGTAGCTTCTATAAGGCACAGGACACTTTCCACAACACCAAACGGCAGCCCACAGACTGGGAAAAGATTTTCATCAATCCTATATCCGACAAAGGGCTGATCTCCAAAATATACAAAGAACCCAAGGAACTAGTCAACAAAACACCAAATAACCCTATTAAAAATAGGGTACAGAACTGAAAAAAGAATTCTCAATAGAGGAAATCAAAAAGGCTGAAAGGCACTTAAGAAAATGTTCCACATCCTTAGCTATCAGGGAAATGCAAATCAAAACAACTTTGAGAATCCATCTTACTCTTGCCATAATGGCTAAAATTAGAAACACAAATGATGACTCATGTTGGAGAGGATGTGGAGAGATGGGAATACTCCTCTGCTGCTGGTGGGAATGCAAACTCATACAAGCATTTTGGAGATCAGTATGGTGGTTCCTCAGGAAAATGGGAATTAGTTTACCACAGGACCCGGCAATCCCCCTCTTAGGCATATACCCCAATGATCCACATCCATGCAACAAAGACATCTGTTCAACTCTGTTCATAGCAGTACTATTAGTAATAGTAAGAACCTGGAAGCAACCTAGATGCCCCTCAATTGAAGAATGGTTAATGAAGATGTGGCACATCTGCACAATGGAATACTATTCTGCAGAAAAAAATAATGGTATCTTGAAATTCGCAGGCGAGTGGGTGACACTTGAAGAAACCATCCTGAATGAGGTTACCCAGGCACAAAAATAGGAACACAGTATGTACTCACCCACATATGGATTTTAGACATAGAGCAAAGTATAACCAGTCTATAATTCATACCACCAGAGGAACAAGGATACAAGTTGTATTCTAAGTGATTCATATAAAGTCCCTCACAGAACAGGGAAGGGAAAAGTTCCCCAGAGCACAGGGGAAGTGGGGGGGCAGCAAATGGAGAGAGACATTGGAGAAAATGAGGGGGAGGAAAGGAAAACACATGCAACCAGGAAGATTGAGCCTGGTTAGGAGAAGAAGACAGGAGAGAGACAGAGACAGAGACAGAGACAGAGACAGAGACAGAGAGAGAGAGAGAGAAGATGAAAGAGGGAGCCATTATTGGTTTGAAGATAAAATTGAACACAAAGAAAGGTCTAGAGAACTATAAGACTGCTGCCAACTAACAATTTGAGCTTCCATGGAAAGGCTACCATAAATGCCCTTCCGGGATAGTGAAATCAACAACTTATCCATGGAGCCCTCAACTAATGTCTGTTGGAAACAGGAGCAAGCACACATACATAAACACTGAGTCGAAGCAGAACCCAGATGCAGATGGAGAGGACAAGACCAGGTGGCAGAAACACATAGAGACAGCTTACCTGAACAAGGAAGAGTTTAACGGGTCACCAGACTGATAGCTGGGAAACCAGCATGGGACTGACTCAGGCCCCCCTGAATATGGGTCTCAGCCAGGAGGACTGAGCAGTCTAAGGGACATCAGACTTTGGAGCCAGGATGTATCCCTGGTACACAAAGAACCTTGGGAACACATCCCCCATGGAGGGATAACTGCCTTAATCTACAGACAGGAGAGAAGCCCTAGTCCCTACTTCACATGACCTGTCCGATCTACATGACCCCAACTGAATTGCATTCCCCTACCTATGGAATTAGGGTGGGGGATGGGAGAGGAAGGTGGTTAGGGTGCATGTGAGAGGGCAGAGAGGGTAAAAGGGAGTGAGGGAGGAAAGGAGGAAGGGAGTTTGAAAGGGAGGGAGAGGGAACTGGGATCAACATGTAAAATAATAAAATAAAAATAAAAATGAATAATTAAAAAAATAATAACCTCCCTAGATAAAATGATGCATGACACACAGTGCACAGATTGATACCTTGGATGGGCTGACAGTTCATGGGTGGTCTGATCACTTCCCTGAAAACATGAACTCTCCATTCTATATTGCCCTTCCGATTCTTTCAGCTGTTGCTTTAAAGACTTCCCAGGGCTCTCTAACCCCTGAACTGGATTTTCACGATCTTTACTTTCTTCACTCTCTGGTAGAGAAGACACCTCGATCTCATGACTGATGTCTGTGTCACAGAAACAGAGTCAAATGCACACTTTGGTCAAGATTTCTTGGAGACAAAGCAGAATTACTTGTGTGTACAGAAAATACTTGTTATATTTATACGCATACTATATTGATGATATTTTATTCTCATTAAAAAATACGGTGTGTCTCAAGATCCCCTTTTCAATCATCATGGTTGTAGAATCAAGAAATATATCATTTTTACATCATTACGTTTAAAGCAATTTAGAAACAAAATATGAGAAATGATAAAAACAAAAGAGACGAGGAGTCTGGACTTTCACTTCAACGAGGAGAAAACTGAATAAGATATCCATGAAAGCCACAATGTCCTCAAAAGTACAGTTTTAAGAAAACCACATTTGCAAATATTTGGTATTCAATACTGTAATGTGTTCCACACTTATAATTTACCATTGTTCTGTAAAGGAGCCTGAGAGCAAAAGGACAAAAACACTGCTTCCTCTCCTGCCACCTTTTCTTCTGGAAACTCAAGGTTCACAGCATCTTCTTGCTGTCTGTGATCCTATTGACAACAGAAGATGACATGAATATTCAATCTAGTACTTTGCAAAGTGTGTTAAAACAATTAAAGAACTTTGAATTAAGTTTATTTCTTAAACCCCAACAATTGTGCTGCTCTGAATCAAACACTGTTTTCTTTTGATAAGTGACTGACTGTCATACTCATGGGAATGAAATTGTATTAGCAATTCTCTGTATATCCAGAGCAATGCTCACTTTCCAAAAACAACTGTTTCATATAAATTTCACTTTAAAGCCCTTTGAAACTTTAGTGTAAGCAACTAGTTTTTATCATCAATACTTGACAACATAAATTTTGTTTGCTTCTGGATGATTGGTTTAAGCAGGTAAATGACAGGTACACTGCTCATTAAATAAACACTCTATGTATACATTGAAGAATCTGTACACACACACATATTAACAGAGGGAGAGAAAGAAAGAGAGAGGAGAGAAAGGAGAGAGAGAGAGAGAGAGAGCGTGCATCTATGGTCTCAGGGTTCATTAGCTAGGTGAGGAAATGAGAGAGAGAGAGAGCGCATCTATGGTCTCAGAGTTCATTAGATAGCTGAGGAAATAAGACTATTCCAGAAGTAATACCTTGAAGTCTGAGTACTATGACAGTGATTCAGGAGTGCAACTGAGAACTGGGGAGAACCCAGACTTGAGCTGGGCCATGGTTAATAGTTTAGAACAATGACTTTCTGAAAAGGCTCTGTGACAGGACCTATGATCTAAGGAGTAAAACCAATGACCTGTGGACATGGGCTTATATTCGATAAAATGGAAAATAAAGCTAGTTCAGTAAAGTATACCTAAATTACAAGGGGAAAGAGTTTTGACTTGTTGGACAAGAGGAGTATTGGATGCTATGAAAACCAGTGAGCAACAGGATTAAAAAGTATGTTCTAAGAGGCTATTTTAATTGGTCACTACTCTCTTTATTAGGTGTCCTCTACCACATGCCTACCTTCAGAATGTTTCTTATTTCCTTGCTTGTGTGAATATACACTTTATATAGGGAGCATGGGCGTGGAAGTCAGGCCAATAGCAGATGTTTTCCTCTTTCAGTTTCTCAAGACATTCGGAATTTTTCTATTAGGCTAGACTGGTTGGTCAGCAAGTCCCAGGGATCCTCCTGTCTCCACCTCCCTCAAACTGGCATTACAGGACATGCCTCCATTGCTATGAGTTTGAAAGTATTAATCTCAGGTCCTCTTCTTGCATAGAGAGAACTTGATTGAGCCATTCTCCAGCCCCTCAAGGACACTTAAACAGGTGACACTTACCTATTACTTCCTAGGTAAAATAATAAAATCATCAGATAATATCATAATTTAATGCCTAATATTGTTACATATTTACCCAATTCAATCATCAATACCTACTGAGTCTTTATCATGTACAATCCAATTGCTGTGCTAGAAACATGAAATAAATATAGACTTCTCTGATTTGAAAGTTTGGAGTTTATGGAAGAGGTAGATCAATAATATCAAAATGAAAAGTCAGGAAACACAAACATATGCTTAACAGAGAGCTTTGAATCATGAAAGAAAGAACGCTAAATAGGCATCTGGGCTAAGAGCGCCTTAGAGGGATAGAGGGAAAATGTTTAAGGCTATGAATCCAGGAGAAGATGACACAAGAAAGTAACATTAAACCAACGGGAACAAGAAACAGGACTAAGTAAAAAAGACTGGAGGAGTATGATTACCGCTAGGAAGACCAGGAGTGAGAGTTTCATCTCAGTTCTCTGGCTGAGTTTCTCAGTTCATCTGGCTGAGACTCTGATGCATTGCAATGCTAACCTGATACTCCAGGACTCGGCATGGTCGGCAGTTATGGCTGTAGTTGAACATTATTTCAAGTTGTGTTACTTTTGTTTGTGCTGCATTTGTTTAACTCAGAGAAGCTATATTATAATGCCTGTTTAAAATACCTGGTGGTCCTAATAAAGAGCTGAATAGTCAATAGGGAAGCAGAAGGAACAGAGGAAGGGCATGGCATGCAGAGTATAAATAGAAGGAGAACTACGGAAGGAGCCGCAAGAGGACAAGGAGAAGATGACATCAGGGCCCATCTGCCCAATGGCCCAGCCACCCAGCAGCCCAGCCACGAAAAAAAAAGACAGAAAGTGAGATATGCAGAAGTAAGAAAGATAAAAGCCCAGAGGAAAAGGGGAGAAGGGTAAGAAACAAGTGAAGGTAAGGCCAGATCCTCAGAACTAAGAATCAGCCTGAGTCTTTGATTTATTTTGGAGTGGAATGTCGGGCTGTGGAAACAGCCAAAAGAGTGAACAAGGAAAACATCATAGGATATATAGATAAATGGCTGTGTTGAAAGCACTCATTACCCAATGTGCAGAGGACAGTTTAGAGATCAGTGTTGAAATGTCTGTCTTTAGAAGAGCCTGCTTATAAACTTTTCTCTGGGCAATAATTCAGAAACCCAACAAAGAGCTCTCTGTGCTAATGTAGACCTTCCCTAATGGTAACTGTGTTTCACCATTGATATACAGAAAAGCATTATAGTCTAGTTCCTGTGAACTCTTGTGGAGGTTGCCTATCTGCCACTTGAAATCTTTCTGGAGTCCTAGGTGCAAGTGAACGCTGTTGGTACACAATGGGAACATGTTATTTCCCTCTCAGTGGAAGAAATAAGTGTGTCAGATGAATCTACTGGAAGAGGAAATGGTCTCCTGCTTCCCTTGGGACTTCCCTTTCAAGTCCTTCCAAGGCTGACTTTGCTGTGTGTGCTCTTGCTGTGATGGATACTACTCCTATATACAACTACACATCTTGAAAACTTACCTAAGCATTTTAACAGAAATGAATGCCAGAAGCTACTCAAATAAATGAAGGTGCCTTTTACCATATTTTTCTACAACTTGCAATTTATAATACACGATTGGAAATTCAACAATATGTGCTTTATTTCTGAGACATGGCTATTAAGTTATATTATGTTGTAGATATCATTTTACCTGATTTTAAGAACACTTTATAAAATTACTATAGTCCAAGAAAACAAACACAGATGATACTATGTGATAATAAGTTATGTGCAGACAACTAATTATCTTCTTTAAAATAAAAAGTGAGACCCATTGCCTTAACAGACCAAGGGTATAGTTCAGTGATAGACTGCTGTCCTACAGAGTACCTTTGTTCATACTCCAGTAAACAAAAGGAGGAAAGTATCTATACAATTAAATACAATTGATGCATTTGCTTAATATTTGACATTCATGTACACTTCCTGACTTAATAAACCATCTTAGAGAGTCACATACTGCTCAAATCTCCATTACTACATACATTTTGTAGCTACTTATTGGCGGGGTGCTTGTTACCTACCCAAATATACATGGAACATATATCTACGAAGGAACACCAAGAAATTCAAAGTGCAATTTTTTAAGGACAAAAAATTCCAAAACCACAAATGAAGAAAGTTATCTCTCTCTTTGTTTAGCCATGGGTGGCCTGGAATTACTGTGCAGACACAGTGGCTGAGGATTCACACCAATTCACCTGCCTCTGCCACTGAGCATGCCCAACCATCCTTGCAAGGACATTTCTTAATGTAGCTCACTCCTCGATATTTTTGCTTTTTGCTTTCAAAATCAGACAGCATTAATTTAAACATAGTAAACTAATTAATTTTTTGAAGAGTTTAAAAGGATGTTTTGTTAGAATCCTTAAAAGAAAGAAGTAAAATGAAGAAATAAGCTGCAAAAGAGAAACAGCAGAAAGAAACAAGAAATGTTAGACTAGTTCAATTATATGCATAGTAAGAATGTTAAAATATAAAGAGTACACTAAAAGTATACACTAAATATGAATTTCATGCCTGAAAATAAGATACTAAGATAGAAAAGTTAATTAAGTAGTGATTAAAGCAAAGTTTATGCAAAGTAAATACTGTTTAACAGGATGGTAAGCTGTTTACACTCATTCTTGGAATGTCAGCCTTGGAATTACATTGTACACACCAGAATTCTCTTTCTTGCTTATTTTATTTTCATAATAAAAGGACAACAGTTCATCAAAACATGCATGCAAAGACTATTAACAAAATTGAATTTTTTAATTAAAATTTTGATTTCTTTTAAATACTCTTAAAACATTATTAATCTAAAGGAAAGGTGTCAAAAGATTATGAATGGAATCTTAATTCCTTCTTCCTCAACATATGAAATCCATCTGCAGAAAATTCATGTTTCTCTTTGACATGAAATCAATCCCTTATCAGGGAGAGATTGATAATCTTAATTATAAAAAATGATGCCTTCATTTCTATTTCCTATTTATAGTGAAATATATAATGAAGTGTGTTTACCCCCTAAAATGGCACCTACTCTTTACCTTGATAAGATCTCATGACTATATCAAATATCCTGAAAAAAAACATCACAAGAAGTGAAGTTCAAAACTGACACCTAGGGAGGTCTACCACACCTCTCTACAAAATGGGCATCTATAGTAGTATCCTTTCTATTATATGCAACCATATTTTCTGTGGCCTATCCATGCACACTTTTAACAACATCCAGCTTAGTGTTCTGCAGAGCAACTCATAACCCTACTAACTTTTAAAATACCATTTCATGTTAACTAGCTCCTCTCTGTCAAAAGCAATGCTTGTGCCTTCTGCTCTGCTGGAGATGCAATGGATCTGAGTTCCTTTGTTCTTTCTCTGTGCTCACAGATATTGAATCCAAGAAGACCTTAAACATACCAGCAAGCACTGAGTCACTGAGTCACTGAGTCCCATCCCTAGCACTAATTCCTTTTGTTCCCAAATGGATATCAGATAAAAAGCTAACAGTTCATTTAAAGCTTAGAATTCACGATACCTTTTCAATGCAGTTCTATACAAAAGAGATTCAGGAACACATGCATGCCTGGTTCTGCTCAGTAAACCATTAGCACTTTAAACTTTGGCACCTCTTGTCCAAAACCACGCTTTTTGTTTTTTGTTTTGTTACAATATCAATCCCAGTTCCCTCTCCCTCCCATCCTCACCAGACCCCTTCTCCCCCATCTACTACTATCCAGAGAGAGTGAGGCCTTCCAGGAGGGATCATCAAAATCTATCAAGTCTTTTGTGGTAGGGCCTAGACTCTCCCTCATGTCTCTAGGTTAGAAGAATATTTCTTCATGGGGAATGTGTTCCCGAAATCCTTTCGTGCACCAGGGATACATCCTGGATCCACTGTCATAGGTCCCATAGACTGCTCAGGACTTCTGAGACCTGAATCCAGGTGGGTCATATATTGGTTTCTCAGCTATCATTCCGGGGGGCCATGAGCTCCTCCTTGTTCAGGTGAGATGTCTCTGGGGGTTTCTGTATCCTGGTCTTGAACACTTTGCTCATTACTCTACCCTCTCTGGAACTGGATTTCAGGCTCAGGGAGTAACATTTTACCTCTGCAATACAGGAGCACTCTTCAGATACTGCTGTTTGAAGTCGTCCAATTAGCACCTGGAAAGGCTCTTTGTTGTTACCTAGCAGAAGATATAGCACATGTGAGGCAACACTGTACATGCATAAGTAATACTGTCAGAGGTAACTTTTCCAACAAGTGGTATTTTAAAACAAGACACATTTTAACTTATTCCAAATTTAGTGTCTATTGTGCAAAGTAACTGTCTCAGATCAATTTCAAAGACTGGATATTTCCATTCAATGGAAGAGTATACATCAGTGATTTCCACCCCAACACAAAAAATATATTCACATAGTTATCCACTAAATACATGATTGCAAAATTCTAATAAACCTTCCACAAATGAATCTTCACGATTTTTAAAAACAGGTAGGGTATTTTGGCTAATATGTCCAGGACCTGGGATTCAACACTAGTGCCAAAAAAAAAAAAATAATTGATTTTAATCATGTCTTCCTTTGTCTTTTCCTCTGTTCAGAAAGAGTGATCATTACTTACTAAACCACTTTATTACCTACTAATAGAACAATCAATTCTCACTACAAAACACCGTAGGGGCTATCTGAAGACTATATCAACACAAACAATGGAATGCATGCAAATACAAGTTAAATCTTATCAAATTAAGATGCCAAAGAAGTCTTGAAATGAAAACTTAGCTTCCTTCTTAAGTGATTCTTCAACTCTGATATTTTCAGAAGAGCAATTCTATTGAGGACTTAAAAATTACCCATTCCTAATTGTAAGTACCTAAATGTGAGAAAGGAAATATACAGTAACCCAACAGCCAACATCAAACTAAATGGAGAGAAACTCAAACCAATCCCACTGAAATCAGGAACAAGACAAGGCAAGGCTGCCTGCTCTTTCCATGCCTTTTCAACATAGTACTGAAAATTCTAGCTCTAACAGGATGGCAACAAAGGAGATCAAAGTCATACAATTTGGAAAAGAAGAAGTCAAATGTTCCCTGTTTGCTGATGACATGTTAGTATATATTAGTGACCTCAAAAATTCTAAGAGATAGCTCTTACATCAGCTTCAATAATATGGCAGAATACATGGTTAACTTTAAAAAATCAGTAGCCATTCTATATACAGATGACAAACAGGCTGAAAAGGTAATCAAAGCATCATCATTGTTCAAAAAAGTCACAAATAGCATAAAATGTATTGGGGTTTTTGTAACCAAACAAGTGAAATAAATGTATGACAAGAACTTGAAGTCTCTAAAGAAATTACAGAAAATTTCAGAAATCCCATGTTCTTGGATATGAAGGATGAACATGCTGAAAATGGCCAAAAGTAATTTACAGATTCCACGTGATCTCCTTCATAGTCCCAGCACAAATCTTCACAGAATTTGATCAAAAAATACTCAACTTTAAATGGAAAAACACAAAACTCAGGATAGCCTAAACAATCCTGCAAAATAAAGGATCTTCTGGGGACATCAGCATCCCTGACTTCCAGCTCTACCATAGAACTATAATGATGAAAACACTTTGGTATTGGCATAAAAACAGAGAGGAGGACCAAGGGAATCAAATCCAAGAGACTGATATCAACTCACAACCCATGAACACCTAATTTTTGACAAAGAAGCTAAAGATATAAAATGGAAGAAAGAAAACATATTCAACAAATGGTGCTGGTATAACTGGCAGACAACATGTAGAACACATATAGATTAATATCTATCGCCATGCATGAAACTCAAGTCCAAATGGATCATAGACCTCAATTATAAATCCATCCACACTAAACCTCAAAGAAGAGAAAGTAGAAATACATTTGAATGCATAGTCACAGGAGACCACTCCCTAAGTACACCACCAGTTGTACAAACTCTGAGAGCAACAATTAATAAATGGGACCTCCTGAAACTGAGAACCTTGTAAATGGAAAGAAGACAGTCAACATGACAAAACGGTTCCCTAGAGAATAGGAGAAGTCTTCACCAACGTCACATGTCACAGAGGACTGCTTTCCTAACTATACAAAGATCTTAAAGAACTAGATATTAAACTACCAAATAATCCAATTAAAAAATATGGTAGAGATCTCAGCAGAGAATTCACAACAAACAATCTCAAATGGCAGAAAGACACTTAAAGAAATGCTCAACATCCTTAAAAGGGAAATGCACATAGAAATCACTCTGAGATTCCATCTTACAAGGATCAGAATGGTTAAGATCAAAACCACTAACGATTGATGCAGTTTTTCTAGCTCGGTTTTAAGTGGTAAGTCCTGAATTTCCTGCTCAAGTGCCCACTTTTCCTTCTCTTCCAGTTTGAGGATATCAATTTCTTTTTTTAAGCTCATTAATCTGAAGAGTAATTTGTTCGAATTTCAAATCAATATGTCACTGCTATAAATCTCTTAGCTCAGAAATTTCTAAAGTTAGTTGATTCTGCTTACTCATCAAGTTGTGGTTTTCACACTGCATCCTTTCCATCGTCTTACAGATTTCCTTTTGTAACTCATATATCTGATGGTTGACATGAATGGCCAAATTATCTCTAAGTTTTTCAATACATGTTTGAAAGTTTAATTCTAATTCTTCTTTTAATTTGGAAAGTTCTTCTGCATGACTGGAGAGGAGTTGGCTTCGCAACTGCTGCAGTTTCATTTCTTGGGATTTTGACCTTGCATACGATATTAAAATAGAGTCCCTTTCACTTTTGTGGTGATATTTAAGTTCCTCTATCTGAGCTTTGTGTTCTTTTATTAATTCGTCTTCCACATGTATTATTTCCCTTTCATATTTATCATCAAGCTCCATTTGGAGGTTGTCTAATTTCCTCTCTGTTTCGCTTTCCGTGCTCTGCTCTATGCCGGTGTCAGTTTGGTGAACTTGGTAACATCTCTTCTGTAGGCCTTCAACTGAGTCCTTGAAGTATTTCATTTGTAAAATATAGGTGTTCTCTTTTTCTTTAGAACTGGCTAGCTCCAATTTTAATCTTTGGGTCTCTTTGTCCTGTCTTTTAAGCTGTCCTTTTAGATCTCCTATTAATTTTGCAGCAGTCTCTAACTTCCTCTGCAGAGCATCACTCCGCTTTTCTTCTATAGCCTTTCTTTCCTGCCACACCTCAATGACTGCCTGCTGTTCTTGTATCTTATTAGCATTTTCTACCTTTTCATCTTCTTCCTTCAGGAGGAAAAAAAAAGGAAATTATAACAATTTCTGATAACTTTGGTGCTTAATTTTAACAAAAGACAAATGAAAGTCAAATTTTTACATCATTCTATGAAAAGTAGCTGTTGTGCCCACCCCTCAGTTGTCCCCATGATAAGACAGTTAGGAGCAAATAAGAATTCTACAGAAGTTCAGACCTTCTTAGGAAGAAATACTGAATTACATTTGCTGTTTCAAAATTTGAATTAACCTGGGTAGGGTCAATCTGGAAGAACAGGAAGGAAAATGATAACAATATATGCTATGAAAAATGTTAAAATAATAAATAATGAAACACACTTTAAAATTAAAAGCCTACACCCTGATTTCCATAGCATGTGTGAGAATTAGAAAAAGAATGAAGGAAAATTAAAGACTGCTAGTCTGATGAGACAGTTCTGATGACCTGAGTCCACTCTCCAGGCAAATAAATAAGTGTAATAAAGAATCCAAAAATCTTTGCAAAATAGTTATATCTTCACTTTTAAATTAACTGATTAATATCCCATTTTTGTAATCTTCTGATAGGTAATTATAATATTAATCACTGTCAGACTACTCAGACAAAAAGATGTAAAAGTAAGTTCAGTCTACTCCCATAAACCCTAGTGATCTGAACATGTTCCTATGATAAGAAACATTTTCTTGGGTCTGTCCTCATTTCACTGTATGACAATTAAGGGACGTCAATGAAAAATTAGTATATATAGCACATGGAGCTAGAACTTGATTTCATATCAAGCAGAAACTTGGAAACATAAAAGGATCTGCAGTTCCCATTTGATGTCAATTACACAACTGTAAGTAACAGCTCAGCCCACAGCAACACACCAGCCACAGGCATATCACAGTCTCATCAAAGCACCAGGTGAAACAGAGGCCTAGGCAGAGGTTTCCATCTGTTCTTTAGTTTTCTCTGTGGGCAACCGCTTCAGACACAAATAATAAGCATGAAATAAAATCTACAGAACTGACCACAGAAGGTGAATTATATTGCAAAGGTCCTTAGCAAGCAAATTTCAAAGGAATTCTGATTGGATGTATAATACACAGACAGAAAAAATATCAAAGCTCAGACAGAAGGAAGCCCTCTGAAGGAGGTGCTGTGTGTACCCATCTAAGTTCAGTTCATGGAAAAACACAAAAGTGTCTTCAGCCTTTGACAATTATGGTCCCTCTAGAAAACAATACTCTAAGCCAGGCATACCTAACATAGACACAGCAGTCAGGAGATAGCAGGATCATCCAAACATACACAATATACTTACTCAATTGAAGAAAAAGCAACAATGTTTGAAATTGGTATAAACAGGACTGAATAATTCCAGCGCACAGGCATAAACTCTACTAGAATAAGATGCATTAATCAGTTCACCACAGTTTAATGCCCCAACAATGCCTGTCTGCTAACACCCGCCCATCTGCTCATTAAGAAAGTCCTAACTAGTATTTGTCTTTTTAAGTTCATTTGTCCATGGAAAGAAAACAAAATCCAAAGGACAGAAATAAGGCCTTCCCCTTGATTGTTGATGGTTGCAAACCAATAATCTTACATTTGAATTTTTAATCAGCCTCTGGAACTTAGAACACCCTGATTCACCTCTGCTCTAGCTCAGGACTCACATAATACCTAAAATGAATTTTTTGAGCCAACAACTCAGTATCAGATTGTGCTTTTGATTTGCTATTGATTATGTTTTTTTTTTTTTTTTTTCCCACATGAAAAGGCAGTGTTGTACAAGGCTCTGCCCTGCACCAAGCCATCTGAATTCCAATTCTGGTAAGGGACTAATACAGCCAGCAACAAATCACTTTTGAGTTTTCATTTTTTATTGGAAAATCAGTGAAAGCAAACCTTTCAGGATGAGTTCATTTAGAAGTTAAGATTATAATCTATGTGGTGCATAATGCCATCCTATTCCCTAAAGAACCTTAGTACCTAAATGTTTACAAAACTTAGAACATAATTTGCATAAACAATCCACTGCATTTCTTTTTTGTAATAAATCTACAGAATTTTAAATTGTGACAAAGGTATTTTCACAATTTCAGTATCATAGCTAAACTAGATGGGAAGACTTCAGATGGGACAAGGTAGATATTTGACTTACAGTTTACGTTCTACTGAGACTTGAGGTAACATATGCAAACCACTTTAAGGGACACAGTAGAGGACAGAACAATCTCAACAACTATATTGGTGTGATACTTACAGTTAGTATGAGGTTCTCAATGGCTTTAGAAAATAAATTATTTTCCATATTAGCAGTTTGACTTAATTATAAAAGTTTCTAATTCACATTCATAAGGCACTTGAATAAGAAAATTACAAAATTGTGACAAGCTAGCCGACATCTATATTTACCATTTCATATAATTTAATTTTCTCCTGTAGAAAGTTGATTTGAGTTTTTAATTCTGCCTCATTTTTCTGATAATCCTTTAACAGATGGTTTTGTTTTTCCAGCTGCTGCTGCTGGGCAAGAACCTGCTGTTTGATGAGAACTAGCCCACCAACAGAGGTATAAGGGGGTGCTGCTCTGCAATATCTCACAAGCCTGTAAGGTGAAAACAGAAAGAAACTTCAACATACTGAACCCCCAAGTGACTGTTTGTGAACAGAATTCTGGAGGCCTGTTCTGTAGACACTGGATCACTGTTATGTGTCTTCACTTCAGGGGTTTGAGACCTGGACTGAATGAGCCATAAATTATCTTTCAAAAATTGTTCAGAGAAAGCAGGTCCAGTGAGGGAACTAGGACTGAGGCCACCCACAGTCCCATGAGAAGTGAGACAGGAACATATTGCTTCTTTCTGGTGACTTTTCAGACTCCACTTTCAATTTCTTTCAAAGTCTTGATTGTATTTTTACCCCTAAATTCTGTAGGACACCAGTATACTTACAAAAGGAAGCTGTGAAGGAGAGGGTTTATTTGCCTTATGTCCATGTCCTAGTTCATCTTCAAAGGAAGTCAAGCCAGGAACTCAAACAAGGTAGGACCCTTCAAGCAAGAGCTGATACAGAGGTGCATGGTGGCTTCCTCCTCATGGCTTGCTCAGCCTGCCTTCTTAGAGAAAACAGGACCCCTCCCCAAAATGGCACCACTTGTCATGGGCTGAGCCCTCTAGCACCAATCACTAATTAAGAAAATGCCTAACAGGCAAATCTTATGGAGGCATTTTCTCAACTGAGGTTACCTTGATATTAAATTACCAGGGAGGTTTCCCAAGATAAACTTAAAATAAATGGAAGTTGTAGATCCAGATACCCGTTGTAACCTGACTAAAACCATGCCAGGACTGCAAAGGTCCAATGCAACTACAGAGTGATATCTGCAAAATTCCATTCAGTCCACCCTGGCAAGATTTTGTAGACTTTCAAAATAGAAATAGGGGGTAAAAATAATATCAGGAAACCACTCATGAAACAGGAATTACAGTTTTGAGGTAGGTTGTGTAGTGGTGGCAGCATATGCCTTTAATCTCAGGACTCGGGAGGCAGAGGCAGGAGGATCTCTGTGAGGAGGCAAGCCTTGTCTACATAGTGAGTCTCTGGAAAAGACTTGGAAGCTCTGCAGAGAAACTCTGTCTCAGACAAACAAATTTGGTTACAAATATCAACACAAATGTACCAATGTTTTCAGTATGCTAAAATAGTACACTAAAGTACTTCTTTTAGTACACTAAAAGCAGCAAAGGGCTTCATAGGAAGTTTTGATTTGCCCTTGAATGGAATAAAGTATGTAATTCATGTCTTAAAAACTAATCCACTTTGTTGTACTCATAATACTTACATGCTGGAATTGAATTTGTAATTTGTTACTTTGATCTTTCAATTGGAAAACTGTTTTAATCATTTCAGCTGTCTCTTTTCTTGATTCCTGCAATTGAGCAGTTAGCTGAGTAATGATGGTGTCTCGTTGTTTCATGGCAGATTCAAATTCATGTAACTAATAGAAACCAGGATAACAGTAAATGTTAGCTTTTAGGTTTCTCCCCCACGTCCCCACAGTTAAGTAATCTTCCATGAAAGCTACTATTCTGTCCAAATTAGTTTTATTTTAAAACTGACTTTGAAATCATGTATATGCATGAAGGACAAGAATATATTTTGCTTGACTTTTCCGTGTTTACTATATAAGAATCGTCTTTACACTTTGGAGTGAACCGATGTGACTCTAGGCAACACCAACAGACACATTTAACCCCAGCTTGTTTCTGAAGAGGATGGAATGGAAGTGTGCTGTCATTTTTATCAGTGTCCCACTTCATCGTGACTTCCATGCATAGCTGATGTCACTGTAACCTCTGAGATGACTTACAAGGACTTGCTGACATTCTTATTGGGTTAATGGGTTTACGTCACACATTTTTGTGGTTTTCACAAATTTTCTCCCAGACTGATCACAAAAAGACATCTGTCTTACACGAGTGATTTCACTCTAACTACTTGACACAGTTAAATTTTGTAAGTCTGGATATTGCAGCTGTGATCCTGCAATCCTTATATTAAAGGGGCTTGTTCATGCTATCTATGTACAAGAAGAAAAATTATGAAATGACCCACATTGCCATTGCAAGCCATTCACGTGTGTAACAAAGCAAAGCCACGGGAGGTGAATGCACCCTCTGCAAGTCTTCAGTCCCACAGGTGGCCCTCATTCCTTCCAGTTGTTGAGTTAGTTCTTCAATCTCATGCTGTCTTCTAGCCATTTCAATTTCCATCATCTCCACAGGGTGTGACTACACTGATCTACTTGTTCAGAATAAGAATTTTCAAGTTCAAATTCTTCATCCTAAATAGATCTACAATTTTTAATAATTCATTACTAGCAACATTCCTCAGGGAGAGGGATGAAACTTTAAGATCACAGCGAATTCCTTTTAAAAACATTGCTACCCCCTGCAAGTTCTGTAGGACATAAACTAGCTTTATTTATGAGATATAAGTATGAGATATATACCTTAACAGCATAAACAGGATTTCTTCACTACAAAAAGTAGATAACTGGTTTGTTAATTATCAAAAATAAATAGAAATACATCCAGGAAAGCTTTGTTAGTAAGCTGAGTCCCTTTACACAGTATAAAACTTTACTATCATAGTATATATATTATATATCCTCAACATTTGTAGGCTACCCTGCTTTTTTGTTTTCAAAACAGCAGCCATTTAAGTGTAAAAACGATAAAAAAAAGTTTCTTGATTTATTTATTATGATCTTAAACTGATTGTAATTTAACTGACAAGTGTATTTCACTAAGAATAGGGATGGAAAATTCAGCTACATTCACTGGCCAGCTAGCACAAGGCATCCTGTCTCTGCCAACTCAAAGAATACACAGGCACTCAAGCACGCATGCATGCGCAGGCACAACACACACACACACACACACACACACACACACACACACACACACACACACACACACAACTTTCATACTTTCTATTGGATTCTAGGGATCCAAGCTCATGCTTGTGTGCCTAGCACTTTACTCATCAAAAAGACATATAAATAGTTCAAATGTTAGTCATTCCTCAACCACTTGAATGCATCTTTTTCTCTGCCAGTCACCACTAATTTCCCTCATACTGCTTCTCTGTGTAAAGTGTAATTGGGCAGGCTACAGACTGCTATGGCTTTCAGTGTATGTATGTGAGGTCAGAGTTCAATGTCAGATGTCATTTTCAACCACACTTTGTGGGTGCCCATAAAGATGGCTGCACTCTATTTTGGCACAAGGGCAGAGAGTTCAAAGCTGTCAGCAAGTCACAAGACCTAAAGGTAAAAGGTGTAGCTATAGAAGGATGCTTTGGCCCTCTTAAATAACAACAGACCTGAATCTGAGGTGTGGCTACTTCTGACTGTCAAGGCTAAGGAAAGAGAAGTTGAATCTGAGGTATGGCTACTCCTGACCTTAAGGCTAGGAAAAAAGAATTTGTGGCTAAGGTGTGGTTACTGAACCCTTAGAATAATTGAGGGAGAAAGGTTTGTTTGCTCCATATACATGATACTGTGTTCTTTTTTGTTTTGGTTTTGTTTTGTTTTGTTTTGTTTTGTTTTTTTTTTTTTTTTTTTTTGTGGTGAAAAGTAAATTTGTGGCATTTTAGTATTGACTGATCTGCCCTCCTGACCTTTACTCTGTCTCTCTGATTCCTTTATTTTCTATAGCTAGACTTTCCCTGATCCACACTCCCCTACCCAGGTACAGACTTGGGGCCACTCAGCTGGCTCCGATTGTAGCACTGCAAAGACTGCTCTGGACAACTCTCCTTCTTAATATTTTGAGAGAGGTAACTGTAGCTGGAACCTGACATTCATTGTTTCAGCTAGAATGCCTGAGCCAAAGCCCCAGGGATCCTCATGTCTTGACCTCTCCAGTGCTGTGATTACAGAAACTAACAATCACAACTGGATTTCCCATGGGTGCTGAGGAACCAAATCCAGGACAAGCAAGCACTTTAGAGCTACACCATCTCCTCAGCCCCTGAAAAGGCTTTTTCATCACCTCTTTGGCTTTCCTCTCCTCTATATCTGTCTGCTATTCCCCAAGATGAAAGAATATCACTTTGATAGCCCAGCCAACAGGCTACTATAGTTGACAGGGACACCGAAGGAGCCCCCAGAGGAAGGCTCTTCAGTACACTGTTCATAATCATGACTTGTGCTCTTAATTGCTTTCTCTTCTACCAGGGAGCATGGGAAAAGCCGAAACCCAACTGTGTAATCATAGAAATGTTTGCACCAACCTAGAGAGCTTCCATAAATACTTTAGCAACCATGACTAAGCATCAGAAGCACTAGAGCTCAATGAGTGGAGGAAAGTTCCCAGTTGGAATAAGACAGTAATAAAAATCAAACATGTAAAACAGGCAATACTCGAAGGTCTCCTTCTCATGCATTGCAGCATTCACTGGCTCAGGCATACTCAAAGGTCTGCAAGAACTAGTATATATACTAGTTCTTCAGATATAAGTACACATACTCCTGTGGTTGTTTTGAAGGTTTCTCTTACCTTGGATATAGACTCCTCTGATATAGTCACATTAAGTCCAGTGTGTCTTTACCAGTGAGACATATTTCTCACAGACAACAAATGATTGCCTTATTTTTTTCAATCAGCCAATTTTATCTTTCCATTGGAAAGCAGGGACTACTATTATTGAGGATACTTTGTTATTTCTTATTACTCTGCTGACTTCTTTCTGGTTTCAAGTTTTTTTGGTTTGGTTTGGTTTTTTTGCACTCTGACCCCCACCCAAATTCCACTTTGGGAGTTTCTTGATTTGCAGAATAATATACAAATGGTTATTAAATATTTTTCCTCTGTTCATCTACTTTCTGTGCTTATTTCCCTGTGCTTTTGTGACTGAGTCTGTCTCTCCTGCTGGTTTGCTTGACAGGAATGTCTTAAGTTTGTACTCATTTTTATAATTCTGAAATTCTCCCATCATTTTTTCGGCATAGTTCTCTCAAATGGTAGTTTATAGAGGTTGTGATTTTAAAACCATACTGACCACAGAGTTAATTTTACATAGTGTGATGCAGATTTCCATTTATTTATCCATCATTGCTTATTTTCCTGGTCAGTCTACTAGTACATAATTTGCTCAAATGTACATTAAATTTTTTATATATCACTTGTTCTTCCCATATTACCAATACAAAATGTCAATTTAATTATAAATAGTAATCTTGTCTATTTCGAACCTGCAACACACTGAAATAAAGAAATACACTAATTGCTGACACATTTAGAGTAAGAGAAAGGTTTTGATGTTCTCTATCTCTGGACCAAAGAAATGGTGATCATATTTAAAAAAAACTAAGACAAATGGCACAAGGCTATCACCGTCATGTGAAGACAGGACATCATAAAGAGATCTCTTCCACTTAATAGTTCCTCAGGCAAAGTCACCCCCACAGCATTAGTGCCAACTGAAAAGTCCCCATGGTTAATGAAAATCCACACATTTTTTTAAAAGCTTTACTCAAAACAAATTATGAAAAAATAAAGTAAAATTTGTGCTAAACGAACCCGTTCACAATGGGCTTCCCACTCCAGATTTTAGCTCAGAGATTTACTACTCCCACCTGTTCCCCTGAGAAAATAAAGATAAAAATAAAAAATAGTCAAGCCCTTTGCTCATCCTCAAGGAAAAGTAAACTTTCCTGAAGGCCTATGCCACCCCTAAGTCCAGAGCTCTGGAAGGGGCTAGGTTTAGTTTCTTGTGCAAATAAACATAGACCCTCTCCTTGACTTACAGCCCTAAGACACTGGTGATAAGAGGTTCTCCTACAAGTTTTACTTCATAGCTCACTGTGTAAATCTTAACTGACTTGCTGACCCTGAAAAACTCAAGCCACATATTGCAAAAAGAATTACTGTGGCAAACATACATACATACTTTCTCTCTCTCTCTCTCTCTCTCTCTCTCTCTCTCTCTCTCTCCCACACACACACACACACACACACACACACACACACACGTATATTATGTTCTTCCAGCAAGTGACTTTAAGCATTGAACCATCTCACCTGTCCCGCACCATTTCTTCTCAAATTTATACATCAAAGAATACTATCAACATAAAAAAATAAAATCATATTTACAGATTGTATATATAAGAGTATAGTTAATTTTTGTTATTCATACTCTTTCCTTCATGAACTCAGCTCCTTATGAAATGTATTTGCTAGCCCCCAAATCAATTTGAGGACATGAGCAGACTGGGAAAATGGAGAGTATACAGAAGAGGATTTCATCTCCTTTCTTCTTTCTCACTATGTAAAGTCACTGTCCTTCCAGAGTACATAGTGACACATTTTGCCACTTTTTAATTGGTAATCTCACTGCTTAAAAATGACCCCTAGTATAAAGGTGAAGTGCTGCCTCATGTTTCTAAGAACAGCAAGGCTGTGGTGTGCCTTAAGAGGACAGGCGATTCAGTGAAATTTTGTTCAGACATGGTCTGTAGTTTGTGTGTTCATGTGTGTGTGTCTCCTTCATGTCCTCTTACTCACTACATACATGTTAACCACACTTCAATTCTAAAGATTTAACAATATATACTAAATAAGGAGTCTTTAAACATAAATACAAATAAAAAGATAGTGTAACAATTGCTGTTGTACTTATATTTTACTGTATTTATTAATTTGCATGTGCTGCCATGGGGTGATGAGAACACTATGTCAAATGTGAGGTTAATTGAAAATGTAGCAGAATCAATTTTCTTTCCCCTTCTCATGAGTTCTGGGAATTGAACTGAGGCCACCATGCTTGTGCCTCAGTGTCTTTACCAACTTAGCCTTCTTGACAGACTTGTATTATCTATTCAACAAAATGGAACCAGTGACTCACAGCAATCTAGCACTGATTACCTTAAGAAAAATGGTTCAGTGTTTACTAATTCATCATTGGAATAATTAGAGAAAGCGGCTGAGGCATGTAAGGAAAGATTTCTATATGGGAAGCACAAATGCTTGTTCCACAATACACACAGTTATGTTTTTAGTGTGTCTCCCTCTTCCCATTTTCCTACTTCCCCACTACAAAGTCTCAATCCACAGCCCAGGCATGCCTCTAACTCCCCAGTCATCTCAGACGATATTTAGCTTTAAGTGTCTTCTATACAACCTAGAATCACCTGGGGAGAGGCTCAATGAGGACTCACCTACAGGAGGGTGGCCTGTGGGCTTGCCTGTGAGTAATTTTTCTTAATTGGATAACCTGGATGTGGAAAGATGGATCCCACTCTATATAGCACTAATTGCTGGTCTTGGGTCCTAGACTTTTTAAGAGTAGAGAAAGGACCTGAATTCTAGGTATGCACTCATTTATTCTCCCTTGATTGTTACATGTGATGAGACTAGCTACTTTGATCTTGACTTACCTGCAATGGTGGACTAGAACCCACATTCATAAGTCAAATAAGTCAAATAAACTCTTTCTTCTCCTAAGTTACTTTTATTGGGGCTATTTATTCTAATAACATCAATGAAACTACCACATCCCTCTTCAATCTCCCAAGAGCTGAAGTTTCTGATATGTGAAAACAGGTTGAGCAAGCCATGGGAAGCAAAGCAGTAAGCAGCAACCCTCCATGGCCTCTGCATCAGTTCCTGTACTCTTTGAGTTCCTGTCCTAACTCCCTTCAGTGATAAACAGCAATGTGGAAGTGTAAGTTGAATAAACCCTGTCCTCCCCTCCTTACTTCAGGACATGGTATTTTGTCACAGCAATAGAAACACAAAATAGTACAATCCCCAACTATTTTAATCTTATTTCTACATAAATATGCTGTGGCACAGAATCCAAATGATATTCATCCTCCTAATACTTACATGAGCAACCTGTGCCTCTATTTCTCATGGTGGTTAGTGAGCCAACCACATACTAACCATTATAATCCATTCTAATTACACCATTTCAGAAAGTTGCACCATTCAAACGGGAGAGGGATTGGGAAATTAGGAATCATTTGGCACTTTCTATGGACTCGGCCTGAGGACAATTTCAAACATTCCACCACCCTACCCTTTCACATTGGAATCCATATGAACTCGATACTCCTGTTACAAGATCATATAGCACACAGCTATTTATCTTCACAATACTTCACTTTCTGCACACAAGTTGCTTCCCTTGGTTTTTTGTTGACTCTTAACTGATTGCCACTCATACTTCCAATATTACCCTTTCAAAGCTACCCAAGTAACACACATGGGGCTGGAGTTGGCATCACCTGTATTCTTGAGAAGCAGATGCACTCTTGTGGACATGGGTCTAATGGTAGTACAGTGTTGTTTTTCCATCTCCCTTCCTCAGCTCTACACTATGACTGTTCAAGAAATAGCTATTGAATGAAGCCTACAAGGCTCCCTCAGATGGTATTAAATATTTTAGCCATACTGCTGAATTTGCAAGGAACAAAAGTCATCATTAAACTGCATGGGGTGCTGATGGCCACTCTCCTTACACAATTCAGAACTATGCAGAAAAACTGGAAGCACTCACTTCAACCAGGACTTGATTAGGTGTTCCGTTGGTCTTGGATTTATGACAAGTTCTTTCATTATTATTCAAGCACTGTTGATGTTGTTCACAATTTGAATATTTTTTAATATTCTTCTTAGACTTCTCATTACTTTGGGCCTTTCTTGCTCTATATTGAGCAAGCTATTGGGGTGGGTGGGAGACAAAGCAGAATTATCATCTAAGATTTCTTTCTATCATTATTAAAACTCTGGGTCATTTTATTTAACTCAAACAATCATTAAAATGGAGTGACAAAACAAAGGACACATTTGCTGCCCTTAATAGAGAATTACTATTATGCTGCAAAGGAACTGGATGTTTCTGAATCAGGACTAAACAGTGAAACTGAAAGAAAGAAAATCAACTCAGCACCAGAAGATGGAGAATGAGGCAGGTGCTCAGAGTAATTAAGATTTCACATGTTTCAGGAATGACACACACACAAAGAGGTCAAGAGTATCAGTCTTCATGTGTTTCCTAGGATTGTAACTTAATGCTAAAGATAATTAGCTTGTGCCCAAAATTTAGCTCTAACTTTGGTCTGTGCACCCTTATCTATAAAGGAAATAATAGAAATAATCTAAATTTCAGAGACTGATGCTTTCTAGCCTTCAATCATTTGCATATCATTCATACAATTCACTTACCATCCACAGCAGTAGACCTTCCTTAATTTAACTTGAAATTTAATTTGAAAAGAATGTTTAATCTTTTATTTTTTTTTCCTTTTGAAAATGTAGTCATTAAAAATTAAAACAATGACACAGCTATATCTAAAATGTTAAACACTAATGAAATTTATAAACAACACTGATGTGTATTAAAACATTTAGGGATAAAAGAGCAGCAAACAATTTCAGCTGCCATAGCAGAAAGAAAAATATAAAAGGTAACAGACTTCTTTAATAATATACAACATTTCTGCCATTGGACAAGGGCACATAATATACCATCATCTTGTCAGAATTATCATCTCATATATACCACAATGATGGGTGAACTATAGTGAAGCCTTATTAATAATATTAATTCAAACTACTAATGACAATAATTAAGGCAGAGTAGAGGCTACAAAATATTATTCCAGTATAATCATTATGAAAAAAAAATCATCACACCTCTTCTTAATAGAGACACAGCAGGCTTCACCTCAGGCTTCAAACCATCAAGAATTGTATCTAGCTTGTATTTTAGTAACACTAAACTCACAGCCATAATTAAATATTGGTCCCCCGTGAGGGGCAACTTGCAGTGAAGCCCCCCCTCCCGCCTAAGACATGGGGTCCCCTGAAGATGGGTAAGGGGTGGCATACCCTGCAGAACCTAAACCAAGGGTCTCTCATAGAAAATAAAAAAAAAAGGGGGATTGTAGGAATTAAGAATTAGGCTAAGAATTCACTCCCCCTCCTGTTGCCCTCAGGGCAGGCAATTGTAACAGCTGGAAAACAGGAGACATGCTTTCTAATGCAAAATGTTATTTTGGCTTCCAGATCCCTGAAAGCACCCTAACCTGTCCTTGGAATCTGAGATGCCAAACCACCCCCTCTGCTTTCCCCTCCTCCAAATGGTGCTGGGGTATATAAGCTAGTAGGATATACAATAAAGACCATTCTTAATATCAAAAAAAGGGTATAACTTTTGTGTGTTTACCAACTAGAACTACAACTGCTTTCTCCTAGATTTCTCTGAGTTTGCTGGTGAGTAGTATGTGTGTGTGCATGTGAATGCAGGTGTTCTTCCCTGAGTGTGTAAACAAATGCAAGGCCAGAGGTTGACTGCAGGTACCATCCTCTATCACTCACCACTGAAGCAGTAGCTCATAGTGTTGGCTAGGTAGTCTGGCCAGCATATTCCAGGCATCTTCCTGCCTCCATCTATGTTTCCCTGTGATGTGATATAGGACTCACAACCCCCAGGCTTGGATTATTATATGGATGTTGGAGGCCTAAACTTTGCTTACATAAGAAATACTTTGCATACTGAACCATCTCTCCAGCCTGAACTTCCTTTTTTATACAATTAATTTTCTATGAATCAATCGAGCCTCCCTCCTCTCTGATGACTGTGGCTTGTGTCATGATACAAAGCCAGCCAGTACAATAGGAAAAACCTTTAAAAATATCTTAATTGTCCCAACGTATGACAACATATCTCAAAGGTAACTTCGTTTTAGTAATCAAGGAGGGCAAAATAAGCTCAAAGAGGTCATTTCAGAAAGAAATCATTACATTCATTTCCCGTGTGAAATTATTCATTAAGCCCACTGACAGATACCTACATATAATTCTGGATTATATACAGGTCTTGCCATATACCCATACCCACACTAAATTGAACTCACCAAATACATAATAAATTCATTAAGAGCAATTCTACATGAGCTGTTTAATTTATAGAAACATTCAATGCTCAGAATTCCACACAACTCCAAAAGACATTTTACACAAATATACAAGAGAAGGAGGAGAAGGAGTAGAAGGAAGAGGAGGGGGGAGGAGGAGCAGGAGAAGAAGAAGAAAAAGAAGAAGGAATAATATTTCTAAAAACACACCAACAGCCAAGTTCACCACCTGTGGCACACTCAGCCTACTGGCGAGGTAGCTGTCACAGGACAATCATACACCCACACACACACACACACACACACACACACACACACACACACACACACACACACACCTAAATGCAGGAGGTTTGTGATCAGAGCACAGGTGTCCCTGAGAATAAAGAAATGACTAAACACCCACTCAGAACACTCAAAGAGCAAACCAGTCAACAAACTCCAATGAGAAAGTTAAGGACCTGGGCTGCAGAGCTATTTATGAGCAGTTTATGGTGGGGTTAAGAGAGGGTTTTGTGTGGCACCAGGGAGAAAGGAGGCTGTTAGTGCAGGTATCAGGTCTGCTGTAGCCAGAGTGGGCAACTCTCTCCAGCCCCAGTCCCTGTCCCTGCCCCACAGCCCTGCTCCTCTGCACTGCACTCTACCCCTGGCCCAGGAATAACCGCGCAGGCCGCCATGGTCCTACCTTAGCCCTGCCATATTCGATCTTCCTCCTTCTCTCCTCGTCCTCCATCATGCCTGCAGGCCAGGTGAAGACAGGAGGAGAGGAAAGATCTGTTAGGACTCAAGGGGACAGAGCTCCATGGCTGCCCAGGGCAAGCTCGGTTCCTACTGGCCACAACCGCCTTGCTCACCATCTTTCACCAATGCCATCTTCATCCCCAGGGAAACACACAGGGAGGGTGAGTGGTCTCAGTAGGAGCCTGACACTGCAGTTGCTATTTATGCTTCTACCATACCACAGTGCTTTTCCAAACTCAAAAGCAGCAGCTGCCTGAAGACTACAAGCTGCAGTGTGGAATGAGGTGGCCAGGGAGGGACCCCTTGGCTATGGTCTATCAGCCCAGGATGAGGGGGAACCCTGAGGATACCCTCCCTACTCCTTCCTTACCACAACCCAGGTCCTTCCTCCTTGTGCCAGGTGGTTCCTACCCACCCAGGTTCTCCTACAAGGAGAACAATTCCTGTTGCTCCAGGCTTCTCCCAACTCTTTGTTCCCTGAAGCTAGGCAGAGGCTCTCCTCCCCCATGGGGCTTCTCCTGGGAACCTTGCTCCTGAAGGAGCTGGAATTATGGATATAAACGGGGAACAAACCCCATCTACACTCACTTCCCAACGTTAAAGCCTGGAAACACAGGAGCTGATGAGCACTGAGTGTGAATGAGGTCAGGAACACAAAGTACAGTGTGAGTGGTGTCCTAAAGGCAGAGCCAAACACAAAGGTGGCTAATTAAGAGTGGGGAATTATACATAAAATCACAGAGGGGAAAGAAGGCCAGACTAAATTATGTAGGCCTTTTATTATTATGTAATTATGTAAGATCAGTACCCATTTCTCTGAATGAGAGCAGGAGCCTCTGGGAAAGTCTCATGGTCTATGCTATTACTATGTATAGAAGCTACAGTGAAAAGTGGGCTTGGATTTTGTTTTGTTGAGAATCTCCTTTACATTAGGTCACCTGATTACCTGGATCTGGGGTAATACCTAGAAATTAGTCACACCTATGGAACCTTCTAGTGTCCTAAGTCCTCCTTCCCCTTCAAGGCCAAAGGCACAAAGACTGAATGAGACAGCCTACCTCTACATAAGACTCATTTCAATGTTCCTCGAAAGGCTAGCCGTCACCAGAAGCTTTGAACTAGTCTGCATCCAGCAATAGCTGAATTGGGCCCTGTCTCAGGGTATTTATCCCTCACTCTGAGGTGATGTCATAAAGGAGGAGATACCTCATCTCTTGGCAACCTGCTACTTCCAAAGGAACAAGAATGCCTTTAGGTCATGTTGCTAGGCAGCAGGTCCCACCCTTGGATTCCCCTTGAGCTTGGGGTCCCAGGCGGGTTGAGGTGACTGTTCAATGTTAATATGCCTGGGAGGCAAACTCTGGTCCTCACACTTGTGTGGTATTTACATTCCCACTGAGCCACCTCTGCATCCCCTACAGTGGAGTTTCAAAGGATTACATTTGTATTTATAAAATGTCTTCAATAAATTAGGGTAGCATTCTAGTTTAAATTCTAGTTTAAAAATGAAAGTCATTTAAAAATAATGACATAAAACTGACCTATAATCAGTTAAAGTAAAGTGGCATGGGATCTAAATGAAATCATATGGCAAAGGATGAAATTATATATCGATTGTCCAAGACAGTGCAGTTAATTACTGACTAATGGAATACATGATCACAAAATTCATTATCTGAGGAGTTTATACCACTTAGCAGTCACAGTACATGAACTCAGCTTCCAAATAGATGTGACAAAGGCCCATGTGGTCTTTATATTCAGAATAAAATACATTTACTGTAAATGTTAGTATTTTGTGTTACTTTTGCTAAGAAAAGTTTTGGATGTTGTTATGGCTCCTGTTGGTTTTGAGAGAAATCTATCTTGCTGTCTTACAAGTGTTCAGACTAGTAAGACTAAATACACAAAGAAGATGCATCTCTCCTGCGTTAGAACAGCACAAGATTCAAACCATTTTAGATCCTATTTGAAAAGGAATGTACATACCCAATCACAGCCGCTCCTTGGAAATCAACATATCGTATGAATTAAGAGAATTCCAGTCATTAGACTTTAGGCTGATTCCTATTTCCCATGAGACCTGCCTCTTATGTACTTCCTTGGAAGTACCTTGAACAAATTGATAGCTCAAACGATAACATCTTTGGATAGCTTACATCACACCACAACCTTACACAAATCGTGCATTACCAAAGGTGATCAGGGTGTGCTTTTTAATTTCTTAAAAAAGCTAATAAATACATCTCACATATACTATATGGCATTTTTCAAAACAGGCATAGTAATATAAATTATTTATCACTACATAGTCTCATCTAAGAAATTCTAAATATAACTTACCATTGTGAAGGTCTATAAACACTTTGTTTTAAAAAGCCAAAATTATGAAAATGAAAAACAATCTCTTTTTAAAAAAGAAACAAAATTATTCATAATATCCAGAATCTGGAAACAACCTAGATGCCTCTGAACAGAAGAATGGATAAGGAAAATGTGATACATTTATAATGGAGTACTATTCAGTGGTAAAATAATAACAACCTCATGTAATTTTCAGGCAAAGGGATGGAATTAGAAAAAAGCATTGTGAGGTATGTAACACAGACTCAGAAAGATATATATCGTACTACTCACTAATAAATGAATATTACATGTAGAGCAAAGAATAACCAGACTAAAGTCAAGAGCTGCAGCGAAGATAGATAACAAGGAGGACCCTAAGAGAAATACATGGATCACCCTGGGAAGGGAAATTAGAAGATATCTGTGAAGTATACTGGGAGGGAGATGGGCAGTAAAAGGGAGGAGAGGGGAGAGGAGAACAGCGGGGAATGAGATGACATTAAGAAATAAAAACTGATAATCCAAAAAGTTCCACAGTCCATGGCAAAATGGACCATCAGCAAGGAATTCAGCTGGCCGATGGCACACCCTAATGCTTTTAGAACCACTGCCATTATTCCTGCTGTAACACTCCCCCTTTCCCTGGCCTATTCTCCCTGGCAGTGGAAATTTGTTCTCCTCCCTCATCTGCCTGACTCTATTCTAAACCTCCTCTTTCTTTTACCTTGCACCCTTTCTTTTCCAACTTTATTTTTTTCTGTCCACTTATGTTCTTCATCTCCTTCTGTCCAACTTATGTGGCCATGTTAGAGACATTGACTTCATGGGGAGTGATGGAAGCTCATAGTTCTGCACTGTGCCTGGGGACTGGACCAAAACCCTATAGAGTATGTGCAGGTTAGCTGAGGAAGTCATGTGATTGGGCTGGAATGAGTTTCGTTTGTAATTAAAAGGCACAATTTTGTGGGATATATACATACATACATACATATATACATCTGCTATTACTGTGCTTTGAGATTTTAATTTCAAGCTCTTTTAGAATGATATATTTGGTTCAGCAGTGGCATCCAGTCAAAACTTCTGGTCCCATCAACATTAACAGGGATGACTTGGGGTTGAGTTCAGGTTAGGTCAAAATGGCAAAGTTTCTGTGCATGTCTCTAAAATTGCTGTATGTGTAATAGCAGTCAATGACTAATTCTAATGCTAATTTCTGTCCAAAGACCCCGAGCACCCTTTGAGCAAGGATAGGGACTTCATTTTTAAGAAGTAGAGACTGATTTTTGAAACACTTAGACTGGACCAACCCTAATTTTTCTTCATTGATTCTCCCAGGCCTGTGACAGGCAGTTACTGTTTTTTATACTGAGTAATGGGGAACACTTGCCATTTGCCTCAGATTAGCATGCAGGGAGATAGTGATGCCAGAGCTGGAGAGCATTACTGTTGGTCAAGTGCAAGAATTGTAGTTTGAAGTATTTACAACTTAGCATTATATTTCTGGGCTTCCATGTCCTTTTAATAACTGTAAATTTAAATTCTTCTCTCTACAGCTAGAAGTCAGTAGGGAAAATATTAGGGCAGGAACAATTCAAGGAACAGTGAGACCAAAAAATGGGAGGGCACTGAATAGAGGACATATTGTGATGTTGATAGTTTCCCTCTCAGGTCCTGAATTTGAGTCTCAGGAAATGGAAGTATGTCTGGTGTCCTGAGAGTATTTCAGAAAAGCCATACACATAGATGAACTCTTTGGCATAATGAGTTGTGGTGGTAAAAATAACATTAGCAAATCTCAATTTCATGGTTTTTTTCTGGTTGTATTTTGTTTATTTCCAATAAACATAGAATAATGAAGATAAGACTTTCATTACATTATTGTAGTATCCATGTCATCTCCACACACCTCCCCAAAGCACACACACTCACAAACCCTTCCTCCTTTTATCTTGTTACAACTGAAGCATTTTACAAAGAATATATTTCTGTCAGTTTATTTTCTTTGAAACATAACTCTTAAGACATGTTCACAGTTAAACAGAAAACCAGCAAAAGCCTCTTTGGTTTGTACTGTTCTCTTTTATCAAGAATGGAAACTAGCTGGAAATAGTACATAGTGTCACATACTGTTCTTTTAAACAATAACTGGTTTTATATCCAACCTCTAGCCACACTGAACCTCTTAGAAGAGAAAGTGGGCGGTACCCTTGAACAAATAGGTACATGAGACCACTTCCTGAACATAGCACTAATAGCACAGACACTGAGAAAGACAATTAAAAAATGGGACCTCCTCAAACTGAGAAGCTTCTGTAAGCAAGGACACAGTTGACAAGATCAAACGGCAGCCTGCACACTGGGAAAAGATCTTCACCAACCCCACATCTGACAGAGGGCTGATCTCCAAAATACACAAAAAACTGAAGGCAGTAGTCATGAAAGCACCAAATAACCCTATTAAAATGTGGGGTACAGAACGGAAGAGAGAATTCTCAAAAGAGGAATCCAAAATGGCTGAAAGACACTTAGGTGCTTAACATCCTTAGCCATCAGGGAAATGCAACTCAAAACAACTCTGAGATTCCATCTTACTGCTGTTAGAATGGCTAAAATTAGAAAAATCAATGACAACTTATGATGGAGAGTAAGTGGAGAAAGGGAACATTCCTCCACTCTTGATGGAAGTGTAAACTTCTACAGCCATTGTGGAGATAAGTATGGTGATTCCTCAGGAAAATGGGAGTCAGTCTACCACAGGACGAGGCAATCCCACTATCCACATCCATGCCACAAAGACATCTATTCAAGTCTGTTCATAGCAGCATTATTTGTAATAGCAAGAACTTAGAAACAACCTGGATTCCCCTCAACTGAAGAATGAATAAAGAAGATGTGGCACATTTACACAGTGGAATACTACTCAGAGGAAAAACAAAACAAAACAAAATGCCTGAAATCTGCAGGCAAATGGATGAGTAGAACTTCAAGAAATAATTCTGAGTAAGGCAAACCAGTCACAAAAAAAGGAGGATCATGGTATGGGCTCAGTCATATATTGATTTTAGACATAGAGCAAAAGATTGCCAGCCTATAATTAACACCACCAGAGAAACTAGGATACAAGGAGGAACCTAAGAGATTCATATAAGATCCCTCACAGAAGGGGAAAGGGACAAGATCTCCTGAGCATATTGGGAATGGGTGGGCAGGCAGTGAGTGGAGAGGGAGTTAAGAGGAAGAGAAGGGGAGGAGAACATGTGGGTCTAAGAAGATTGAGTCAGGGGATGAATAGAGGAGAGAAAAAAAAGAGATATCATAATAGAGAGAGCCATTTTTTATTTGAAGAGAAAACTGACTGTAAAGAAATGTCCAGATATCTACAAGGATGACCCCAACTAACAATCTGAGCAACAGTACAAAGGCTACCTTAAACACCTTTCCTTGATAATCAGATTGATAAGTAACTTATGCCATCATAGAACCCTCATCTAGTAGATGATGGAAACAGAAGCAGATACCCATGGCTAAACACTAAGCCAACTTCATGGAATCCAGTTGCAGAGAGGGAGGAATGATAAGAAAATGGGGTCAACCAAGGTGCAGAAACCCACAGAGACAGCTGACCTGAACAATGGGAAGCTCATGATCCCCCAGACTGATTGCTAGGAAACCAGCATTGGACTGACTCAGACCCCCTGAACATGGGTCTCAGTTGTAAGGCCTGGGCAGTCTAAGGGACCTCTGACAGTGGAACCAGAATGTATCCCTGGTGCATGAAAGAAATTTGGCAACACATTCCTTATGGAAGGATACTTCCTTAACCTAGAGCCAGGAGGGATGGCCTAATCCCTACTCCAAAGACTTGACAGATTTTGATGATCCCACCTGGAAGTCATCACCCTCCTTGTGGAGTGGAGTGGGAGGGCAAGGGGGTCAGGGGGAATGAGAGGGAGGGAGAGGGAACTGGGCTCGATATGGAAAATAAGAAAAAAATTACATATGCATATTCATATATATGTATATGTATGTACATATATACATATACATACATATATATATATATATGCTGAAATTCTGTGATTGCCTATTCATTGTGTGAGATGGCATATAAAGTATATCCATACTTTTTCATGGTCTTTAGGTAAGTCCTCCTTAAAATCTGGCCAGCTGTGGTGGTGCATACCTTTAATCCCAGCACTCCAGGGGCAGATACAGTGGATCTCTGTGAGTGTAGGGACACCCTAGACTACACAGAGTTCCAGGTCTGTCAGGCAGCCATATGTCCCTTCTGCCAGAGCTAAGGGAAACAATTGCTTTGGGTTGATGGACCCAGTTTCTATCTAACCTGCAGAAATCCCCCTATAGTCAGCTTAAACTTATTCCTGTGTATGTGGACATACTGAGACCTAACAGTGTGTGTGTGTGTGTGTGTGTGTGTGTGTGTGTGTGTGTGTGTGTGTTGTGTGCTCATGCATTGTTCAGAACACAATATAAGACATATGTATGTGTGTGTTTGTGTGCACATGCATTGTTCAGAACACAATATAAGACATAGGTAGCATGGGAAAAGGGGGAATGAATTATTATAGCTTTGACAGAAAACAATGCTTTTTCACAGTGAATGTTCTCCTCCCTGTCTTATTCTTCAATGAAAGAGACCTTATAGAGCACATTTTCAGGTATTCACAAACCAACTCTTTCAAGGAAATTTAGACAACATAATTGATTTTCATTTGCTTCAGGCCTGGCAGCATTAATCAATTTGCTGCAAAGGCCTAAAAGTTTACTGCAGGAGAGTATGCAGTTGTATGATAGTGATTGGGTGTTTTCATGATCTACCTGAGGGCTGGATAAATAAAGACATTGACTGCAGTGAAATGCATGCATAGCTTCACCGACGGTACTGACATGAACATAGTTAGAGTTCAGAATTGGGGGACTGAACTGTATTAATGAAATAAACTGCCTATTTTTTATTCATCCTCCTCTTTGTAGCATTAGAAGCAACCTGTAGATAACTGTTACAACAAACTTTTTCAGCCATAAAATTTAAAAAAAAAAAACCTAAATAATATATCAAAAATTATTGATACATTTTCATTATGTCCATTATGGGCAATCCACCACTTTCTCATTCTATGAAATGAAAGACTTTCAATAAAATCTCCTCATTTTCCTCTAGGAACTTAGCAACCCAGCAGTAAGGAACTTGAACTTCAAAACCAGGTGTGGTGGCTCAAGTGTATAACCCCAGCATTGGGGAGGCAGAGACAAAAGGATCAGGATTTCATCGCGATCTTCAGCTAACTGTGGGCTTAGAGGCTACCCTAGACTACAACAACATGAAAAATAAACAAAGTGGGGGGGGTGTGTTTTTGGGGTCTTCACCTGCCGCCGCGGAAATGTAAATTTTAGATCATTTAAAATCAAATATAAGACAGCAGAGAAGACTCAGTACAATGTTCATCATGCAACCCTGGTGGTGGGAACCCTAGAACCTATGTGAAACAGCTCCACGTAGAAGCATTTATACTCCCAGTGCTGGAGAGGTAGACACACGCTTCCTGGACCTCACTTTCACATCAACTGGAGATGAATCAGCAAACTCCAGCTTCAAAGAGACCATGTCTCACACACTAAAGCAAATGTCCATAAAGGGAGACAGCTGGTATCAACATCTGACCTCCACATGCAGGGCCAACACATGCACACATGCACACAGACACAGAACCCACACACACATTTACACTCACATACAGACACACACACACTCATACACACAGAGACTTAAATGAAGTAGAAACACCTCAAGCATAAGTGCTTTAAGAATGAAAATAAAATAAGGATATAAAAGTTAATTAGTCTCAAGAGGAACTGAGAAAGACAAAGGAATAACTCAAAAGCCACACTGGAAATCAGAGTGTCCCCTTCTAGCACACATATTTTTTTCTGGCACTGTTTCATCTGCAAAACAAGGGAAAACAAAAGGTATACATTTTATATGCTAAAATATATAATTATAAATGCAACCAAATACTATTACATATTAAAGAGCAAAATGTAATAAAACTATTTTAAGTTTTGTTTATTTTTGATGCCAAAGAGAATATATATATATGTATCTGAATTTCTTTAAAAATCCATGGCAATATCTAAGAATTCACTATAAAGAATTTTATATAAATGCTAAAGTATACTGAAATAAAAATTAATGCTGCCTGAAACATAAGTCTGTATGCCTCTTACCTGAAAAGATTTTCAAATGGGCACCTTGGCAATATTTGTGTGTACAATATGACAAAAGGAAACATGGTGCCACAATTTTTCAGAGTGACTGAGGAAAAGGGAAGTTTATAAATAAAAAATAGTGAACGTTTCCTCACAGCAATACCAAAACCTATGTAACCTATACCATGACAAGTAGTTGGAATAAGTTATATAAAGTACATCTCTATGCTTTTGAAGCTAGCATGGTCTACTCAGTAAGTTCCGGGACAACCAGAGGTGAATAGTGAGACCATGTTTAAAAACAGAAAAGTGAGGCATTTTCTGTCTTCTTTTCAATAATATACATTAATAAAAAAAAATGTTCAATTTGGTAAATGATACTATTCTAAGAAGAAATAATAGTTAGGAACATTGCAATAAAATTACTTTGCTTTCTTCTCTTTTTTAATATCATTGGTTTAATACTGAGGCTAAGATATATGCCCTTTACCACTGAGCTAACTTCTAAACACCCTTTTCATTTTGTTTCTCTCAAAGTTTACAAAGTGAGTATGATGGCCCATGACTAGAATCTCAAAATTAGGGATGTGGAGGCAGGTCAATCAAGAGTTTAGGACAAGACTCAGCTACACATTGGGTCTGAAGCTATCCCGGTATACCTGAGAACTCCTCTCAGAAAACAAACAAAAACTATAAATCACGAAAACCATTACAATTGATATATAATAAAGGTAGGATTTTTTTTTTTTAAATTTGGCTTTAGAAAGTGATGCCACCATACCAATATCTATGAACTAATTTGGAAATCTATTGTATTTTCCCAGTGAATATATCACCTTTTTATCCTTTTCAAATTAACATGAATTAAAATAAAATTCATATAGTTAAAAAAAAGTCACAGTATTTCATGTTAAATGTGAGGTTTTCAGAAATGCCACACAGTCTCTTTTATTCCCATACAGAAAATGATTTAGTTTCAAGGTTAAAGAGCTGGAGTAGACAGAAAATGGATTTTCTGAACTTCTAGAACTTCCTATTATGAGCAATATGATTACAAAACATGACTGAGAACACAAGTGCTGCCTGGCATGACAGTAAGTCCCCAAGTGTTTCATGTGCGTCCTGGGAGCTCTCCTGGGAGCCCACTTGTCAGGACATGAAGTAAAAGTGTGTACTGAGCCTCAGTTCTACCACAGCAATTTCATAAAGCAACTTCTCATTGCCATTAGAGAGCACGTAGAAATTCCCTAAACTTAGCATTATGCAAGCACTTCCAACTCAGCAAAATACATCAATTGGATATGATCTCCCAAACCCTGAGCAGAGAGTTGTTATGGGTTATTTCTGGGCCCATTTCCTTCATAGCAATGGAGTTTCCATTATAGAAAGGGAAGTGCAGAGTAGGGAGGGTAGGGAGGTAACACCTGGCTCTGTGTCAGTCAGTATATGCACTGAAAAGCAGTGGTGTGTGTGTGTGTGGGGGGGGTGAGATAAAGAAAGTAATACACAGTTCACTCAGTCTAAATATTAGAATAGAGATTTCTTCTGATGTACTTGTATTGAATTTTTAAATGAGCTTTCAATGTTTTCTACTTTTACTAATACAAGAATAATACCCTTAAATATATATACATTTTATGGGAAGTTTAGACACATAGTAAGCACAGTCATGTGACAGGCTATGATAGAGCAGATGATTTAGGAAGCAAAACAAAAAAAAAATGATTATGTAACTAATGTAATCCCAAGACTGAGTTTTGTGTAAAACCCAACCAAAAGCATATTGTATGCAGTGACCTCAGAAGTAGTAGTTAATTGTGTCTGGCCTGAGTGACAATGCCCTGTTTACTTTTTTCTAATGAAAATGTTATGTATGTCAGGTGGTACATCTGATAACAGCATGTGGAATATCACCTACACATGTAATATCATCAATTAATTTATACAGTCTCCTTAAAAACAAGAGCCACATAACTTGAACTTAGATTGGTAAAAACAAAAATAATTAAATGTCTATCAGACACAGCTGGACAACTGGTGAAACTACTACTTATTTTCCAGTATGTTCATACTTAGCCTTCTAAAGTTGCAGCTTAAAAAAGAAGTCAGGGACAAATGTGTTACATCACTTCCATTCATAAATAACACAGAGCCACAAGGCTATAACAATATAATAATAAAACACCAAACAGGCAAGTCATTTAAGAACTGCAAACACACTTAGAAAAGGAACTGCTGATATTCCCATAAGAGAGTGTTGTATATTATATAAAGCATGGGCACTGTCACCCAAAGAAACACAATGAAAGTAACACAACGACAAGCTTCTTCCCATCAAACACAGCACTGAGGGACACTGTTCACAGCAACACAGTTATTCCAAGGTGGTGCAGGTAAAGTCACAATTCTCAGAAGGTCAAGTTTCTCTCTGACAAATATTGGGAATATGAAGAAAAAAATACAGTGACCTAACAAATCACTCTGCCTAGAACCTAAACAAATCCTGCCAACATTTGGACCAAGGAACCTCCTGGCACATGTATGTACACAGATGATTCCAGAGGAAACCCTTTCTTTAAACAGGTGTCTTCACTTCTCAGCTGACACAGTTTGGTTGATATTTGGTCAATACATAGAGCAAGGAGGGAGGAAGCAGGAGTCACTCAGTGGTGGTCTTTGACCTTCCCTTTTGCTGAAGTAGTCCTTCTCTCCAAAGGCATCTCAAAAGACAACCTGTTGTTGTAGCTCCTGAGATGGGTCACAACCCCTATACTGAAACCCTGGGAGTCCTCTGGCCTTTTCTTCACCCTAGGTGCTTGCAGAGAAGGAGGTGAATTGTAGGGCTCACGATGGGGCAATCAATCCGTCTAGAGCTCTTCATGCTCATGGCCACTGACACCCTCAGAGCCAGCCAAGAACATTGGTCCCATGGTCCCTTCACTCGCCTTTCAAGGCATCTCTGGTGCAGTGTGACAGGTGTGGAGTCCCAGAGCTTTGAGTATCTGCCACAGCAGCAGCAGCTGCTTCCTTCCAGAATGAACCTTGCCTGCAATTCAGGGATAGATGCATAGAAACTTTGCACCCAGTAAAGTTAAGAGAGAGCCAACAGCTCCAGCCAGATCTCAGGCACCCTGGGAGCAAAGATAGAGCTCAGGTGAGCTCTCTGCTCCCTACCCCCATGCTCTTTGCCTCTCTTCTCCCAGTCACCTTCCCTAAAGTCAGGCTCTGAGGAACAGAGCCAAGAGCAACAAGTTCAAAAAGATGCAGGGGAGGAGAGCCACCCTTGCTGCTCACTCTGGCCAATTTACTGTGCAGCCATCATCCCTGGGGACCAGGATTTGCAGGGCTCGGGGTTCAGGACTGCAGGGTTCCTGACTTCAGAGCCAGGCTGCTGGGTGGTTGCAGGGCAGGCAATGGTGTTGGGCCTCGGAAGGGTCGCCAGTAGGGTGGTCATTGCCATGGAGGCAGTAGGGGGTCCAGGGGGTGGAGAAAACTGCTCCCTGCTCCCAGCCAGTGGGTGGTCCCGCATCTCCCTCAGGGTCTGCCAAAGCTCTGCCTCTGTGATCTGTAAAGCTGCAGGAAAGAAAGCAGGAGTGGCACCAAGCATGACCTGCCATGAGCCCCATGCACATTAGGGGAAGGCTTGCCCTGCCTTTCCCAAGCTCAGACCTTTCTCCACTCCAGCCCTCTGGGATCCTTTCGATCCACCCCACCCTCCCATCAGCCCAGGAACCAAATGTCCCCAAGGGAGAGATTCCAGGTGGTCCTGCACCAGGGATGAGCCAGGCACAGATGAACAGAGAAGCTTCAAGACTCTTTACAGCTGGTGTTTGGTGAAGAGGAGGAAGGGGACTGGTGGCTCAGTGCTGCCTGCTGGGCCAGGAGCATGGAAAACAGGGGCAAAAACATTCCAGAAAAGCTAGGAAGGAGGGTGAGCAGAGCAGAAAGAAAGCAAAGGGATCTGTTGCTTTCCAGGGGCCAGTGGGTCGCAAAACCTGCAAAGCTCCGCCGCATAAGTTTTAAGTGATTCCTCTCTTTCTAATTTTTTAAAATGTATTTTTGCTCAAAACAAATGTTAAGGTTACTTAGGTTAATAAATGCAGTACCCGCTCAACTTGCAGAAAAGGTTTGACAAATCTCCTTGGCTAATTCTTGCAACAACTCCTTTCTATTGTCCTTTGCAAATGAGTGGAGAGTTTAGACAGTTTTTTTTTTGAAATGTCAGAGTGCAGGGGCGTAGGTCTCTGAGACTGTGTGTTTCTTTTGAGCATCCCTGCGAACATCTAAAATGGCCAAAGGAAAAAAGTGACCGGGTGAAGGGTGAGTGTGAGGAGAGACAAGAAAACTGGAGTGGCCAGAGAATTTTGGTCTTCATGTAACTCTCCCTACAATCAATCATGAGGTGTCTTCCTTACCAACAAGCTTTTAACTTCCTTAGCCAGTAGATGGGGGGAGTGGTGAGAAGTTAAATCTGCATCTAGCATAGTAGCTTTAGAAAGATCATATAAGCACCTTTAATTCCCTGCTAGCACCCACCTTGCTTTATGTTCATATGGGTCCTGCTATTCATTCTTCACACTGCTTTTTGATGGATATGGAATAAGATGTAGAGAGTTTCCTGTTTAAAATACTGTCTGGAAATTAAATCTGAAGTGTCATTATCAGCAAAAACATTAAGATGGTTGGAAAACTGAGGTTTGTGTTGACATGAGGAAGAAGATGCTTACTTCAACATCAAAAATTTCTGAAAAAAAAAATTGCTGGTCAAGGCTTTGCCCCCTTATTCTTGGTTTGGAAAGTTACTGGATTGTAAAGTACTGCAAAGAAATTGACTAGCAAGAGATCATAGGCATGGTAATGAGAATACACAGCCCTGACAATGTGTGGTGTTTTCTGTCAAGACCGATAGTTTGTTGTGTTTGCTCACATGTGGAGGTTTAGGGAGACCAGTACAGGTTGGTAGTGAAGCTGCAGCTAAGGCAACAGGGATGTTTAGACACGTGCTGTGTATTTGTTTGGATTAGCTGAGCTAGGATGCATGGAACGTGAAAACTAGCAAATAGAAAAGGGGATATTGGCTGCCAGTTTTTATATTAAAAAAATAAACTAATATAAATAAAAAGATGTCATCATGGCAAGATGAAGGCATGACATTTAAGTAAGAGACATGGTATTAAACACCTATGATGGCTTGCAACCCTGTAAAGATGAGACAAGCAAGTGAAACAGACATTTTACCATTACCCTCAGGGAGAACATATACAAACTGACAGGTAGTATTTACCTACCTGTGAAGCCTTAGATAATATAACTTTTTACACTTTAGGTGGGCTTTGTGATCTGTCCTCCTGAAGAGTTTCTCACAGTGCAGAGAGTCCATAGGTATTAAACATTTAGATTCAAATTCCTGCCCAGAAAGTTACTCACCTGCTCTAGTTAACTGAACAAAGTGCTTAAGTCTATGAATAAAAATGGTAAATAATGAAACAAAGCATTTTTGGCAGCTTGTAAAAATTAAAAGTAATCCTGTCAAACTCTGATGTGTTCAAGTATTTCTAAGAACACTGGAACTAGCTCTTTTATTACTTCAATGCTCATGCAATTCATTTTATTCATCCTGTGCTTAGAATTCTCACAAAAATGCCATACTGACTACTGTAGGCAAATGCCTGGAAATTTAACTTTCATTCATTAAGCTTTGGTATTGATTAAGTGGGAGGCAAAGACAAACTCAAATAATACTGAATTCATTACCATAGTTTTCTAATCATGTCAGCTTCGGTTTTCCTCTCCTGAAAAATGAGGATCAGAGAAGAAACCTGATATGTACTCACTCATCTCTTCTCCAAGCAGACACACATGGATCCAGTAAGTTTGAATTTTCATACCCATTACCATTTCTTCCTTACATGGCATTTCGAGAGCTTTTTAAACACTCTTTTTAAAGTTGTGAGGAATAGTATATATTCCTAATAGTATTACCTACATCCCCTGGAGGCATTATATCCTATCAAATCACAAGAAGAAAGATAACATTCATATCCTGAACGGCTATACTACGTAACAGAGAGGTTTATGAAAACACATGCTTATTTCTCACAGGTCTAGAAGCTGGAAATCCATAGTCAAGTAGCCAGCAGTATATTTGTATTTGGTGAAGAACTGATTAAGAGAAGGGACCTTCTCACTGGGTCTCACATGGAAGAAAAAAAAAGACTGGACTAACACACACACACACACACACACACACACACACACCACACAGAACACCACCAACAGGGGATCAAATATTCAAATACAGGAACATGTAGAAGACAGTTTTCATTGCAATCACTACAGTGAACAAAACTTCTCTTGGAATTGAAAGGACATGCCTTCCATCCTTTAAATTTTGTTAAAAAGTAACAGGATTCCATTCACTCATTTGCTCAATAATATTCATTGTGTATTTATATAATATCTTCTGTAGCTATCCATCTATACATTGAGAACAACTACTGCCATAAGCATGGGAATGCAAGGTTTTCATCCACAGACTGATTTCACTTCCTCTAGTTATAAACCTAGGATGGCTGGTCTGTTTCTTTATTATTATTACTAATGTCTGTATGATGGTTCATACTGATATCTCCTAAGAATGGAGCCTCTGGAAATACATCTGAGGAACTTGCCCAACTAGGCTGATTGATGTGGAAAATCCAATTCTAAATGCAGAGATGGCGCCATTTCAAGGACTTGGTCCTGAACTAAATTCAGAAGAGAATGTTTGTGAGCATTAGCAATTACCACTCTCTGCTTCCTGAACCCCAATGCAAAGTCATCCTCTTGCTCCCAACACCGTGACCCATTGCCCTGGCCTGCAGCATGCCTCTGCCATCACATCACTCCTAAATTGTGATAAGAGATGGAGGGTGAACATCTAAAACCACACCTTACATGTAGCCTTCTCTATTCCACTGTGAAGAACTGGAAATGAAGTCTCAAACAAGGTGGGAAGTGAGGAACAGCACAGGTGTTTGTCCCAACCTTCATTCAGTCTTCCAAATCCTAGGATCACATGCTTGGGACACCATACCCAGCTCTGATTCAGCTCTTCTATTACAAATGAGGTCCTACCTGGAGACTTTAAAGCTGTACTGCCTTAAAACTATATGGAACACAATTACTAAAGATGTAGCAAGAGCCCTCACCTGACATGATGAACAGGCTCAATTCAAGCAAGTTCTAATGAAAAGTGGGAACATAACCCTTAATCTCACACAGAAGCAAAATCCACCTAGTCTACAGTGATATGAAAAGGGAAGCCCTATACTTGTGCACAGCATACCCAGGAGACTGGCAATTTGTCTGACAATACCAGCTCTTGGCAACAGAACACTAACACCTTGCTAGTGAGTGCCACACCAATAGGATTGTTTTTCCACAGATTGGGGGCAAGGCACAGTAAAGCATAGCTGACACCCCAGGCCTGGGAAAGGAAAGACAATAAGACCAGAGACTCAAGGCCATCCTTGGCTGCACAAAGCTTGAGGCCAACCTGGGGGACATGACAAGCTCTCAAATCAAACAAAGCATGTGGCATCATTTAACAAATTAAAGACAAGCATCCCATGACTGAGTGATTCACTTCCTAGGAGGCTGGGAAGATGTCCCTGTGTATTAGAAATCTCAAAGGAGTGTTGGTAACAGCTCTAACTCCAACAGCTAAACCAAGAAAGAAGCAAAGGGTCAGACACAGAAAATTAAAAAAAAAATGTAAAGAGATAATTCTCCATTACAACAGAAGCTAACTTAAAGATGGCTGTAGAAACTTGGAGGAATCTCATAAAAATGGGAAACAAGTTATACACAGATTGATAAATATAAACCCAGAAAAACTTTAGAAACATATACAGTCTAAGAACATCTAAATTGGTAGGTAAACAAAAGGTAAAAAAAAAAATCAGGAAAAGGACTACTTTAGTTTCTAAGGAAGAGACTGTGACAAGAGTTTGGGATAAGGGCAAGTTCAACTGACAGGAAAATAATGTCCCCACATACTGATTAAATTATCTGTTTTAATATGCACCTGAATTTTGTAATATTCTATTTGGACACTACACATTACCTTTTTGTATGATAAGAATAAAAAAAAACAGCTATTTTTCTTATTTTGGAATCCCCCTATTTTACATAGATATATTAGGAGGAGAAATGAATATTCTCAAAAAAGAAAAAAAAATCTTTACACTAAAGAAAAATCAAAGGAGTTGAATCTTGTTAACATAATGCCTATTTATTTAAAATAAAATATAACTAATTACAAACAATTTGACATCTAGTAACTCTATTAATAATAATGTTGATTATGTCCTTGTGTAATGGAATAATCTGGGTGAGTAGAAACATTTTTAGGGGACAACAAACTGAATACTTCCAGCTGGCTGGGGAATCACAGCAGCAGGTTTGCACCAACTTTGTCTTGAAGTGAGAGATTCTTCTTCTCCAGTCACAGTCACTTCCCTGACATTGATTTGTCCATGTCAAGATTGATCTTCAGCTAAGAAAATCCTTCTGTCTGTTTTCAGGAGACATTCCATACCTGTTTCATTTTCAATGCCCTGTAACAAAGACAAATGAAAAATACAGTGATGAGGGGGGTAGAGATAATGGAACTAACAACCAGGAAGTCTGAGTAAGAAAGAATAGAATGCACATGGTAATTTTGTTCATTTGGGTGATGGGGTTTTGAGATAGGGTTTCTCTGTGTAGACCTGGATGTCCTGGAACTAGTTTTTATAGACCAGGCTGGCCTTGAATTGACACACATGCATGACCCTCTGCTTCTTGAGTGCTGAGATTAGAGGTGTGTGCTACCACAGCCCAGTGACACATTTTTGTTCTTAAAACTTTTCAAAATGCTTTTGTCAAAACCAAAAATATCTTTGAGGTTGAGGGTCTATTGCAGTCAGATGGGCATTAATTTCTAAATGTGCTGTGGTTTTCCTAGAAAGCAGGGACATTCTTGTTTTTATTAGTCATTAGTCATTTGCTTAATGTTGTTTGTGTCCTCTGATCCACAGGGCATGTGGTAGTCACAGGACAATCTGTAAGGATTGGTTTTTCTCTTTCCACCATGTGGGTTTCAGGAGTCAGACTGAGGATGTCAGTCATGGAAGCCAACATTGTACACAGCCACAATACTCTTGGCAAGAGCAAGGAACATACTATGCAATCTAACGTACAAAGCTTACATATATTTTCACTTATTGTCCTTTCCTCGAAAATGAAAAGTGGTACTAGTAAGTCTTGGGCAACCTTGAAACATCTGCAGAGTACAGGCGAGTAGTCATTTAGGCCAATGTTCTTGAATCTCCTCAACTAGCTTGGACACATGGTTAGGAAAAGTCTGACTAAAGGCAATCATTTCTACAGCAATCTAGTGTACTACCTATGAAAGTTATATAAAGAGAAGACTGTTTCCAAGGATACTTTTCACACTGCCATTCATTCTTTGAAGAGGACATTTCTATGCAACTTCAAACTGACTGTCCTGTTCAGTGTGGAGTTGACACTGGCTTAGATAACTAAGAGGATTTCTCCCCAGATCCTTGACTACCACTGGGACTGTACCAGTTAAACTGCCAGGGCTTGGAGGTTCAGACAAATGAGCTCTGCAGCTCTATTCTTCCACAGTGCCTTCACCTCCCAATGATAGTGCTGCTTCCAACTTTTGTCTTCTTACTCTCCAGGCTTCAAAGTGGGGCTCAGTTGCCTCAGTGGTTCTGGGACACAGTGAACAGTGTTTCCATAATGCTGACCTCACATATGAGCTACTTTGTCACTCGATCCAAGACAGCCACATGATCCTTTAATGATTCAGCAGCCAAGAGTCTCTCAGTTCTGAAAGTATTCAGTGAGGACACTTGTCAGCATTTGCAGTGGCCACAGCTCCCAGGATGTCAGTCTACAGCAACTTTTTGTCTTCCCCATATTCTCCTTCTACAGTTCACAGTTCCTCAGCAATTGACAGCACAGGCCAACACTGACCTTTTCTCCCCAAGCCTTAGGCACCTCACATTTCCTTTGTGTTTTGACTTCAATCACGGTGACTTTTTAGATCTTTTATTGGGATAGAGCTTCTAGAACATCTCCATGTAGGTGTGGTGGGGCTGGAAATAGGTTCTGGGTCCCACACAGGTGTGCTCTAGCTTCTTTGGAACTGTCAGTGCTCCTTGACCTCTGGGTGCTGGCTTAGAGAACTGGTACTTTCTTCAGAGATGGTACTTGAGAGGGACTGGCAGTAGTTAGGGCGTTCTCCTCTTTCCAGTACCACCTCAATTCTTCCTCTTGGCCTGACTTCTGTCTTTCTTGCAAGACATAGTCCTGATAGGCCTGGAGGCTGCCTCATACACACATTAAAATAGGAATTTCATCCAAACAAAGGATTAACATGAGTGCAGGAACAGAGTGTTGCTATATCTCTCCTTGATGCACAGTATAAAGATTACAATGAGCTGATCTTTTCTGAATGAGGGTGAAGATCACAGTTCTACTGCTAGACACGTGAAGAATGTAGTTTCAGGATATTTCCCTGTGTGACATGCACTGCTCCAAGTGCTTGTATAAATGTTATGACCATTGCTACATGAAGAACCATCTATCAGCTCTAGGACATGGGATCTTGGGGATTCCTGAACACTGTTCAACAGTTGGCCTTTTCTGCTTCCCCACAGTAAGAAGATCAGGGCACTGAAACTAAATAAGTGGTGTGTGTGTGTGTGTGTGGGAGGTGTGGAGCTGTGTGTGTGTGGGGGGGTCTGTGTGTTTATGTCTGTCTTTCTGTGTGTCTCTGTGTGTTTTTCTTTATTTGTTTCTATTTTTCTGTATCTGTGTTTGTGTGTGTGTAATAATGATAATAATAATAAGAGACCTTGAATTTAGAACACAAAAGGGAACATGCAAGAGACTTGAGACTGAAAAAGGAACAATGGAGGTAAATTAACTATACATTAATGAAGTAAATTAGGACAATATTTAAATTGGTAACATACTAGAAAAAGGAAAAAAAATTAAATGCCCTCACCTTATCATTTCTTTTGATAAGAAAAAAATTGCAAGTCTTTAAATAGTTAAGTCATTTCTCCTTAGTAGATAGTTAAAAAAAAAAAATAACAACCATAGAAATTACAGTTAAAAATTTCAGGGAATTTCAATGATCAATAAAAAAGAGAAGAAATGTGATACCTCTGTGATAAAGGTGATGTGATGATGTACACAATTTCCATAATAATCTGTTCCCTCTGCGTCACATTCTTTTAATACATGTGGAGCAACACTAAGTATAAACAAAAGATGATGGTTGATATTACTATGGTTTTTGACTCATTTTACAAATTTTATAGCATATATCCATATAGAGGGAAAGGGAGAAACAAGAAATTAGAGACTAAGGCATACAGATATTGTAACATAAGTCACATTTTGATGTATCTTTTATATTTAAAAGTGAAGTAAAAGAGAATCTTTGTAGATCAACAGCTAAACTTGACACCTTTTTATGAAGTATCTTAAGATATGCATACCAGCATTAGTTTTATAAAGTTATTAAATATACATTATATAGTGAAAAGACCCCATTATCTCAATTTTATTGAAATATTTAACACACACACACACACAAAACATCAACAACAGTCAAAATGACCACCATTATTTTTAATGAGGTACAGGGGTAGGAAGATAAGGTTCCCTGTTATATAGTAACTTTTGGACTTGATTTTTTAATCTATTCTCCCTGTGGTATTTTGCATGTCCCTTTTACATTGTTCTACAAGCAGTCATTAATTTATGTTTTTCGAAACATGAACATTTAAAAACACAGGAGAAGAAAATGGAAGAAAACAATAATTTTCATCTCTAGGAAATATCATTATCTACTCCCAATTCTCATGTATTCATACTGCCTTCTTTGTTCCACTCTGTATTTTTCTTTTCCAATTTCTTCATTTTTCTGTTCTGTTCTACATTTTTTCTCCTGTTCTCTCTCACATATTGTCCTATCTAAAAGTGACCATAAACAAATGATGTCATTGTCTAGCTTTACCACATAGCTTCTGATGGCACCTAGCCCTTTTCAAATAATCAGTAATAGAAACAATGCTACAACATCGAATATATAAAGATATCTTTGATGCATTCTTACCTCTCTATGATAAAAGATTTATTGCTGTTAAGTTCAGTACCCAAGATCTTGACACTTCATGGGCAATGAGTTTATTTTGTAAGCTTTATTGCTTTTTTATCCCAAAGTGAAAAATGCTAGTTTGGTTAAAACTGAATTCACTGCTACTTTTAGACCTGATTTGCCCACTGGTCACTTTCTATCTGATTTCACCCTTTATACAAATGAAGTCAAGTTTCATATTCTCGACCAAAAAACAAGGGATCATAAAGATATTCTCTGTACTATTAATAAGATGTATACCATATGTATCTGTAATTATGCTCTATTCTATTTTCCTGGTGTTCTACTAGCAACATTACAGCTATGTGCAATGAAATTGTTACAGAGACATTGCCTTCACTTCCAGAACTTTCCTTATGTCACTAGTTTATAGATGCAAACAATATTATATTCTAATAATTACTTGTGAATGCTGCTTGCTTCATAATTACATTGAAATGCACAAGAAAAGCAACTTTATACACATCTAAAGCATATTTCCAAAGTAAAACATTCATCAAGGATAGACTAAGCTTCTTCTACTTGCAGGGGATTATGAATACTTAGAATAAAGCAACTTCCTAATAACCCAAGACATCCCCTTCCTCCTACAGGTATATGGTTCTCCATCAGAGTCAACACTAATTCATTTAAGGTGACCCAAAACCCTCAGAACACTGTTTATAAGTGAGGATCCAAAGGGTGAGAGTGTTAGACATGTCGGGGAGTGCTGAATCCATGCCAATTGGAAGGAAGTATCAGGCACAATCTTAAGCAGAAGCAGACTGATATATTTAAGGACTGCAAGGAGGATGCTTAATCCTGAGAACAGTGACACTGAGTATGTGAGAATAGTCAAGATGGTCACAGGGTCCTATTGTGTAGTACAAAACCACAGGGGAATAAGGTGGTCTGTCTGAAGTTTAAAGGAGCAAAATGCTGGCACTGAGTGGACTGTATGAGGAACAGACCCTATGAAAGAACTAGATTAATTAGTCCATATGAAAAAGCAGGGAACAGTGGGTGGTGAGGAATGGTGTGGTTCCCATGACATTTGAAGACTGAGAGAACAGGATTTTGTCATAGATTAGAAGACAGGTATTTGGAAAAGAGGAATCAAGGTAGGTGGAGAAAGCCAAGAAAGGCACACTTTGAAAAGATACAGGTTTACTCTAGGCATTGTTGAATGTCAGGATTCCGTCACTTTGTGAAAAAAATCCGCTAAAATGGTCTACCTTACAAGGCTATGGTATTGACCATATCAAGGTAGTGAAGACTAGGCAAAGAGTACACAACAAACATGCATCAAATATCTGCTTTAATCTGCAGAATAACATCCTTCTGAAATATAAGCACAATTCCTATGGTAAATGTCATTGAGTCACATTTATTTCACATATCTAAAGTCACAAAATGATCTCGTGTTTACTTCTTCTTATGCCTCTGATCAAGTTATATTTTAGTCTTAAAATAACCTCTCTGGATAAACTGATGCATAGCATACAGCACACAGATGGATACCTTGGATGTGCTGACAGCCCATGGATGGTCTGAATACCTTCCTGAAAACAGGGGATCTCCATTCCATAGTACACTTCCCGTTCTTTCAGCTGATGCTATAAGGTGTTCCCGGGGTCTCTAACCCCTGAACTGGATTTTCCTGTTCTTTACTTTCTTCACTCTCTGGCAGAGAAGACACCTCACTCTCACGTTTGATGTCTGTGTCACAGGAACAGAATCAAAGGTACAATTGGGTACAAGTTTCTTGGTGACAAATCAGTATTACTTGAGTGTACAGAAAACACTTGTTATCTTTACAAACATGCTATATTGATGACTTTTATCCGTAATAAAAAAAAAATCATTATGACTCAAGATCCCTTTTTCTATCATTGTGGTTGTAGAATCACTAAATATATCAATTATACATCATTAAAATTAAAACAATTTAGAAAGAGAAAATATGAGATATAATAAAGACAAAAGAGATTAGCTGTCTGGACATCACATTAATGAGGAGAAAATTGAAAAAGAAGATGACCATGACATTCCCAATGTCCTCAGAAGCACAGAGATTTAAGAAAAGCACATACGTAAATATTGGGTATATAATACTGTAATGTGTTCCACACTTAAAATTTACCGTTGTTCTGTATAGCAGCCTGAGAGCCAAAGGATAAAAACCCTGATTCCTCTCCTGCCACATTTTCTTCTGCAAACTCAAGTTTCACAGCATCTTCTTGCTATCTGGAATCCTATTGAAAACAGAAGATTACATAAATATTCAATCTGGTATTTTGAACGTTGTGTTAAAACAATTAAAGAACTTTGCATTAAGTTTGATTCATTAACCCCATCAATTGTGCTGTTCTGATTCCACCACTGTTTTCTTTTGACAAGTGTCTCACTGCCATGCTCAGATATACTGAATCATGACAGACAGCACACAGATGTATACCTTGGATGTACTGACAATCCATGGATGCTGAAGCTCCCTGAAAACAGGGGCTCTCTCTATTCCATAATGCCCTTCTGGTTCTTTCAGCTGATGCTGTAAGGTGTTCCTGTGGCTCTCTAACCCCTGAACTGGATTTTCATGTTCTTTACTTTCTTTACTCTCTTGCACAGGAGATACTTCACACTCATGACTGTTTTCTGTGTCACAGGAACAGAATCAAAGGCACACTTCAGTCCTATGTTCTTAGTCACAAAGCAGAATTAGTTGTGTGTACAGAAACACTTGCTATCTTTACAAACATGCTTTTATGATGACTTTTTATTTTCAATAAAAAGAAATCTGGTGTGACTCAGGATCACTTTTTCTCTCCTCGTTATATTATCACTAATTATAAGAATTTTATGTCATTAAGTTTAAAACAATGTATAAACATAAAATACAACAAATGATAGAAACAAAAGGGATGAGGTGTCTGGACTTTCACTTCTGTTTTTAATGGGATCACAGACAGCAAGAAGATGCTGTGAAACTTTAGTTGCAGAAGAAAATGTGGCAGGAGAGTAGAAAACTGAACAAGAAGATGACCATGAAATTCCCCATGTCATCAAATGCACAGAGTTTTAAGAAAAGCACATTTGTAAATATTGGGTATATAATACTGTAATGTGTTCCACACTTATACTTTACCATTGTTCTGTAAAGCAGCCTAAGAGCAAAAGGACAAAAACCCTGATTCCTCTCCTGACACATTTTCTTCTGCAAACTCAATTTTCACAGCATCTTCGAGCTGTATGTGATCCTATTGAAAACAGAAGATAACATGAATATTATTTCTTGAACATTGAAATCTATAGTAAATCAATTAAGAACTTTGCATTAATTTTGTTTCTTAATCCCCCACAATTGTGCTGCTCTGACTCACTGTGTTTCCTTTTGACAATGACTCACTTTCATACTCCTCTAAATTAAATTGTATTTGCAAATCTCTTGAATAGCCAGGGATGCTCACTTTCCAGAAACAAATGTTTCACAGAACTTTCACCTTAAAGCCCTTTGCAACTTTAGTGTAAGCAACTAATTTTTATCATCAATACTTTACAACATGATTTTTGTATGCATCTGGGTGATTGGTTTAAGCAGGTAATTGACAGGTAGTATAATGCTCATTACAATAAACACATTATCTAAACATTGAAGAATCTGCATACACACACACACACACACACACCAAGAGAGAGAGGGGGGAGGAAGAGAGAGAGAGAGAGAGAGAGAGAGAGAGAGAGAGAGAGAGAGAGAGAATCTATGTTCTTAGAAAGTGCATTAGCTAGCAGAGGAAATAAGACTATTCGAGAAGCAACACCTGTGAAGTCTGAATACAAAGACAGTGACTCAGAAGTGCTTCTGAGCACCTGGGGAGAACCCAGATTTGACATGGGTGATCATTAACAGTTAAAATCATTGACCTTCTGGAAAGGCTCTGTGACAAGAACAATTTCTAAGGAGTAATTACAGTGACCTGTTGACAGGGGATTACATGGGATGAAAAGGGAAAATAAAGCTAGTTAAGTAAAGCACACTTAAATTACAAGGAAAAGAGTTTTGAATTGCCAGAGAAGATGAATATAGGGTACTGTGGAAACCAGTCAGGAACAGGATAAAAACCTATAATAGGCTATTTTAATTGGTCACTACTCTCATTATTAGGTGCCCAGTACCACATGCTTACCTCCAAATGTTTCTTATTTCCTTGCTTGTGTGTGTACATGCATGTTTGTGCATATAAAATTTATATGGGGTGCATGGGCATGGAAGTCAGAGGTCAATTGCCGATGTTTTTATCTTTCAGTTTCCCAACACATTTGGAACTTTTCAATTATGCTAGACTGGTTGGTCAGCATGTCCCCGGAGCCTCCTGACTCTACCTCTCTCTCAAACTGGGATTACAGGACATGCCTCCTTTGCCATGAGTTTCGAGGGATTAATCTCAGTTCCTCTTCTTACATAAAAAGCATTTGACTGATCCATTCTACAGCCACTGAGGACACTTAAACAGGGACCACTTACTGTTACTTCCTAGGGAAAATTACAAAAATCATCAGATATTATCTTAATTTATTGACTGTTATTTTTATATATTTACTCAATTTAATCATCAATATCTACTGAGCCTTTACCATCTATATTCCAAGTGCTGTGTTAACAGGATGGAATAATTACAGACTTCTCTGATTTGAAAGTTTGGAGTTTGTAAAAGGTATAGCTCAATAATAACAGAATGAAATCTCAGGAGACACAAATATATGCTTAATAGAGAGCTTTGAACAAGAAAGAAAGATGGATAACTTGGCATCTGGGCTAAGAGAACCTCAGAGGGACAGAAAAAATGTCTAAATCTATGAAGTCAAGAGAAGATGACACAAGAAAGTAACATTTAAACCAACAGAAACAAGAAATAGGAACAAGTAAGAAAGACTGGAAGAGGGTGGGTATCACTAGGAAAATGGAATATCCTTGAATAAAACTGGGAGTGAGAGTTTCAGTTTATCTGGCTGAGACACTGGTGCATTGCATTCCTGACCTGATACTCCAGAACTTGGCATGGTCTTCAGTCAGGGCTGTGGTAGGAAATTATTTCCTGGTGTGTTGTTTGTGCTGCATTTAACTCTGCGAAGCTGTATTACTGTGCTGGTCTAAAACATCTGGTGATCCTAATAAAGAGCTGAATGGCCAATAGAGAAGCATAAGTAAGGGAAGAATGGCATGGCAGGCAGAAGGAGAACCAAGACAGTGGAGACCCAAGAGGACGAGTAGAGGAAGATATCAGGGCCACCTGCCCAGTGGCTCAGCAGCTCAGAAGACCAGCTGTGCAGCTGCCCAGCCGCCCAGTCCCCCAGCTCTCCAGCCATAGAGGAAGAAGAAAAGTGAGATATGCAGAAGTAAGAAAGATAAAAGCCCAGGGGCAAAGGGTAGAAGGGTTAGAAACAAGGCAAGGTAAGGCCTAGCCCACACAACCAAGCCTGAGTCTCTGATTTATTTTGCAGTGTATTGTCTGGCTGAACCAAAAGACAAAAGAGCAAACAAGCTAAAACATTATAATGTAAGACCCTCAGAATGAGGAGTCTCCCAGTTTTGGTCAGTACCCCCAAGAACTCAATGTCCAGTCCAGTTGCTGCAACACACAAGAGGCTTTAATGAACAGGAAACATTTGCACAAACTGGCTCCTCTAGCATGCAGGCTGGAGAGAAGCACCATCCCTGGGGCACAGGTGTTTTTAAAGGCAAACCACAAGCTTAGGGAGGGGGTGGGAACCTCTGTCCATTGAGTACATGACCCTTTGAGGCTGGATGGTCTTGCTATTAGGGTCAACAGACTTTAGGGCCTCAAGGTGTGCTAACTAATCTTGTCTGAGCAAACCGGAGGTACAGTTATCTCTTTGTTTCTTAAGGACCCTATTCTCCACCTGCTGTCTCACAAGAAAGGAGGGGCAGTGTAAATTCTTCATATCTTGTCATCTCAGGGCCTTGTGAGGGGAAGTTAGCAAATTCCAAGGAACAAATATTGGTCAGGGTTAGCTTTCCTGGTTAGTCTGTCCTTCATTTCAAGTGGGGGGTTTCTTTAACTGTACTTTTTTGTCTTTCATCCCCCCTTTTTCTCTTTCAATAGTTCTAATCTTAGAACTATGGAAATTAAGAGGCAGCCTCCTCTTAGCTCAGGAGGCTTCTGTACTGTTATGTAAGTATCATAATCTGGACTGTACTCACTTATTATTTTTAACAAAAGGAACAATTTTTCCAACAGTAAGCAACAAGAGAGGAATAAAAATGAGCAGTTGTAAGAGGCTGTCCCTGGGTCCTATATCCTGGAGTGGTGTGGCAGTGGGTCCAGAGGAGGAGGACATATTCTGAACTGGCCCTGTCAAAGGCTCCCCAGCCAGTGGGATGTCCTTAAGATCTTTGCGAACTCCAGTCTCTTTAACCAACAGTAGATGGCAGTCATGAGTCAAGCCAGTGGGATGACCTTAAGATTTTTGCAAACTCCAGTCTCTTTAACCAACAGTAGATGGCAGTCATGAGTCAAGCCAGTGGGATGACCTTAAGATTTTTGCAAACTCCAGTATCTTTAACGAACAGTAGATGGCAGTCATGAGTCAGTGGTTCACCAGTCTCCTCAGGCAGAAGAGTAGTGGGATGAGGTTGGCTGGTGGAGTGAACACAATCTTCTCAGTCTCTCAGTGAGAAGCAGGCTTTGGTGGTGAGTCGTGTGGGCGTTGGTCATCATCAGTCGGATGCTGCCGGACAATGATCTCCAATGCATGGGGGCTATTATAGTTACTTTATGCCCCAAAGTCAACTTGTCAGTCACTATAGCTTTTAGACAGTCAGGCCATCCCCTGGCTAGAGGATCAAGCTTCTTTGACAGATAAGCAACTGGTCTGTTCCATGGCCCTAGGCCAAAACTCCCCAGGTGACCCCCTTACTCTCGTCCACATAAAGGGTAAAAGGTCAGTTACATCAAAAGGCTTAGAGCGGGTGCTTTCAGCTGGGCCTTTTTAATGGCATCAAAAATGATTCCTGATGCTCCTGGGCCCAGGAGAATTTTTTTTTTTTTCTTAGTCAGCCTGCAAAACCCAAATGTCCCCAGAAATTCTCTTACTTTCCTGGCCATCTTGGGGAATTTTAAACCCTTGGGACAGTCAGGTCCAGATGAGCTGCCCAGTTCTACCCACGTCAGGGTCCTTCCATTCAAAGGCAAAAAGCAGTTGGCTGGTGGGATGTAACCTTGAATGAGTGGGATACCCGGCTCACTCCAAGGTCCACTGTTCTTCAGGTAGTCCATGAATTACCTTGGGCTAAGGGAGGGGGTCCAAACCCCGTCTCCCTTTAATTTTATCTTTTCTTAGGGCTAGGACCTTCGATACCTGATTTGTCTTCTTGGGACAGTCATTTGCCAAGTGTCCTTTTTCTTTACAATATGCACACTGGTCCTCCTTGTGGAGTGGGGTCCTGTTGCCCAGGTTCCCTAGCCTGTTTTAAATTTCCTAACATTTTTTTTCTCTCTTTCTATTTTTTCCTTTAACCACTGGAGCCAAGATATTTTAGTCAAATTCCTTTCCTGTCTTCTTTCATGCTTTTTCTCTTTTTCTTTCTCTTTTCTCTGCTCTCTGTCTCTCTACTGTCTTTCTTTTCTCTCCTTTTCTTCTATTTCCCTTCAATACACTTTCTCTTCCTCTTAACCTTTCCAGTCTCTGGAGTTTCTTCCTAATATCTGGGGCCCAATTTCCCCATGAAGCCCAGAGACACCGAAGCTCCCTGGGCTTCTGAAGTAGGGTCAAAAGGAGTGCTCTCTTTACCTTAGCCAAATTGGTAGGCCGTCTCGCAGCACCTCAAAGACCTGCCACCAGAACCTGGCAATAGATTTTTAAGCTCTCCCTACCTTCAGCAGTGTTGAAGTCCCAACTGGGGCAAGTCAAAGGAATCCCAAGTCAATCTTGTTTTTTTTTCAGCTGTGCTGGCTACCCATCGGCCCCAGGGATATTTTTCTAGCCTCAAGCAGAAACTGTTGATAATCATATCAAATAGTCTGGTGAGAGAACATAAGGAACACCAAAAAGTGGGTGGTTAGTTTTTCCAATTACAAAGATCTGGGGAGAAGTGTCAGTCCTGGAGGCTGGCTTTGGGGAGCCAAATATGTGCAGCGGCAGGGTCATAAGTCATAACCCTGTCCCTCCATTCCGGCATGGCTCTGCCCAGGCCGTGCCAAGCCCATGGCTGTTCAACCTTCTGCTGAAGCTCAGCCCCAGCAGTTCTGGCTGCCCCACCACATTCCTGGGGGTGGGGGATGAGCGCTCATTGTCTAGCTAGGTCTCCTGGCCCTGCTCTCCTGTGTATCTAAAGTCAAACTTAAGTGGGGTAGTTAGTTGTTGACCCATGGGGAGAGTAGAAATGGACACAAACAGTAGGAACAGAAGGATGCGAAAAACACAGAACAATCTGACAAACAGGACAAATCCGCACGGTTGACAAAGGGAGCCCAAACCAAAGTTACAAAGCAGAAGGGAAGCAAGTCCGTAGGCCGGCTGTCCCCAAGAGAAAGGAGACTCCGTCACCTCTCCTCCTCCAAACAACCTGGGACTTTCATCCAGGGCGGGACCAAGGGTCTCAGGACATGTCTGTCTCCCCTGTGGTCCTATACAAGTCCTGTGCAGGCCAGGCACAGATTCAAATACTCAAGTCAAAAACACATAACATCAGACACATCAGACATATATCAAACATATAGGTTGCCAGCTCTTTGTTCCCTCCAACTGGCAATGGAATTGAGTCTGGGGGTCAACCACATCTTGGTGGGACCTCCAAAATGTAAAACCCTCAGAATGAGGAGTCTCCCAGTTTCGGTCGGTACAAATATTCACAAAACTTGATCAAAAAATACTCAACTTCAAAGGGAAAAACAAAAAACCCAGGATAGCCAAAACCATTTTTAAAACAAAAGGATCTTCTGGGGGCATCACAATCCCTGATTTCCATCTCTACCATAGAGCTATAGTGATGAAAACAACTTGGTAATTGCATAAAAAGAGAGCGGTGGGCAAATGGAATGAATTCCAAGAGCATGATATCAACGCATAAGCCTATAAACGCCTAATTTTTGACAAATTATAAAATGTAAGAAAGCAAACATATCCAGCAAATGGTGCTAGTATATCTGGCAGTCAATATGTAGAAGAATGCAAGTGGATCCATATCTAATGCTATGCATGAAACTCAAGTTCAATTGGATCAAATACACAATATAAATCCATCTACACCAAAAAGTGGAAATACATTTGAACGCATGGGAACAGGGATCACTTCCTAAGTAGACACCAGTCACATAAACTCTGAGAGCAAAAATTAATAAATGGGACCTTCTGAAACTGAGAAGTTTCTGAAAAGCAAAGAACACAGTCAACATGACAAAATGGCTCCATACAGAATGAAAAATGTCTTCACCAACCCAACATTTGACTGAGGGCTTATCTACAAAATATACAAAGAACTTAATAAACTAGAAATTAAACTGTCATATAATCCAATTAAAGTGGGGTAAAGATCTAAACAGAGAATTCTCAACAATAATATCTCAAATGGCAGAAAGACACTTGAAATGCTCAACATCCTTAGTCATCAGGGAAATGCAAATCAAACCACTCTGAGATTCCATCTTACATGGATCAGAATGGCTAAGATCAAACTGCCAACGACTGCAGCAGTTTTTCTAACTCAGTTTTGAGTGGTAACTCCTGAATTTCCTATTCAAGTGCCCACTTTTCCTTCTCTTCCAGTTTGAGGATATCAATTTCTTTTTAAGCTCATTAATCTCAAGAGTCATTTGTTCAATATGTGAGTGCTGTAAATCTCTTAGCTCAGAAATTTCTAATGTAGGTTGATTCTGCTTACTCATCAAGTAGTGGTTTTCACAATGCATCATTTCCATATTTTTAAAGATTTCAATTTCTGACTCATCTATCTGATTTTTGTAGCGAATTCCTAATTATCAAAGTTTTTCAATATTTATTTGAATTTCATTTTCTAGATCTCTAAACTTGGAGAGTTCTTCTTCATGACTGGAGAAGAGTTGGCTTAGCAATAGCTCCAGTTTGATTTCTTGGGATTTTGATATTGTGTTTAGAATCTCATTCTTTTAGCATTTCAAGTTCATTGTGTAATATCTAATTTCTGATTCATGTATAAACTCAATATCTTTCTGGTTTTTACATAGAGCATCTATCTCAGATTCAATTCTCTCACTTTCTGGTGGCATTAACATGCATTGAAGAAGACATGATCCCTACCCAGAATGGTACCACTCAAAATGGGTTGAGACTTCTCACACCAATCACTAATTAAGAAAATGCCTCACAGCCCCATATTATGGAAGCATTTTCACAATTGTGGTTCCCTTCTTTAGGATAACTCTAGTTTGACATTAAACTATACAGGGAGGATTCCCAAGGTAAACTTAAAGTAAATGTAAGTTGTAGATCCAAATACCATTTATAACATGACTAAAACCATGCCAGGACTTTAAAGGTCCAATGCAACTACAGAGTGATATCTGCAAAAATCCATTCAGTCCAGCCTGGTAAGATGTTATAGACTTTCAAAATAGAAATAAAGAGTTTAAATAATAGCAGGAAACCAATCATGAAGTAGGAATTACAATTCCTGGGTATGCTGTGCAGTGGTGATAGCATATGCCTTTAATCCCAGGTCTCGGGCAGTAGAGGCAGGAGGATCTCTGTAAAGAGGCTAGCCTAATCTACATAGTGAGTTTCCAGGAAAGGCTCTGTCTCAATCAATTGATTTTTGTTACTAAAATCAACACAAAGGTACTAGTGTTTTCAGTATGCTAAAGTAGTACACTAAAGTATTTCTATTAATACAGTAAAAACAGCAAATGGCTTCATAGTAAGGTTTGATATGCCCTTGAATGGGATAAAGTATATAATTCATGTCTTAAAAACCAACCCACTTCATCACACTCATAATACTTACATGCTGAAATTGAATTTGTAATTTGTTACTTTGTTTTCTCAATTGGAAAACTGTTTTAATCATTTCAGCTGTCTCTTTCCTTGATTCCTGCAAATGAGCAGTTAGCTGAGTAATGATGATCTCTCAATGTTTCATGGCAGATTTAAATTTATATAACTAAGGAAAATGAGTGAAACAGCAAATAATATCTTTTAGGGTGTTTTTCCAAAGTTATCTTTCTTGAAAGCTACTGGCCTGTCCAAATTAGTTTCAAAACTGACTTTGAAAACATGTATGTGCATTAAGGATAAGAATATATTTAGGTTGACTTTTCTGTGTGTTCTTATAGAAGAATCATCTTTATACTTTGGAGTACACAGATGTGACTCTAGGCAACAGCAACAGACACATTTAACCACAGCTTGTTTCTGAAGAGGATGGAATGGAAGTATGCTGTCTTTTTTTTTTATCAGTGTCCTACTTCATCATGACTTCCATGCACAGCAGGTGTCACTGTAACCAGTGAGATGACTTACAAGGGCTTGCTAACATTCTTAATTAGTTTAAGTCATACTTATTTTGTGTTTTTCATAAATATTCTCTCAGACTGATTACAAAAAAAAAAAAAAAAAAAAAGACATCTATCTTACAGGAGTGATTTCACTCTATCTACTTGACACAGTTAAATTTTGAAAGTCTGAATATTGCAGCTGTGATCCTGTAATCCTTACTTTAAATATGCTTGTTGATGCTATCTATGTACAAGAACAAAAATTATGAAATGACCCAGGTTGCCATTGCAAGCCCTATGTGTTAATAACATACACACACACTACAATTCACATGTGTAACAAAGCAAAGCCACAGGAGGTGAATGCACCCTCTGCAAGACTTCAGTCCCACATGTGGCCCTCATTCCTTCCAGTTGTTGTGTTAGTTCATCAAACTCACGCTGTCTTCCAGCCACTTCAGTTTCCATCATCTCCACAGGGTGTGACTGCACTGAGCTCCTTGTTTATAATGACAATTATCAAGGCCAAATTCTTCTTCCTAAATTGATCATGATTTTTATTAATTTAATACTAGCAACATACCTCAGACAGAGGGAAGAAACTTCAAGACCAATGCAAATTCCATTAAAAACATTCCAACATCCTTCAAGTTCTGTAGGATAGAAATAAGCTTTCTTTATGAGATATATGTATGAGTTATATACCTTAACAGCATAAACAGGATTTCTGCACGATAAAAAGGACATAACTGGTTTCGTTAATTATCATAATCAATGAGAACTACATGCAGGAAAGCTTTGTTAGTAATGTGGGTGTCTTTTTACAATATAAAACACTGCTATCATAAGTAGTTTAAACACTATACCCTTAGTAAATTTGTAGGCTTCCCTGCTATTATCACAAAACAGCAGCCATTTATCTGTAAAGATAAAGTTTATTGATTCATTTATTATGGACTTAAACTGAATGCAATTTACCTGCAATAGTATTTCACTGAGCATGAGGACCGAAAATACAGCTACAATTACCGGACAGCTAGCACTAAGTATTCTCTATCTGTACCTCCCCAGTGCAAGAATACACACACACACACACACACACACACACACACACACACACACACACACACACACACACACAGAGAGAGAGAGAGAGAGAGAGAGAGAGAGAGAGAGAGAGACTTAAATACATTTTGTGATTGCTAGTTATCCAAGCTCATGTTCCTGAGGCAAACACTTTCCTCATCAAAAAGAAATATGAGTTCAAATGTTAATAATTCCTCAAACACCTGAGAGCTTACAATGCACCTTATTCTCTCCCAATTACCACTAATATCCCTCATATTGCTTCTCCATATAAAGGGTAATTGGACAGGCCATGGACCCCTATGGCTTTCAGTGTATGTATGTGAGGTCAAAGTTCAATGTCCAGTGTCTTTTTTAATCACTCTCCATCTCAAGATTTTTAGATAGGGAGTTGGAATCTGAAACTCACTCATTCATCTAGAATGGCCTCAGGGATCCTCTTGTCTTAGCCTCCCCAGTGCTGTGATTACAGAAACTAACAATCACACCTGGATTTAACATGGGTGCTGAGGAACCAAATCTAGGACCTCATGCTTGAACAGCAAGCACTTTAGTGCTACACCATCTCCTCAGCCCCTGAAAAGGCTTTTTCATCACCTCATTGGCTTTCCTCTCCTCTATATCTGTCTGCTATTCTCTAAGATGAGAGAAAGTTCACTTTGATAGCCCAGCCAACAGGCTACTATAGTTGATAGGCACATTGAAAGAGCCCCCAGAGGAAAATACCAGTCATTGTGACACATTCTTGTAACCTCAGTGCTGCTTGGGACGCAGAGACTTGGAACATCCCTGGGTCATTGGTCCGCCAGCCTAGCCTATTCTTCAAGGTTCAGGCAATGAGGGACACTGTCCCATAAAACAAGGTGATCACTCCTGAAGAACAATGACCAGAAGTTGCTGTCTGGATTACACACACACACACACACACACACACACACACACACACACACGCACGCACGCACGCACACACACACACACACACACACACGCACACAAGATGATAGATAGATAGATAGATAGATAGATAGACAGATGGCTATATTTGTACTGGCACTCTGGTATTTTGGTCACCTTAGACACCCTCACAGAACTTCTCAGGCCTCAGTTCCTGTTCCCTTCCTGCTGTAAAGTGGGAGGACTGGGTGTGTTTCACCTCCCAAACAGCAGATGACCCCTGACACATCACTTGCTTTCCCTGGGCCGCATATTTTCACATCTGTAATGTGAGCTGAAAATGTCATCCTAGGTTGCTTCATGTGAGCAATAATAATATTCAAGTGTAAGAGCCTACATGGTCACCCTTTCTTCAGAGCAAAGCTGCATCGGTTGAGAGGTGAGACTGACAAACACAAGGGTTACTCCCTGATCAATATGCATCCTTGGGTTCCTGGCTCTATAAATCTGCTCCAGGTGACACATACAAAAAGACTCTGTAATTTATTTACTTTGGAGAAATACTTTTTATCTGTTTAGAGTTTCCTTCAGATGGTGTGTGTGTGTGTGTGTGTGTGTGTGTGTGTGTGTGTGTGTGTATACTGTTCGTATTATATGTCATTGTGGATTGTAATAGGAACATTTGTGCACATTATCTACCCTTCTGATTTCTAGGGTACAACATATTGTTGCTCACACCTGTTGGCAGGCCTCTAGGGCTATTCCTCTTGCTTAACTGAACTTAGTCTTCCTTTGTACAGAGGTATGTTTCTCTTTCCCACCCCCAGCCTTGCTAACTACCATTAACCATCTGTTTCTATGACTTTGATTCATACATCATACCATAGCAATCACAGCTAACTTTTTGTGCCTGGATTATTTCAGCTGGCATATTACCCATATTCTACAATATTCCTGTATATGATAAGAATTTATTTTTGCCACATAGAGACAGCTGGCCTGAACAAAGAGGAGCTAATGGGTCCCCAGACTAATAGCTGGGAATCCAGCATGGGACCAACTCAGACCCCCTGAACATGGATCTCAGAAGGCCTGGGCAGTCTAAGGGACCTCTGACAGTGGAACTAGGATATATCCCTGGTGCACAAAAGGTCTATGGGAGCACATCCACCATGGAGGGATACTCCCTTGACCTAGAGACAGGAGAGAAGGCCTAGTCCCTACTCCAAATGACTTGACAGATGTAGATGACCCCTCCTGGAGGGCATCACCCTACATGTGGAGTGGGAGGAATGGGAGTGCAGGGTAGCCGGGGTGACTTGAGAGGGCAGGAGAGAGGGAAAGTGGGAGGGAGAGGAAACTGGGATCAATATGTAAAATGAAAAGAAAAAAGAAAAAATCTTAATTGTCACCAAGTATGACAACATAATATCTCAAAGGTAACTTCATTTTAGGAAGGACTGAGGGCAAAAGTAAGGTCAAAGAGGAAATTTCAGAAAGAAATCAATACATTCAATTTATGTGTGATATTAAGCCCACTGAATGACACCTACATATAATTCCAGGTTATTTACAGATTTTACCAGGCATGCATGTTCGCACAAGAGTGAACTCACTAAATACATAATAAATACATTAACAGCAATTCTACTGGTTCTGTCTAATTTATAGTACCTTTTGATGCTCAGAATTAGTACCACAGGTCATGTGCCATACAAAGACATTCTACACAAATATACAAGAGAAGAAGAAGGAGAAGTAGGAGAAAAAAGGGAAGAGGGAGCAGGAAGGAGGAGGAGAAGTAGAAAGAGGAGGAGAAAGAGGACTATATCACGGATAAATAAGGATCAGGATAAACAAATAGGCTGAATAGATGTTTATTCAGGGAAAAATAACTTACAATCTAGACAGATGAACACCAGGAAATTCAACCCAATGCTTTCCTGTCCGAGTCATGCCAGCAAGAGAGCTTTTCCCAGCTCTCTCTCCAACCTCCTTCCCCAGGTCACTTCTGCCATGGCTCCACCCCCAATGGGCGTGGTCAGTGCCACAGAAGGACTATCTCACTATAATTCCCCTTTTAGTTGAAAGAAAAGATTTATGCTTAATACAAAACTACATACAAAACAGTGAATAACACGTGTGCTCTAAGAAAAGGAAAATCGAGAACAAAATGACCTACATATCTAGTCCTAGGGTGAGGGCATAATGGAGTTTACAATAGAGTTGTCCTAAGCTGGAAAACTAAGTCTAGTACCTAATATATCTAACTAGGAAGAGAGAATAATAGTTGTGATAGTTTAATCTTCAACCTCATCAAGACCTGAGAAGGAAATTAACAATAGTAGAGTAGACAGGAAGTGTGGATGGACAACTTCCAAAAGGTGCAGCAAGGACAGAAACAGCAAGCCACCTGGACAGTCACCCTAGGTCTCACAGCAACGTTGGTATACCCAGTTTTGGCTAAGGCCAAGAGAACTTGACAGACCACAACAACAGCAGGGAGGTAGAAATGCTGTCTTACCCTGACTTGGCAAGGTGAAGCAGTCTTCTAGATTTGTCTCCTGCAAGCACATAGGACTGAATGTCCAAATCAGTTGTCAAGGTGGGGGCAATTCTTTGCCCAACAGGCCATTAGCTGAGGCGAGAATGAACTCCAGCAGGAGCAACAACAGTGTCCAACATATTTTAAGGAAAGTGCACGGTGCTGTCAGGAGCAACAGTGTCTCAAGTCACATTTAAATGCCATGTTCTGCATGTCTATGAAGTGATTGAAGATTAAACATCTATATCTGACTGATCTCATAGGTACAGGAAACATCAGTGAATGTAATCTGTAATACTCAGGAACTTAGCTAAAAAACTGATTAAAACTTCCCTGAGTAAAGCAGGAACAAATACTTAAACAATATGACTATATACATATACATACATATAAATCCCTAAAATAAGGTAGAGTAGAAATGTCAAGACAAGAGGTAGAACTATAAAGGACAGCATGATAAATATCCCAAATTGTATTAATATCCAAATGCCTTGAATACAAGAAAAGTATACATACATAGAATATGGTAAAAATAATGTGCATAAAACATTGTAAGTGGAAAGATTTCACACAATATAACAAAATATAAACTTAATTTTACATAGCTTACCAATATAAGAATACATAACAAAGTAAGCTGTAAAATACTATCTCATTCTTACTCAAATTCACAAGAAAATAGGTTAATCTACCTATATCCTATCTAAACCATACCTTTCCCAACCATTCCCTATTCCTGTCTAAAAGATAAACCCGAAGTAAGCATCACCTTCCATACACAACCCTAAATAACTAAAACCAACCCAAAGACGATGACTATTATCCCAAAATTCCAAGGGTAGGGAAAAGGGGCGTCGTTATCTTAAGGTTACTTCCTGCTGAAATGGGACGATGATTGCTCCAATGGATCCTGTAGGAAGAAAAATTTTTAGCAACCAAATTTCTCAACAGAACTGGCTGTGACATATGTAGCTAGTCACTGTGTGGCAGAAAATTCTTGACTGTAGTTCTATTTGAAACTCTGGCCAGGGTGTAATAAAAAGGTGAACCATTACAGCTAGTCATGAGTTATCTCGAGCAAAACAGTCTCAAACCGGTTTTTGGAGTGATGTTTGTAGTTTAGATGCATCAGGTTGAGACAAGCGGAAATGATGATGTGGGGCCCCATCTTTCCGGAGAGTTCAAAGACTGCTGTTAGGAATCGTTATTATTCCTTGTGGAAAATTTACACATCAATAATAAAGTAAAATTTTCAAGTTTTAAGGTATGCATTAGGGAAAGACAACAATAAGCATTAAAAGTATGTGAGAAAATTAGGATTTCAGAGAGCAAATTTCATATAAGAAATGAGTCCCCAGATTTTGTTTTCTTCTGCCTTACACCAATTGGCTTCTTGATTTAAGGCAGAAACCATGAATTTAATCTTAACAACATGCTTGAATTTAGAGAAGGAAAGCCAAATCCAAATCCAAAGCCAGCATTGGTTTACATAAATTGGGACTTCAGGAATACTAGATAGTAGAGAGAAATAGATTTCTGTATAGAAATAGTTTACTACAATTAAATATTTTTTTTTTTTTTACCATATATCAGATTCTGCTTCCTTAAGTGATTGTTTCTGAAGAGCTGTATTCTCTTCTGTAGGTACCTACATGTTCCGTGTTTTTTGGCTGTTTGATGATAGGTTTTCTCTGTTTTCCTGTAAGAACAAGAAAAGAACACTTCCCCTACCTTTGAGAGGCCTCCGCACACCTCATGGGACCTAATTTGTTGGATGACTTGTCATTTCTCTTCATTAAGATTCAGCAGAGAGCCTTGTCATAGTCAAGCAGGTACTCATTTGTTTTCCCATAGCCGCAGAGCTGGAAAACAGCCACCCCATGGTTTTAAAGGTCTACCTATCCCATGCCTAGGTGCCATATGCTTTACCTAACGAACAGGAGCTGTTCATGCAGTGACTTCATTTGTTTCAATCGAGGCAACCAGTCATCTTTTCTTGTAAACAGCTCAGGACTCAGGTGATGGTATTAGATCCCATGGAACTGGACTTACAGGTATTTGTGAGTTGTCATGTCAAATCTGTGAATTAAACCCAGTTCCCCTGAAAGAACGGCCAGTACTTTTAATGACTGAACCATCCCTCCAGTCAACCCAGAAAAGTTTTTACTGATTACATGCCCAAAGCAAAGTTCATTCAATGAACACCAGAAAGCAAAGGAGCAGCAGTCTTAGATGATCTGTGGACATTTGACCATTTTATGCTAGATTCCTTCTTTTGAAAATACTAGGATATTAGAGTTAATTTTCTATCACAGTCTACTAAAAATCCACATGGCAGAAGACAGAATTGTCATGATTATGCAGCGAAATCTTTCTATGTTTGTATACTTCCTTTTTAACCCCTAATTTTTAAATTAATCTTTTAAGTAATAGATTTCATTGTGGTATTTCATACAGGTGTCATTCTTTGTTCTCATTCATGCCCTAACCTCATTGCCTTCTCTTGTTCCCTGGCCATTCTCCAGTTGTTTCTTTCCTATACAGATGCCTCTTTATTTTTTTTTTTTTTTTGTTTATTTGTTTGTTTGTGTGTGTGTTCCCTTGGTTTTGCAAGGCTGCTTTTCTCCGTGTTGCTGCTCTGGCTTTCCTAGAACTCATTCTGTATGACAGGTTGGCCTTGAACTCCCAGAGATTCTCCTGCCTATGGCTTCCAAGGGCTGGGATTAGAGGAATGCACCACCAGTTCCCAGTCAACCCTTTGTGTTTTAATTTCACATTCATTCCATGACTTCTCTTCCCTCTCTAACATGGCTTACTCCCCTTTGCCCACAATTCTCCTCTGCTTGTCATGACACTGAATCACAGGTACTTTCATGTGCCTTCAAATATAAATACCTAAACATGTAAAAGTATGTTCCATTAATATAGTATGAGTGATGGGAGATGTCATTCTGTATATGTTTCTCATACTGGTTAATAATAAAGCACTGTTGGCCAATAGGAAAGGAAGATAGGAGGGACTAGGAGACAAGGAGGAAATAGGAAGTAGGAAGGAGGAGTCAAGATGGAGAGTCTGGAGAGAGCTGGACGCCAGCCGCCTCCCCGGTAAGAGAAGGCCATGTGAAAATACATAGATCAGCAGAAATGGGTTAATAATTAAAGGCAGAGCTAGCCAATAAGAAACAAGTAACCGGGCCAACAGTATTGTACCAAATACAGAGTCTCTGTGTATTATTTGGAGCTGGTGCGGCGGCAGGACAATACCGGCGGCGGGCGGAAAAACCGTACTCGTTACAAATGGCGCCCACGTGGCTAGTAAGAACTTCCACTTAAAATTTAACAAAAGGTTAAAAAAGGGTTTGGAAACAAAAGAACAGAGATAAGCAAGGTTTCTTGGTAACAGCATTTTTCTCGGTTGGACTCTGTTTTGCGAGAGACAAGCAGATATTTGCGCGGCTCCTTAAAGGGAGGATTACTGACTCACCATAAGCAGCAAAAAACCGCAAGGCTTTTAAGAAACTCTGCTAACAATTTATTGGTGTGTATGAGAGATGGCAATGGCAGTGACCACATCTCCAAGCCGGCAGCATGCTTTCTGGGTGGCAGCGCTGTCCAAGGCAGTGAGCACAGCTTTCCGTGCTGGTGGTAAAAGTACCCGCCACCATCTTTGGTAAACCGCGGCTGACACAGCTATGACTTTCATTTTAACAATGTTGTTGTTTAACAGATAAAGACTCATGGCCAGAAAAAGATAAAGATTTACAGTAAAGACAGATTCACATTAAGAAAATGTGCTAAAAGTTTACAGTGTGTTTTAAAAAAATACATAGGCATATAAAAAAAAAGATGAAAATCTCAGAGAGAATCTGGTTACTGTATGCTATTGTGTTGTCTCTACATTGTTTGACTGCTGAGAAAATAACAACAACTGATAAAGGAAATGCTGCTGGATTAATTCAATTTATATATTTTAAAAATGCTTTGACTCCAACATTTAAGTTCAAGGACAAGTTACTGGGGAAAAGGATTTCTATTTTTGTTTCCACAGAAAATAAAAAGCTGTGGATTCCTTCCAGACTAATGTGGTTTGAGCAAGCCAGACCCCCTGAAACAGAGTTCCTGATGATCCAACATTCAAAACAGCTTGAACAAGGCAGACTTGCAGACTACAGCCAAGATTCCTGCGTCTTCTTAGGATTCCCCCATGACAGCGCCCTTTACCAGCAGGAAGTAGTTTGGAAAGAACTACGCCCAAATTCCCAAATATTGTTTATAAATGTTTGTTTTCATTTAAATGGATTTGCTTATAAATGGTTAATGATCACAGCCAATTCTTTTTAAAGGTAAAAAGGGAATTATGGTATAGATATGAATACTTTGTTTTGGAATGGATTTTCATTTATTGATACAATTTAAGGTCAATTTTGTGATATATATATATTTCTCCTCTTGTTTAAGTATTGTTTAGAAATGTAATGTATAATTCAATACAGATTATAGATAGTATCTATAATAGTCAGATATTATAGTTAAGTTAGTTAAGTTTTCTAGATATACAGAGATGTATTTGAGATGAATAGGCATTCTTCAAACCTTTCAAAGACCTACAGAATATGGCATTTAAAATGGTTTAGGGTTTTTCTTGACAGTGAGACATAATTGCTCCTGGCAACGCCACCTGGGTCAGAAAGGAAGATGGACATGGAAGAAACGCGTTATGGAGTTTGCTTCCAGTATGGCAAGACTAGCCATTTGGACAAGATACTGCTCTTGTCTGGACTGTTTGAGTTTATGCTGTAGAAACTGGACATGCAGGACCCACAGAAAAGTGATTGCTGATTCAAGATGGACATTGCTACAGAGTTCCTCCTTCATGGAAGAGTCTGCCAGACAGTCTGCAGGACACAGAGAAAAGTGACTGACAAACTGCCAATACAAGAAGACATTTTAAAGTTTCCTGCTTTGCTGAAGAGTCGGTCAGACACACTATGGCCTATGGGCTGAAGATGGAAGATTACAGAAGAACTTCAGGTGACTGAAAAGGCAAGATGTCTCTGTCATTTCTAGAGCATATATTTTCCTTCTGTGGTCTTTGAAGGAGTTGAAGACAGATAGTTATGGTTATAGTTTTCATTAGTTAGGATTAAAGATAAGTTACTTAGACTTTAAACACACAAAGATAGAATAGATGATGGAATATTTTCTTAAATCTTGCTAAATGTTAATGGGCTAAATATTGTTAGCTGTGATTCTTACTTGATAACTGTTGTGTTACATATTTTGCTATGTTAAGGTTAAAACACTTCTTTTTATTTAGACAGAAAAGAGGAGATGATGGGAGATGTCATTCTGTATATGTTTCTCATACTGGTTAATAATAAAGCACTGTTGGCCAATAGGAAAGGAAGATAGGAGGGACTAGGAGACAAGGAGGAAATAGCAAGTAGGAAGGAGGAGTCAAGATGGAGAGTCTGGAGAGAGCTGGACGCCAGCCGCCTCCCCGGTAAGAGAAGGCCATGTGAAAATACATAGATCAGCAGAAATGGGTTAATAATTAAAGGCAGAGCTAGCCAATAAGAAACAAGTAACCGGGCCAACAGTATTGTACCAAATACAGAGTCTCTGTGTATTATTTGGAGCTGGTGAGGCGGCAGGACAATACCAGGCGGCGGGCGGAAAAACCGTACTCGTTACATATGAGAACATACATATTTTAAAGATTGTCATTTGGAGAATTGTAATCTGTTTTATATTAAGCTGGAGAAGTTTGTGTTTATACCCTCGGTGCACACAAGTCATTTGGCACTCTAAGCAATTCCCATTATCTTGTGAATAACAATTCTGTCATCAATTACCAAATAGTTCCGTATTGCTGTTACCAAAGTCATTGTTGTGTACTTTTACAGTTATTTAAATCTTATATTTTCCCTTCAAGGCTCTAAGATTCACTCTAAAGGACCAGAAATACAGAAACATAGACTTAGATGAAATTTTGAGACAACAGAGGCAATTACTGAATGATTTGCAACAACAAATAGAATCTTAGAGAATGTTGTACAATGTGGAGTTATCTGAAGAACAAGGTCAGAACTTAGAGTTTCAGGTACTTCTGGAGGATGAAAAAGTTAGGATTCAGGAGATGAAGGACACCCTAGACAAGGAACAGGAGCTGCATAGCAATCATGGGCAGCCCAGGCCAGGCTTCCCTCTGAAGAACTACTTCAAGAGCTACAGGGACAATTAGAAGCAACGCAGAAATGTATGATCGAACTCCTAAATGAAACTCAAGAGTATAAACCGGATACCTTCCAAGCGAAACCCATAATGGAACAGGACAGGCAGGTTCGCCAAAAGACATTGCAGGTAGAAAAGGGAGCTAATACCCTGAGCCAGCAGAAAAGGGAGGGGCTGCAGAGCAAAGTGGAAAGGCTTCAGTGCCAGCTGCAGAAGGAATGGTAGCATGTGAATAAAAGAGACCCTGAAAGGAAGAGAGTACAAGGGGTTATGTAGGGATCCCAACTTCAATAGCTAGAGCAGAAGGGAAAACAGGAAATTATACAACTTATATATCAGAATATCAATTCCACAGACCTCCAAATGCACCCTGTGCCTTGGGAGCACCTACACACAGAAAATGATAAAGTTTTTTTTTTTTAAGTATGAGTAATTTTACTATTTTAAGATAACCTTAGTATTTTACAATATTTTTAAATATTAACTATATTATTGAATCAAATATATAGTTATAATCACATCATATCAAAAACAGTGTCTGTAAACTTTATTTGGAATATGGATATTAATTTTGTTCCTTCAAGAAAGAAAATGAAATGCTGCTCATTTGTGAGTATTTTCTTTTTCTGCCCAAAATATTCAAGGAGTTACTTGAACTTTTTTTTACTGATGACCAAACTAGAAACTGGGTTCTTCAACAGAAAATGGAAAGAGAGAGCAAAGACACAAGTTATGCAAAATTGATGGAAATGAATAAAGAAAAGGCTGGCTTTAATAATGACTTGGAAATTATGAGACAGAAACTTCAGCATGTGGCTATGAAATTTCAGTGACATATAGCCCGGAAAGCCTGTGACACATTAGACTTCTGCCTGTACTGCAGAAATGCCACTTTTGGCAATTCCCAGCAACCAGCTATAATGAGATCCAGTCTGGGCTCAAACTCACAGTGATCCACATGCTTCTTCCTTCAGAATGCTGGGATTACAGGCATGTGCCACCAAGACCTGCTGTACATCACTGTGTTAAACCCTGTTTTCCCTGTATTTGTGTCAATACTCTCACTTCACCTGCTCTTAGCCAGGTGTTTCTGCCTTGCTTGCTTCTATACAGAGTCTGTTCTTCTCTATGACTGTGAACCCACCCACTTCCCATGACATGAGCTCTAGCCGGCCTTGCTGAGCAACTGCTGTATTCCAAGTGCCGAGCAGCTGCTGTGTTCCAAGTGCTGATTGAGTTCCTGGAGATGCAGTGAACAACCTGACAAGTACTTTGCCGTTGTTCAGTTACTACCTGCTGGATTGTTCTGGTATAGGCTTTTAACTTGGGGCTCAGGCTTATATTTTTAGTTTGCTACTGGACATGGGTGAATGTTCCCAGTAGAGACAATTTAGGAACCTCAAAGACACAGTCAATCCTAAGCAATATCTCTTGTCTTACCTCTCTTCCTCATACCCCTTTTCTGGTTATGATATCATGTAGTTTGGAAAGCTGGAAGAGACCATAGACCATGTTCCTTCTTACCTGTACATGGAAGCAGTGATAATCCATGTAAATATCCACTCATGCATCTTTCACTTCCTGTCCCTAGTCACCACCTCAGCATTTTTAATGTAAACTGTTACAACTTCCTAACTATACTCCCAGGCACCATGGATGCATACCTTCCCGAAGGCATTCTACCTTGCTCACTACCTGCCAAAGGACTCTTGTCAACATGTACAATTTGTTTGTGGTAGACCCTCTAAAATCTTGCTTGGCTCACTGTTGCCTTGTTAGATCTGTCATCAGGAGTGCAGCAATGTTTATTGTGACGAAGCACCTGCTCCCTCTTTGAGAGAAACAGTCTTCCATGACTTTTGCCCATCTGTGTGTGCTCTTCCCACTTCCTGTTTCTTCCCTGGCTGTTCTCTTGCCTGGCAAGTTTCTTCTATTACCAAGTGATAGTTCATGGAGTCTGTTTATGACAGCTCCTCTTTACTTTAACTTAAGTTACTCATGTGCATGTGGGTCTATATAACTGTGTCATTTTGTTTAGCCAGCACACCTTAGTATCCTCCAGTTCCTCTTGTGGCTCTTTGATAGTAACAGCTTTGAAACAGAACCCTGACATAACAGTGTATATTAGCCAGCTCACTGAGGAAAAGAATCACTTACAGAACTTCATCATGCAACTGAAAGAACAAAAAGTTTTATCACTAGATAAGAGCTGGTAGAAGTTGCCTATATTTGTTTTTAGAAGTCATTCAAATTCTTCTCCTTAGTTCCACTTTTAATCATAGTGTAAAAATGTCATGTATTTCTCTTATTATAATATGTGGAAAGTATTCCATATGATAACAATAATAATAAAATATCTATTATTGAGGGATGCTTCTTTATGAAAGTCTGGATTGTATATATACAGAAATGCTCATCTGCATCCAGCCTTGTCCATGAGAAATCCAGGTCATATTCCATCTAAAATCTAAAGATGTATGTGTTGCCAGAAAGCAGACACAATGAAAGAGATGTCCAAATGTAAATACTGATTGTTCTCTCTTCTGTTACTAGTTATTAGGTTTATGATGAAGTTAAAGATGATGCTAATCTGGCATGGTATGGCATGTTTTTAATCCCTTCACTCAGGACCCAATGATACAGATCTCTGTGAATTGAGAGCTAACCTGGTCTACATTACCAAATCTCTTACACACAAGTTAGACCCATTCTTTAAAACATAAAAGTAAAATTATTCATTTTAGGATAATAACTTACTCTCTGAATTCAAATTTGTCTTTAAATCTACAGAGAAAAGTCTAGTCTCTATAATTACCCTTATGTTTAAAGGTAGAAAAGGCCAAGTAAATAGCTTGGTCCCATGGCCACCCTGAGGGTCATTTGCTCACATATATGCTGGTTTCTGTCACTGGAGTGATAGAATCAACAGACTGTGAACTTGCTGTAGTGTTAAAAGGCCAAGGCTAGACAATCCATTGTGATTCATTTCAGTCTTCTTGAAAATGTGTGACAGGCCATGTCTGCTAATTCTTCTGTAGATAAACTTGATGGTGGTGCTAACATTGCTTCAGAAAAGATTTGTGGAACAAAGAGAAGTTGGCTCTTGAGAAATCTATGAATGGGGCAGAAGCCAAAGTGTGGGAACTCAAAGCAGACCTGAGACATGACACATTACAGCAGAATGCTGCCTCCAGGGTACACACATCCCTTTTTTTCTGACCCTGACTGAACAGACCACAAAGCTATAGTTGCCTCTCAGACAATGTCCCTAAGCAGCTCCTTTCAATCTGCTAGGATTACAATGTCTACCCAATCATAGATCTGTAGAGAGGCATAACCAAATTTGCAACATATTCAAGTCTGCTTTTCTTGCTCTCAGCAGTGTGACCCTATCCTATTCCTCAGTGTCTCATGTCCTGTTAGACATACAGAAGTATACTCTTTCAACTGCTATGCAAAGCGCCATGAATGTCCATGAAAGAGCATGATGCCCTGTGAGTGGCTTTTCTCATGCTGAGAATGAAAGCAATACTAAATCTGTCTTGACCAGTTAACCTAAAGGCCAAATTGGGAAGGAAAAAAAGTATCTGGAATATTTATTTCAGTCATAGAGTGAGCATACAGGGACAGAAAACATTAACTTATGTAAGAACATAAAGGAACGGGTGACTGTTGTACAATACTAAGAGTCCACAAATGCCAGCCCAGGCTACTATAACCAGCAAAACTCTCAATCACTATAGACAGAGAAAACAAGATATTTAATGACAAAGCCAGATTTTCACAATATGTATCTACAAATCCAGCCCCACAGAAACTTCTGGAAGGAAAACTCCAACACGAGGAAGTTAACTACGCTCACAAAGACATAGGCAATAAATAATCCCACTTCCCCAAAACCCAATAGAAAAAGCAGGGCAAACATACTCACAATTGCACTGCCAACAACAAATCTAAAACAATCAATGGTACTTACTTTTCCTCAACATTAATGGTGTTAACTCAGCTATAAAAAGGCACAGGCTAACAGAATGGATAAAAGACAGAATCCATCCTTCTGCTGCATACAAGAAAGACATCTAAGGCTTAAAGACAGACATTACCTCAGGGTAATGGGTTGGGGAAAGATCTTCCAATAAAATTGATCCGAGAAGCAAGCAGGTGTAGCTATCCTTCTATCTAACTTGTTAGACTTCAAACCAAAATCAATCAAAAGAGATGAAGAAGGTCATTTCATATTCAGCACAGGAGAAATCCCTCAGCATAAAGTCTCAATTCTGAAAATCTATGCCCCAAATACAAAGGCACCCACATTCATAAAGGAAAAGCTACTAAAATTCAAAGCTCACATGAAACTTCATACACTATAGTGGGATACTTCCACACCCTATTCACCACTAGAGAGGAGCACCAAACAAAAACTTAACAAAGGAACAAAAGAACTAACATAAGGTATGTCGCAATTGAGTTTAACAGACATCCATCTAACATTCCATCCAAACACAAAAGAATATACATTCTTAGCACCACATTGAACTTTCTTTAAAATAGACCACATACTTGACAACATAAGAAACCTTAACACTTAAAAAAAATTGGAATGTCCCCCTGTATCTTGTCAAACCTCCATGCTTTAATGTTGCAACTCAACAATAACACAAAATACAGAAATCCTACAAACTTATGGAAACTGAAAAATGTGCAATTGCACCATTTCTGGGTCAAGGAAGAAATAAAGAAAGAAATTAAAGATGTCCTACAATTCAACTATAATGAAGACACAACATGCCAGTACTTATGGGACAATTTGAAAGCACTGCTACAAGGAAAGTTCTTTGCACTAAGTGCCCATATGAAGAAAACAGAGGATAGCCAAATTAGAGTACAACTGAAATCCATAGAGCAAAAAGAAGCAAACTCCAGGAAATAATCAGTTTGAGGACTGAAATCAATAAAATAGAAACTAGGAAAACAATACAAAGAACAATGTAACAAAGAGTTATTTTTTGAGAAAATCAACAATATAGACAAACCTTTATCCAAACTCACCAAAAAGCAGAGATAGAACATGTAATTCAAAAATCAGAAATGCAGTGGGGAACATAACACCAGACACTGAGCAAATCCACACAATATACAGGTCATAGTTTGAAAATCTATACGCCACAAAATTCAAAAACTCAAAGGAAATGGACAAATTATTTGATAACTATCACTTACCAAATTTAAATCAGGAATAGGTAAGCAACTTAAATAGACCTATAACCCCTAATGAAATAGAAGCAGTCATCAAAAGCCTACAACCAAAAAAAGCCAAGGGCCAGATGACATAAGTGCAGAATTTTACCTGAATTTCAAACAAAAGCTAATGACAATACTTCTCAAGTTGTTCCACAAAATAAAAGCAGAAGGTTCTATACCAAACTCCTTTTTTGAGGCCACGAAATTACCTTGGTACCCAAGCCACACAAAGACACAACTAAGAAAGAGAACGATAGACCAATATCACTCAAGGACATTGATGCAAAAATGCTCAATAAAATACTGGCAAATCTAATCTAACAACACATCAGAGAAATCATCCACCATGACCAAGGAGGCTTCATCCCAGGGATGCAGGGATGGTTTAACATATGAAAAATCTATCACTGTGATCCTCCATTTAAACAAACTGAAAAAGAAAAACCACATGATCATCTCACTAGATGCAGAAAAAGCCTTTGACGAAATTGAACACTGTTTCATGATGAAGGTCTTGGAGAGATCAGGGATAATATGAACATATCTAAACATAATAAAAGCAATATACAGTAAAACAACAGCAATTATCAACATGAATGGAAAGAAGCTTAAGGCTAGTCCTCTAAAATCAGGAACAACACAAAGTTACTCTCTCTGTCCATATTTCTTTAATATTGTACTTGAAGTTCTTGCTAAAGTAATAAGACAATAGGAGAAGATCAAAAGTATCCAAATTAGAAAGAGTCAAACTGTCACTGTTTACAGATGATATGATAGTTTACATAAGCAACCCCCCCCAAAAAAAAAACTATACCAGGAAACCCCTAGAGCTGATAATCACCTTCAAGAAACTAGCAGGATACAAGAATAACTCAAAAACACAAAAACAAAAACAAAAAACAAAAAGGAACCCTACTATATAGAGAAGACAAAGGGGCTGAGAAAGAAATCAGAGAAACAGCACGTTTTATAATAGCAACACACAACACAAAGTATCTTGGGGAAACCCTTATCAAACTAGTAAAAAAAACCTATATAAAAATGAAAAGATGTGGATTCCTTCCAGACTAATGTGGTTTGATCAAGCCAGACCACCTGAAACAGAGTACCAGATGATCCTACATTCAAAACAGCTGGACAAAGCAGCCTTACGGACTACAGCCAGGATTTCTGAAACTTCTTGGAATCCCCCATGACAGCTCCCCTTACCAGCAGGAAGTAGTTTGGAAAGAACAACGCCCAAATTCGCAAATATTGTCTATAAATTTTTTTTTCATTTAAATGGACTTGGTTATATAAAATAAAAAAAAAAAGAACTTTGTGTCTTTAAAGATAGAAATTAAAGAAGAGAAGATACCAGAAAATGGAAAGATATCCCATGTTCGTGTATAGGTAGAATAAACAGTAAACTTGGCAATCTTGCCAACAGCAGTCTCCAGATTCAATGCAAACCCTATCAAAATCCCAGCACAGTTCTTCACTGACCTTCAAAGGCTAATACTTAACTTTATATGGAAAAACAAAAGACCCAGGATATTCTGTATAATAAAGGAAATTCAGGAGGCATTACCATCTCCAACTTCAGGATCTACTATAGAGCTATAGTCCTGAAAACTGCTTGGTATTGGCACAAAAATAGGCAGGTAGACCAAGTGAATTGAATTGAAAATCCGGATACTAACCCACACCTATGAAGACCTGATTTTGGACAAAATACCTAAAAGTATTCAATGGAAGGGGGAAAGCATCTTCAACAAATGATGCTGGCATAATTGGATGATGGTATATATAAGACTGCAGATAGATACATGTCTATGGCCATGCACAAAACTCAAGTCAAAATGGATCAAAGACCTCAACATAAATCCAGCCACACAAACTCTTAGAAGAGAAAGTAGGAGATACACTTGAACCAACTGGTGCAGGAGACTGCTTCCTGCAAAATACACCGGTACCACAGACACTGAGATTGATAATAAATAAATGGGACCTCCTTAAACTGAGAAGCTTCTGTAAGGCAAAGAGCACAGTCGACAAGACCAAACAGCAGCCCACAGACTGGAAAAAGATCTTCACCAACTCTATATCTGACAGAGGGATGATCTCTAAAATATACAAAGAACTCCAGAACCTAGTCAACAAACACCAAATAATCCTATTAAAAATGGGGCACAGAACTGAAGAGAGAATTCTCAATAGAGGAATCCAAAATGGCTGAAAGACACTTAAGAAAGTGCCCAACATCCTCAGGGAAATGCAAATAAAAACAACTCTGAGATACCATCTTAACAGCTCTCAGAATGGCTAAAATTAGAAACACCAGTGACAACTTATGCTGGAGAAGATGTGCAGAATGGGGAACACTTCTATTCCTGGTGGGAGTGCAAACTTGTACAGCCATTTTGGAGATCAGTATGGCAGTTCATCGGGAAAATGGGAATCAGTCTACCACAGGACCGGGCAATCCCACTCTTAGGCATACACCCAAATGATCCACATCCATGCAACAAAGACATTTGTTCAACTATGTTCATAGCAGCATTATTTGTAACAGCAAGAACCTGGAAGCAAAAACCTAGATGTGCCTCAACTGAAGGATGGATAAAGAATATGTGGCTCATTTACACAAGGGAATACTACTCAGCTTGAAAAAAAAAAAAAAAAAAAAACTGAATCTTGAAATTTGCAGGCTAATGGATGGAACTTGAAGAAACCATCCTGAGTAAGGTAACCCAGTCACAAAAAGAAGAACATGGATTTTTGACATAGAGCAAAGGATCACCAGGCTATAATTTACACGTCCAGCGAAACTAGGATACAAGGAGGCACCTAAGAGATTCATACAAGGTCCCTCAAAGAAGGGGAATGGAACAAGATCTCCTGAAAATATTGGGAGGAGGAGTGCAGTGAGAGGAGAAGGAGTTAGAAGAAAGAGAAGGGGAGGACAGGATAACATGTGGGATGAGGGAGATCAAGTCAGGAGAGAAATAGATGAGAGCAAAAAAATAACTACAACAAAAAAGGTGATACAATTAAAGAGGGATTCATTACAGTTTTGAAGAGAAAACTGACTATAATGACCAGAGACCATAAAGGATGACCCCAACTATCTATTTGAGCTACAGTGGATAGGCTACAATAATGCCCTTCCCTGATAATGAGATTGATTACTAACGTACCTGCCATCATAGAGCCCTTATCTAGTAGCTGATGGTAACAGAAGCAAACCCCTACTGCTAAACACTAAGCTGAAGTCTCAATATGTTTGTTGTATTTTCACCCTCCTTAAGATGAATCCTGAAATTGGCATTAAGAATCTTTTTTTCCAGTTTTTTATTTCAATTTATATTCCAACAACAGTTCTTCCTCCCACCCCTCATCCTATAGTCTTCACATTCCCCCTAGCACACTTCCAGTTCTCTCCTCTTCACAGGTAAGAGCTCCCATGAAGAGTCAACATAGTTTGTCACAATTGGTTCGGGTAGGTCCAGGCCCCTGTCCCATGTATTAAAACTGAGCATGGCATCCCACCATGCAGAATGGGCTCCAAAAAACGAGCTCACGTACCATGTTTGTATCGTGGTCCTATGGGCAGGGGCCCCTCTGATTTTCCAAGTTTCACAACTGTCTCCCACATACAGAGGGCCTAGTTCAGTCTCCTGGAGCCTCTCCAGTTGTAGGTCAAGAGTTCATGAGCTTCCACGGGCTTGTTTCAGTTGTCTGTAGGTTTCTCCATCATAATCTTGACCTCCCTTGTTCATATGTTCCCTTTATCATTGAATAGGTATGAACTTATTGAACCTGGCTAGAGTAGATATAGTAATGCTTCAGAGAGGAATGGACACTGTTAGGACTTAGGGGTACTTTACATTATGACAGCTAGACCTCTAGTTACATGTAATTTCTGCATCTGAAAGGTTAGAATCTGAGCTACTTTTTAATTTCTAAATGTTTTCTAAAGGCATAGGAAACATATGCTATAGTTATAAATTCATGCTATAGTTAGGCATTAGAAAGGCATCAACCACCATATATCCACTATTTAAAAACTGTACATGCAAGAAAAGATGGTTTACACATATCCGTTATTTACTGAGCACCTTTGCAAGTTGGTACTGGTCTTTTTCTGACAACGACATCTGTGAGTTTTCTATTGAAGAGTTACTTCCTTGTTGTCCTCTGTTTAGAAGTCCAGGAGTGTAGATCAGGCAGTGTAGAGGAACAGGCAGGCTGATAACTTAGCTGTGTTGTTTCTGGAAAATTGTATATTTGAATATACTCTCCATAGGTACCTAGGGATGCTAGGTGAATTAAATGCTGCCTCTCTGACCTCCCCTAAACTCCAGCATTACAATCCTGGCAGAACTCTGACAGATTATGTTACCCAGATGAACACACTGCAAAGAAGACTTGGGTCTACTTCACAGTCAGGTGCTGTATTTTAACCACTTTTCTGTGGTCGCTGTGTGAGATTGTAATTCCTCAACATTTTCCTCTTGTTAATCGAATCTTGTAGCTTGGTGCATAAGTTTCCAGGTTGTCTCAGTTTAACTCTGACCAGCAGAAAATAGGCTCCTTAATACTCCTGTGCTCTACCAATTACCCCTGACAGAACGATTTGGTCCTGCCTTCATTTGGATTAGACAAGATGCATGATGGGCACTGCAAGGTACTCTGAGGCTGAGGCCCAGGGCAGAACCTGTTTAACATATGGGAGAAAGTGGTAAGGTGCAGAAGGCAGAGCAAGCCTTGACCTAAACAAGGAATGCAGCCACTGTCTCCATTCCTGATCGTCCTTCTTTCTACATGTCATTTTAACAAGCCATCCCCGGTAAGAGACTGTAAACATCATCTTTCTCTCCTCAAAAATTCTGTGTCATACATTCCAGAAATGTAGAATTTAATGGGCTAGAGAAATGGCTCAGCAGGTAGACTTGTCCTCCACGCCCCAGTACCTGAGTTCAGTCACTATGACCCACAAAGTAGGAGAGAAGCAACTTCCACAGGCCGCCTTCTACTAGCACTGTGAGATATCAGCCACACACACACACAGGTAAAAATGTAATTTTAAGAGAATTTTTTACAGATAGACTATGTAAGAGCTATCTTTTATTCTTCAAAACTATCCAAAATATCGTACTTCATATAGAGGCAGCGTCCGTTCATCATGGGAAAACTTCCTGTCTTCCTTCACACACTGCTGTCCCAAACACTGTCATTGTAGCTTAAATTATGTGCTAGATATTCACTTTGATCTTTTGTTTTTATTAATTATTTTGTGTGTGAGTGTTTGCCTCCATGTGGGTCTGTGTATCACATGCGTGCCAGGTACCTGCAGAGACCAGAAGAGGATGTCAGATCACTTAGGACTGAGTTTCTGATAATTAGAAGCTGCCATGTGGATGCTGGGAATCAAATCCAGGTCCTCGGAAGAGCAGCCAGTGCTTTTCTAAGCCATGTCTCCAGCCCCTGATCATTTTCAAGAGCTCTCTTTCTGTGAATACCACATACTGTGGACTATGGTTATCTAAATTCAGTTTAGCCCTTTTTACAAGAAGTCATTTATTTAACCCAAGCAACCTTCAGCCCAGTCATAAATCATATTAACATGGTTTCAAATCCTTTCCTGTAGGAGCAGTCATGGTGACTTCTAATGTAATTAGCCTCTTAGGACTTAATTTGAGTTATGAGGGCTGAAGAAATGGATCTTCGTGAAAGAACACACACTATTGTTCTAGAGAAACTGTGGCTGGTTCCCAGCACCCAGAGTCATATAGCTCAAAACTCTTTTGTAACTCCAGTTTCAGGGGATCCAGTGCTTTATAGCACACTTATAGTGTTCTCACTAGTATGCAAGTGCACACACACAAGCACACACACACACACACACACACATACCACACAAATCTTTAAGAAGGAAAAGTGAAGTTCAAGTCTGAAGACATTGGGTTTTTTTCCTTTTTTATATTTATGTCTATGTGCACATCTTTGTAACAAGCATGCATGTGACACTGAAATAATACTTGTAGAAACTGGTTCCGTATTTCCACTGTTGGGTTCCAGGGATCAAACTCTGATTGTCAGACTTGGCAGCACACCGGCCATTGAAGCAGGTCATGGCCTCCAACTGTTTGAGATGGTTTTAAACAGAGCATCTGCCTTTGTGAACTGGCTGCCCTGATACAGGAACAATCCAACTGTCTTGTTTTTTAATTTTACAGGTTCACCTGCTTTGCAGTTTCATACTGGCATGAGGAGATAATCCTCAATTTCATATTTCCATGAGGAGATAACCTTCTGAAAGAATTACTAATTGAATTTCAAAGCCTTGAGAACACACAAAGGCAAACTTGAGATTTTGTATGTAAGCATTGTGTGTTCATGCACAATAATTATTAAATTACATGTATATTCATGGTATGCTAATTTGAATAATTAATTTATAAATTATGAGATTGGTGAAAAGATTATCCTTTTTCAAATGATGCTGCTAGATGTGTAGCTTGCAGTGTCCTGCTCTTTTCTTACAATGCTATATGTTTGTGTCTAATATATTTGCTGCTGGTGATGAAGACAGTACACAGCACTTGTAGAGACCTAATTTTGTATAATGGTAGAAGTTTGAACTTTACTCGGGTATTTTGTCAAGTCCTGAAATAAAAATGACAGCATCATTTAACCATAATGTATTTGAACCTCCTTCTTTCTAAGCTGTGCCACACTTCAGCTCTTGGTACACATCAAGATCCAATAGTGGGTTTATCTCCCTACTTTTCATGACATTTTCACTGTGCCTTTGTATGAACTATCCATAAGTGTTTTCAATTCTACAGTTGGCATTCTCATGATTAGTTCATATTTTCTCACATTTAGTATCCTTGCATCCAAAGAAGCCTCCTCACAAATATAGACACTTATATCAGCCCCCTAAATGTGAAATTGTATCAATAACATCCCTACTAAAACAGCTTTGACTAAAATAGCAGTGCTATTGTTACATCCAGAAGATACTGTTTTGCTATCAACTGTCTTTGGTTTATAGGGGACACAATGACAAAGCTGTCCATATCTTTTAATTTCTAATTCCCAGATTAGCAACTAATCTTTCTATAGAAAAGCAAAGCTTTTCTAGCTGTAATGGGAAAGCGTTGCATAAAAATCTTTTAAACCTAATTTGCTGCCAAGTCAAGGCAATTGTATATAAAACTGCAGGCAGTCAAGTGCATCACAGCTGAATCCACTCCATGGCTAGATGGACCATGAACCCTCTTATGGCCATAGGCCTATTTTGTGTTATTTTCATTCTGGTCTGTGATCAAATCCCAAATTTGTTGAATTCTAGTGCTTGGGCCCTTTATTTAATTCTCAGCCCTGAAAATATGTCAAAGTCTAAAACTAGTCAGTGAAAAGACCAGCTTTACTCAAGGGTCACATCTCTGCCATAAATCAAATTCTAGAACCCTTTACAGGTGTTAATTGGACTAGCATGTTTTTGGTTTTGTTTTCTGTTTATTTGTTTGTTTGTACACAGTCTTGCTATGTTTACTAGTTTGGCCTCAAACTCAAAATCCTCCTGCCTCAGCCTTGAGTGATAGAATTAGAGCATCACAGATAAACAGAGTAATGTTGGCTCCTCTAGTTCAGGTGATTAGCATGTCACACAGTTGGGCCCATGGGTACAAACTGTGAGGTTCAGGCTCCTGAACACAGACCCCCATGGAACACAGCCATTGGTGCCATTTATCATTCCAAGCTAAAGCTCAGAATTCACTTGTCTCAAGATTTTACTCATTTAATACTCTGGTAATTGAAACTTGCCTAACTGTATTCTGGAAAGGACACACAGAATCATGAACAAGTCACAATCAAATCCCATAAGAATTCACCAAAATAGGACCTTATGGGACTAATAACATCCACATGCACACTTTGGTGTTTATTATTTTTAGGAAATGTGGTTATCAGGTTTAGTACAAGGTCTCAGCTATCTTCCTGTAGCTGTGCTTCAAGATAAAATATCAAAGGTCACATAAATAGTGCTGGGTTTTACATAAAGCTTTTGTCGGTGAGTTTGTTCCTTACCCTCTCACATCTTTATATATATATATATATATATATATATATATATATATATATATGTATGTATGTATGTATGGTCTGCATATACATGAATAACCCCTTGTCTTTGCAGAATTTTAAACTTGCATACCTAGACTCTTCAGGACTGTCTCCGTGGAGCAATATGTGATTCTGAAGTTAATACCGAGACACTGTTGATGGGAGATACCATTCTGTAAATGTGTTTCTCTTATTGGTTAATGAATAAAGCACTGTTGGACAATGGGAAAGCAAGATAGGAAGGACCTGGGTACAAGGAGGATCCTGGAAGTAGTAAGGAGGAGATTCAAGAATGAGGACTGAGAAGAATGCCAGGGTCTCTGTTCAGTAAGATAGGAACATGTGGAGATACTTAGATTAATAGAGATGGGTTAATATTTCAGAAAGGACAAATCAATAATTAACACAAGTAACAGGCCAACAGAATTATATCTAACATAGCTGCTGTGGCTGTGGGTCCAGACCAGAAGGGAAACCACTAATAACACACTGTGTTCTCTAGCTTCTGCTAACTAAAATATTTCCCTGAAACTATTTTTAACTCAAAAGCTTACCTTCCACACATTTCTATGGAAAAACATCCTACCAAAACTATTATACTCTGTTTTAATGCCATTGGGTTTGCTAAAATACACAGCATTAATAAGAAGGTTCAGATCATAAGATGATAATATAATTGTGTATGTGTAGAGTATCAGTCCCAAGAGAGCTCTAGTGTTAAATCAGTATGAACCTATCAGTCAAAATTCCAGATGTCCACTACAATGATATTAGAAAGGGATTTAATACACCCAAAATAACATCTGTATTGAAATCAAATTCTACAAATGCAGATGCAAAGAAATTATAAAAAGCACAGGGACGCAAGCCTAGAGCAAACTTAACCATGGACTACACTGAAGAATTGAAATTGATTTGAAATTTGATCACATAACTAAAGGTCCAGGAACAAGGGCAGTATACTACTAGACAAGGATGAAGAAAGAGATCAAAGGGATAGTCCCCAGGCCCAGAAATTATCTGACTGCTCTCTGGTTCTCAGCAAAGTTCACTAGCGCAAGCCAAGACAATGCTGCAATAACAAGACACTAAAATGTGGGTGTGAGGAGACTCTACAAATCAACAAGTTCATCCCTTTCTCACATCAAAATAATTCAGCACAATCCTAGATCATCAATACTAGAGTCAGCAAGGTTCAATGAAGAAATCACATTCCTGTCATGAGGCTGGGAAAGACAATGGCCAAGAATGTTGCATTAAGTTGAGCATTTTGGCTGGGCCCAGCTTTGTGGGGCATGCTTTCAATTCCAGCAGTCAGGAAGCAGAGACAGGCCTGTCTCCATAAATTAGAAGCCAACCTGATCTACAGATTGAGTACCAGGACATGAAAATTTACATAAATGAAAAAAAAAAGAGGATGGGAGGATATATTTGTAGTTATTTTTTCCCCCAAAGGAAACACAAAATTGACCATGGCTTATCACCATGCTTTCAAAGTCCATTAAACAGTTATTTGTGGGAGCCACATTTAAGGGAGAAAGGTACATTGGTCAATATTCAAGAGAAGTTTTGCTTAAATAAAAAGTAAATTGTCTGTTAACAGTCCCAAAGAAGTAGCCTAACTGAATTAACAAAAGACTTAAAAAGTTCTGATGACTTACAAATATTTATAAACAAATAACAAGGAAGCACAGAGCAGTGGCTGGAGTGAGATGCTGCCTTAAGGCAAGCATTGCCAGTAACTTCTACAACAAGGAAGGGTCAAGGAAGCTTCAAACATTCAGAAGAGGATGGACCTTCCAACAATTTGATTTCAGATAACTGACCTCCATTACTGCAAAGTGACAATCTTCTTTCTCTATCTATACCCAGGTTATATTAGCTGTAGAAAATCTAAAATACTAACAGAGACGAAGAAGAGTCAAGACTATGATTAGGACAAACTACCGACATGATATTAAAAAATTAATAATGAAAGCTGTCCAGAAATGGAATATGTTGCTGCATTAGGTACAGGGCAGTCCAGGACATCAAAGCAGTGGAGAGAGATACCAGTTTAGTGATGCCTCCTATTTCCTTACAGATGCTAAACGGCCCAGCCAATGGCCCTTTCAATTGTTAATCTACAATGCTTTGTATTTTATGTTAATTGTATTAGATAATGATCTGAATTTCAACTAATAAAAGCATATGGGTCAAGAGCAATGGAGCATAATACAAAGATTTACTTTTAAATGTATGAAATATTCCATTTTAAAAAGACCCTCTTCCAAAAAATGTGCTCTATATGCATGTTCCTGAGTGCTGGGATTAAAATCATGCTCCATTTTGGCTCAGCCAAAATGCTCAACTTAATATAACATTCATGGCCATTGTCTTTGCCCAGCCTCATGTCAAGAATGTCACATCTTATCTAATCGTTAATGTCCTTTGTATTGGTGATATAAGAATGTCTTGACCTCAGCAAGTGGGAAAACTCTGATTGCAGGCTTATGCCTGAGGGACCTGCAAGACCAAACTAGGCATCCTGAACATAGGTATCAGTCAGGGACTCAGATGCAACAGACTATTAAAATTCCCCATCACTTTTGTAACTGATGTTAAAACCATCTACTGTTTCTTTGGGTTCTATCAGATTTTTTTGAAGTTCTAACATTTAATCTTGATTTTAGCCCAGTGACTTTATGCCATTTTATTAGTATACAGTTGGATTCATTTGTTTCATCTTTATTCTTTTTTTTTTTTTTTTTTTTTTTTTTTTTGAAAGGGTTTCTATGTCTAGTTGTGGAGGTTGTCCTGGAACTCACTCTGTAAACCAGCTTGACCCAAAGTCTGTCTGCCACAGCCTGCCAAGTGTTGTATTAGAGGCTTTACCACCACCAGCAGCTTATTTGTCACTTTTCAAAAGAGGGTCATTTTTCCTTTTCTTAATTTTGGATTTTTAAAAACAAAAATATTTACAGACATTTACAATACATAGCTGAAGCTATGTAGATATAATTTATATTATTTTGCCAGGTTTTTAAAATGCCATATAATATATGTGAGATCTATTCATTTCATTTCTTGAAAAACAAAAGAAAACACACCCTGATCACATTTGGCAATGGAAGATTTTTGCAAGCTTGTGGTGTGATGTTAGCTATTCCAAGATGTTACCTTTATTGCTATAGAGATAGTCAAGATATTTCCAAGGAGGAAGAGAATATAACAGGCAATTCTCATGGGAAACCAGAATCATCCTGAAGTCTAAGGACTGGAATTCTCTTAATTCATAAGACATGTTGATTTCCAAGGAAGAGAGGACGTGATTGGGTTTGTGTATTCCTTTTCAAATCAGAACTAAAATGGTTTGAATTTTGTGATGGTCTAACTCAGCAGAGGTGCATCTTCTTTGAGTATCTAATCTTTACATTAGTCTGAACACTTCTACGCCAGCAGGATTGATTTCTCTTAAAGCCACCAGCACTGTCCAACAGTTTTCATAGCAAGAGTGGCGCAATATATTTCTATTTAGAATACATTTGATTTGATTCTGAACATAAAGTCTACTTTGGCTTTTCTCACAACTATTTGGGAGCAGAGTGTATATGCTGTGACTACTTAGTGGTATAAACATCCTTGAAGACCTGATTTTCTGTTCATATATTCAGTTAGTAATTACTGAAGTGTCTTGGACTATTGGCCTATGATTTTATCCTTTTGTAATAGTAGCACCACCTTAAGTTTCTCTGATTTCATTTAGATTCTATGCCACTTTGACTGATTATAGGTATGCTTTATGCCTTTATTTTTGAAGGACGTTTAGTTTGAAACTTAAAACAAAGCTGTCCTATTATATTGAAGACATTTTGTAAATATATATTTAATCCTTTGAAACTCCACTGCAGGTGCTGGGGTGGTGGCTCAGTGGGAAAATGACTGCCACACAATAGTGAGGACCAGAGTTTGCCTCCCAGGCATATTAAATTTGAACAGGCACAGCAACATGCCAGGGACCCCAAGCTCAAGAGTCATCCATGGGCAGGATGTGCTGCTAGCAACATGACTTAAAGAAGTAACCTCAATGTGTGGGATAAATACCCAGACCCAGGGGCACAGTTGAGCTGTGGTGGATGCAGAGTACTTTGAAGCTTCTGGCCATAGCTAGCCTCTTGAGGAACACTGAAATGAGTATTATATAAAAGTAGCCTGCCTTAATTTAGTCTTTGTGCCTTTAGCCCTGGAGGGAGGGTGAATGTTCTGTAGGTGTGACTAATTTCTAGATAGACATACCAGGTCCAGGTAATCAGGTGACCCAATGTAAAGGACACTTCAAACAAAATGACATACAACCCAATGCTTCACTGTAGCTTCTCTACATTGTAATAGCATAGACTATGAGAATTTCCCAATGGCTTCTGGTCTCATTCAGAGAAATGGGCACAGTTCTTACCATGGCCTCCAGAAATCAGTCTGGCCTCCTGTAACCTCTGTGATTTCCTGTCTAATCTCCCTCTCATCCATCCCTTTCTTAATTAGCCACATCCTCACATTATACTTTGGATCTGTTGCTGACCTCATTCACACTCAAAGCTCACCACCTCATCTTTTCAAGCCTGTGCTGAAATACTATCATCTCAGCAGAGGATCTGAGTGAAAAATTGCCTATAAAAATAAATGAAGCATGTGACATGATGTTACAATTGAGCAGGTGATAAAAGAACAGAAGTAATTCTCAGACTTGCCCTTCTAATAGATGTCATCACACAGCCAACAATGTGCGGTGTCTGTATCCTTTATATGTGAAACAGACAAACATATGATTGGTGATTGCTAATGCAAAATGCAGAAATAATCTTTCAACATGAACAGGTTGAAATCATGAACATCCTTAGTTACAAAGAGGGAACAAATTGCAAGAACTGAACTCCTGAGCCGCAGAGAAAATTGTGTCCACTAGCAAAAGGAAGTCTCTCAGATATCCTGGACTTCTACCTTCTTGTCAATCAGAATCAACAGATAACCACTTAATCCAGGCAGTTTGAACACTTTTTCCCGACGAACATCTACACAGGGTGCGGGGTGACTGAGAAAATAATTCCTTTGCCCATCCACACTATTTTAATGCCTTTTATTGCTATGATGAGTTGTCTAACTTCATATTCTCATTTCCTGCTTTGATTACAGGGCAATATAGACTTGCTTTAAGTTGTCACAATTATGTTTGAAATATAGGCATCTCTAAGTTACATGTACTGGAATCATCTTTGGTGTAGTTTCCTCTTTTTATATGTCTGACAATTAACACCACTTTTATGATAAAACTTACTTCTTACCTGCTAATTTTTAGTTCATATGTTAATACAAAGAAGTGATCAGTCTGAGACACACTCTAGAAATGTTTTTGAGGGAGGAGAAAGGAATGGATTGCTAGAGCAGATGGGGGAGGAAAGACTGTAATATTATTTTACAAGCACAGCTCAACTCTGTCTAACAAGTTCATTTGGAACAAAATGTCACACTAGTCATTTCAGTAAAGAAAGAGAGCTGACAAAGGTCTGGTTGTTTCCACAAGCCAGGAACAGTCAGAAATATGAAACAGCTTGTGCTAAAACTGCAGATAAAGTCACAGAAGTAACCTACCTGTTTTAAGGCCTTTAATGCTGAGAAGTGAGTGTCCATGGGGTTTGTTCCCGATTTATATTCCTAGCCCGGGCCGCCGGGCCCCTGGGGGGGGCCCGCCGGGAGCTGGGGGCCTGGGGCGCGGCCCGGGCCGGGGGCTGGGACAAGGAGGAGGAGGGACTTGGGGTGGGGGTAAGGAAGGAGTAGGGTGTCCTCAGGGTTCTGCCTCAGCCTTGGTTGATAGACCATAGCCTGGCAGTCCCACCCTCACCACCTCACTCCCCACTATGGCTTGTAGTCTGGAGGCAGCTGCTGATTTTAAATTTGGAAACTCACTGAGGTGTGGTAGAAGCTTCCACTCCAGGTCCTGTGGAGCACCTGCCAAGCCAGGCTCACAGGTGCTGGCCTGCTCGCCCTCTCCTTGTGTTTCTGTGTGGGGAAGATGGCCGGGCAGGTGAGGAAGGTTGGAGCAGTTGCAAGCACCGAGCTTGTCCTAGGCTGCCCTGGAGCTCTATCCACTTGTGTCTTAACAGATCTTTCCTCTCCATCCTGGCTCTGCCTGAATCGCAGACACTATGGAGGACTAGGAGAGACTGAGGAAGATTGAGTATGGCAGGGCAAAGGTAGGAGCACAGTGGCCAGGCCATGATGGGAGGCGGTTATCCTGGGGCTGGGTGGGGGTGGGTAGTGTGCCTTGGGGAGAGGCCAGGCCATGGTTCAGGTGCTGGTGCTGGGAAGAGCTGTCCCCTGGCTGCTTTAGGAGACCTGATGCCTGCACTGCCAGGCTCCTTCCTGCCTGGTGCCATACAAAGCCCCCTGTTAGCCTCATCATAAACTGGTATGGGATTGCCCTGCAGCCCCAGCCTTTAAAGTTCTAAATGAAGTTTTGTTAGTGGTTCGCGCTTTAAGCTTTCTGAGTCTGTGTTTAGTGGTTTCATTATTCTCAGGGACACCCATGCTATGATCACAAGCCTGCTGCATTTAGGTGTGTGTGTGTGTGTGTGTGTGTGTGTGTGTGTGTGTGTGTGTGTGTTTGTATTCTTCTGTGACACCTGCCTCCCCAGTAGCTTGAGTGTCCCAGAAATTTGTAGGGACATTTTTAGCAGTCTGTTTCTGTCTGTCTGTCTGTCTGTCAGTCTGTCTGTCTGTCTATTCTCCTCCTCCTCCGTCTCCTTCTCCTTCTTTCCTTCTCCTTCTCTTTCTCCTTCTTCTCCACCACTAACCCCTCATCCTTCTGTCCCCAGTTCTTTGGGTACAGATATATATGCAATTGTAAATACAATATGAGGTTTTAATTTCTCAGAATCAGCACATCAGTTAAGATCTACACAGAGAGCAATAACCTGAAACATTTAGGAGACCTTTTTAGCACCAGTCCCTTAGGGTTTTAAGTCAAGGAGAGTGTGTATGTTTACTTAGCACAATAACAAAACTTGGCACCTTCCAGTACTCTGGCTCAGTGGCAAGAAATGCCTTCAGGAAAGTTTACTTTTTCTCTGAGGATGAGAAAATGCTCTGATTGTATTTATTTTCTCAGGGGAAACAGGTGGGATCAGTAAATCTCTGAACTAAAATCTTGAGTTAATAGAAGAAGCAGTTTGAGAATCTTTTAGTATGGGGTTAGTTTAGGCTATAGCTTCTCTACCTACCAGTAAGGTAAAACCAGTACAGGTTTATTTTTTTTTTCTATATCTAGACATCTATGATTCAACAGCTTTGAATGTGTACTAACTCTGTGTCCAGGGATATCTGGGAATATATTAGATGGAGTGCTTTTGCCTGGGTCTTAAATACTGACCAAGTGCCTCTCATAATGATAATTGCAGGAAGGCAGATCTCTGCAATTACAATGGAGAAGGAAATAAGAATCTGTTTCTGGGAACCTGGTCTCACACATAGCTAAGGAATATAATCAGCAAACTTCCAATGCATGGGAGAAATTGTTCCCAGTAAATGATCAGACAGTGTTAAACTGTGGGAAGTAAATACAAGTGTGTTACAGAAAGGGATAGGCTACAAGAAGAATCTATAGCAAGAAACAGCCACTTTTCTTCATTAGACTATAACGCCAAATACAACTTTGGTATTGGTTTAATGTAACATAATTGGATGAAATTATCCTGAGTTGTCTCATGATATTATAGCTGTATGATTTCTGTGTGATCTTGCAGCTTGTAGCAAGGGTTGGTTGTTTTGAGACAGGAATTCTCTGAGTGATTGTGGCATAGCTGAACCTTGCTCTGTATACCATGCTGGCCTTGAACTCACAAAGATCCACTTGCCTCTACCTCCCTATTGCCAGGATTAAAGCCTCAGCTACTCTGTTTATTAAACCTCAGCTAGTCTGTTTATTCTTGGTGCCAGATTTTAATATACAATATGTACTTAATTGTCATGTAGAGGGATTATGTCACAGAAGTCTTTTGATTTAGAAAAGATCACCTTGTCCTGGGAACTTGAGTTCAGTTCCTAGAATTCCTATTAAATGCTGAGAATGGTGGCTTACACTCATAACTCAACGACTAGGGAGAAAGAAAAATTTCTGGGGCTGAGTGCTCACTTAGTCTCTCCTACTTAGTGAGTGACCTTGTTTCAAGTCAGGTTAGCTGCCATTCTGAGGATGATACAAGAAGTAGACCTCTGTCTTGTTTGGCAAATCAATAAACCCCTAAATGGTATTTTGGGATGGGGGTGCAAAAAACTAAACCAAACCAAGAAAACTTGAAACCAAAAAATAATTGGAAGAGTTAGAGGAGACAGGAAAGTGTTAACAATAATATCACTAATTTAAAAGCCACTACTTTCCAATTGAAAGTCAAAATTGGCTGGCTGAAAATAAAAACAAGATAAAACAGTTTCTTGTCTGTGAGAAATACATCTCAGTGGCAAAGACACATTGGACTGAAAGGGAATATATCAGAGTCCATATCCCAGGTAAGCTTGAAAATCACAGGAGTATGTATACTCATATCTGATGAAGTGAACTTTAACCAGAGTCAATCAGAAAGGATAAAGAAGGTTGCTGCATGTTAATAAAGCGAGGACATTCCTTTCTAGTTCTTGCATCCCCGTCAGTATGCCTGAGCCAGTGAATGCTGCAATGTATGAGATGGAGACCTTTGAGTAATTGCCCATTTTACATGTTTGATCATCATTACTCTCTTATCCCAACAGGGATCTTTCTATCACTCATTAAGCTGTTATGCTTCTGATGCCTTAGTCAGGGTTGCTATCAATCATATCCTGGCAGAATTTTCTCGTTTGAACTGTGGTAAAGTACTGATTCATTTTCATCCAATGGGCATTGCTGTGACAAAGGTAAATATCCTAAAGTGCTTGGCAACCACTGCCAAGTGTGGCGCTAAAGCATTTATGGAAGCTCTCTAGGTTGGTACAAACATTTCTATAATTACACAATTGGGTTTCAGCTTTTTCCATGTTCACTGGCAGCAGAGAAAGCTATTGTGAACCAAACACAGTGATGAACAGTGTACTGAAGAGCCTTCCTCTGGGGGCTCTTCGTTGTGCCTTTCAACTATAGGAGCATGTTGGCTGGGCTATCAAAATGAACTTTCTTTCATCTTAGAGAATAGTGACAGATATAGAGGAGAAGAAAGCCAAAGAGGTGATGAAAAACCGTTTCAGGGGCTGAGGAGATGGTGTAGCTCTAAAGTGCTTGCTGTCCTAGCATGAGGTCCTGAATTGGTTCCTCAGCACCCATGTTAAATCTTGGTTGACTGTTTGTTTCTATAATCACAGCAATGGGGAGGTCAAGAAAGGAGGATCCCTGGGGCTTTGTCTCAGCCAGTCTTGCTGAGCCAGTGTGTTCTAGGTTCCAGCTCCAGTATCCTATCTCAAAATATTAAGATGAAGAGAGATTGAAAAATACACCTGACATTGAACTCTGATATTACATACATACACTGAAAGGAATCACAGTCTATAGCCTGTCCAATTACCCTTCATATGGAGAAGTATATGAGGGAAATTAGTGGTGATTGGAAGATAAGAAGGTGAATTGTAACCACACAGGTGTTTGAGGAATGATTAACATTTGAATTCAATATATGTGTTTTTAATGAGCAAAGTGCTTGCCATACAAGCATGAGCTTGTATCCTTAACACCCACTTTCAAAGTATGAAAATGTGTGTGTGCATGGTTCCTGTACTGGGGAGGCAGAGACAGAGGATCCATAGGGCTAGCTGGCCAGTGAGTGTAGCTGAATTTGTGGTCCCCATGATCACTGAAATGCTGTTGTCAGGTAAATACATTCAGTTTAAGATCATAATAAATAAATCAAGAAATTGGTTTCAACAGATAAATGGCTGCTGTTTTGTGACAAAATCAGCAAAGCCTGATTTTATTTAGGATATATTTTTCAGGATATTTATAAATGTATTTTTATACATTTATTAAATATATATATATATATATATATATATATATATATAGGGGGGGGGGAAATATTTAAACTACATATGATACTAATGTTTTCTGCTGTGGAAAGTTACCTAGCTTGCTAACAAGGCTTTCCTGCATGTCTATTGTTTTTGATAATTAACAAAACCAGCTATCTCCTTTTTGTAGTGCCGAAATCCTGTTTATTATCTTACAGCATATATCTTATTAATAACAAAGCAGGTTTCTGTACTAATGAACTTGCAGTAAGTAAGAATGTTTTAAAATGGACTTTGTTGTGGAATTTTATGTTTCATCCTTCTTCCTAAGGAATATTCCTAGTACTGAATTATTAAAAACTGTGGATGAACTAATGAAGAAGAATTTGTACTTGAAAATTTGCATTGTGATGAAGGAACTCAGTGCGGTCACACCTATGAGGAGATGATGTGTAAGGAGTAGATTTATCTGCCCACTGCTGGTCTTGTCCCGCTGCCGTGCCAGCTCCAATTATCACACAGAGTCTGTATTTGATGTAATGCTGTTGGCCACTTACTTGTTTCTTATTGGCTAGCTCTGTCTTAAGTATTAACCCATTTCTGTTAATCTAGGTATTTCCACATGGTCTCATTTTACTGGAGAGCCAGCTGGCGTCCTGCTATCTCCAGAGTCTCCATCTTGACCTCCTTATACTTCCTCTTTCCTCCTTGTCTACTAGTCACACCTATCTTGCTTTCCTATTGGCCAACAGTGCTTTATTCATTAACCAGTATGACAAACATATTTACAGACTGACATCTCCCATCATCTTCTCTTTTCGGTCTAAATAAAAAGAAAGGTTTTAACCTTAACATAGCAAAATATATCACACAACAGTTATCAAGAATCACAGTTAACAATATTTAGTCCGTTTAGCAAGATTTAAGAAAATATTCCATAATCTATTCTATCTTTTTGAGTCTAAAGTCTTATATGTAACTTACCTTTAAGCCTAACTAAGGAAATCTATAATCATAACTATCTGTCTTCAATTCCTTCAAAGACCACAGAAGGATAGTATATAAACTCTAGAAATGACAGAGACAACTCACTGCCTGGTCAGTCACCCGACATTCTTCTGTAACCTTCCATCTTCAGCCCATAGTCCATAGTATATCTGGCAGATTCTTCAGCAAAACAGGAAACGTTCAACTGTCTTCTTTTTTTTTTAAATTAATTAATTAATTTATTTTATATAACCAAGTCCATTTAAATTAAAACAAACATTTAGACAATATTTGGGAATTTGGGCGTTGTTCTTTCCAAACTGCTTCCTGCTGGTAAGGGGCCCAGCATGGGGGACTTGAAGAAGTTTCAGAAATTCTGGCTATAGTCTGTAAGGCTGCTTTGTCCAGCTGTTTTGAATGTAGGATCATCTGGTACTCTGTTTCAGGTGGTCTGGCTTGATCAAACCACATTAGTCTGGGGGGAATCCACATCTTTTCATTTTCTGTGGAAACCAAAATAGAAATCCTTTTCCCCAGTAACTTGTCCTTCAACTTAAATTTTGGAGTCAAAGCATTTTTAAAATATATAAATTGAATTAATCCAGCAGTATTTCATTTAACAGTTGTATCCTCAGCAGTCAAATGATATAAAGACAATATAATGTCATACAGTATCCATATTCTCTCCATGTTTACGTGGCTTTTTTATTATTCTCTTTCTTCTTCTATTTTTTCACTTTTTGAAACAGGGTTTCACTGTGTAATTCTTATCTGTCATGGAATTCACTCTGCATGCCAGGTTTACTTTAAAATCACAGAGATCTGCTTGCCTCTATCTCCTGAGTGCCAGGATTAAAGGTATGTGCCACCACACACAGCTGTTCTCTGTCTTCTTTATTATTTTTAAACCATTTTATCTTTTTTTTCTCTCCCAAGCCTATGTATAGTTTAGAACACACTGTAAACTTTTAATGGTTTTTCTTAATGTGAATCTGTCTTTACTGTAAATCTTTATCTTTGTCTGGCCACGAGTCTTTATCTGATAAACAACAACATTGCTAAAATGAATTTCTTCCACGGTTTATCGAAGATGGTGGCTGCTATTTTACCGCCAGCACTGAGAGCTATGTTCACTGCCTTGGTCTATGCTGACATCAAGGAAAACAAAGAGAGAAGGAGGAAGATTGAGTGTAGCAGGGTGATAGTAGGAGCATGGAGGTCTGGCCCCATGATGGGTGGCTGTTATTTGCTGGCATGGGTGAGTTGCAGTAGGTAAGGCTGCAAGGCTGGCTCAGGGCTGCGGAGAGGCATCCCTTCTGGCTGCAGCAGGGGACCTGATGCCTGCACTGACAGGCTCCTTTTTCCCTGGTGCCACACAAAACCCTATCTGAGCTCCACCATAAACTGCTATGGGATTGCTCTACAGCCTCTGCCCTTAAACAACCAAAGGGAGTTTTGTGAGTGGTTCATGCTTTGAGTTTTCTGAGTGGGTGTTTAGGGATTTCTTTATTCTGAGGGACACCAGTGCTCTGATCAACAGCCTGCTGCCATTTGGGGGTGTGAGTATCTGTGATTGTCCTGTGACAGGTGCCACAGGTGAACTTGACCATTGGGGTTTATTAGAAGTATAATGATAATAATAATAACAATTATTATTATTACTGTTATTTATTTATTTATTTATTTATTTTCTTCTCCTTTTTCTTCTTCTTTTTATTCTTCTTCTTCTTCTTCTTCCTCTTCTACATCCTTCTCCCTTCTTTTTCTTCTCCTTCTCCTTATTCTTCTCTTGTGTACTTGTGTAGAATGCCTTTGTGTGGAATTCAGAGCATCAAAGGTTCTATAAGTTAAACAGCACCTGTAGAATTGTTGTTAATGTATTTATTATGTATTTGGTGAGTTCGATTTTGTGTGGACAATCGTGTATGTCAAGACCTGTAAACAATCGAGCATTATATGTAGGTGTCCTTCAGTGGGCTAAATGAATAGTTTCACATAGGAATTGAATGTAATGATTTCTTTCTGAAATGACCCCTTTGAGCTTACTTTTGCCTTCCTTGCTTCCTAAAATGAAGTTACCTTTGAGATATTATGTTGTCATATGTGGGGACAATTAAGATATTCTTTAAGCAGTTTTTCCTATTGTACTGGCTGGCTTTGTGTCAACTTGACACAAGGCACAGTCATCTGAGGAGGGAGGCTCAACTGAGAAAGCATCTCTTTAAGTTTTGGTTGTAGGCAAGCCCATAGGGCATTTTCTTAGTGCCTGATGGGGGAGAGCACAGCCCATTGTGGGCAGTGCCACGATGGGCTGGTGGTCTCGGGCTGTTGAAGAAGGAAGGGTGAGCAAGCCATATTAAGCAAGCCAATCAGCAGCATCAAGTCAAGTCGCCTGCACCACCTCCTCCCTTCAGGTTCCTGCCCTATTAGAGTTGTGCTGACTGCCTTTGATGATGGAAACAGAAGCCACAGAAAGCCTCTCCTAGTTGCTTTGGTCCTGGTGTTTCATCATAGCAATAGTCACCCAGAGACACCTATGTTCCTTCTTTCTCCTCTCACATTAACAGAGGAAAGCATGTCAGTAATGATTGCAGAGTGATGATGCAGAGATTCGGTGGTGCATGCTCAGGATTTGTTTGTTACAAAATATGTGCAGTAGCTGTCTCTGTATTTCTAGAATATGGTTAGGTGATTTTCCCATAAGTGCCCTCTATGTCAGGTCTAGATTTGAATGTGGCTGAGTAGCATTCTATATATAAATGGAGGAATAATGGAATCAGCATCAAATAAGAAGTATAGGTATCAATATTTAGTCTATTAACATTATAATGATTTATTTATTTTTCTCATTTTACATATCAATGTATCTTCCCTCTCCCTCTCTATCTCCCACCCTCCCATGTCCCCCCAACAACCTTCTCTTCCCTACAGGGAGAGTGATGCCTTCCAGGAGGAGTCAAAAATACTATCAAGTCATTTGGAGTAGGGACCAAGCCCTGCCTCTTGCTTCTAGCTTAAGGTGAGTATCCCTCCATGGGGAATGTGCTTCCAAAGTTCTTTTTTTGCACCAAGGATACATTCTGATTCCACTGTCAGAAGACCCTTAGACAGTCCAGTATTTCTAACAGAGACACCTGTTCAAGGGGTCTATGTCTGTCCAACACTGGATTCCTAGTTATCAGCCTGGGGACCAATTAGCTCCTCCTTGCTCAGATCAGCTGTCTCTGTGGTTTTCAGTAGTCTTGTCCTCCCTCTCTGCATGTGGATTCAAGTTCCACTCAGTGTTTAGATGTGGATGTCTGCTTCTGTTTCCATCAGCTACTAGATGAGGATTCTTTGATGGTAGATAAGTTCTTCATCAAATCCCATTATCAGGAAAGTACATTTTTGGTAGCCTAGCATTTTTAGCTAGGGGTCAGTCTTATAGGTCTCTGGACATTTAGAGTCAGTTTTCCCCTCAAACCTATAATGGTTTCATTTTTATGGTCTCTCTCTCTCTCTCTCTCTCTCTCTCTCTCTCTCTCTCTCTCTCTCTCTCTCTGTCTGTCTGTCTGTCTTTATTTCTCTCTCTCTCTCTTTTCTCTCTTCTCTATTCTGTTCCTCCCCTGGAATATCTTATTATTTCAACATGAATTCATCTCTTTCCCTTCACTTTCTCCTAGCTCCCTCTCCACTCACTGCTCAGGAGAACTTGTCCCTTTTCCATTCAGTGAGGGACCTTGTATGAATCTCTTAGAATCCTCATTGTATCCTAGCTTCCTCTGTTGGTGTGAATTATAGGCTAGTGATCTTTTTCTCTATGTCTAAAATGGATATATGAGTGAGTATATATACCATGTTCCTCTTTTTTGTGACTGGGTTACCTCACTCAGCATGGTTTCTTCAAATCCTTCCTTCCATCCATTTGCCTGCAAAATTCAAGATTCCATTGTCTTTTTTCCGCAGAATAGTATTCCCTGTGTTAATGTGCCACATCTTCTTTATCCATTCTTCAGTTGAGGGGCACCTATGTTGCTTTCAGGTTCTTGATATTACAAAAAATAGTTGAACACATGTCTTTTTTGCATGGATGTGGGTTATTTGTGTATATACCAAAGAGGAGGATTGTGATAGACTGATTGCCATTTTCCTGAGGAACTGACATACTGATCTCCAAAATGGCTGTACAAGTTTGTACTCCCACCAGCAGTGGAGGAGTGTTCCCATTTCTCCACATCCTCTCCAGCATAAGTTGTCATTGGTGTTTCTAATTTTAGCCATTCTGGCAGGAGTAAGATGGTATCTCAAATTTGTTTTCATTTGCATTTCATTGATAGGTAAGGATGTTGAGTACTTTCTTAAATGTCTTTCAGCCTTTTAGATACCTTCTATTGAGAATTGTCTCTTCAGTTCTGTACCCCATTTTTTAATAGGGTTATTTGGGGTTTGGGTACTAGTTTCTAGATTTCTTTGTATATTTTGGAGATAAGTGCTCTGTCAGATTTAGGATTGTTGAAGATCTTTTCCCAGTCTGTGGGCTGCTGATTGGTCTTGTCCTTGCCTTAAAGAAGTTTCACAATTTCAGGAGGTGCCATTTATTAATTATCATTCTCAGAGTCTGTGTTACTGGTGTCATGTTCAGGAAGCTGTCTATTGTACCAATTGATTCAAGGGTACCTCCCACTTTCTCTTCTAAGAAGATCGGTGGCTGGATTTATGTTGATCCATTTGGACTTAAGTTTTGTGCATAGTGATAAAAATGGGTCTATTTGCAGTCTTCTACACACCATCATCCAATTGTGCCAGCACCATTTGATGAATATGCTTTCCTCCTCCCATTGAATATTTTTAGCTGTTTTCTCAAAAATCGGGTATTTGTAGGTGTGTCAGTTAATATCAGGATTTTTGGTTTGATTCCATTGGTCTCCATGTCTTTTTTTGTGCCAATAACAAGATGTTTACAGGACTATAGCTCCATAATAGGGGTTAAAGTCAGGGATGGTGATGCCTCCTGAAGTTTTTTCTTTTTTTTTACAGGGTTGTTTTGGCTAACCTGGGTCTTTTGTTTTTCCATATAAAGTTGATTATTATCCTTTCAAGATCAGTGAAGAATTGTGCTAGGATTTTGATGGGGATTGCACTGAATCAGTAGATTACTTTTGGAAAGATAGCCATTTTTACTACATTTATCCTACCTATCCAAGAACATGGGAGATCTTTCCATTTTCTGGTATCTACTGTAATTTCTTTCTTTAAAGACACAAAGTTCTTGCTATATAGGTTTTACACTTGTTTGGTAAGGGTTACCCCAAGATACTTTATGTTGTTGTTTATGGCTATTGGGAAGTGTAATATTTCTCTGATTTCTTTCTCAGCCATTTTGTCATCTGTATATGGTATGCCAGCTTTTTTTTTTTTTTTTTTTTTTTTTTTTTTAGTTAGACTTTTATCCTGCTAGTTTGCTAAAGGTGATTATCAGCTGTAGGAGTTCACTGATAGAGTTTTTTGAACCGCTTATGTAAACTATCTTATCATCTGGAAATAGGGACCATTTGACTTCTTCGTTTTCAATTTGGATCCCCATGAACTCCCTTTGTTGTCTTACTGCTTTAGCTAGAACTTCAAGTACAGTATTGAAAAGAAATGGAGAGAGAGGACATCCTTGTCTTGTTCCTGATTTTAGAGGAATCGCCTTAAGCTTCTCTCCATTCAGTTTGATGTTGGCTGTTCGTTTACTATATATTGTTTTTGTTATATTTAGGTATATGCATGTTATCCCAGATCTCTCCAAGACTTTTATCATGAAAGGGTGTTGAAAAGGGTGTTGACAAATCAAAGGCTTTTTTCAGGATCTAGTGAGATGACCATGAGGTTTTCATTTTTCAGTTTGTTTATATGGTGGATCACATTGATAGATTTTCATATGTTTAACCTTCCTTCAAACCAGGGGTAAAGCCTTCTTGGTCATGGTGGTTGATTTTTCTGATGTTTTCTTGGATTGGATTTGCCAGTATTTTCTTGAGTATTTTGTATCAATATTCATGAGGGATATTGGTCTGTTGTTTTCTTTATTAGTTTGTGTCTTTGTGTGGCTTGTGTACCAAGGTAATTTTGGCCTCTTAAGAAGAGTTTGGTAATAAACCTTGTGTTTCTGTTGTGTGGAACAACTTGAGTATTGGTATTAGGTCTTCTTTGAATTTCTGATAGAAATCTGTACTGAATCCATCTGGCCATGGGCTTTTTTTGGGTAAGAGGCTTTTGATGACTGCCTCTATTTCATTAGGCTTATAGGTTTATTTTAGGTGTTTATCTCTTCTTGATTTAATAAAGAAATTTTTCCATTTCCTTTAATTTTAAAATTTTGTGGAGTACAGGTTTTCAAAATATGAGCTGAAAATTGACTGAATTTTCTCAGTGTCCATTGTTACGCCCCCTTTTCCTTTCTGATTTTGTTGATTTGTATGTTCACTCTCTGCTTTTTGGCTAGTTTGGGTAAGGGTTTGTCTATCTTCTTGATTTTTCTCAAAAAACCAACTCTTGGTTACATTGATTTTTTTTTTTTTTTTTTGTATTATTTTCCTGGTTTCTACTTTATTGATTTCAGGCCTCAAATTGATTATTTCCTGGCAACTATGCCTTCAGGGTGAGTTTGTTTCTTTTTGTTTAAGGCTTTCAGTTGTACACTTATTTCTCTAATGTGACTCTCCTCCATTTTACTCATATGCACACTTTGAGCAAAGAACTTCCATCTTAGCACTGCTTTTAAGGTGTCTCATGAATTCCAGTATATTGTGTCCTCATTCTCATTGAATTCTAGGAAGTACTTAGTGTCTTTATTTCTTCTTTGACCCAGGTATGGTGCAATTGCACATTCTAATTGGAGATGTCATTCTGTATATATGTTTCTCATACTGGTTAATGAATAAAGCACTGTTGGTGAATATGAAAGCAAGATAGGTGGGACTAGGAGACAAGGAGGAAAGAGGAAGTAGGAAGGAGGAGTCAAGATGGAGAGTCTGGAGAAAGCAGAACTGCCAGCCGCCTCTCCCTGGTAAGACCACGTGGAAATACATAGATTAGCAGAAATGGGTTAATACTTAAGACAGAGCTAGCCGATAAGAAACTAGTACGAGGCCAAAAGCATTAATATCAAATACAGAGTCTCGGTGTGTTATTTGGGGCTGGCATGGCAGTGGGACAAGGCCAGTGGCAGGCAGAAAAAACTTACTCCCTACACACATTCTTCAGTTTTCATGAGTTTGTAGGGTTTCTGCGATTTGTTTTGTTGTTGAATTCCAACTTTAAAGCGTGGTTATCTGATAAGATAGAGGGCACTATTCCAATTTATTTTGTATCTGTTGAGGTTTATTATGTTGCAGAGTATGTGGTTGATTTTGAGAAGGTTCCATGTGGAGCAGAGAAGAAGGTATATTATTTTGTGTTGTTTTGGAATGTTCTATATATGTCTGTTAAACCCAATTGAGACAAAATTTCCCTTAGTTTTTTTCTTTCTTTGATAAGTTTCTGTCTAGTTGTCCTGTCTAGTGTTCAGAGTGCAGTATTTAAGTCTCTCACTATGAGTGTGTGAGGTTTTATGAGAGCTTTGAGTTTTAGTAGCATTTATTTTATGAAAGTAGGAGTTTTTGCATTTGGGGCAACGATGTTCAGACTTGAGATTTTGTGTGGATGGATTTTTACTGTGATATATGCAAAATGATGGTCTTCTTGTCTTTTGATTAATTTTGCTTAAAGTCTAACTTTTTAGATATTAGGACAGCTACACCTGCTAGCTTCTTGGGTCCATTTGATTGGAAGATCATTTCCCAACACTTTACCCTATGGAAATATCTGTCTTTGAAGCTTAGATATGTTTCTTGTATGCAGCAGAAGGATGCATTATGTCTTCATATATATTCTGTAGCCTGTGTCTTTTTATAGGTGATTTAAGATCACTAATGTTCAGGGAAAGTAAGGACCATTGATTGTTAATGCTTCCTTGTGTTAGATTTGTTGTTGGCATGGTATTGTGAATATATTTGCCCTGATTTACTCTTGGCATCTGCTACAGTGGGATTATCTATCGCCTCTGTCTTTGTGAGTGTAGTTAACTTCCTTGGGTTGGAGTTTCCTTTTGGAACTTTCTGTAATGCTGGATATGTAGACGCCTATTGTGAACATCACAAAATATCTTGTTTTTTTTTTTTTTCCTGCTATAATGACTGAGAATTTTGCTGGGTATAGTAGCCTGAGCTGACATCTGTGGACTGTTAGTATTTATAGAATATCTATCCAGGGCCTTCTGGCCTTGAGAGTTTCCATGGATAAGTCTGGTATAATTTTGGTAGTTCTGCCTTTATATGTTCCCTGAAAATTTTTCTTCTCTGCTTTTAATATTCTTTCTTTATTCTGTATGTTAGATGTTTTATTATGTGTCATGGGATCCTTTTTCCTTGGAGAAGTCTATTTGTTGTGGATATGCTTCTCGTACTTTCATGGGAATTCCCTTATTCAGATTGGGAAAGTTTTCTTCAGTGATTATGTTGAATATGATTTCTGCAACTTTGAGCTGGCCTTCTTCGCCTTCTTCTACACCTACTATTCTTAGATTTGGCCTTTTCACCATGTCCCACATTTCCTGTATGTTTTGTGTTAAGGCTTTGCTGAATTTAAGATTTTCTTTGGTGGATGGATCTAATTCCTCTAGTTTATCTTCAGTGCCTGAAATTCTCTCTTCTATCTCCTGTACTTTGTTGGTTATGCTTGCATGTGTAGTTACTGATCATTTGCCCAGTTTTTCTATTTATAGCATTTCCTCAGTTTGTGTATTTTTTTTTAAATTGTCTCTATTTCAGTTTTCAAGTCTTGAACTGTTTCCTTCATCAGTTTGAAAGTTTTTCTTGGTTTTCCTTATTTTCTTTAAGAGATTTTTTCATTTCTTGCATTTTCTGCTTGGTCATTCCCTCTATTTCTTCCAATTTTGGGGATTTTAGTCTTCTATTTCTTTAAGGGATTTTCTCTTATCTTCTTTGAGGGTCTATATCATTTTTATGAAGATATTTTTTAATTCATTCTCTTGCTTCATCTGCTTTTCTGTGTTCATGTCCAACTGTTGTAGAGTCCCTAGATTCTGGTGGTGACATGCTTGTCTTTCTATTTTTTGGTGTTTTCTTGTATTGCTGTCTTCCCATCACTTCTTCCAGCCAGTGCAGGTGGTCTCTCTCTCTCTCTCTCTCTCTCTCTCTCTCTCTCTCTCTCTCTCTCTCTCTCTCTGCTACTCCCTGGTTTGGGCTTAGCTGGTTCAGGTGTTCAATGTCTGTATCTCTTGGTGGTCCAAACGCTCTAGGAGGTCTCTTCCTTGCAGGGGCCTAGTGATGTAGGTGAAAGATCAGGCTGGAGGGGACTCAGGGTGGTCCCGTGGGAATTGGTGGATCTAGTGTACTCAGAGCTGATCCAGGATGTTGCCTGGAGGTGACTGGATTGTTTGTCCCATTGCCCTGACTGAAGTCATGTTCTTCTCAAGGTCTTATGCACAATGGACCCTTCTTTCCTCAAGCACTTCTTCGTACTTATTTTCTTACACCAAGAAGAAAAGTGGCTGCTCTATTCCATAGTCTTTACTCCAATTGTTGTATTATTTCACACCCTCTCAAGTGTGTGAGTATGCCTCTCACTGTACAGCCTAGCCTATTTCATTCTGTGCTTTTGAACATATCCTCAGTGAAGTGCAATTCTATCCAGGTGTAGTTTCAGTGTACATGTTTCTGTTATTTTTTTTTCACATGCTTTATTTCCATGGGTATATCTTCCTTTGACAAGCATCTATTCAGTCAAATGCTTGTTTGAATAGGATTTCTCTTTCTGTTGTTTGAAATCTGTATATATTCTGGACACCAATTTTTCATTTAATGAAAAGTTCTCAAATTTTTCCTTTGCAATACAGTACACAATGTTGACTGAAGACTAGGCACTGCAAGTTTCTACATTGTTCAATAAAATAACACTGTGGTTGGTGATATGTCTTATTGGCTAAAGCACTTTCCACACATATGTATGGACCTGTATTCATATGTTCAGAACCCATGTAAAACCATGGCAACACACATCTGCCATCTTATTACTCCTACAATGTGATAAGAGATAAAGAGTGAACATCTACAAATACACATTATATAAAGCCTTCTGTATTCCATTGTGAAAAACAGAAAACCTTATCTTAAACAAGGTGGTAAGTAAGGAACAACACTGCTGTTTGTCCTGACCTTCATTCAATCTCCTAAATCCGGGATAACATGCTTGAGTCACCACACCCAGCTTTGATTCAGCTATTCAATTACAACTGAGGTTCTGCGTGGAGACTTCAAACCTGTGCTGTCTGTAAAACTATATGAAACACAATTACTAAATATGCAGCAAAGCCCTCACCAGACATGATGGTACTCCTCTCTAACAGGCTCAATTGAAGCAGTTCCTAATGAGAAGTGGGAAAGTTACCCTTAAGCACACACTGAAATAAGATCCAGCTAGTCTACAATGATGTGAAAAAGGAAGCCCTATACTTTTGCACAGCAGACTGGCTACTTGTCTGACAATACCAGCTGTTGGCAACAAAGCACTAACAACTTGCTAGTGAGTGCCACCTTGATAGGATAGTATTTTTCCACACATTTGGGGCAAGGCACAGTGGTGCATACCTGTCTCCCCAGGGCTTGGGGAAGTTGAGTCAAGAGGAACAGAGACTCAAAGTCATCCTTGGCTAAACAAATCTTGAGGCCAACCTGGGGGATATGACAAGCTTTCAAATAAAACCAAAACATTGTATATAATCTAATAAATTAAAGATATACATCCCATGACTAAGTAATTCACTTCCTAGGAGGCTGGGAAGTTGTCCCTGTGTATTAGAAATCTCAAAGGAGTGTTGGTAACAGCTCTGACACCAACACCTAACTCAAGAAACAACCAAAGGTTCAGACACAGAGATTGCATATGCAGTTAAAGAGATAACTCTTTATAACAACAAAAGGTAACTTACAGATAGCTGTGGAAACTTGGAGGAATTCCGTGAGAATGAGTCAAAGGATATACACAGATGATAAAGTAGAAACCTAGGGAAACTTTAGAAACATATACAGTCTAAGTATTTATAAAGTGGTTGGTAAGCAAAAGATTAAAAAAAAATCAGGAAAACTATGACCTTAGTTTCTAAGGAAGAGAATGTAACAAGCTTTTGGGACGAGGTCAAGTTCCACTTGACAGGTAAGTAATGTCCACACATACTCATTATGTAATCTGTTATATTATGCATCTGAATTTTGTAACATTCAATATGGATACTGCACATTACCTTTTTGTAAGAAAATAATTAAAAAGAAATGGCTATTTTATTTTTTATTGTGGAGTCCCCTTACTATACATGGATATATTTAGAGGATAAAAGAATTTTCTCAAAAAGAAAAAAAACAAAGTGTTACATTTAAGAAAAACCCTCAGAACTGAACAATATTATCAGAGTGCTTTTTATTTAAAATAAAATATAACTATTTACAACCAACTTGACTGACAACTATCAACCCTATTAATAATATTGATTATGTCCTTTGTAATGGGATATTTTGCTCAAGTAGAAATATTTTTAGGGTACAACAAACTGAATAATCACAGCTGGCTGGGGAATCACAGCAGCTGGTTTGCACCAACTTTGACTTGAAGTGAGAGATTCTTGTTCTCCAGTCAGAGTCACTGTCCTGATATTGATTTGTGCATGTAAAGATTGATCTTCAGCTAAGAAAATCCTTCTGTCTGTTTTCTGGAGACATTCTAACCTGTTTCATTTTAAATGCCCTCCAATAAAGGAAAATTAAAAAATATACAGTGATAAGAGGGGTAGAGATAATAGAATTAACAACCATGAAGTCTGAATGAGAAAGAATAGAGTGTAAGTGGTAATTTTGTTCATTTGTGAGAGGGGGTTTTGAGATAGGGTTTCTCTGTGTAGACCTGGCTGTCTTGAACTAGTTTTTGTAGACCAGGCTGGTCTTGATTCACAGAGATGCCTCTGTATCTTGACTGCTTGGATTAAAGGTGTCTGCCACCACAGCCCAGTGGCATATTTTTGTTATTAAAATTTCTCAAAATGCTTTTGTCCAAAACAAAAAATCTTTGAGTTTGATGGTCTTTTGCAGACAGAAGAGCATTAATTTTTAAATATTTTGTGTGTTTCCTATGAAGCAGGAACATTCTTGATTTTATTAGTCATTTGTTTATGTGTTGGGTATGTCTTTTGATCCTCAGAGCATGTGGTAGTAAGAGGACAATCTGTGGGGATAGGTTTTCTCTTCCCACCATGTGGGATTCAGGGGTGAGATTGAGGTTGTCCAACTTTGCATTCAACATTCTACATAGCCAGAAGACCCTTGGCAAGAGAGAGGAATAGAAGTATGCAATCTACCATAGAGAACTTACTTAATTTTTCACAAAATGTCCTCTTCAGGAATATGAAAACTGGTAGTAGTAAGTCTTTGGTAACCTTGAAATATCTGCAGTCTACAGGCTAGTTCATCCTGTGTTCTTTAATAAAAAAAAAAACAAAAAAAACAAAAAAAAAAAAAAAACACAAACAAAAAAGCCAATCCCTTCCAAACAAAAAATTTTGTACTCATTTAAGCCAATCCTCTTGAATCTCCTCACCTAGCTTGGCCACATGGATACGAAAATCTGACTGAAGGCAATCTACAAGAGGCATTTCAGAAAAGTCATTTCAACAACCTTCTACTGTACAATATATGAAACTTATATGAAGAATGTTTCCAGGGATAATTTTCATAATCCCATTCTTTCTTTGAAGAGGACATTGCTATGCAACTTCAAACTGACTGCCCTGTTTAGTGTGGGGATGACACTGGCTAAGCTAACTAAGAGGTTTTCTCACCAGACCCTTGACTACCACTAGGACTGTACGTTAATCTTTCAGGGCTTGGAGGTTCAGGCAAATGAGCTCTGCAGCTCTATTCTCCTCCAGTGCCTTCACCTCCCAATGTTAGCGCTGCTTCCAACTTTTGTCCTCTTACACTCCAGGCTGTCAAAGTGGGGCTCAGTTGCCCCAGGGACCAGCATGTTAGTGATGTCTCTTGTTCTGCCCCATCTCTAGCAAATTTCAGAAAAGACTGAGCTCTAGTCCTTGCACATGGCCTGAGAGCAGATGGGTGAGGTAGGCCTACCTATATGCTGAACATTAGTCATTTCCCCTCCACACAGACAGTGGTATTAATGTGTTCAAGATAGATGACAGCACTGTAATATTGTGAGACATGACTGAGCTGGCCAGCCCAAGAAGTTAGAGCTGTCATCATATTCTCTACTGACTCATTGGCACCATTCAGAAACCAGGTCTGCAAAGCTAGAGCCTGCAGGAAGTAGAGGAACTTAAGTGTTGGTACATGGTGGTCTGCCACAGGTGGAATACCAGTGGTTCTTGGCCACAGTGAATAGTGTTCTCATGATGCTAATCACACATATGAGCTACTTTGTCACTCAATCCAGGACAGACACATGATCCAGATATGCTTCTAAAGCCAAGTATCTCTCTGTTCTGAAAGTATTCAGTGAGGACACTCAAGCTTGTCAGTTTTTGCAGTGGCCACAGATCCCAGGATGTCAGTCTACAGCATCTTTGTATCTTCCCCATCTTCTCTTTCTGGAGTTCATAGTTCCTCAGCAATTGGTTGCACAGACCAACACTCACCTTTTCTCCAGAGCCTCAGCCACTTCACATTTCCTTTAATTTTTAGATTTCAATCAGGGGGGTTTTGTGATCTCTCACTATGTCAGAGATTCTAGAAAACTCCACATGGGTGGAGCGGGGCTAGGCAAAGGTTCTGGGTCCCACACAGGTTTGGTCTATCTTCTTTGGAAAGTGTCAGTACTCCTTGACCTCTGGATGCTGGCTAAGACCCTGGTCTTTTCTTCTGAGATGGCACTTGAGAGGCAGTGGCAGTAAGAAGGAAGGTCTCCTCTTTCCAGTACCAACTCAATTCTTCCCCTTGGCCTGCTGTCTGTCTGTTTTGCAAGACATAGTCCTGCTAGGCATGGAGGCTGCCTTCATTGCACCCATAGAACAATAATCACACACACAAATATGGGAATTACATCCAAATAAAGGATTCACATGAATGCAGGAGCACACAGAATGTGGCTATATCTTTCCTTCATGTGCAATTAGACAGAGCAATGACCTGGTCTTCTCTGAATGTGGATGAAGATCACAGTTCCGCTGCTAGATACTTGAAGATTGGAGTTTCACGGTATTTCCCTGTGTGGCATGAGCTGTCCCAAGAGCCTTTATAGAAGATATGACTCCTGCTAAATGCAGAACCATCCTTCAGCTCCAGGATCTTGGGGATTATTGAACACTGTTCCAAAGATGGCCTGTTCTGGTTCCCCACAGTAGGAAGATCAGGGCAATTAAACTGATTTTCTATGCATAAGTAAGTGGTGTGTGGTGTGTGTGTGTGTGTGTGTGTGTGTGTGTGTGTGTGTGAGAGAGAGAGAGAGAGAGAGAGAGAGAGTATATGTTTGTCTTTGTGTGTGTCTCTCTGTGTTTTTCTTTGTGTATATTTTTCTGTGTCTAGTTAGTGTGTGTGTCTGTAAAAATAATAAAGAAAAAGAGAACTTAAATTTAGAAGTGAGAAGGACACATGCAGGAGACCTGAGAGGAAAAGGAACATGGGAGGTAAAGTAATTGTACATTAATCACAATGAAATAAATTTGGACAACACTTAAATTGGTAATGTACTTGGATAAGAAAAAAATTAAAGAAGTGTTTATGTTATTTTTTCTTCTGCTAAAAAAACATGCAATTCTTTAAATATGTTAAATTTTTTCTCCTTAGTAGGCAGTTACCAAAACACATCCATAGAAATCACAGTTAAAAATATTAAGGTTATTAAAGTTTTAATAAGAAAGAGAAGAAATGTAATACCTCTGTAATGCTGGTGATGTGCGCATGTACACATTTTCCATAGTAAACTGTTCCCTCTGCATCGCATTCTTCTAATACATGTGGATCAACACTAAGTATAAACAAAAGGTGGTTGTTATGTTACTAAGGTTTTTGACTCATTTTATAAATTTTATAGTATATATACATATAGTGGGAAAGGGGAAACAAGAAATAATACACCAAGGCTTACATATATTGTCACATAAGTCAAGTTTTTGTCTACGTTTTACATTTAAATGTAATAGAGTAATTTTGTAGATCGACAGATTAAGAAAATGGTGTAAAGTTTAACAGATCTTCCCTCAAGTTTATTTGTAAAAGCAGAATAGGGCACAGGTCATCTGCAGAGTGTGTAGATGTGTCACACCAGTCCATCTGTTTTCGCAGTGACAGAAACCTTTTCTATGGGGCCTTGGTGCCTTTGGAAGCCTGAGCTGGAGCTGCAGCCTGGGCCTTAGATGGTGCCAAGGCCTCTGCCTTGGTTTGAACCTTGGGCTTTGATTGGCAGAACCTATGACCCTTGACATGTAGTTTCTAATCTTCTTCCAAAGTTTGGGGTGGGCGATGAAAGCAAGACGGCTGAGTTTGCAGCTGGGACCCTTTGGCATCTTGGGTTTTACCACATTGGGCTTCACAAGGGCTTTGATGGCTTCTGTGTGTGTAAACTCATTGCCTTTGCATTGTTTGCCTGCATCTTCTTCATGCCTTTCTTGTTGTGTTTCTAGGCAAAGCGCATGTTCCTCAGGAACTTTGAGCCAACCCCTTTAAGAGATTCTTATCTTTGCGATCTGGGTTTCTTGATGCCATCTCTGTGCCATTTCCGGGACTGGTTCTGTGTGGTGTGGTTCTTGGACTTGGCCATGTCTGAACATGGCTCCCAATGTGCCTGGGCCCGGAAGAGAAAGAACAACTTTATACCATTTTATAAAGTACCTTAATATATGCATACCGGCATTAGTTTTATAAAGTTATTAAAAATACCTTACCTAGAGAAATGAACCCATTATCCCAATTTTATTAAAACATATTTAACACACACACACACGCACACGCACACGCACACATGCACACACACACACCACCACCAACTGTTAGAATGACCATTAGTGGGAATGCGGTACAAGGGCAGGAAGATAAGGTTCCCTTTTACATAGTAACTTTTGCACTTGCTGATTTTCAATAATTCTTCATGCAGTCTTTATCATGTGTCTCTTTTATATTGTTCAACAAGCATTCATTAATTTAGATTTTTCTAAAATGCTTTGTATGTATGATAAAAATAAAGCAACATGAACATTTAGTAACACAGGAGAAGAAAAGGAAAGAAAACAATAATTTTCATCTTTAGGATATATGATTAACCACTCCCCCTTCACATGTATCCATACCGCCTTCTTTGTTCCAGCCTCCATTTGTCTTTTCTATTTTCTTTTTTTCTTCTGTTCTACTTTTCTTTCTCTTATTCTCTCTTACATTTTGTTCTGTCTAAAACTGACCATATACAAATGATGCCGTAGTCTGGCTTTACCACATAGCTTTTGAAGGGATCTAGCCCTTTTCAAATATTCAGTAATATAAAAAATTTACAATGTCAAATATTATAAATATACCTTTCATGCTTACATTTTTATTTTTGTATGATAAAATATTTATTACTGTTAAGTGCAATACCTGAATTCCTAACACTTCTTGGGCAATGACTTCATTCAGTAAACTTTATTGGGATTTAATTGAAAAAGACCAGTTTGGTTAACATTGAATTCATTTCATTTCTACTTTTTAGAGGTGATATGCCAGTGGTCCCTTTCTCTCTGATTTTATCCTTTATACAAATGAAGTCAAGTTTCATAATCTCTATGAAAAACATGGGGTCATAGTATTTCCTCTGTACTCCCAATAACATGTCTACCACATGGTATTGGAAGTTTGACTATTAAATTTTTGCACAGTTTTTCTCAATGATGAATAATAGCTCCCATTGACAAAGATTTTTCTCCCATTATGTTGGCTACATTTTTGCTATTCTGATAGTTGTTTTTGATGTGTAGAAACTTTCAAATTTCATTGTAAATCTAATCATCTTTTCACAGTATCTACTCAATACTTTTCACAATTTCTGCTAATTAACCCTCACAATCCTGAGGGAGACTATTTTTGTCTCTGTTGCCCCTTTTTCTCTTCCAGTCACCACTAATTTCCCTCATATTGCTTCTCCATATAAAGGGTAATTGGAAAGGCTATGGACTGCTCTAGCTTTGAGTATATTTATGTGAAGTCAGAGTTCAATGACAGGTTTAGTTTTCAACCACTCTCTGTGGGTGCCCATAAAGATGGCTGCTCTCCATGTTGGCACAAGGGCAGAGAGTTCACGGCTGTCAGCAAGTCACATGACCTTAAGGTCAAAGGTATGGCTACAGAAGGATGTTTTCGCTGTCTTAGTCTAAATAACAACAGATCTAAATCTGAGGTGTGGCTACTCCTGACTGTCAAGGCTAAGGAAGGAGAAGTTGAATCTAAGGTATGGCCACTCATGACCTTAAGGCTAGGAACAAGAACTTGGAGCTAAGGTGTGGTAACTGAACCCTTACAATAATTGAGGGAGAAAAGTTTATTTGTTCCATATACATGATACTGTGTTCTTTTATTGATTATGGTATGTAAGAGTGGTGATAAATAAACTTGTGGTATTTCAATATTGATTGAACTGTCTCTTGTGACCTTTATTCAGTCTGTCTTACTTTATTTTCTATAGGTACCCTTTCCCTCATCCATACTCCCCGACTCTGGCACAGATTTGGGGCCGCTCAGCTGGATCCGATTATATCCCCACAAAGACCACTCCCCACAACTCTCCATCTTAATAATTTGAGATAGGGAATTGAAGCTGGAACCTGAAACTCATAGGTTTATCTAGAATGGCTGAGCAAAAGCCCCAGAGATCTTCTTGTCTTGACCTCCCCAGTGCTGTAGCTGCAGAAAATAACTATCACACCTGGATTTAACATGGTTGCTGAGGAACCAAATCCAGGACAAGCACTTTAGAGCTACACCATCGACTCAGCTCCTGAAAAGGCTTTTTCATCACCTCTTTGGCTTTCTTATCCTCTATATCTGTCTGCTATTCTCTATGATGATAGAAAGATCACTTTGATGGGCCAGCCTACTATAGTTGACAGGCATAGTGAAGGAGCCTACAGTAGAAGGCTCTTCAATACACTGTTCATCATGTTTTATGCTCACAATTACTTCCTGTGCTGTCAGCGAGCATGGGAAAAGATGAAACCCAATTGTCTAATCACAGAAATGTTTGCACCAACATATAGAGCTTCCATAAATGATTTAGTGCCACAATTGACAACGGTTCCCAAACTCTTTAGGATGTTTACCCTGGTCACAGCAATGCCCATCTCCTCCAAGTTCAGAGGAAAGAAGGCAGGGAATAGTCAGTACTTTACCACAGTTTACACTGGTAAAACCTGCCAGGATCTATTGATAGCTACCCTGAAGAAAACATCAAAAGCACTGGAGTGGAGGAAAGATTCTGTTGGGATAAGAGAGTAATGATGATCAAACATGTAAAATGGGAATTACTCAAAGGTCTCCATCTCATGCTTTGCTGCATTCACTGGCTCAGGCATACTGAAAGGGCTGCAAGAACTAGAAAGGATTATGCCACTTTATTAACATGCACCAGCCTGCTTTATCCTTTCTGATTGACTCTGGTATAAAGTATAAAGTTCACTTCATCAGATAAGAGTACACCCACTCCTGTTTTTATTTTTTTTTTGTTTTTGTTTTTTTTTTTAAGTTTCCTCTAACCTGGGATATGGACTCTGATATATTCAGTCTAGTGTGCCTTTGCCACTGAGATGTATTGAGATATATTTCTCACAAACAACAAATGATTATTTTTTTCAGTCAGCCAATTTTATCTTTCAATTGGAAGCAGGGACTATATACAATCAGTGCTATTATTGACAACACTTTGCTGTTTCCTAATACTCTGCTGATTGCTTTCTGGTTTCAAGTTTTCTCAGTTTGGTTTCATTTTTTGCACTCGGATCCCCACCCCAATTCCACTTTAGGGGTTTGATGATTTGCAGAATAAGACATGCATGGATTTTGTTTATTTTTCTCTGTTCATCTAATTTCTGTAATTACTTCCCTATGCTTTTGTGACTAAGACTTTGTCTCCTATCCTCTGTGTGTGACTCTTATCAGAGCATCTTTTACACAGCTTGTTTGCTTGACAGGAATGGCTTTAGTTTGTATTCATTTTTAAAAGTCTCAAATTCTCCCATTTTTTTTTTTTTTGGCATATTGGTCTTGAATTGTAGATTTTAGAGGTTGTGATTTTAAACCTTCCTGATCACAGAGGAATCAGATATCCATTTATCCATTGTTGCTTATTTTCCTGGTCGGTCTACTACTACATAATTAGCTCAAAAGTACATTAAAATATTTATGTATCATTTGTTCTTCCCATATTACTAATACAAAATTGTGTTATGTCAATTTAATTATAAATAGTAATCTTGTCTATTTCAAACCTGCAACACACTGAAATAATGTAATACACTCCTTGCTGACACATTTAGAGTAGGAGAAAGGTTTTGATGTTCTCTAACTGGAACAAAGAAATGGTCATCCTATTTAAAAGCCTAAGACAAATGGCACAAAGCTATCACCACCATATGAAGAGGTCACATTATAAAGAGGTCTCCTCCACTTAACAGTTCCTCACCTAAGGTCACCTCCACAGCATTAGTGACAACTAAAAAGTCCCATGGTTAATGAAATTCCACACTTTTTTGAAAAGCCTTACCCAAAACAAATTATGAAAAAATAAAGTAAAATGTTTGCTAAATGAGAGCAGTTCACAGTGGTCTCCCTACTCGAGATTTTTAGCTTAGAGATATACTGCTCCCATCTGTTCCCCTGAGGAAATAAAGACAGAAGTAAACAAGCCCTTTGCTCATCCTCAGGGAAAAGTAAATTTTCATGAAGGCCTATGCCAACATCAAGTCCAGAGCACTGGAAGGGGCTAGGGTATTTTATCTTGTGCGAATTAAACTTAGGCCCTCTCCTTGACTTACAGCCCTAAGCCACTGGTGCTAAAATGTTCTACTACAAGTTTTACTTCACTGCTCACTGTCTAAATCTTAACTGTCTTGTTGACCCTGAATAACTCAAGACCCATATGGCAATTCAAAAAACTTACTATGGTAAACACACACACACACACACACACACACACACACACACACACACACACACGTATTATGTTATTCCAGCAAGAGGCTTTTAACACTAAACCATCTCATCAGTCCTCCACCATTTCTTTTCAAATTTATAAATTTTGTACATGAAAGAATACTATCAAGATAAAAAAATTAGATCATATTTACAGATTGTATATATAAGAATATAGTTAATTGTTGTTATTCAGACTCTTTCCTTCATGAACTTGGCTCCTTATAAAATATATTTGCTAGCTCCCAAATCAATTTGAGGAGATGAGCAGACTGGGAAAATGGAGAATGATTCAAGGTAGATAATACTAGGTGATACAGGACTTCATTTCCTTTCTTCTTTCTCACTATGTAAAGTCACTGTCCTTCCTGAGTACATAGTGACACATTTTGCCACTTTTTAATTGGTAATATCACTGCTTAAAAATGACCCCTGGAATAAAGGTGAAGTGCTGCTTCATGTTTCTAAGAACAGCAAGACTGTATTGTCCCTTAAGAGGACAGGTGATTCAGTGAAGTTTTGTTTACACATGGCCTGTAGAGTGTGTCAGCTTCATGTCCTCTTACTCAATACATACATGTTAACCACACTTCAATTCTAAAGATTTAACAATATATACTATATAAGGAGTCTTGAAACATAAATACACATAAAAGCACAGTGTAACAATTGCTGCTGTAATCATATTTACTGTATTTATTAATTTGCATGTGCTGATATGCAGTGATGAGGACACGATGTCAAATGTGAGTATAATTGAAAATTTGGGGGAATCAATTTTCTTTCCCCCCGTCATGAGTTCTGGGAATTGAACTGAGGCCACCATGCTTGTGCATAAATTGTCTTTACCAACTTAGCCTTCTTGCCAGCTTTGTATTATCTATTTAACAAATGGGACCAGTGACTCGCAGCAATCTAGCCCTGATTACCTTAAGAAAAATGGTTCAGTGTTTATTAATTCATCATTTGAATAATTTATAGAATGCGGCTGAGGCATGTAAGGAAAGCTTCCTATACAGGAAGCACAAATGCTTATTCTACAATACACAGTTATATTTTCAGTGTGTCTCCCCCTTCCCTTTTTCCTACTTCCCCCTCTACAAAGTCTCACTCCACACCCTAGGCATGCCTCTACCTCCCCAGTCTTCTCAGATGACATTTAAGTGTCAACTAGCCATGACTTAGAATCACCTGGGGAGATGATCAATGAGGACTCACGTACATGAGGGTGTCCTGTGGGCTTGCCTGTGAGTAATTTTTCTTTATTGGATAACCTGATGTGCAAAGATGGATCCCACTCTATGTAGCACTAATAGTTGTTCTTGGGTCCTAGACATTTTAAGAGTAGAGAAAGGAGCTTCGGGGAACTACCAGGAGTGTATCTCAGCACACTGGACCTGCCTATTCTTGCAGGACCACCAGTAATTTCCACCTGCCTGTTCTTCGACCCCTACTGCTGGTCCTCTACTGGAGCTCTGGGCCATACCCAGAGATCCGCCTATCTCTGCTTGAACTCTCTGAGTTCCTGACAGGAGGATCTTTACCCCCATCGCAGGGCCTCTGCTAAAGAGGCCTCAGCTGGAGAGTGCCAGGCCCAGGCTAGATCTGCCTATAGGCAAAAGGGACATCCTGATCCCAGGCTTTGTGATCTTTCATCCCCATAGCCAGGCCCCTGCCTGTGCAGAGACCTCCGAGAGATCTTGGATCACCCAGACCTACAGACATCAAACCTCTGATCCACCTAAACCCACCAGGGAAGTACTATAGAGAGAGGGAGAGAGCCCACCAACACCTACTGGAAGAAGCTATGGGAAGAGAACAATACAAGAAAAGAGCTAACAACAGAAAGATAAGCATATCAGCACCAGAATCTAGGGAATCTACACCAACTAGACTGGAACACAACAAAACAATGAAGCAGAAGGGAACTACTTAAAAATTATCATCATAAAAATGATAGAGGCCCTCAAAGAAGATGTGAGAAAATCCCTTATAGAAATGGAAGAATAAACAAACAAAAAATTGGAAGAAATGAACAAATGTCTTAAAGAAAGGAAAGAAAGTGCAGGAAGCCAAGAAAAAACAATTAAGTAGGTGAAGCAAACTGTTCAAGACTTGAAAACTGAAATAGAGAAAATAAAGGCAAAACAAACCTAGGGAATGCTGGAAACAGAAAAACTGGGCTAATGATCAGGAACGCCAGACTCAAGCATAACCCACAGAATTCAAGAGATTGAAGAGAGAATCTCAGGTGCAGAAGATAAACTAGAGGAAATAGATTCATCGACCAAAGAAAATCGTAAATCCAACAAATCCTTAACACAAAACATCCAGGAAATGCGGGACACCATGAAAAGGCCAAACCTAAGAATAATAGGCATAGAGGAAGGTGAGGAAGCCCAGCTCAAAGGTGCCGAAAATTGGAATTCAACAACACAAATCGCAGAAACCCTACAAACTCATGGAAACTGAACAATGTGCAATTTCCCCACACCTGGATCCAAGAAGAAATAAAGAAATTGAGGACTTTCTAAAATTCAACATGAATGAGGACATAACATACCCCCGAACTTATGGGACACCTTTAAAGCAGTGTTACTAGGGAAGTTCATTGCACTAAGTGTCTCTATGAAGAAAACAGAGGATAGTCACATTAGAGAATTCACATCACAACTGAAATCCTTAGAACAAAAAGAAGCAAACTCACCCCAGAGGAGTAACCCCCAGGAAATAATTTAAGGGCTAAAACCAACAAAATAGAAACCAGAAAAACAATACAAAACAATGCAACAAAGAGTTGTTTTTTTTTGAGAAAAATCAACAAGATAGACAACCTCTATCCAAACTCATGAAAAAGCAGAGAGAGAGAGAGAGCATACAAATTACAAAATCAGAAATGAAAAGGGGAACATAACAACATACACAAAGGAAATCCAGACAATATTCAGGTCATACTTTGAAAACCTTTATTCCACAAAATGAGAAAATTTAAAGGAAATGGACAAATTTCTGGATAACTATCACGTATTCAAATTAAATCAAGAACAGACAAACAACAAAAATAGACTTATAACCTGCAATGAAATAGAAGCAGTCATCGAAAGCCATCCAACCAAAGAAAGCCAAGGGCCAGGTGGCTTCAGTGCAGAATTCTACCAGACATTCAAAAAACTACTAACACCAATACTTCACAAATTGTTCCACAAAATAGAAACAGAAGATTCATTGCCAAACTCTTTTTTATGAGGTGACAATAACCATGGTACTCAAGCCTCACAAAGACACAACTAAGAAAGAAAACTACAGACCAATATCCCTGATGAACATCGATGCAAAAATACTCAATAAAATGCTGGCAAATCGAATCCAAGAATACATCAGAGAAATCATCCACCATGACTTAGTAGGCTTCATCCCTAAATTGCAGGGATGGTGTAACATATGAAAATCTATCAACATGATCCACCATATAAACAAACAGAAAAATACAAACCATATGATCATCACCCTAGATGCTGAAAAAGCCTTTGACAAAGTTCCACACCCTTTCATGAAAGGTCTTGCAGAGATCAGGGATAACAGAAACATAATAAGAGCAATATACAGCAAACCAACAGCCAACATCAAACTGAATAGAGAGAAGCTTAAGAACAAGACAAGAACAATCAAGAACAAGACAAGGCTGCCCTCTCTCTCCATATCTCTTCAATATTGTACTTGAAGTTCTAGCTTGTCCTGTCTACCTCCACCAGCAAGGAAACAGGATTATGAGTCTTCTTCAAGCAGTTTATTCAGGAACCTTGTACATCAGCTTCTGTTCTGCTTCTCCTTCCCACAGCCCCAGCAAGCCCTTAAATGTGTGCTCACTGCCCAATCAGCTTATGACACCTGGTGATCCCAGATAGGCCACAGAAGGAGGAAGCACACCAGATCCATCAAGCACTTCCAAATAGGGCTTGTTTGCAGCTAAGCTCGGACTACCTGGCATCCAGCCAGGTGCCATCTTGGGGCTGAGGCTTCCCACAGTTCCGCCTTTTTTCTTTTAAACGCAACGGGCAAGGGTAGAGGTCTGATCTCTTTTGAACAAGAGACATTGTAATGGCCCCGTGCCCAGTTATCAGCCAAGCTGGTGCCACACCCCTCCGGTACCTTTTCTCAGAGATGGGATTATGATACCAACCCATATGCAATCAGACTTGTCCTCCATAAAGCTGCTAGAAGCTGGCCTCAAGTGCAGTACTTCATCTCATATCCTGAGCGTGATGACTGCTTAGCCTTTTAACACAGTTAACAAAGCCTGAGGTGATTGGTGATTGCCCTGCCTCCAGGGCTGCAAAGGCTTGTGCAATCATGGCTTTACTTCTCTGCTGTGTAACTAGTATAACCTATGATAGCTATGAACATTGTGATGATCCTGCCTCAGCCTTTTAAGTGTTGAGATAACAGGTGTATACATCTTGGCCAAGCCTACCATCAGATGTTAATACTAACAATAAAAACATCCTAATAGCAAAACTTTCAATCACTTTGTCTTTTTAAAAGCCTACTCCCAAGATTTACTGGCTTTCTGCAATATTTTTTCTTGTTTACTGTACATAAACATGAAATTTCCCTAAATTGTCTACTATTTTGCTATAGTGAAATATAGACACACATATGTAATTCAGTTTATTAAACACATGGAAGTAGGCTCCTGGGAATGTAATATACATCAAATGCTTGTAAACTGAGTCATTTCTTAAATATACTAGAGGTTGATATTATAAGAAATTCTAGAATGTCAGCACCCTCAACAGCATGAGACAATAGTTTTAGAGGTTAAAGTCTGCAATGACATTTAATTATGGCCTTATTCTGTGCAAACTACAGCTGTAGCCTTTGTTTTTCTCATTTTGAAGAGACTCCCTCAGACTCACCATCTACTTTTGAATATACATTTGAACATATATTTTTAAATGTTACCTCTATTTATATAAATTCTAACTACAATGAGCACGTGTTTTTATGTGCATTCTTAAATTTTTTAATTATTTAGGGAAACTCAGAGGAGAAACCATAACTATTTTTCAATGGTCACTTTAAATAAGACTGGGGGTTTACAAAACTGGCTGTGTGTCAGTCTCTATTTTAAGACTAAAACATCTATTGGCTGACATACTCTCGCTATTTGCTGATTATAGGATAGTATATATGGGTGACCCCAAAACTTCTAACACAGAACTCCTAAAACTGATAAACACCTTCAGTAATGGAACAGGATACAAGATTAACTAAAAAACACAGCATAACAAAACAAAACAAAAAAAGTAGTAGACATTCTATATACAGATGACAAACAGGCAGTGAAGGAAATCAGAGAAGCATCACCATTCACAATAGCCACAAATCAAATATTTTGGGGTAACTCTAACCAAACAAGCAAAATACATGTATAACAAGAACTTCAAGTTTTTAAGGAAAGAAATTAAAGAAGATATCAGAAAATGGAAAGAACTATCATGCTCCTGTATAGGGACGATCAACACAGTAAAAGTGGCAATCATACCAAAAATAACCTACAGATACAATGCAATACCCATCAAAATCCCAGCACAGTTCTTCACAGACCTTAAAGAAAAATACTATACTTCATATGCAAAAACAAAATACCCAGGATAGCTAAAACAATCCTGTACACTAAAGGATCATCTGGAGGCATCACCATACCAGACTCCAGCTCTAATAGAGAGCTACAATAATGAAAACAGCTTGGTACTGGCATAAAACAGACAGGTGGACCAATGGAAACAAGTCAAAAATCCTGATATCAACCCACACACCTATGGTAAATGGGTAATTTTTTGATAGCGAAGGTAAAAAGTTAAAATGGAAGAAAACATATTTAATGATGCTGGTATAACAAGCTCTCAACATGTAGAAGAATGTAAATAGAGCCATATCTATCGCCATGCAAAAAACTCAAGTAGAAATTGATCAAAGACATTAATATAAATCCATCCACACTGAACCTCATAGAAGAGAAAGTTTGAAATACAATTGGACCCACAGGCACAGAAGACCATTTCCTAAGTAGAACACCAGTAGCACAGACAGTGAAAGCCATAATTAACAAATGGACCTCTTGAAACTAAGAAACTTCTGTAAAGCAAACATGGTCAACAAGACATAATGACTTCCTACAGAATGGGAAATGATCTTTGTCAGTCCCACATCTGACTGAGGGCTGATATCCAAAACATACAAAGAACTTAAGAACTAGAAATCCAACTACCAAATAATCCAATTAAAATGTGGTATAGATCTAAACAGAGAATTCTCAACAGAAGAATCTCAAATGGCAGAAAGACACCTAAGAAAACCCTCAAAATTCTTAGTCATCAGGGAAATACAAATCAAAACCACTCTGAGATTCCATCTTACTCCTATCAGAATGGCCAACCTCAAAATCACCAAGGACTGCTGCAGCTTTTCTAGCAGTTCAAAGTTTTAACTCCTGAATTTCCCATCCAAGTGTACACTTCTCCTCTTCTTCCAGGTTGAGAATATCAATTTATAAAGCTCATTAATCTTAAGAGTCGTTTGTTCTGATGTGAAATCAATACGTGATTGCTGTAAATCTCTTAGTTCAGAAATGTATAAAGTTAGTTGATTCTCCTTACTTATTTAGTTGTCGCATTTGCACTGTATTCATTCCATCTTCTTACTTATTTCATTTTCTACCTCATCTATCTGATGCTTGTGCTGAATGTCAAATTAGCTTTAAGTTTTTCAATAATTATTTAATGTTCAACCTCTAGATCCTTTTTATTTTTTATTTTTTTTACTTGGAAAGTTTTTCTTCATGACTGGAGAGGAGTTGACTTTACATCTGCTCCAGTGGGATTTCTTGGGATTTTGACAATGTGTTTTGTATCTCATTCTTTTCTTTTTCTAGCATTTCACATTTCATTTTGTAATTTCTAATTTCTCATTCATGTTTAAACTCAAGCTCCTTCTGGTTTTATACAGAGCAGCAATCTCAGCTTTCAATTCTCCCACTATCTGCTGGCATTTACATGCATCATTTAGTTACCTTTCCTGCTCTACTAACTTTCTCTATCACTATCAATCTGTTCTATTAAAATGTTGAATTCTTCAAAAAGATCATTAAAGTGACATTGAAGTTCTTGTTCTTCTCTCTGAACTATGCAGAGCTCCTTGATGCGGTTCTCTTGAGAAACAGTATCTTGCAATTTTATATTCAGTCCATTTAACATCCCATTCCATAACTCACATTCCTTTTTATACTCTTTATACATATTGCACATACCGACTGTAATATGTGCATACTATATTAAAATAGACACCCTTTCCTTTTATGGTGAGATTTAAGATCCTCTATCTGAGATTTGTGTTGTTTTATTATTTCTTCTTTCATTTTCATTATTTCCTTTGCATATGTTGCATCTAGCTCCACTTGGAGTTGGTCTAAGTTCCTCTCTGTTTCTCTCTCAGTGTTCTGCTCTATGCCAGTGCCTATAGAGTTAATGTGGTAACATCTCTTCTGAAGGTCTTCAACTGTCTCCTTGAAGTTTTTAGTTTCTAAAATGTAGTCTTTTTAGTACTGGCTAGCTCCAGTTTTAAGCTTTGGGTCTCTTGGTCCTTTCTTGTAAGCTGATCTTTTAAGTCTGCTACTAATTTTTCAGCAGTTTCTAACTGCTTCTGCAGAGCATCACTCCTCTTTTTCAGCCTTTCTTTCCTGTAACACCTCAATGATTGCCTAATGTTCTTGTATTTTATTAGCATTCTGTACTGTTTTATCTTCTTTCTTCAGGAAAAATAAAAAGGAATTTATAATTTCTGGTAACTTTGTTACTTAACTTTATTAACTTTATTAACCAAAACAAATGAAGGTCACATTCTCATATCATTCTAAAAAAGTAGCTGTTGTGGCCACATCTCAATTGTCTGAATGATAAGACTTTGTACCTAGACCCTTAGGAGCAGGGAAGAGTTCTACAGAAATTAAGACCTTCTTGGGAAAAAAATACTGAATGACATTTGTTATGATTAAAAAAAAATTAGTTAAGGTAGGAGGGGATAATCTGGAAGAATAAGAAAGAATATGATCATAATACATTGTAAGAAAGGTTTTCAAATAATAAACTGTAACACATTTTTAAAGTAAAAATATCCATCCTGATTTGCTTAGCATGTATGAGATGCTGGGTTCTACTCCCAGCACTGCCAGAAAAGAATGAAAACAAGAATGAAGAAAGGAAAAGATTGCTAGGCTGATGAGAGTGTTATGATGACCTCAGTTCACTCTCCAGACAGATAAACAATTACAATAATTAATGATCTCACTAAATTTTTGCTACCCTGTTATTTCACTTTTAAAAGTAACTGATTAATATTTCCTTATATGTAATCTTTTGATAGCTAATTACTATAATAATCACTCTCAGACTACTCCCAGAAACAGATTGAAACTAAGTTCAGATTACTCCATGAACCTACAGATCTGAATGTTTTCCAATGGTAAGAGAAATTTCCTTGAGTCTGTATTCATTTCACTGCTGGACACTTATTGATCATCTACGAGAACTTAGAATATAGAGCATATGGGGCTGGAACTACCATTTTGGCTCAAGCAAAAACTTGAAGTCAGGAAAGAAACTTTTCCTCAGTTTCCATTTAGAATCAATTACAGCAACAGGTTTGTAACAGCTTAGCTCAGAGGAACACAGCAAGCACAATCACATCAAAGCACCAGAGGAGCAAAGGCCTAGGCACACTTTTGGATCTGTTATTTAGGTTTTTTTTTTTTATTTCTTTTTATGTTTGCAAATGCTTCAAAACCAAATACTAAGCAGGAAATAAAATCTAAAGAACTGGCCATAGCCAGGTGAATTATGTCAGAATTATGTCCTTGGGGAGCAGATTCAAAGGAATTCTGAATGAATGTATAAGAGACAAAAAAATATCAAAGCTCAGACAGAAGGAAGCCCTCTGAAGGAAGTGCTGAGTGTAACCTCTAAGTATAGTTCATGGAAAAACACTAAAGTTTCTTCAGCCTTTGACAATTATGGTCCCTCTAGAAAATCATACCCTGAGCCAGGCTCGCCTATACAAAGTCACAGCACTCAGGAGGCAGCAGGATCATCCAACCATACACAATATAAATACTCAATTTAAGAACAAAAAAGTCTTGGATATCGGGGTAAACAGGTCTGAAGAATTCCAGGGCACAGGCATAAACTGCAATACAGTAAGATGCATCAATCAATTCATCACAGTCTAATGCCACAACATCTGACTGCTAACACCCTCCCATCTGATCACTAAAGAACAGCATAACTAGTATTAGTCTTTTTAAATTCATTTGTTCATGGATACAAAAGTAAACTCTAAAGGTCCTGAAATATGCATTTCACCATGATTGTTAATGGTTGCAAACTAATCAACTTATATTTGAATTTTAAACAGCCTCTTGAACTTGGAACACCCTGATTCACTTCTGCTCTAACTCGGGACTCACATAATACCTAAAATGAATTTTCTGAGCCTCCTACTCAAATGAGATTGTACTTTTTATTTTGTATGAATTATAATGCAGTTTTTACATATGAAAAGGCAGTATGGTACAAGAGCTCTGCCCTGCTCCAAGCCATTTAAATGCCAATTCTGGTATGGGACTAAAGCAGCTAGCAAGAAATCACTTTTGATTTGCTCATTGCACTTTTGAAAATAAGTGAAAGCAAAATTTTCAGGATGAGTTGTTTTTAGAATTTAAGATTATAATATATGTGGGACATAATTTCATGCCCTGCACCCAAGAACCTTAGCATCTAAATGTTTTCAAGAAATAGAACATAATTTGCATAATCAACTGCTTTTCCTTATTTGTAATAAATCTACATTTTACTTGTGGCTACAGTAATTTCACAATTTCAGTATCATAGCCAAAATAGATGGGAATACTTCAGATAGGACAAAATAGATATTTGAGTTATAAATTTAGGTTCTACTGTGACTTGAGGTAACAATGCAAACCAATTTAAGAAACACAGCAGTAGGCTATACTATCTTAACAACAGTATTGTTGTGACATATACAGATAGTACAAATACTCAATTGCTTTTGATGTAAATTATTTTCAATATTTAAAGAGTTTGGATTAAATATAAAAGTTTCTAATTCACATGCATAAGACACATGATAAGAAACTTACAAAGTTGTGACAAGGTAGCTGACATCTATCTTTACCATTTCATGTATTTTAATTTTCTCTTTTAAAAGTGTGATTTGAGTTTTTAATAAATCCACCCATTTCTGATAAGTCTTTAACACATGATTCTGTTTTTCTAGCTGCTGTTGCTGAGTGAGGCCTTGCTGCTTAATGAGAACCAGCTCTTCAGCTTAGCTACTGATAGTGCTCTTCTGCAATGTCGCACTGGCCTGTAAGTTGAAAACAGAAACAGCAAGAACCTTTAACATACTGAACATTAAACTGACTATTTAGGAACAAACGGCTGGAGTCTTATTCTGATGACACTGGTTCTCTCTGACCTCTCTTTATTAAGGGGTTTGAGATCAGCTGCTGCTATGTCTGGATGGACTGAGCCATAAATTATCTTTCAAATGATAGTTCAGAGAAAGCAGGTCTAGTGAGGCCACAATGCCAGGAGAAGTGGGAGCAGAACATACTGCTGCATCCTATTGACTTTTCAGACTCCTCTTACAATCTCCTTCAAAGTCTTGATTTTATTTCTGCCCTTAAACCAGAACTCTCTGGCTTAAGACTGAAAAGGTCCAATGCAACTACAGAGTGGTGTCTGCAAATATATACATTCAGTCCATCTTGGTAAGATTTTGTAGAATTTAAAAACTGAAATACAGATGTTAAATAATGGCAGGAAACCAGTCATCAGATAGGAATTATAATTCCTGGGTATGTTATGCAGTGGTGGCATCATATGTCTTTAATCCCAGGACTCAGGAGTCAGAGGCAGGTGGATCTCTGTGAGGAAGCCAGCCTGCTCTACATAATTTGCTTCGAGAAAAGGCTCAGGAGCTACACAGAGAAACTCTGCCTCAAACAAAAAATTTTTGTTTACTAATATCAACAAATATTTATCAGTATCTTCTGTATGCTAAAGCAGTATATTAAAGTACTTCTTTTAGTACACTAAAAGCAGTAAATGACTTTATAGTAGGTGTTGATTTGTCCTGGATTGTGAAAAAGTATATAACTAATTGCTCAAAAACCAATAAACTTTGTTGTACTCACAATACTTACATGCTTGAATTGAATTTGTAATTTCTCACTTTGTTCTCTGAATTGGATAAATTCTACCATCATTTCATCTGTCTTTTATCTTGATGGCTGCAAATGAGCAGATAGCTGAGTAATGATGCTGTCCCATTGTTTAATGGCAGCTTCAAATGCTTCTATCTTACAGGAGTGATTGAGTGATTTCACTCTAGCTACTTGACACAGTTAAATTATGAAAGTCTGAATATTGCAGCTGTGATTCTGCAATCCTTGTTTTAAATGGGTTTGTTGATGCTATCCATGTACAAAAACAACAATTATGTAACGACACAGGTTGCCAATGTAAGCCCCTTGTATAAAGACCACACATGCACACATGCATACCATTCACATGTGTAACAAAGCAAAGCCACAGTGGGTGAATATACGCTCAGCAAGATTTCAGGTCCTCAGGTGGCCCTCATTCCTTCCAGTTGTTGAGTTAGTTCTTCAATATCATGCTGTTTTCCAGCCAATTTATTTTCCATCATCTTGACGTGGGTGTGACTTCACTGAGCTCCTTGATCAGAATGTGAATTTTCAAGTTCAAATACTTCTTCCTCAATCGATAGGCAGATTTTAGTAATTCAGTACTAGGGAGCGGGATGAAACATAAAATTCCATAGCTAAATCCATTTTAAAACATTCCTACCTCCTGCAAGTTCATTAGTAGAGAAACCTGCTTTGTTAGTAATAAGATATATATGGTAAAAGCATAAACAGGATTTCTGCACTATAAAAAGGAGATAAGTGGCTTTGTTAATTTTCAAAAAAAAAAAAAAAATTAGTCATACATGCAAGAAAGCCTTGTTAGTAAGCTGGGTAACTTTCTACAGTTGAAAACTTTAGTATCATATGTAGTTTAAATACTATATATATATACTTAATAAATGTACCTTAATACATTTATAAATGTCCTTAAAAATATATCTGAAATAAAATGAGACTTTGCTGATTTTGTCACAAAACAGCAGCCATGTATCTGTTGAAATCGATTTCTTGATTTATTTGTTATGATCTTAAACTGAATGTAATTTACCTGACAACAATATTTCAGTGAGCAAGGGGACCTCAAATTCAGCTACACTCACTGGCCAGGTAGCCTTTCGGATCGTCTGTCTCTGCCTCCCCAGTACTGGAACCATGCACGCACACATTTTCATTCATTCTTTGTATGTGGGTCCTAGGGATACATGTTCATGCTTGCATGGCAAGCACTTTACTCCTCAAAAGACATATAATGAATCAAATGTTCATCATTCCTCAAATACCTGTGTGCTTACAATATATCTTGTTCTCTTCCAATTACCACTAATTACCCTCATATTGCTTCTCCATATAAAGGGTAATAGGACAGGCTATGAAGTATGATGCCTTTCAGTGTATGTATGTGTTATCAGAGTTCAATGACAGGTGTGTTTTTCAATCACTCTCCAACTTAATATTTTGAGATAGGAAGCTGAAACTGGAACCTAGAACCCACTGGTTCAGCAAGACTGGCTGAGACAAAGCCCCAGGGAACCTCCCCATTGCTGTGATTACAGAAACTAACAATCACACCTGGATTTACCCTGCGTGATGAGGAACCAAATCCAGGACCTCATGCTTGAACAGCAATCACTTTAGAGCTACACCATCTCCTCAACCCCTGAAAAGGCTTTTTCATCACCTCTTTGGCTTTCCCCTCCTCTATATCTGTCTGCTATTCTCTAAGATGAAAGAAAGATCACTTTGATAGTCTAGCCAGCAGGCACAGAGAAGGAGTCCCCAGTGGATGCATCTTCTGTACACTGTTCATTATTGAGTTTTGTGGTCACAATTGATTTCTATGCTGCCAGAGAGCATAGGAAAGGCTGAAACCAAATTGTGTAATCACAGAAATGTTTGCACCAATATAAAGAACTTCCATAAATGCTTTAGTGCCACACATTGCAATGGTTGCAAAACTCTTTAGGATGTTTACCTTGGTCACAGCAATGCCCATCTATCTCCTCCAAGTTCAGAGGACTGATGGCTGGAAATGAGTCAGTACTTTACCATGCTTCAAACAGGAAAAACCTGCCAGTATCTATTGATAGCAACCCTGACTAAAGCATCAGAATCATTAGAGCTCAATCAGTGAAGGACAGTTTTAGGTTGTAATGCAACAGAAATAAGGATCAAACATGTAAAATGGGCAATACTCTAAGATCTCCACTCATGCATTGCTGCATTCACTGGCTCAGGCATACCGAAAGGGCTCCAAGAACTTTGATTTATTAACATGCAACAACCTTCTTTATCCTTTCTTACTGACTCTGATTAAAGTGCACTTCATCAGATAAGAGTATACCTACTCCTGCAGTTTTTAAGCTTCCTGTTAACCTGGGATATGGATTATGATATATTCCCTTTCAGTCCAATGTGTTTTTGCCACTGAGATATATTTCTAACAAACAAGAAACAGTTTTCTTTTGTTTATTATATTCAGCCAGCAAATTTTGTCTTTCAATTGGAAAGTGGAGGGTTTTTTTTTTTTTTTTTTTTTTTTTAACATTAGTGCTATTATTGTCAACACTTTCCTGATTCTTCTAACTCGGCTGATTGCTTTTTTGTTTCAAGCTTTCTTGGTTTGGTTTAGTTTTTGCACCCCCATCCCCAAATTCCATGTTAGGGGTTTGTTGATTTGCCAAGGAAAACAGAGGTTTACTTCCTGTATCATTCTCAGGATGGCAGCTGTTCTGACTAGAAACAAGGTCTCTCCCTGCCCCGAACTCACAAAGTAAGTGAGACTAGGTGGCCACTGATCCCCAGGAACCTTTCTGTCTCCCTAGTTGTGGGTTTATGAGTGTAAGACACCATTCTCAGCCTTCAATAGGATTTCTAGGAATTGAACTCTGGTCTCCGGCCAGTGATGTTCTTTTCTAAATCTGTGACATAATCCCTCTATATGACAATTAAGTACACATTGTATATTAAATTCTGGCACCAAAAATAAACAGATTAGCTAGGTTGTGATGCATGGCTTTAATCCCAGCACTAGGGAGATAGAGGCAAGTGGATCTCTGTGAGTGCAAGGCCAGCATGGTATTCAGAGCAAGTTCCAGCTAAGCCAGGAACACAGAGAGAATTCCTGTCTCAAAACAACCAACCCCTGCTACAAGCTGCAAGATCACACAGAAATCATACAGCCATAATATCATGACACAACCCAGGATAATTTCATCCAATTCTGTTAGATTAAACCAATACCAACGTTGTATTTGGTGTTACAGTCTTATGAAGAAAAGTGGCTGTTTCTTGCTATAGATTCTTGCTATAACTTATTCCTTTCTGTAAAACACTTGGATGTACTTCCCACAGTTTGACACTGTCTGATCATTTACTGGGAACAATTTCTCACATGCTTTTGTGTAAGGAGTTGGGTTTTTCCGCCCACCGCTGGTCTTGTCCCACAGCTGCGCCAGCCCCAATTAGCACACAGAGACTCTGGATTAGATATAATTCTGTTGGCCCGGTACTAATTTCTTATCGGCTAGCTCTGTCTTAAATATTAATCCATTTCTGCTGATCTATATATTTCTCTTACCAGGGAGCCAGCTGGCATTCTGCTTTCTCCAGACTCTCCATCTTGGCTCCTCCATACTACTCCCCCTTTCCTACTTGTCTCCTAGTCCCTCCTATCTTCCTATCCTATTGGCTAACAGTGGTTTCTTCATTAACCAGTATGAAAAACATATACAAAATGACATCTCCCATCACTTTTGAAGTTTGCTGATTACATTCCTTAGCTTTGTGAGACCAGTTTATCATAAACAGGTTCTTGTTTCCTTCTCCATTGTAATTGTAGAGACCTGCCTTCCTGCAATTATCATTATGAAGGGCATTTGGTCAGTATTTAGAGCCCAGGAAAACGCAATCCATCTAAGATATTCCCAGATATACAAGGACACAGAGTTACTACACCTCAAACCTGTTGTTACATAGATGCCTAGATGGATAGAAAAAATAAACATGTCCTGGTTTTACCTTACTGGCAGGTAGAGAAGCAATAACCTAAATTAACCCCAGAGTAAAAGATTCTCAAACTGCTTGTTTTATTAACTCAAGATTTTAGCTCAGAGATTTATTTACTACCCCCTCCTATTTCCCCTAGGAAAATGAGTACATCCTCAGGGAAAAGTAAACATTCCTGAAGGCCTTTGCTGCCATTGAGCCAGAGTACTAGAAGGTGCCAGGTTCTGTTTTTGTGCTAAGTCAACTTACACCCTCCCCTTCACTTAAAACCCTAAGCAACTTGTGCTAATAGGTTTCAGTTTATTTCTCTCTGTGTAAATCTTAACTGATGTTTTGACCCTGAGAAACTGAAGACTAATATTGTATTGCAAAAAGAATTATTATTGCAAACACATGTATACATGTACTCTAAGAACTGGGGACAGAAGGAGGAGGAGGTAAAGAAGAAGAAAAAGAAGAGGAGGAGAGTGAGGAAGAGGAAGAGGAGGAAGAGGAGGAAGAAGAGACAGAGGAGGAGGAGAAAAAGAAGAAGGAAATTAACAAGAAAAAAACCCTCTTATAAAAGTCCTTACAACCAAGATCACTTGTGGCACACTCAAGCCACTGGGGAGGCAGCTGTCACAGGACAACACACACACACACACACACACACACACACACACAAAAAAAAAAAAAAAAAAAAAAAAAAAACCCTAAATGCAGCAGGCTTGTTATCATAGCATGGGTGTCCCTGAGAATGAAGAAATCACTAAACACCCACTCAGAAAGCTCAAAGTGCGAACCACTAACAAATCTCCATTCAGAAAGTTTAAGGGCTGGGGCTTCAGAGCAATTCCATAGCAGTTTATGGTTGGGCTAAGAGAGGATTTTGTATGGCACAAGGCAGGATGAAACCTAGGAGTATTAGACATCAGGTCTCCTGCTGCAGGCATGGGGTGGTTCTTCCCAGCCCCAGCCCCTGCACCATGGCCCCGCCTCTCTCCAACCCCCACCCCCACCCAGCCCCAGGATAACCGCCTCCTATCATGGCCAGACAACTGTGCTTCTACCTTTGACCTGCCATACACAATCTTCCTCAGTATCTTCTCATCCTCAATCGCATCTGCTGGCCAGGCGGGGACACTGTAGAGAGAAAAGATCTATTATTAAAGCACAAGTGGACAGAGCTCCAGGACCGCCCAGGACAAGGCTAGGTTCTTGCCAACTGCTCCAGCCTTCCTCAAAGGTGCAGCCATCTTCCTTCCCACAGACACACAAGGGGAGGGCAAGCAGGCCAGCACCTGTGAGCCTGGCTTGGCAGGTGCTCCACAGGCCTTGGAGTTGGAGATTCTACCACACCACAGTGAGTTTCCAAATTTAAAATCAGCAGCTGCCTCCAGACTACAAGCCATAGTGGGGAGTGAGGTGGTGAGGGTGGGACTGCCAGGCTATGGTCTATCAACCAAGGCTGAGGCAGAACCCTGAGGACACCCTACTCCTTCCTTACCCCCACCCCAAGTCCCTCCTCCTAGTCCCAGCAGCTTCCTACCCACCCAGGTTCTCCTATAAGGAGAATAAATCCTGCTGCCCCAGGCTTCTCCCAGCTCTTTGTTCCCTGAAGCTAGGCAGAGACTCTCTTCCCCAGGGGCTTCTCCTGGTAACCTTGCTCCTGAAGGAGCTCAAATTAGGAATATAAATTGGGAATAAAGTCCATCTACATGAACTTCCCAGCATTCCCTTAAAACTGCTAGGTTTCTTCTGTGACTTTATCTGCAGTTTTAGCACAAGCTGTTTCATATTTCTGACACTACCTGGCTTGTGGAAACAACCAGACCTTTGTCAGTTCTATTTCTTTACTGAAATGACAAATATGGAATTTTGTGCCCAGTGGACTTGTTAGACCGAGTTGTGCCCTGCTTGTAAGTTAATATTACTGTCTTCCTCCCCCATCTGCTGTAGCAAATCCTTCCTGGAGTGTGTCTCAGCTTGAATGTTTCTTTGTATTAACATATGAACTGAAAAAATTAGCATATAAAAACTAAAGTAAATTTAATCATAAAAGTGGTGTTTGGTGGACAGACATATGAAAAAGGGGAAACTAAAAAAAAACCTTACATTTGTCACAGGTGTTTTCAGCACCTGTAATTTAGAGATGCCTATATTTCAACTATAATTGTGCCAACATAAATCAAGTCTATATTGCCCTGTAATCACAGCAGGGATTGGGAATGTGAGGTTAGACAATCTTGATAGCAATAAAAGGCATTGAAAGAGTAGGGATGGGCAAAGGAGTGATTTTCTCAGTCACCTTATATAGATATAAATCTAGAATGAAGTGTATAAACTGCCTGTATTGAATGGCTATCTGATGATTCTGATCGCCTAGGATGCAGAAGTCCAGGATATCTATAGATTTACTATTTGCTAGTGGACACAACTTCCTCTGTGGCTCAGCTGATCAACTCTTGCAATTTGTAACTAAAGATGTTCATGATCACCTGCTAAAGTTGAAAGATTATTTCTGCATTTTGCATTAGTAATCATCACTCATATGCCTGTCTGTTTCACATATCAAGGATACACATACTGCACATTGTTGGCTGTGTGATGACATCTATTAGAAGGTCACGTCTGTGGAATTAGTGCTGTTATTATGACATCTGCTCAATTGCAACATCATGTCACATACCTCATTTATTCCTATAGGGAATTTTTCACTAAGGTCCCCTGCTGAGACGATAGTATTTCAGCTAAGTCTTAAAAAGAAGAGGTGGTAAGGTGTATGTGTGAATGAAGTCAGCAACAGATCCACAGTACAGTGTGAGGATGTCCTAAAGGGAGGGCCCCACACAAAGGTGGCTAATTAAAACGGGATGGATGAGAGGGAGATTAACCATGAAATCACAGAGGAAAGAGGAAGCCAGACTGATTTCTGGGAACTGTGCCCATTTCTCTGAAAGAGACCAGAAGCCATTGGGAAAGTCTCATGGTCTACGCTGTTACTACTTAGAGAAGCCACAGTAAAGGGTCAGTTTGGCTGTCATTTTGTTAAGAATCTCTTTTACATTGGGTCACCTGATTACCTGGACCTGGTATGTCTACCTACAAAATTAGTCACACCTAAAGAACCTTCTAGTGACCTAACTACTCATTCCCCTCCAGAGCAAAAGGCACAAAGACTAATTAATTCAGCCTACCTTTATATAATAATCATTTAGAGTGTTCCTCAAAAGGCTAGTCATCACCAGAAGCTTCAATGTACTCTGCATCCAGCACAGCTCAACTGTGCCCCTGGGTCTGGGTATTTATCCCTCACACTGAGGTTACTTCTTTAAGTCATGTTGCTATCAACACGTCCTGCCCATGGATGCCTCTTGAGCTAGGTGTCCCAGGCTTGTTGCTGTGCCTGTTCAATGTTACTATCCCTGGGAGGCAAACTCTGGTCCTCACTCTTGTGTGGCAGTCATTTTCCCCACTGAACCACCACCCCAGCACCTACAGTGGAGTTTCAAAGGATTAAATATATATTTACAAAATGTCTTCAATAAAATAGGACAGCTTTAATTTAAGTTTCAAAATAAAAGTAGTTTAAAAATAAAGTCATAAAGCAGACCTATAATTGGTCAAAGTGGCATAAAACCTAAATGAAATCGGAGAAACTTAAGGTGGTGCTACTATTACAAAAAGATGAAATCATAGGCCAATAGTCCAAGACACTGCAGTTAATTACTAACTGAATATATGAACACAAAATTCAGGTCTTCCAGGATGTTTATACTACTAAAAAGTCACAGCATATACACTCTGCTCCCAAATAGTTGTGACAAAAGCCCATGTAGACTTTATGTTCAGAATCAAATACATGTATTCTAAATAGAAATATTTTGTGCCACTCTTGCTGCTAAAACTGCTGGATGGGGCTGGTGGTTTCGAGAGAAATAAATCTTGCTGGTGTAGAAGTGTTCAAACTAATATAAAGATTAGATACTCAAAGAAGATGCACCGCTCCTTAGTTAGACCAGCACAAAATTCAAACCATTAGGTTCTGATTTGAAAAGGAATGTACAAACTGAATAACTTCCTCTCTTTTTTGGAAATCAACACATCTTATGAATTAAGAGAATTCCAGACATTAGACTTTAGGGTCATTTTGGTTTCCCATGAAACCTGGCTGTTATATTCTCTTCTTTCTTGGAAATACATTAACTCTATAGTTACAAAGATAACATATTTGGATAGCTTACATCACACCACAAGCTAGCACAAATCCTCCATTGCCAAATGTGATCAGGATGTGTTTCCTTCATTGTGTTTAAGGAATCTAATGAATTGATCTCACATATACTACATGGCCTTTTTAATAACAGGAAAAATAATATAAATTATACCTACATACTTTCATCTATATCTTAAGCATTGTGAAGGTCTATAAATATTTTGTTTTAAAAATCCAAATTAAAAGAAACAAATGAGCCAGTGGTGGTGGTGAAGCCTCTAATCCAACACTTGGCAGGCAGAGGCAGACAGAGCTTGAGGCCTACCTGATCTACACAGAGTTTCAGGACAATCTCCAAAGCTACACATAGAAACCCTGTCTCAGAAAACCAGAATAAAGATGAAACAAATGAATGGAACTGTATACTAATAAACTGGCATAAAGATACTGGGAAAAATCAAGGTGAAATTTTAGAACTTCTAACAAAAATATCTGATATAACCCCAAAAACAATAGATAGTTACAAGACTGATGGGGAAATTTAATAGTCTGCTGCATCTGAGTCCCTGGTTAGACTTACCATCAGTCAGGAGTATGCAAGCATCATATGCCTCACTAATGACACAATACAAACTGCAAACTACAGCAGCACCATGTATGCAATTTCCATGTCTTAAAAGGCGAACTGGTCTGTTCCTGGTGGTACATCCTGGAACTCCAGACACTAAGGGGATGAGATGGGAGCACCATGAATTCTAGCCAGCACAGAAGGATCGAACACTTGCACCTTGTCTGCTTTTCTCAAGTTCACAGATTGGATATCTCATTATACTCTGGTTTGATCCCCCATTCTCCTATCTCTCTCTCTCTCTCTCTCTCTCTCTCTCTCTCTCTCTCTCTCTCTCTCTCTCTCTCTCTCTCTCTCTCTCTCTCTCTCTCTCTCTCTCTGGGTAAAGAATAGAGAAAGACATCAAGGATACCTTGATAGAGGGAGTCATTTCTGTGTTTACAAGAAGCCTGGCAGTAGGGGAAGTCCCAGTAATTCATAAGGATGACCCTAACTTAGAATGTAAGCAATAATGGAGAGGCTATCTTAAATGTCCTATAATGAGATTGATGACTACCTTAAATGCTATCATAGAGCCTTCACCCAGTAGCTGATGGAAGCAGAAGCAGAGATTCACAGCTAAACACTGAGCCAAACTCCTGGAGTCCAGTTGTAGAGAGGGAGGAGTAATGAGCAAATGAGTCAAGAGGAAGTTTGGGGAAACCCACAGAAATGGCTGACGTGAGCAAGTGGGAACACCCTGATTGCAGACTTATACTGGGGGAACCTGGAAGAACAAAGTAAGCACCCTAACATGGGTGCCAGTCAGGGGGCTTGGGTGGTTCATGGGGCTGTTGGTAGTGGATCTAGTATGTATCCATAGTTCTTTTGGCTTTTGAGGGCCAGTGGTCAAGGAACCAACCCCAGCCTGCCTCAGAGGAGAGCCACTGAGCTGGCATGTGCTGAGGTAATATGGTCACTCTTCAAAGGTCCACTACATCACTCTGGTAAACCCAGAATGGATGCGAGAAAATACTTAAAAGGCATGCTTTTACTATCTGTCTAGGCCTGCTGTCATTTAGGTCCATTGAGGCTCAGTTATCCCCCACAAGGTCAACATGGTGGCATGAAAGATAGAAAGGCTGGGCTGCAGGAACAGCTCAGTTCAGAAAATAATGATGGTTGTGGAATTAAAAAGTGAACTCTCAGGGATACAGCTAGAGCTGGAAACCACACTGAAGGCCCAGCATGAGCTCCTAAAGGAACTGGAAATATTCCGGTGTGCCTCTCTACTTTAGGATGAGCATCAGAGAAGGAATTGCCCTGGCTTGTCAAAATTGTTATGCACATAGCACATACAGCAGCAGCAAGAATGGAATTTAAATAGGAGAAGAATGAGTAGAACAATGAAAATGATTTTTTTTCCAAATTCAAAATGCAATTATTTTGTCCTCTGCTATGATTACTGTTCCAGGCAGCATTTATTAGATAGGATTTTGCCCTTGATCTTGCCAATGACTAACTATTATTAATGTGTAATCTCATACCTTGGGAAACGAGTAACTGGCAGGTTTTGGAATTGAACACGCATGGGAAAGATTATGTTACTGATGTAAATACTGAGATATTCTGCTTCAAAGAGGCATGATGCAAGTGCACATATTTTTACGTTGGACACTGATTTCACACACACACACACACACACACACTCATACACACACACACACACTCATACACACACACACACTCACATGATTTCTATGTGCAGGAAAAGATAAAAGGTGTTAGTATTCTCTATTTGGTAGTGAATTGGGTTATCATTTACAATAGTAAATAAATTGAATTGTTAGAAATAGAAATTCATTTGAAGTGAAGCAGCCTTGCCTTGACACACTGTAGTGACAGTTTATAATATGCCTCAATATAGGAGTGCAAACTCCTTTTTATCATGACGCTGTTCATCCAAATAATGTTCAGTTCATGTCTTTCCTTACTTAGATTAAAGGCAAATGAAATGTATTTGCTTAATGATACATAAGCAAGAGAACAGAAGAAAGCCCAAGAACTCCAGTATGCCTTGGCAGCAGAAAAAGCCAAGTCAGGCCATGACAAAGAACAGGAAAAACAACTTAAGGTAGTGTCTTTAAGTAGCTTGGAGTACTGTAAGTTATACTCTTCTCCACCCAGTTGTCAGCTTTCTCCTTTTTAAAGGTGTAACTTGTTCACTCTGTGTTGAATACTGTTGCAATTTATCTAGGCCATAGTACATAGAGAAGTTAATGTTGTGACACTGTGTGTGTTTCCTTCCCTGAAGTTGTTCCCACCAGGAATGGCAAAGTACATTCCCCACAGCTGGGTGCTGTGCAGTGCAGATCTCCCTTCTGCTTTCATTTCTGCCATCACAACTTGTGAGCATGTTGTGTGTTGTCAGTCATATCTTGTGCTGCACATTTTAGCTTTCCTGTATGATGCATGGGGCTTCCTGATAGAACTTTGTAGAGTCTAATTTTCATTTTCCAGGTGTTTTCTTTTTTAGCATCTTGTTTTCTCTCTAAGTGTGTCACTTCAGGCACTCACAATGTTAGACACCTATGCTGGATAGTTCTTTTTTCTTTGTGGTTGTTGTTTTTGTTTTTCTAATACAAGTTCTCAACCTAGTCCAGACTGCCATTCTTTGCTTTCCAAGGCTCCCATTGAACTGCACTAGTGTAAGGCACATGGCAAAGCTTGCTTTTCTTACCAAGACACAAAATATTTTTTTTTCTTGAAGGAACTTGTGGTAGATTGTTATACACATTTGACTGCTTTGTCAGAAAAAGTTGAGACTGACTTTTGAAAATTCAGTTTTTCAGACTGAATTTTATTTGTCTTTTACCAATACAATTGACCCATCTTTCTCCGCTCATTTTTTCGACTGACTGAGTGTTAAAACCATGAGTGACAGATCATCTATCATGATCCAGATAACACTGAACTTTTACTGCCTTTTTATTCTCACAATAACTAGGATATTAAAATAATATTTGCCTTTGGTGGAGGTGTGGTGAATGGAGGTGTGGTGAATATTTGTGTGTTTGTATGGTGTGTGTGTGTGTGTGTGTGTGTGTGTGTGTAATTTTGAACCTGAAATGATCTTGTCCTTGATCATTTTTCTTTTTATTTCTTTCTTTCTTTCTTTCTTTTTTTTTTTTTGATGAAGATTCTGAATTTGCTTGATGGGTCATAGAAGAAATATTAAGATGGAGACTTACTGTAATAACCATAATGAGAATGGCCAGGACCCCTCAGGAAAGTCATGGCTAGATTTCCCTACCTGGGGCCCAGTTTTAGAAAGGATACATTAAGGTATAAAAGTAAAAACTGTCATGGTAAATGTAGGAAAATTGTTACACAGTTGCAACTGTTAAACATGCAACTCTAATTCTAATTATGTTTTTCATTTTCATTTAACAATAGAAGTTTTAAATGTTAGAATTTGCATTTCTTTGTTGGCTTTAAACATAACAGAGTGTTTTATAAAGGTCATTGGTATGAATTATATAAGTCAGTTTATGAAAGCATTTTGAAACTCTACTCTGCCTTGATCTGGGTTTGTATGTATACATCTAGTTCAGTATTGGACCACTTTAAATCACTTTAAGATAATTTTTGTGGCTTCTCATCTAGACAGTTTTAAACATAAGTATACTTATATTTAAAGGAAAGAGGAGTAGGAAAGAGGAGAGGAGATAGAGAGAGGTAGAGGGATGCAGAAAAGACAGAAGAGAGAGGGGAGGAGATGGAGACAGATAATAGAGTGATTTGAGAGTGAGGGAAAGAGAGAGAGGAGAGAGAAACACACAGAGGGATAAATATGTCACCCCCTGAGGAACATGCCTGTTGAGTACATTTCTGGGAAGGGGATCTTTGTAAAATGAAATATTTCATAAATCTAAGAGTAAATCTTTGTATAATGCTCGACTGTGTTTGACCTATGCCTTTTATTAGTTGAACTTCATACCATTATCTAATATGCTTAACATAAGATACAGCGATTTGTAGATTAGCAGTTGAAAGCACCATTAGCTCAGCATTTCAGCTTCTATAAGGAGAGAGGAGGCATCACTAAACTGGTGTCTGTCTCCACTGTCTTCATGTCATGGACTGCACTGTACCAAATGCACCAACATATTCCATTTCTGGGCAGCTTTCATTATTAATTCTTTTAATAATATGTCGAGAGATTGCCCTAATCACAATCTTGACTCTTCACCATCGGTATTAGTATTTTAGAATTTCTATAGCTAATATAACCTGGGTATTGAGAAACAATATTGTCCCCTTGCAGTACTGGAGGTCAGTTGTCTGAAATCAAAGTGTTGGAAGAGCCATACTCTTTCTGAAGATTTTGAAGCTTCCTTGACCCTTCCTTGTTGTAGAAGTTACTGGCAATGCTTAGCTTAAGGCAGCATCTCAATCCAGCCACTGCTCTGTCCTTGCTTGTTATTTGTTTATAAATATTTGTAAGCAATCTGAACTTTTTAAGTCTTTTGTTAATTCAGTTAGGATTCTTATTTGGGATTATTAAAAGATAATTAACTTTTTATTTAAGCAAGACTTGTCTTGCATATGGACCAATGTACATTTCTCCCTTAAATGTGGCTCCCACAAATAACTATTCAATGGACTTTGCAAGCATGGTGACAAGCCATGTTCAATTCTGTGTTTTCCTTAGCAAAAAATAAAAAATAAAAAAAAAAGAAAAAAAATATCCCCCCCATACTTTTTTTTTTGAGACAGCGTCTGACTATTATGGACTGGAACTCAATCTGTAGATCTGGTGGACTTCCAATTCATGGAGACAGGCTTGTATCTGCATCATGACTACTGCTGGAATTAAAAGCATGCACTACAAAGCTGGGCCTAGCCAAAATACTCAACTTAGTAAAACATTCATAGCCATTGTCTTTGCCTAGCCTCATGTCAAGAATGTCACACCTTTACTAAGCATTAATGAATTTTGTACTGATGATCTAGTAATGTCTTGAATTATTTTGATGGGAGAAAGGGATGAAGTTGGTGATTTGCAGAGTCTCCTCATACCCACATTTTAGTGTTATTGCAGCATTTTCTTAGCTTGCACTAATGAACTTTGCTGAGAACCAGGGAGCAATCAGATTATTTCTGGGCTTGGGGACTATCCCTTTGATTTCTTTCTTCATCCTTTTCTAGTAGTACACTGCCCTTGTTCCTGGACCTTTAGTCATGTGATCAAATTTCAAATCAATTTCAATCCTTCAGGGTAGTTCATGGTTAAGGTTGCTCTAGACTTAACTTCCCTGTGCATTTTATAATTTCTCAGCTTCTGTATTTGTAGATTTTGATTTCAGTACAGATGTTATTTTGGGTGTGTTAAATCCCCTTCTATTATCATTGTAGAGGACATCTGGAATTTTGACTGATTGGTTCAGTTCTCTTGGGAGTGATACCCTACTCATACCCAATTATACTGTCATATGATTTGAACCTTCTTATTAATGGGGAAAGTTTAGCAAACCTAATGACATTAAAACAGATTATAATAGTTTTGATAGGATGATTTTCCATAGAACTGTGTGGAAGCCAAGCTTTTGTATTATAAATTATTTCTGGGAAATAGTTGTAGTTGACAGAACTAGTACCTAGGTATTAACTTCAGAAGCAAACATTTCTCCAGGGTGACCAGTCCTGAAGAGTCTAGGTTTGCAAGTTTAAAATTCTTCAAAGACCTGGGGTTATTCATGTATGAGGGCCACTTATGTATATAAAGACCTGAGAGGGTAAGGAACAAACTCACTGCCAAAAGCTTTAGGTGAAATCAAACACTTTTTAGGTGTCCTTTGAAATTTTAACTTGAAGTACAACTAAAGGAAAATGGCTGAGACCTTGGACTAACTCTGATGACCACATTTCCTAAAACTAATGAATACCAAAGAGTGTATGTGGATATTACTGGTCCCACTTGATTATATTTTGGTGAATCCTTATGGGATTTGATTGTGACTTGTTCAAGGTTCATTGTGTCATGGTCATTTTAGTCAAACCTGTTATGGTGGGGACCTTATTGATAGAATTTCATATTTAGGGGGCTGACATCCATGTCTAGATTTTTGAGGAGGCTTCTTTGGGTATAAGAACACTAAATGAGAGAAAATCCGAACTAATCATGAGAATACCAATTCTAGAATTCAAAACACTTATGGATAGTTCTTACAAAGGCACAGTGAAACTGTTATGTAATTGGGGGAGATAGAAACCCACTACTGAATCGAGATGTGTACCATGAGCTAAGCTCTAGAACAACAGTGTATGTCCTTTCGCAAAGAGCCATTTTTTTCAGCCTCCATAACTCAAACTTGTTCTAAGAGGCTGACAACATTAAAAAGTCACCATGACTGCTCCTACAGCAAAGCAGTTGCCATAATGTTAATGTGATTCATGACTGGTCTGAAGGTTGCTTGGGTTAAACAAATGACTTCTTGAATAAAGGGCTAAACTGAATTTAGATAACTATAGTCTACAGTATGTAGTATTCACAGAAAGAGAATTCTTGCAAATGATAAGGAGCTGGAGACATGGCTTTGAATAGCACTGGCTGCTCTTCTGAGGACCTGGATTTTAATCCCAGCTCCCACATGGCAGCTCACAATAATCAGAAACTCGTTCTAAGTGATCTGACATCCTCTTCTGGCCTCTGCAGGTACCTGGCACACATGTGATACACAGACTGACATGGATGCAAACAATCACACACAGAATAAATAATAAAAAAAACATCAAGTTGGACATCTAGGACATAACTTAAGCTAAAATGACTCAGTGTTTGGGACAACAGTGAGTTAAGGAACACAGGAATTATTCCGTGATGAATGGACTCTGCCACTATATGAAGTATGACACTTTGTGGATAGTTCTGAAGGATAAAAGATGATTCTTACAAAGTCTATCTGTAAAAAATGTTCTCCTAAAAATTACATTTTTATCTCTGTGTATGGATGATATCTGACAGTGCAGAGCAGAGTGCAGACTGTGGGAATTGCTTCTCTCCTACCTTGTGGGTCATAGTGATTGAACTCAGGTACTCAGGTATGGAGGCCTAGTGCCTGCTGAGCCATTTCTCTAGCCCTTTAAATTCTACCTTTCTGGAATTTACAATACTGAACTTTTGAGGAGAGAAAGATGATGCTTACAGTGCTTTACCAGGGATGGCTTGGTAAATGACATGTAGAAAGATGGACGATCATCAATGGGGACAGTGGCTGTATTCCTTTTATAGGACAGGGCTTGCTGTGCCTTCTACACCTTACTGCTTTCCGCCATATGAGGAACAGGTGCTCCTGTGGGCCTCAACATCAGTGTACCTTGCAGTGCTCATCATGCTTCTTGTCGAATCCAATGAAGGCAGCACCAAACCATTCTGTCAGGGGTTGCTGGTAGAGCATAGGAGTAATAAAGAGATGATTCTCTGCTGGTGAGAGTTTAAGCTGAGACCAGCTGTGAACTTATACTCCGAGCTACAAGATTCGATTAACAGAAAGGAAAATGTTGAGGAGTTACAATTTCACACAGCGACCACAAAAAAAGTGGTTAAAATCCAGCACCTGTGTTATGAGTATGTTTTTCCCTGCTGCTCTGCTCCCATCGCTGCAACAGCCCCACATAACACACAAGATATAATTCTATTGGCCTGTTACTCATTTCTTATCGGCTGGCTCTGTCTTAAATATTAACACATTTCTATTAATCTAAGTATTTCCGTGTGGTTTCATTTTTTTCAGAGAGAGGCCTGCCTGAGCAATCTTTTCTTTCAGTCCACCATCTTGAATCCCTTCCCGACATCTTCCTCTCTCCTCCTAGTCTCCTGTTCCCAACTATCTTGTTTTCCTATTGCCCAACTGTATTCATTAACAACTAAGCGAAACATATTTACAGAATGACATCTCCCATCACACCTAACTGTGAAGTAGACCCAAGTCGTCTTTGCAGTGCCTCCATAGGGGAGATATAATCTATCAGAGTTCTGCCAGGATTGTAATGCTCGAGTTGAGGGGAGGTCAGGGAGGCAGCATTTAAATCAGCTAGAATCTCTGGACACCTATGGGATGGAGTATGTTCAGAAATCCATTTTGTAAGAAACAACACCACTAAGTTTCCAGCCTGCCCCTTCTCTGATCTTTCCAATGTGTGTTCTACACTCCCAGACGTCTAAACAGAGGACAAGGAAGTAACTCATCAATAGAAAACTCAGAGATGCCGTTGTCAGAAGAATGCCCAGTACCAATCTTGCAGAGGTGCTCAGTAAATGACTGATGTGTGGAAATCATCATTTCATTCAAGTACAATTTTTTTAATAGTGGATGATATTTAATGCTTTTCTAGGGTCTAACTACAGCATATATTTATAGCTATAGCATATGTTTCCTATGCCATTAGAAACTGTTAGAACTGAAAAAGGAGCTCTGATTCTAAGCTTTAAGCCAGAGAAACTACGTATAACTAGGGATGTCCAGCTCTCATAATTCAATGTACTCTAAGTCCTAACAGTGTCCACTCCTCTCTGAAACATTACTATATCTACTCCAGCCAAGTTCAATAATTTGTTACTTATTCAATAGTAATGGAACATATGAGAAAGGAAGGTCAAGATCATGAAGGAAAAACTTACAGAGAGACACCTGAACCAAGCACATGGAATTTCAAGTACTCTTGACATACAACTGGGGAGACCCCAGGGGACTGAACTAGAGACCCTCTGCATGTGGGAGACTGTAGTGAAGCTTGGAAAATCAGAGGGGCTCCTGGCAGTAGGACCACAATACAAACCTGATACATGAGATAGCTTGTTGGAGCCCATTCTGCATTGTGGGATGCCATGTTCAGTCTTAATGCATGGGAGAGTGCCTGGGCCTACCCCAAATTATTTTGCCAGACTATCTTGACTCCTCATGGGAGCCATTACCTGTGAGGAGGAGGGGATATGGGGTGTGCTAGGGAGAAGGTGAGGGGTATAGGAATAGGGATGGGAGGAAGAACTGTGGTTGGAATGTAAATTGAAATAAAAAAAATAGAACAAAAATATTCTGACTGCCTATTTCAGTGTCCAGTTTAAGGAGGGTCAAAATACAACAAACCCATTGCAGGGGAAAAAAGGGAGGGATGTGCCAGACTTCTTGGCACACACCTTTAATCTCAGCACTTGTTAAGCAGAGGCAGGATAATATCTGTGAGTTTGATACCAGCTTGGTCTACAGAGTGAGTTCCAATGAACTAGTGACACCCCATTTCAAATAACTTGTAAAGTGGGGAGATGTGTGCTTGACAGGAACTCCCTTACTTCATGGAGACTTCTGGAATTTCTGTACATTACAGGCTAACTCCTGTCACATCAGAAGTCCAGGTAGTCTATCAGTTCCATGTATTCTATTCTCACCTAGTAGACAGGGAGCTGCCATTAGGCAGTGCTGTCTTCATTCATGTTTCCACAGTGCTTACCTCCTACCTTATCCCATACAAGGTGAAGGAGGGAATGAGAAGCGAAAAACCTACAGTGAGGACTGGAAGAGGCAGGCAGGTCAGAAGCCAGCACTAAGATGAAGCCTAGCTCCTCTGTAGAGCTGCAGGAGCAAACAGAGTCTGAGCTTCCCTGAGCTTGTCACCTCTTCTGCTTCATCTGTGACCTATGTTCTTTGACCGCTATCCCTGAATAGCTTCCAATTAAAAATCTCTGCCTTATTTTAACAAAGAAAATTAAGTAAGAGCTGGAGAGATAGCTTTCTGCTTAAAATTACTGGTTGTTCTTCCAGAGGAGCCCCATCTTATTCCAGCACCTGTATTGTGACTCAAAATGGACTCTAACCCAAGTCCCAGGGGATCTGACAGTCTCTTCTAGGCAACATGTGGTACACAGACATACAGGAGTTACAACATGAATATAAATAAATGTTTTGAAAAGTAATAAAGAAAAGAAAAGGAAAACCAGCTACCTCTTTGAAGTTGTTTGAGATATCAGCTGTTTTCAGAATTGATTTTTTTCTTATTTTACATATGGATCCCAATTCCCATTTTCTTTTTCCCTTTCTCTCTCCCATGCCCCCTGACTCCCCTATCCCATCCCCCTCCCCCAATTTGCAGGGTGAGTGATGCCTTCCTGGAAGGAACAAAAACATCTCTTATGTCATTTGGAGTAGGGCCTAGGCCCTCCCTCCTGTGTCTAGGCTAAGAAGTGCCCTTCAATGAGTGTGCTTCTTAAATCCTTTCATGTATCAGGGATACATCCTGGTTCCACTGTCAGAGGTCACTTAGACTGCCAAGGCATTCTAAGTGAGAACCATCTTCAGGGGGTCTGAGCTGGTCTAATGCTGCATTTCCAGCTATCAGTCTGGGGTTCTGATAGCTCCTACTTGTTCAGGTCAGCTGTCTCTGTGGGTTTCTATAGTCTTCTCTTGCCTCCATTTTTTTCCCACTCCTCCCTCTCAGCAACCAGATTCCAGGACTTCAGCTCAGTGTTTAGCTGTGGGTATCTGCTTCTCTTTCCATCAGCTCCTAGATGAGGGCTCTGTGATGGCAGGTAAGCTAGTCAGCAATTTCATTACCAGGGAAGGGCATTTAAGGTAGCCTTTCCACTGTTGCATAGATTGCTACTTGGGGTCTTTCTTGTAGGTCTCTGAAAATTTCTCTAGAGTCAGTTTTCTCTTCAAACCTATAATATTTCCCCTCTGTTATGGAATCTGTCTTTTTTATTTTTGCTCTCCTCCATTCCTCCCCTTACACAATCTTCCTTGTCACACATGTTCTCCTCTTCTCCCCTTGTCTTTCTCCTAAATCTTTCCTCACCCACTGCCTCCCACTCCCAATATTCTCAGGAGATCTTTTCTGTTTCCCCTTCTGGGGGGGGACCCTTGTAGGAATCTCTTAGGTTCCTCCTTTATCTTCTGTATGTAATAGGGCTACTGATTTTTTTTTTAGTTGAACTTGTATCCTGCTAGTTTGCTGAAGGTGTTTATCTGCTATAGGAGTTCCCTGGTTGAGTTTTTGGGTCACTTATGTAAACTATCATATCATCTGCAAATAGTGACAGTTTTACTTCTTCCTTTCCAATTATAGCCCCTTCATCCCCTGTTGTTGTCTTATTGCTTTAGCTAGAACTTCAAGTACAATGTTTAGGAGATATGGAGAGAATGGGCGGCCTTGTTTTGTTCATGCTTTTAGAGGAATTGCCTTAAGCTTCTCTCCATTCAGTTTGATGTTGACTGTTGGTTTACTATATGTTGCTTTTATTATGTTGAGATATGAACTGTAAGGAAAATAAGCAGTAGTTTTACACAGATGTCAAGCTGTGTCTGATAGACATTTAAGATTTTTTTATCAAACTTTCCAAGTTCTCATTATGTGGCTCTTATTTTTAATGAAACTATATAAATTAATTGATGAAATTACATGTAGAGGTGATATTCTGTGTAATGTTATCAGATGTACCACCTGATATATATAACATTTTATTTAGAAAAAAAGTACTCAGGGCTTTGCCACTCAGGTTCTCAGCCACAGTGAACAGTGTTTTCATGGTTTCAATGTGATCTATGTCCCTCAATCCAGGACAGCCACATCATCCAGATATGCTTGTAAAGCCAGGTATTTCTCAGTTCTGAAAGTGTTTAATAATGACATTCAAGCAGAGGTGCTTTTCATCGTTTGCAGTGGCCACAGCTCCCAGGATGTCAGCCTACAGCATCTTTTTGTCTTCTCCATCTTCTTCTAGAGTCTACAGCTCCCCAGCAATTGACAGCACAGATCAACACTCACCTTTTCTCCCCAGCCTCAACCACTTCACATTTCCTTTGAGTTTTAGATTTCAATCAGGGGGTCATTTTCGATCTCTCACTATGGCAGAACTTCTAGAACTCCTCCACATGGGTGGAGTGGGCCTGAAAATGGGCTCTGGGTCCCACACAGGTTTGGTCTAGCTTCTTTGGAACTGTCACTGCTCCTTGACCTCTGAGTGCTGGCTAGAGCCCTGGTCCTTTCTTCAGAGATGGTACTTGAGAGGCACTGGCAGTATGAAGGAAGGTCTTCTCTTTCCAGTACCAACTCATTTCATACTCTTGGCTTGCCATCTGTTTTCCTTGCAAGACATAGTCCTGCTAGGCCTGGAGGCTGCCTCCATCTCACCATTAGAACAACAATCACACAGCCAAATATGGGAAATACATCCAAACAAAGGATTCACATAAATGCAGGAGCATACAGGATATAGCTATATCTCTCCTTGCTGTGCAAATTAGACAGATCAATGATCTGGTATTCTCTGAATGCCGATGAAGATCACATTTCTGCTGCTAGACACTTGAAGAATGGACTTCCAGTGTGGCATACACTGTTCCAAGAGATTTATACAACGTATGATCCCTGTTACATGAGGAACTATCCAACAGCTATAGGACCTGGGATTGTGGGGATTACTGAACTCTGTTCCAAAGAAGGCCTGTTCTGTTTCTTCACAGTAGGAAGATCAGGGTAATGAAACTGATTTCCTAAGGATACCTAAGTGGTGTGTGTGTTTGTGTGTGTGTGTGTGTCTGAGTTTTTCTCTGAGTTTGTGTGTGTTGCTGTGTGTGTGTCACTGTGTGTATTTTTCTTTGTATTTGTATTTACGTGTGTTTGTCTCTCTATGTTTACGTGTGTGCCTGTAATACAAATTAAGAAAAATTGTCCATGAATTTAGAAGTAAGAGGAACACATGCAGGAGATCTGAGAATGAAAAGGGAACATGGGAGATAATGTAACTATAAATTAATCAGGACAAAATTTCAATTGGTAACATAGTTGCATATAAAAAAAAAATGCCATCATGGTAACTTTCTTGTGCTAAGAAATGAATGCAAGTCTTTAAATATGTTAAATCTTTTCTCCTTACTAAATAGATACCAAGACATATTCATAGAAATGACAGTTAAAAATATCAGGGAATTAAAACGTTTAATAAGAAAGAAAACAAATGTAACAACTCTGTGATGCTGGTGATGTGCTCATGTACAAAATTTCCACAGTAAACTGTTCCCGCTGAATCACATTCTTTTATTACATTTGGATCAACTAACTATAAACAAAAGACAGAGGTTGATGTTAGTAAGAGTTTTGACTCATTTTACAAAGTTTATAGCATATATACATATAGTGGGGCAGGGGGAAATCAATAAACCATACAGCAAATCTTACTGATATTGTAATATAAGTCATATATTTGTGTAACTTTTATATTTAATAGTAATGTAATATAGTATTTTTGTAGATGAACAGATAAACCTACACCATTTTATAATGTATCTTAGATATGAATACCAGCATTAGTTTTATAAACTTATTAAAGGAAGGTTATCTAGTGAAAAGATCCTATTTCAATTTTATTAAAACACATAGAACACACACACACACACAACCACACACACACAGACACACACACACACACATTTCCACACAAAACTACAGCAACAACAATAGTCAGAATGATCACTATCATTTGGAATGAGGAGCAGGGGTAGGAAGATAAGGTTCCCTGTTATACAGTAATTTTTGGACTTCCTGTTTTTAAACTATTCTTTGTGTGGTCTTTAGCATATGTCTCTATTACATTGTTCTACAAGCATTCATCAATTTATGTTTTTCTAAAATGCTTTGCATGCATACTAAAAATAAAGCAACATGAATATTTAGGAACACAGGAGAAGAAAACAACAATTTTCAACTTTAGGAAATAATATTAACCATTCCCCATTCATATGTATCCATACTACCTTCTTTGTTCCAGTCTCCATTTGTCTTTTCCAATTTCTTATTTATTCTGTTCTGTTCTATTTTTCTTTATCCAATTCTCCCTCACATTTTGTCCTGTCTAAAACTGACCATATACAAATGATGTCGTTGCCTAGTTTTACCACATAGCTTCTGATGGTATCTAGCCATTTTTAAATAATCAGTAATACAAACAATGCTACAATATCAAATATTACAAAGATATCTTTAATGCTTGCATTCTTATTTCTCTATGATAAAAAGATTTATTGCTGCTAAGTGCAATGCCCAAATTCCTGGACACTTCATCGGCAATGTCTTCATTTTGTAAGCTTTATTGGGATTTATGCCAAATTGAAAAAGACCAGTTTGGTTGACACTGAATTCACTCGTATGCATTAGACCTGATGTTTCCACATGTCCCTTTCTATCTGATTTCATTCTTTATAGAAATGAAGTCAAGTTTCATAATTTCTACTAAAAAAATGGGATCATAGTATGTTATCTGTACACCCAATTACATGTCTACCACATGTATTTGTAATTATCCTTTATTCTATTTTCCTAGTGTTATACTATGCAACATTACATCAATGCACAATAAAGTGGTATACAGATATGTGCTTAAACCAGAACATTTCTGATGTCACTAGTTTATAGATGCATCCATTATTACCTTCTAATAGTTACTTGTGAATGTGCTTGCTTCATAATTACATTGAAATGTCTGAGAAAAGTCACATTATACAAATCTCATTCATTAAAAAAATAATTTTAAACATAGTATATGTACGGCATTCAGTACCATTATGGCACTTCCTAGCAAAAATATTTTAGCATATTCTCCTCCTTGGATTTACTGTGACCTCATCTTGCATTAAGCCATTTCCCCTCCTTGTTTCCTTTCTGCCCTCAAGTCACAATGATTTCGTTTGTCCCCCTGCCAGCCATCTTCTACAGCAACCAATTTTACACTCAGAGTCTAGTTTTTTTTTTTTTTTTTAATGTGTTGCACTGTTTGTTACTGTGGTTAGAGAAACAATAAACATTACGTGATGTAGGACATGGGGACTTTGGGGTATGCCCAGGATTGGTATAACTGGGGCATACATTAGCTCTATTTTTAATTTCTAAGAGATCTCTCTATTGAGTTTCATACTGTTTGTACTAGTTTGCACTCCTACTGTCAGTGAAAAAGGGTTCCTCTTTTCCCACCTCCTTGTGGGCATTTGCTGTCATTTGATTTCCTGATTGCAGCCATTATGACTGGTGTGAGGAGGAATCTCATTAATGTCCATTTCCCTAAAGGATAAGGATGTGGAGTTCTCTTTACAAACACTTATAATTGGCCATTCCTGTTTCTTCTTTGGAAAATAATTTGTTAATTTCACTACTCCATTTGTTAATTGGAAGTTTGTGTGATAAATTTTGGCATTTTTTTCTCAATATTGGATAATAGCTCCCAAAGGCAAAGATTTTCTTCTATGCTGGTGGCTATATGCTTGCTCTGCTGAGAGTTTCTTTTGCTGTGCAGAATATTCTAAATATTATTGTAAATCTAATCATCCTTCCACAGCATCTACTCAATACTCTTCACAGTTTCTGCTTTATTTAACTCTCAAAAACCTGAGGGAGACTATTATTGTCTCTGTTGATTTTAGAAGTGTTGTATCTATTCATGATTACAGACACAGGCAAAAGTTATTGCAGAAGTCAGATGGCTCCAAAACTCATGGATTTTTCAATCTCATATATTTGTTTAAGAAGGTTCTGGCATTATGTCACTAAATATTTCCTAAATGAAGATTCTGTTTTTAACAACTATTGTAATTCTAATAGTACAGAGGATAGTAAACTCTTAATTACAAAAAGGAGAGAGGCCAGAATGCTGGTACTACCCCAAAAGCAGAGCAAACAATCTAGCTTTTTTTCCATTCTCCTGACATCACCCCACCACAGCCACCACTCCTCACACATTGGAAAAAGTATCACCAATTGAAGTTAATCACCAATCAGTCACTAATAAAAGACTTTTAAAATTCACCGACTGCTCAATGGTGAAAACTTAGTGGTTTCTACATGCCAATCCATGGGCTGGGTGGATTAGTTATCTCGGTAAATACACAAAATCGCATGTGACTCCAAAGATATAATCAAATTATTTCTTATTACACACATTTTAAAAGTATAAACTAAACTATGAAAAGTCTCCCAAGTTTTTGATGTTTAGGACTATCTGAGAATCACTGCTCTCAAAGAATTTGGGGCTTTATGGGATTGTGACAATAATTGAACAGTTCCAAAGCCTACATGGAGATCTTGAATGAAAGAATAAGACTGCTGTCAATGACTCAGTGCTGGGTTTCATTAACAAATGCTTGTGACTACACAAGTCCTAGAGCAGCAGAGTAGTCCAAGTCAGAATAAATCTGCCATTTTTCATAAGACCAGTTACAAGCTCAAGCACACTTCCAAAGTAAATTATAAAACATTCATCAAGGTAAGGAATTACAAATCCTTAGAATAAATCAAGTTCCTAATAACTGAAGACTCCCCCCATCCTCCTACATGTTTATGTTTCTCCATCAGAATCAATTCTAATTCATCGAGGTGACCAAAAACCCTCATGACAATGTTTGTGAATGAGGATTCAAAAGGGTGAGGGTGTTGGGCATGTCAGGAAGTGCTGATCTTTGCCAGTTGGAAGAAAGTATCAGGCAAACTCTTAAGCAGAATCAAACTGATATATTTAAGGACTACAAGGAGGATGCTTATTCTGAGAACAGTGAGGCTGAGTATGTGAGAATAGTCAAGATGGTCACAGGGTCCTATTGTGCAGAACAAAACAACACTGCAGTAAGGTGGTCTGCTGAAGTTTAAAGGCACAAAATGCTCTCCTGCTGATGATTATTGTGTAAAGAACAGACTCAAAGGAAGGAATGATTAATTAGTCCATATGAAAAAGCAGGTACTAATGGGTGATGAGGAGTGGTGTGTAGTGAGATAGTTACTAAAAGGGGAGTGGTGTGTTTCCCATGACCTTTGAAGACCCAGAGAAAAGGAAAATGTTTAGATTAGAAGACAGGTATGAGGAAAAGAGGAATCAAGGTAGGTGGAGAGAGCCAAGAAAGCCACACTTTGAAAAGATACAGGTTTACTTTAGACATTGGTGAATGTCAGCATTCTATCACAAAGTGAAAGAAATCCAGTGCAATGATCTACCTTACACTTCTAATGTACTGGCCACATCAAAGTAGTGAAGACTAGGCAAAACTTACACAACAAACATGCACCACTGTCTGATTTAGTCCTGCAGAATAGCATCCTTCTGAAAATATAAGCAAAATTCCTATGGTAAATGTCTTTCAATGACATCATTTCACATATCTAAAAGTCACAGAATGATCTCCTGTTTCTTTTTATGCCTCTGAAGAAGGTATATTTTACCGTTAAAATAATCACTCTGGATATACTGATACATGGCAGACAGGGCACAGATGGATACCTTGGTTGTGCTGACAGTTCGGAGATTGTCAGAATGCTTCCCTGAAGACAGGGGCTCTCTATTCCATAATGCAGTTCTGGATTTTTCAACGACTGCTGTAAGGAGTTCCTGGGGCTCTAAAAGCCCTGAGCTGGATTTTCATGTTCTTTACTTTCTTCACTCTCTGGCAGAGAAGACACCTCGATCTCTTGACTGATGTCTGTGTCACAGGAACAGAATCAAAGGCACACTTTACTCCAAATTTCTTTGTTACAAAGCAGACCTACGTGTGTATACAGAAAATACTTGTTATTCTTTACATACATGCATTTATTATGACATTTTATTCTCATTAGTAAGAAATCCAGAGTGACTCAAGACCACATTTTCTATCATTGTGGTTATAGAATCACTAAATATAACAAATTTGCATCATTAACTTCAAACAATTTAGAACCTAAAATATGAGAAACGTTAAGGACAAAAGATGAGGAGTCAGGATTTTCACTTTAACGAGGAGAAAACTGAACAAAAGATGACCATGAAACTGCAAGTTTATAAAATTAGCAAAATTATAAAATTAAGCAAAACACATTTGTAAACATTTGATATACAATACTCTAATGTGTTCCACACTTAAAATTTACTAGTGTTCTGTAAAGCAGTCTGAGAGCCAACCGACAATAACTCTGCTTTCTCTCCTACCACATTTTCTTCTGCTAGCTGAAATTTCACATCATGTGTTTGCTGTCTGTGAACGATTTTAAACAGAAAAACAATGACATACATATACAATCTGAAAATTTGAAATCTATATTAAAAGAAAGAACTTTGCATCAAGTTTGTTTCTTAATCCCCCTCAATTGTGCTGCCCTGAATCAAACACTTTATTTCCTTTTTACAAGTGACTCACTCTGGTACTCATGAGAATGAAATTGTATTAGCAATGCTCTTATTTTCCATAGGAACTCTCACTTTACCGGAAAAAAAATGTTTCAAAGAAACAATTGAAACATGGAAGAAAAATGCTGATGTATTGCTGTCCTGAGCTGATAGTCCAGGACTTGGCATGGTCTGCAGTCACGACTGTGGTAGAATATTACTTCAAGGTGTTTTAATTTTGTTTGTGCTGCATTTGTTTAACTCTGAGAAGCAGTATTACTGTGCCTGTCTAAAACACCTGGTGGTCCTAATAAAGAGCCGAATGGTCAACAGGGAAGCAGAAGCAAGGAAAGAAGGGCATGGCAGACAGATCATATAGAGAAGGAGAACAGAGGACTTGGAGCCGCAAGAGGACAAGGAGAGGAGGACCTCAGGGCCCACTGATCCAGTGGCCCAGCCATCCATACCCCAGCCGCCCAGCAACCAGACACAGAGGAAAAAGGAAAGTGAAGTATGCAGAAGTAAGAAAGATAAAAGCACAGAGAGAAAAGGTAGAAGGATTAGAAAAATCCCTAGATAAGGTCAGGCCCTCAGAATTAACAATAAGCCTGAGTCTTTGATTTATTTTGGAACAGTATTTTGGGCTATGCCAAAAGCCAAAGAAGTAAACAATCAAAAATATAGCATGCACAAATCAAAGGCTGTTTTTAAAGGTCTCATTAATCAATGTGCAGAAGACAGTTTAGAGAACAGTGTTGAGATATCTGTCTTTTGAAGGGGTACTTAGAAGCTTTTCTCTTGGCAATAATTCAGAAACCCAACAAAGAGCTCTCTGTGCTAGTAGAGACATCCCCTACTGTTAACTGGTGTCACCATTGCAAGACAGATAACACTGGTCTAGTCTGTGTGAACACTTGTTGAGTTGCCTATTTGCTACTTGACAGAAAACTTTGGAATTCTAGGCGTAAGTGAATGCTGTTGGTACACAATGTGAACATGTTATTGCACTCGTACTGGAAGAACTAAAGTGTGTCAGGTGACTCTACTGGAAGAGGGCATAGTCATCTGTTTCCCTTGAGAATTTGGCCATGAACCCTTTCAAGTCCTTCCAAGGCTGACTTTCCCTGTGTGCTCTTGCTTTGCTGGGTCCTACTCCTATATACAACTACAAATTTTGAAATTTACCTGAGCATTTTAAAAGAACAGAATGACAGAAACTATCTCAAATAAATGAAGGTTTCTGTTGCCATATTTTTCTACAAGTTGAAATTTAGAGTAGAAAATTGGAAATTCAACAATGTGTGCTTTATTTCTGTGACATGGCTACTGAGTAATAGTACATTGTAGATATCATCTTACCTGATTTTTAAGAACACTTTATAAAATAACTATATTAGAAGAAAACTGACACAGGTGATACTATGTGATAATAAGTTATGTGCTGACAATGAAGTATCTTTTTAAAATATTCCTTAAGCATATTACATGTAACAGGCCGAAGGTATAGCTCAGTGATAGACTACTGTCCTACAGAGTGCCTTTGTTAATACTCCAGTAAGTAAACTAAGGAAGGCATCTATATTAAATACAATTTTATCATTTGCTCAATATTTGATGTTCATGTATACTTCATCATGACTTATTAAACCATCTCAGAGAGTCACATATTGTTCACTTTCTGGGAAATTATTCAGGTACTAATATAAATGCTCAAAGAGAAACATAAAAATGGCTACTGTTATGTTTCTATTAGCCTTTTCTATGTTCACATACTTTAGAAAGTCATGACTGACAAAACATCAGATAATAAAGAAAAATGCAAATAATGTATTTACTACCCCACATCCCTTACTTAACCCTATCTGTAATGTCAGAAACTAGTTGTGTTCATCTGTTACTTAGAAGGTTTTGAATCATGTCTTGAATCTCTGGACGACAAAAATATTACAATCATTTAACTTCATGGAATAAGTTTAACATTGTAAAAACTATGATTTACCTAATGACAACCTTAGAAAACCATAGGGTAGTATCAAAACCTATATATCTAGTAATTTAAAAATTTAAAATTTTTACTGTGAAATAAGTGTTATAACATTAACTTGAAATCTTCATCCAAAGATAATTTCTGTAGCTACTTATTGGTGGGTTGCTCATTACCTATACAAATATGCAGGGAATATACATCTTTGAAGGAACACTAAGTAATTCAAGATGCAAATTTTTAAGAACAAAAATCCTAACCACAAACGAAGAAAGTTTTCTGTTTCTTTGTTTAACCATGAGTGGCCTGGTATTGCTGTGCAGAGACAATGGCCGAGGACTCACTAGATCGACCTGCCTCTGCCACTGAGCAGGCAGACCATACCTGCCAAAGGACATTTCTTAAAGTAGCTCACTCCTCAATGCCTTTGCTGTTCAATTTTAAAACATGCAATTCCCCTTTAAATTTAATTTAAACTTAGAAAACTCTGTAATTTTTGAAGAGTTTAAAAGGATCTACAGAACCATCAACAGAAAGAAGTAAAATGAAGAAATAGTTGGGAATAGAGAAATAGCAGAAAGAAACAAGGAAAGTTAGAATAGTTCAATTATCTGCATAATATCATTGTTAAACTATAAAGAATACACTAAAAGTGTACACTAAATATCAATTTCAATGCCTGAGGATAAGATACTAAGATAGAAAATTTATCTAAAATTAAGTAGTGATTAAAGCAAAGTTTATGCAAAGTGAATACTGTTTATTGGGGTGGTAAGCTGTTTACCTTCAACTTGATATCTATATTCTTGGAATGTCAGCCTCAGAATTATATTGTGCACACCGGAATTCTCTTTCTCATCTATTTTATTTCATTTTTTTAAAGGACAACAATGTTCATCAAAAAATGCATGCACATTCTGTTAAAAATTTGAATTTTTAATTAAATTTTTATTTCTTCTAAATACTATTGAAACATTATTAATCTAAAGGCAGGTGTCAACAGAGTCTGAATGGAAGCTTAATTTCCTCTTCCCCCACATATGAAATCTATCTGCAGAAAAAATAATGGTTCTCTTTGACATGGTATAATACTCCCATCAGGGAGAGTTTGATAATCTTAATTACACAAAATGATGACTTTCTTTCTTATTTCCTTTTAATTTTGAAATATATAATGAAATATAAGTGTTTACCGGCTAGCATGGCTCCTACTTTCTACCTTGAAAATATTTCTTGACTATATCAACTATCCTGAAACAAAGAGCACATGGGGAGAACTTCAAAACTGAAATCTAGAGAGGTCTGCCACACATCTCTGAAAATGATACTCTGTCAAGGGAGAGATTATACTAGTGTCCTTTCTGTAATAGTCAAGCATGATTTCTGTGTCCTATCCATAAACACAGCTAAAAATATCCAGCACAGTATTCTGCAGAGCAACTCATAACCCTACTATCATTTAAAATACCATTTCATGTTCCATGACTTTATTAGTCATCCAAGTTATTTTTACCTTTGTATCTCACATAACTGGAAATAACCATCAATGATTTAAAAGATTTTAAAGCCAACTGTTTATTGCTACTATTTCTTATACTAACGCACACTGTGGGTTAGTGATCGAACATATTAACTCTTCAGCAGAGCCACAAAGGTAGTCCCTGGGTCTTTTCCCTACTAGTTTCTGAGTGATCTACACACCAACACAACAAATACATCCATATACTTATCCATTAAATACATCATTGCAAACCTCAAATAAAACTTCCGGAAATGGGTCTTATCCACACCAACTCCGGTAAAGTCTGTGTGACATGGTGAAAACCACGTTCCCAGGCCAGAGGCATATGTTCCAAGGAACCTGGTCTTCCAGAGGACCCTGGCAGCCTGCCTCTGCCAGATGTTCCATTGCGCTGATCAAATTCTGTGGATTTGGGTTCTGAACCTTTTCTTTCTTGATTATAGCTATAGTTAGTCAACCAACGGGTCCTGGCCAAGTCTTGGTGGATAGCGGATAGTGAAAGGATAAAATTTCAGAAACTAGTAGGAAAAGACACAGGGAGATCACCAGGAACTTGGAAGAGCAGCCTCTTAATTCCTACTACTATGGCTTATGGTAGAAAGCATTAGTTACTTAGAGGACAATAGTGGGCGTCTTCAGTAAACAGGGAAACTCCACAAATATTCAAGACTACAACCCCTCCTATGCCATATACAGGAGTATACAATGATCCGGGAAATAGACTGCTAAATGTAGATGGTCTTTATGGTGATATTAGCTAGGGAAGGCATCCTCCTTCATTATAGAACAAAACAAATAGTTTAACAAGGCATTGGCAAAAATTATATGCTCACCTCAACCAAAGATGAATAGAAGGGACGTTACAAGAGAGGAAAGGAGGGTGGGGGAAATGGGATTGACATATAAAACAAGCTTATTTCAAATTTAAATAAAAAACTTAAAAAAGAAAAAGCCAAATTGTCCTGACTGTCCATAAATATATTAAACTTTGTAAACTTTTGAATTTTTGCAAGGGAGTCCTCTCAGCAGGATTCTAAGAATAAATTGGCCTCAGGTCTGAGGCTATTAACCACTGTCTGGAGGACACATGGTTCTCACAGAGTACTTCCTGCTCTCTTCTTTTATTTCAAGATAAGTTGTTAACATGTAACCGCTTATCAGAAGTAACTATGTATAACCTGGCATGGGGTCAAATCTTAGTTCCTAAATCATGTGTATATATCTGAAGTAAACTTTCAATAGATTCAAATTTCATCTCTGTGTGTTCTGTCTGTCTGTCATTGGCCTAATCTTTAATGAACTGAGAACTGGAGCCCTCATTCTCCCATGGTGGTGACCACTAACTGGGTCAGTCTGTGGCAAGTCCTCACTTTTTTGGCACAGAGACATAGTTCAGTGGTAGGGTAACTTGGCTAGTATTTCCAGGCCCTGGGTTTCAGTCCTAGTGCCTAATGAATAAATAAATAAATCTATTAATTAAAACAAAACATTTAAACATGTACTCATTTCTCTTCTCCTCTTTTCAGAAAACGTGATGGTTACTCAATAAGACACTTTATTACCTCCCAAGAATAATAAACTGTCACTAGAAAACACTGGACAGTCTATCTGAAGAACACATCAAGACAAACAATTCATGGCATACAAATACAAGTAAAAAATGTTATCAGATTAAATAACCAAAAAAGACTTGAAGTGAAAACTTAGCTTCCTTTGTATGTGATCCTTCAAATCTGACATTTTTCAGCAGAGCAATTCTATTGGAAACTTTAAAAGTACCCGTTCCTAATGGGAAATACCTATATGCATGAAAGGAAATATCTAGTTACACAACAGAAAACATCAAACTAAATGGAGGGAAACTCAATGCAATTCCACTGAAATGAGGAGCAAGACTAGGTTGTGCATTCTTTACATGTGTATTCAACATAGTACTCAAACTTCTAAATACACCAAGAAGACAAAAAAAAAAAAAAAAAATCAAAGGCACACAAATTGGAAAAGTAGAAAAGTGAATCACTCACTAATTGCCAATGACATGATAATATACATAAGTGATGCCAAAAATTCTTAGAGAGAGCTCCTACAACTGGTAAACACCTTCAGTAATGTAGCAGAAAATAAGATTAACTAAAAAAATTCTGTAGCCCTTCTATGTACAGATGAAAAAGAGACTGAGAAGGAAATCAGAGAAAAATCACCCTTCACAATAGCCACAGATAACATAAAATATCTTGGGATAACTCTAACCAAACAAGCAAAAGATAGGTATGACTAGAACTTCAAGTCTTGAAAGGAAGAAATTACAGAAGATATCAGAAAATGGAAAGACCTCCCTTGAACTTGAATAGGCAGGGTCAACACAATGAAAATGGAACTACTACCAAAAATAACCTACAGATTCAAAGCAATCTTCATCGAATCCCTGCAAAATTCTTCACAGAACTTGATTGGATAATACCCAACTTCATATGGGAAAAACAAAAACCCAGGATAGCTAAAGCAATCCTGTACAATAAAGGATCTTCTGTGGGCATCACAATCCGACTTCCAGCTCTACTATAGAGCTATAGGGATGAAAACAGCTTGGCATTGGCATAAAAATTGACAGTTGGACCAATGGAATCCAATCCAAGAACCCGATATCCACCCACATACCTATGAACACATAAATTTGACAAAGAAGCTAAAAATATAAAATGGAAGAAGGAAAAACATATGCAACAGATAGTGCTGGTATACCTAGCAATGAACATGTGGAAGAATTCAAATAGATCAATATCCATTGCCATGCACAAAACTCAAGTCCAAATGGATCAATGACCTTGATATCAATCCATCCATACTGAACCTCATAGAAGAGAAACATTCATTTGAATGCATAGGCACGGGAAATCACTTCCTATATAGACCACGAGTATCACAAACAAGCAGAACCTTCTGAAACTGAGAAGCTTCTGTAAAACAAGAACACAATAAGACAAAACAGCTCCCTACAGAATGGGAAAAATCTTTTACTGGTGGTAAAATAGCCATCTTGGATAAGACCTCGGTTAACACAGCTATGACTTTCATTTTAGCAATGCTGTTGCTTACCAGATAAAAGACTCGTGGACAGAAAAAGATAAAGATTTACAATACAGACAGATCCACATAAAAACAAAAAACAAAAACAAAAACAACAACAACAAAAAAAAAATCTAAAGGTTTACAGTGTGTTCTAAAATATATGTAGGCTTGGGAGAGAACAGGAAATTAAAATGGTTTTAAAAAATACAGCAAGTAGCTGGGTATGGTGGCACATGCCTTTAATCTCAGCACTCGGGAGACAGATGCAAGCAGATCTCTGTGATTGGAAAATAAACCTGGTATGCAGAGAGAATTCCAGGACAGATAAAAGTTACACAGAAAAACCCTGTCTTAAAAAATGAAAAAATAAAAAGTAAAAGAAACAAAGTAATTAAAAGGCCACATAAAAATGGAGAGAATCTGCATACTGTATGGCATTGTATTGTCTTTGTATCTTTTGACTGCTGAGAAAAATAACAACCACTGTTAAAGGAAATGCTGCTGGATGAATTCAGTTTATATATTTTAAAAATGCTTTGACTTCAAAATTTAAGTCTAAGGACAAGTTACTGGGGAAAAGGATTTCTATTTTTGTTTCCACAGAAAATGAAAAGCTATGGATTCCTTCCAGACTAATGTGGTTTGAGCAAGCCAGACCCCCGAAACAGATTACCAGGTGATCCTACATTCAAAACAGCTGGACATAGCAGCCTTGCAGACTACAGCCTAGATTTCTGCATCTTCTTAGAATCCCCCATGACAGCGACCCTTATCAGCAGGAAGCAGTTTGGAAAGAACGACGCTCAAATTCCCAAATATTGTTTGTAAATGTTTGTTTTCATTTAAATGGACTTGGTTGTAAATGGTTAATGATTACAACTAATATCTTTTTAAAGGTAAAAAGGGGATTATGGTATAGATATGAATACTTTGTTTTGGAATGATTTTCATTTATTGATACAATTTAAGGTCAATTTTGTGATATGTGTAATTCTCCTCTTGTTTAGATATTGTGTTTATATAGCTCATTTAGAAATGTAATATATAATGTAGTACAGATTATAGATATTACCCATGATAGTCAAAGCTTAGAGTTAGTTAGATATCAAGATATACAGAGATGTATTGAGATGAATAGGCATTCTTCAAACCTTTCAAAGACCTACAGTATATGGCATTTAAAATGGTGTAGGGTTTTTCTTGACAGTGAGACATATAGGCTGGCAACACCACCTGCATCAAAAAGGAAGATGGACATTGAAGAAACTCGTTATGAAGTTTACTTCCAATATGGCAAGACTAGCCATTTGGATAAGATACTGCTCTTGTCTGGACTGTTTTACTTTATGCTATATAAACTGGACTTGCAGGACCCATAGAAAAGTGACTGCTGATTCAAGATGGACATTGCTACAGAGGCCCTGCTTCATGGAAGGGTCTGCCAGACAATCCGCAGTACACAGAGAAAAATGAATGACAAAACGCCAATACAAGAAGACAGTTTAAAGTTTCCTCCTTTGCTGAAGAGTCTGCCAGATCCACTATGGCCTAGGGGTTAAGATGGAAGATTACAGAAAAACTTCAGGTGACTGACCAGGCAAGATGTCTCTGTCATCTCTAGAGTTTATATATTATCCTTCTGAGGTCTTTGAAGGAGTTGAAGACAGATACTTATAGATATAGTTTACCTTAGTTAAGCTTAAAGATAAGTTATATATAGGACTTTAGACTCACAAATATAGGATAAATGATAGAATAGTTTCTTTTAATTTTGCTAAATGTTAATGGACTAAATAGTGCTAACAGTGATTCCTATTTGATAACTGTTATGTGATATATTTTGCTATGTTAAGGTTAAAACCCTTCTTTTTATTTAGACAGAAAAGAGGAGATGATGGGAGATGCCATTATGTATATATGTTTCTCATACTGCTTAATGAATAAAGCACTGTTGGCAATAGGAAAGGAAGATAGGTTGGCCTAGGAGACAAGGAGGAAAGAGGAAGTAGTAAGGAGGAGTCAAGATGGAGAGTCTGGAGAGAACAGAACCGCCATTCCTCTGCTCTCTGTATGACCACGTGGAAATACATAGAAATGGGTTAATACTAAAGACAGAGCTAGTCGAAAAGAAAGAATTAACTGGCCAACAACATAATATCAAATACAGAGTCTCTGTGTGTTATTTGGGGCTGGCGTGGCAGCTGGAAAAGACTGGCGGTGAGAGGAAAAACCTTACTCCTTACAATACAACATTGAATACATTTGGTTATTTTATCTATGATACAGCAGGCTATTCTAACTACATAACAAGGAAAATGTTCTTAAATTTGAAAACAAAAACATAAACAGGATTTCTAAAAACTAAACCATATGTGGAAACTAAGATCATCCATACCATATATAAATACAACATTTTTTGAAACAGTGGGTGGGTCCTCTTCCTGAGTCCTAGAAAATGATATATCAGGAATCCTACCTCGCATCTGCTAATATCCCACTCCTCTTTACTCAGGGGCTCACTTTCATATCCTGTTTTTTTTTTTTTTTTTTTTTTTTTTTTTTTTAATCCTTCAACACAATCTGGTCAACACACTCCCAAAAGTCCATTCTATTCCACTATTTTTCTCCTCCTCCATATATGTCCTCATTATATTTCTAGAAATCATTCATTGCTGACAGTATCTTCCACAAGTTTAGAACAGCCTGAACAAAACAATTTTGTTAATATAACTAGTAGCCTTTTGAGATATTGAAATTTTAAAACTCTAATGAAAATCTTAATAAAATGTGTTTAATATAATAGATAAACCTGAGTAAAATATTTTGAAAGTCATTGCTTTTGAAGAAAGGGGGAGATATTCTTCTCTCCACTACTCTAACCCTCCCAACCCCAGAAACACTAGTATTGACTCTTAACTGCCATACTTATGTGGGCTAGTCCAATCTAGTCCTAGACAAAGTTCAGACACCTGAGTCTTTTACTTAGTTATGTTCTCTTCATACCACTTCAATATGTTCATGTGGGAGCAGGTAAACATACAATAACAAATACCCATACCCAAAGCAGATACATTGAATGATATTTTCTTTTAAAGACCACGTCTCACACTATAGTCCATGCCGGGATTAAGCCCAAATTGTCTGCATCCACCTCCCAAATGTTGGGATCACAGGCATGAGCCACCGCAGTTGGCTGAGTTCTGAAGTCAACAATTTCCAACTCAAAGCTCTTGGGCTAGAAAACCAAGCCTTACTAAGAAGTTCTTTTGATGAAACAGTGATATTTGCTTGTATCTCTTCAAATCATATCACAATATGCTAAGTCAATGCTGACTCCATTTCTTTGTATAGGAAAACCATTTTAAACTTTGTGGAGCATTTCTAACAATTAGAAAACAAAGCACCCTTGCCTTAAACAGTTTACAAAATTTCTTTTTAAATATAACAAAATGATTGGAGATGTCATTCTGTAAATATGTGTATCTTATCGGTTAATAAATAAAGTCTTGTTGGCCAATAGGAAAGCAAGATTGGCAGGACTAGGTGACAAGGAGAATTCTAGGAGATGTAGTAAGGAGACTCAAGATATAAAGACTTGATAAAAAAAAGTTCAGGACTCTCTCTCCACTAAGAAAATACCACTTGGAAACACTTAGATTGATAGAAATAGGTTAATATTTAAGACAGAGGTAGCCAATAAGAAACACCAGTAACTTGCCAACAGATTTATATCAAATACAGCATCTCCTTGTGTTATTTTCTGGCTGATATGGCTCTGGGACCAGGTTGGCAGGGAAAACTGCTCATAACAAAATGGCATATCTGAGGTGGATAGGGAGAACTTCCACTTAACACTTAACAAAAGCTTAAGAAAGGATTTGACAAACAAAATAACAGAAAAATGAAAGTCTTCTTGGTAGCATCATTTTAATCAGGCATACTCTGTTTTACTAGAGACAAGCAGAGATTTGCGTGGATCCTTTAAGGGAGATTTCTTAACTGGGCATAAGTGGCAAACACAGGTAACAACTGAATGGTTTATGTAGAGGCTGGCAATGGCAGTGAAAACATCTCCAAGCTAGCAGTATGATGCTAGATGGCACTTAGACCAAGGCAGTGAGCAAAGCTCTCACTGCTGGTGGTAAATGTACTCTTGCCATCTTGGATAAACAGTTGATTATCAACAGTTATGGCTTTCATTTTAGCAATGTTGTTGTTTAGCAGATAAAAGACTGTGGCCAGAAAAAGATAAAGAACCATCACCTGTGTTTTCCAATTAGCACAGGGACAAACCCTAAATGTTTTCACAGACTCCAAATATGCTTTTCACATCCTCCTGTCCCATGCTGCTATCTGGAAAGAATGGGGGGGGGGCTGCTTACTACAAAAGGAGGATCCATAACTATCTCAGATTATATTATGGCCCTGTTAAAGGCCTCCCACCTCTCCAAAGCTATAGAGATTATTCACTGCTGGTCTCAGACTGACAGCTCCATTATCTCTAAGGGAAACAACTTAGCTGAGGAAGCAACTAAAGCTGCAGCCCTCAGAAGCCCACAATCACCACACCCACCACAGGGAATTCTTACACTACAACCCACAACCCACATCCTCACAGTCACCTTCTGATACTCATCAAATTCTGTCCTATTTACACAGGCTCTTTCATTCTTACAGCAAGGCTCTTTCTCATTTTGTCAAGGCTCACCTCCAGCCCACTCCTGAGGACTTGGATTTCTTAAAAACTATCACTGCCTCTTGTAAAACTTGTCAGATGTCATTTCCTAACTCCAGGTATCCTAGCTTCACTTTTCTTCCCAGGCCAGGGCCTCTCTCCCAGGGATTGATTGGCAACTTGACTTTATCCACATGCCTACAGTCAGACAGGTCAAATAAATCCTCGTATTAGTTGATACTTTCTCAAGTTGAGTGGAAACTTTCCAACTACTAGCAAAAAGTTCAGACAGTCTCTGACACCCTTCCCAAGGAAATCATTCTAGGGTTTGGAATCCCAGCTTCTCTTCAGTCAGACAATGGTCCTGAGTTCACCTCTCAGATTTTGCAAATCTTATCTAAAGCTCTCACATCCCTTGGCATTTCCATATCCCCCTATCACCCTCTGTCCTCAGGGAAGATGGAGTGTACTAATGGTTCCTTAAAAAGTGATCTTGTTAAAATGTCACAGGAACTTCACCTTGACTGGGTAAAGCTCTTGCCTCTGGCTCTTTTCAGGCTTAGGTCCCTCCCCCAAATGACCCCTTCTCATCTCACCCTTTGAATTTATGTACAGGAGGCCAGTTCTAACACCTGGTCTCTCACCCAAACTGTCACCTCTCCCTGACCACCTGCTTACACCCTTACTTCATCATCTCCTTTCTCACCTATGGAACTTTACTGAGCACTCCCTGCCTCGACCTTGCCCCAACTTCTGTACATCCCCATTTAACATCTGGGACCAGGTCCTTCTCTCTCCCCTCAGACCAATGCCCCTCACACCTTTCCCCTAAATGGCAGGGCCCCTTCAAGGAAATCCTTGTCACTCCAACAGCTGCAAATCTTGAGGGCCTTTCCCACCTCAAACCCTTTACTTCTCCCTCATATACAGCAACTACAACAGGACCCTGTTCCCTTAAGCTTCAGAAGACACCAAGATCAACTACACTGTCTCCTATTCTAGAAGATTGAGGATTTATTCCTATAAGCTCATCCTGCCAGATTGGAAGCCTCATGCTTTCCTTCCTGTCCTCAGGCTGACCTAAAACTTCTAATCTAACAAATTAGCTGTTGTTACAAGAATGACATCCAAAAGCCATGGATCTAGAGACACAAATCATCAAACACTTGTAACTCCTAAATAAAGGTAACATTTCTAACATGAATATCTACTAATGTGTCTAAGATGTTTTCACAAACCCAAAGGAGTCTTTGGGTTCCATGGAGCCTAATTGGATCCACTTAAACAGGTCAGATTCACTCCAGATAAATATTACTCAACTTCCTTCCTGGCCTAGGGACTCCCTTACCTTGTCCTGGGACTCCCTTGGGAGCCCCTCTCCCACCTTATAATTCTCCCATTAAGTATCAGGACCTAACGAAAAAACTGAACCTTGTCTTCTTCTCTGCTAACATCTTCCCAGGTCTCAAAGAGACACCAGAGCTCCATACTGTCAGGGTTGCAATGAAACAACCAGCTACGAGGACATGGCAGTGCCCCAGCATTCTTGGATCCCCCAAAGATTATCTATGCCCCCACGTCATCAGGAAGCAGTCTTGAGAACACAAAGTCCTTATCCCCTAACCTGCCATGCCCAACTCCCACCTTTTTAATAACAATAAAAGGTGGGAATGTTGGAAACCAGCAGCCTACTGACCCAGCCCCTGACAATGGGCAGGAAGCTCATGGCCATATCATCACTATGTCAGGCTGGGCAGGGGACTCAGTTACATATGCACAAGTCCCCCTTTTAAAGCAAGTGCCACACACACATACACACACACACACACACACACACCCTCTCTCCTGCTTTCAGTTGGCCACCAGCTACCCTTCTTTCTCTCCCCTCTCTCAATAAACTTCACGTGGGTGCTGAGTCGCCTGTTTGTGTTTTATAGGCAATATCTGCAGCAACAGAACAACAAAGACAGATTCAGATAAAGAAAAACCCCTAAAGATTTACAGTATTTTTAAAAATATACTTAGGGTAGGGAGAGAAAAAGAAACAGGATAAAGTGATTTAAAAAAAAATAGAAAGAGAGTAGATGCCTGTGATGGTACACAAATTTAATTTCAGCTCTTGTGAGGCAGAGGCAAGGAGATCTCTGTGATTTTAATGTGAACCTGGTATACAGAGTTAATTCCAGGACAGGTAAAAGTTACACAGGGAAACCCAGCCTCAAACATTGAAAAAAATAAAAGTAGAAGAAATAGAATAATAAAAAAGTCACATGCAGATAGAAAGCACACACAGTCTGGATACTGGATGCTATTGTGTTGTCTTTGTATTGTTTGACTGCTGAGGAAATAGCAAAAAATGCTAAAAGAAATGCTGCTGGATTAATCCAATTTATGTATGTTAAAAATGCTTTCACTTCCAAATTTAAGTCTAAGGATAGGTTAGTAGGGAAAAGAATTTCTGTTTTTGTTTCCACATAATGAAAAGCTGTGGATTCCGTCCAGATTAACATGGTTTGATCAAACAAGACACTCTGAAACAGTGTTCCCGGTGATCCAACATTCAAAACAGCTAGGAAAAGGCAGCCTTGCAGACTACAGCCAGGAGATCTGTGTCTTATTAGGATCCCCAGTACAGTGCCCCTTACCAGCAGGAAGCAGTTTGGAAGGAATGGAATTTGTTATAAATGGTTAATGATGACAACCAATCTCTTTTTAAAGGTAAAGAGGGGATTATGGTATAGAAATTAATACTTTCATTTGGAATGGATATTTGTTTATTGATACAAATTTAAGGTCAATTTCGTGATATGTATATTTCTCCCCTTGTTTAAGTATTGTGTTTATATAGCTCATTTAAAAATGTATAATTCAGTATAGATAATAGTCATCTACTTTGACTAATAGATAGTCAAAGCTTATAGTTAAGTTAGTTAGGTTTTCTCAGTATACAAATATATATATCAAATGGATCGGCATTCTTCAAACCTTTCGAAGACCCACAGAACATAGCATTTAAAATGGTTTAGAGTTTGTCTTAACAGTGAGGCACAACTGTTCCTGGCAACACTACTGGCATCAGAAATGAAGATGGACAACCAAGAATCTCTTTATGGAGTTTGCTTCTAATACATTTGGGAGACTTGAAGCTAGCGGTTTGCTGAAATGCTAGGCTAGATAATTTTAACAGTATCACGGGACAGTCCTTACCACAATCCCCTGTCACTCGTATACTGGCTGCAAGCTCCCTGACAGTGATATTAGTCGCTATTAGGTACAATAGTTTACAGGATAGTAAACACACAAGACAGTGTGGAGAGCTATGGCCACCAGGGTCGCAGCTGCCCATTACTGGCCACTAGGGCCCACACAAACAGCCTAAACACCTCAAAGGAAAGCAATAAAGCCAATGCAGCTTTCTGCACTGCCAAAAACCACTTGAGCAGCCACCTCCACCCAGAAGGGCCACCAGTCTGAACATCCATGGGTATGACTGCAAAAGCTAAAAGCACGGTCCCAGCCAGATGCTCAAAGCCACTGCCTCCTTAGAAACTGCAATGTCTAGCAGATCCCTGAATGCAGATTCCAGCAAAGGCGCCAGCAGGACCACCTCCAACTGCAAAAATCAGATCTGCAGTGCAGACTTCTACAGCCACCACCAGCTCCCAGAGCTCACTCCATTTCCACCTCAAGCGCCCCCAAGCTTGCTCCCTTGACTCTAACACAGACCAAGAAACCCCCGGGGTGCATGTACCATGCCAGAGGGCAGCTAGACCATGTGACCTACTGCAAGGCAGAAAGGTAGACCAGGCTGCGAGCCGCCCGACTTCAGCAAGCCTAGAACACCATCCCTGCCACCGCTTCGCTCTGCCTCCGAAGCTGGAGGCCTCCTTCTCACAAAAGACAGAACCCGAGAAGCTGGCAGGTGGGCTTTGGGTCTTGGGGTCGCTACATGTCCTGCCTGGCACCTCCAACACTACCGCGCGCCGCCTGCTGGTCACGGACAGGACGGGGCCTCCTGAGACCACGACCCAGAAGGTGTGGATCCTTGCAAGACAGAGGGGACCTGAGGATGTGGCCTTTGCCTATGGCACTGGGGCAATGGGTAGAAAGTGATTGCTGCAGACACAGCCACGCCCTGAGAACCGCAAGCCACAAGGAAGGACCTATGTGTCCCAGGAGGGGGCACAGCAGGATGTGGAAGAGGGATCTTTGACCAGCATGGTGGGTGGCGGGGTCGGGGTCTGGGGCGAGGAGCCAGTGAAAACACCATGCGAGCTCTCATCTTATCCTCTGTGGAATGAGAGCTGCTGCACCTATCCCAAGGAGGTGTTGCCTATGGCCTTTCAGAGCTTGGTGCTTCATGAACCCTCCCATCAGAGCTGGGGAAAACACTGTCCTGCAGAAGCAGACTGGAGGGTGAATGCATCAGGTCAGCATTACTGCCCAGATACAATCGGTTTGATCTGTTGTTCTTTACATAACAGACTTGTCAAAATCCCCAAGGCAAAACTGATTGTACTAAAGGAGCCTATGTATCTATATTCACATTTACAACTGTGAACATTTAAGTTTGAAAAGACTATTAATAATTCTTTCAGAATTTCACATATTTCATTTTGATCAATACTCTCACCCTATCTCCTCCAAGATCCATCCCCATTCCATAACAGACACATTTTGTTTGCACATTCATTATTTTTAAGTGCAACTAAGCCCTTCAACAGTGTGTTTTTATTAAAGGGGTGTTTTGACCAGGTCACGGGACCTGTGAACATTCTGATAGCAACTGCATTTAAAGTGTATATCCCCTGCAAGCAACAGTGTGTATGCATACAAACACTGTTTGTATGCAAATCAGTAAACAGAATGGAAAAGAAAACAAACAAACAAACAAAAAACAACATCTTGCCAATCTGTGCTAATGGGTAAGAATAGGTAAGGGACAAACTATCAAATAGTGACAAAGAGTCATCAAGATACATTCACTACAGGGGTCCCTTCATCTGCTCCCAGTCAGACTGAACTGGACTTAAAAGGCAGTGAGTGGCTGACTGTGATTGGCTTACAGGACTTGTTTCTGCTGTTCCCCAGGGGCATCTGCAGTTTAAGTTTAGACACTCCAGCAGAGGAGGCAGATTAAAGATACATCCAGAGGCAAATATTAATTTAAATGTTTGCAGAAGAATATAGTTATAAATGATAAACTAGATGTTTCAGAGTATATCACAGTAAAGCAATCATGATGATAATAAAGAGAAGAGAAAGGCAGGTGAGAAGAAAGATAGAGAGAAGGGAGGAAAGGAAGAAGGGAGGGAGGAGGGAGGGACTCAGGATTGTGTTATATTAGAAGACCAAATCTCTAACAATAAACTTAAAATGAAGCACAAGTTTGAATTTCATAGGTATAAAGTTGCCTGTTGAGAAGAACTACTCCGTGCTTAAGGATCTCTCTTGGATGAGGGTTATCTATCATCCCAGTCCTCGATCAATACCTATTAGCACAAATCATTTTCTACATTTGAGCAGTGATGGAGAAAAATTGCTCCTCACTCACATCTCAAAAGATATTGAACCTAATTAGGAAAGAAAGAAGTAAAAGCAGATGATGTATAAGATGTATATAAAATGCCACTTACTCTAATTGAAGTGTAATTGCAAATAGAGATGATGCTGGCCTGGGAGGCTGGGAAGGTATAACGAAGGTCAGTATAAAGGCTGGCTCTCAGAAATGGAACTGGACACCTGTGCATTACAGAGCCCTGCAAATGTGCACAAAAATGAAAGGACAGTACCCCACAGTGCTAGTTAAAAACTAGTCACATTTTATAAGATTAAAAATCTCTAGCCAGCTACTCAACTAGAGCTCACATAACTGAATTTGGATGTCATAGCTTTGTTCACTTTGGTCAGACTCTGCATTCTGTTGGCCCTCATTGCCTGCAACTTCTGTGCTTTATGCCAGCAATAGTTTGCCTCACTTCCCTGTGCACTCTGTGTGCCACGCATTTGTCCACACGTTTGTTCAGTTGCTTAGAAATTACAGATTTTAACACAGTAAAAACAAAATCAGACAGGAGCTTCTTTGCTTTGGGACTCCATTTGGCTGTTCACCTCTGACACCTGCTGGCCACATATAGTTACTGCAACTTGAGATCAGCAAGTGAGCCAACAAGCACTCTACATGCCATCCTGATAATCTCTAATGATGAGAATATTAAATCTTTATAATGATATAAGATTGAAGAGAACAAGAAATTGACTGATTTAATGAAATATTGGAAGTTTTAATGTGCAGGAAAGCCAAACACTCCAAGAAACAATGGTGAATAGATTACAGGCCACAGAAAACTTTAAAACTGATAGGACAGGAGGTGAGGTAGAAACAAAAGACAATGAAAGAGATTTAACATCACCAGTATCTTTCAGAGTAAGAGATGACTTACCAAAGGTCATAACATCAACACTTGCTTTGGTCTACCCTGTAATTATTACTGAAAAGCCAGGCAATGAGAAACATCCATAGGGATTCCTGGAATGCCATTGGCAGCCAATACATATGAAAGATTTAAAATCTATTAAAGCAGCAGTAGATTCTTATGGCATGCATTCACCATATGTGAGCCAGTTATTGGCATGGTCTACAAGATGTAGAATAATCACAAATGACTGGAGCCAATTAGTCTCAGCTGTCCTAGAAATCAGTCCTCAAATGAAATCACATTCATTATGGAGGGTCCAGGCCAAAACCCTTGGACATCAAGGTAAAAAGAAAGGGTATAAGGCTCCATAAGACAAAATTCTTGGTGAGATTCTTTATGCTGAATCAGAGAATCAAGCTACATACCATAAATGCATCATGTTCCTATTGCCATACAGCAGGCTTGAAGGCTTTGGACAAGATTGAAGAAACAGGGGAAAGAACTGAGTCATATACTGAGGTTATGCAAGGCCCAAAAGAAAATTTTAGTGAAGTTTTTGAATGATTGACAAAAGCCATATAAATAGGGGTAGCAGATTCAGAAGCTAGACGAGTACTCATTGAGTCTCAGGCTGTTGAAAATGCTATTTCAGAATGCAAATAGGTCCTTGGACCCTTAAAGATAAGATCATCACTAATGGATGAATGGATTTTCAGGTTACTTGTGGATTTTACAGAACCTCCCAATATGGTGACAAAATCTGAATATGCAGAGAGAGTCATCTTACACATTGAAACTGCTGAATATGTTCCTGATGACACAGAAATTACTTCATTAGTTATATAACTACAAGAAATAATCAGGAATAGGACTCGAGGACTCATCATATTCATATGTATGTATACATACATATACGTATACAAATATATATATGTATATATATATATACATATATGTATATATATATATATATATACATATATATATATATATATATAAAACATCAGATCCCATCCGCAAGGTTCTCTATCAAAGGAAATGATGGAATTGAGTGATTATTAATAGGAAGTGTGCTGGAGGCCTTGGAATTACATAAAAAACACAATGTCAATAGCAAAGGTTTACAAAAAATTTTCCATCACATGGCAACAAGCTAAGGAAATAGTATTTAAAAAAAAAGTCCTACTTGTTCATTCTATAACCAAAATCCTTTACCCTTTTCCTTTACCAGCAAATGGATGTGTTTCACTTTGCAGAATTTGTAACATTAAAATATGTGCACCATGAAATGGACACATTTTTCAGGATTTGAATAGGCAACTGCTCAGAGCTCTGAAAGGGCTGATTCTGTTATTATATACCTATAACAGGTAATGGCTATTATGGGTTTACCTGCAAAAATAAAATCTGACAATGTTCCAGCATATGTCTCCAGTAAATTGAAATATTTTTTTAATATTATAACTTAAAGCATATTACTGGTATACCGCACAATCCTACAGGACAAGCAGATGTTGAGAGATCTCGATGCACTTTAAAGAAAACACTCTATAAACAGGCATGGGGAACCAAGACCCTCCAAGAACATATTACATAATGCTTTACTAAACTTAAACTTTCTTAAGCCTGACGAGAAGGGAAACACAGCTGCAGAAAGATATTTGACAATAGGGAACACTTTTGAGCTAAATCAGCCAGTGTACTTCAAGGATGTGTTGACCTCAGTATGGAAACCAGGCTAAGTGCTACATTGGGGAAGGAGTTTCACCTTTGTTTCTATAGGAGAAGAAAAGCTGAGATTATCATCAAAGTTGAACAAGATTTGATTTGAACAGGAGAAATCTCTTATGAGGAGAAATGATAGGTCATCCACCAAGGTAAATCCAACAATTTGTATGGAGACCTCACAAAGTTTGGGGGAATGTTCTGTTCTGTCTTTACATGAAGAAAAAAAAATATCCAACTTCAAGAAGCCAAAAGGCATCCAATTTGTAGATACCTAGAGAAGAAAGTATAACTTTCCAGAAAGAATCATCAAAGAAAGAAGAATCTCACTTATGGTAGCAATATCTATTCTTAGTACAATCTATCTACCTGAATCTCATCATTTCCAGTACACTAGTAGTACAGTAGTACTAATTCATGTAAAACCAATGCTGGCTTTGGAGATGGATATGGTTCTCCTTCTCTAAATTCAAGCACATTGTTAAAATATAATTCAGAATTTCTGTCTCATATCAAAAGCCCTATTGGTACAAGACAGAATAAAACTATAACTCAAAAATCCAAATTTCCCTCATAAATTTTAATCCTTATTGTTACCTTTCCCAGTATGCATACATATAAATGTTAAACTTTCTGTGTTGATATTAATGTTTGATTCTTTCACAGTGAACAGTAACATTTCCTAAAACATTTAAGTCTCCAAAGAGAATATGGGGCCACACTTATTCAACTTCACGTGATTCAATTTGATGGCTCTGAACTAGTAAACACCACTTTGGGACCAGTTTGGAACTAATACTGCTCTAGACAATCCCAGATTAGCTCACTGAGATGGTCTAACTTCTTATAACACTTTAGCCAGAGCTTCATATAAGAACTTCAGACAAGCACCACCTACCACTCAGAGACTATCAGCAAATACTATATCTAGTCCTCCTGAGATTTAACCATTAATTTAGATTTATTCTCCATTACAAGATCCCATAGAGTCACTGTCACCCCATCACACAGGAAGTAATTCTGAGAAAACAATGCCCCTTTCCCTACTGTTGGCTTGATGGGTATTTTGATTTTTTTCTTCATCCCTGAAAAAGATTAATTATAACCAACTTAGGGTTAGTATAGATTGTGTAGGGTTGGGTATGGGAGAAGATGGTCAGGCTTGGGTATCACTTTTAGAAAAGTTTAAAAGGGTATGGTTGGAGTAGGATATAGGTAGATTAACATATCTCCTTCTGAATAAATTTCAGCAACTATTGGCTACAGATAACTTACATTTTTAGATTCTTGTATGTTGACTCTGTAAGGTCTTCTTTCATTTGATGTTTTGCATACAAATATAAAACTAACTTTATGTATATATTTTGTATACTGAAATAATTTAGGATAGTTTATCATGTTGCACTTTGCAGTACTACCTGTGGTCAAGACATTATATATATATATATATATATATATATATATATATATATATATATTCCCCTTGCTAAATTATTTTGGGAAGTTTTAGCCATTGAGCAATTGTGTTTCTGACAATTACAGATTATAGTTAGCCATGACTTTTATACATAATAGGTTAGTGAGAAATAGATATTAGATCGTCAATGTCTTCAAGGACCTGTAGAACGTTACACTTAAATGTTTCATTAATTAAGTACTTCATTGACATGAAACACAATTGCTCCTGAGAGCACTGAGCTATTCCCAAGACTATGTTTGGTACCAATGGCACTCCATCTGGATTTCGTTCTCTCCTGGTTTACTGGCCTCTTTGGGAAAGAACTGCCACTCCTCAACCACTGATCTTAGAAATGCTGTCCCAAATATGCTAGCAGGAGATTAACTTAAAGACAACTTCCCAACCTTGCCAAGTCAGGGTGAGACAGGTAAGATGTCCATGCTTCTGAGATGGTCAATGTTGCTGTGAGACTTTGGGTGACTGTCCAGGAAGCCTGCATTTCTGTCTTTGCTTGCCAATCTAGGAAGTCACAAGTTCAGACTCCCTGCCTACCCTAGCATTCTTCTTTTTTTCGCAGGTCTTTGATGAGATTGAAGACTATCCAATCTTAGCTATGTCCTCTCTTATCTTAGATAGACAAGACTGAGACTTTCCAGATTAGGACTGCTATCAGAGTAATCTCTGTCATGCCTTTACCCTGATACTGGACATGTAGTATGTGTCTATTGCTCAATGTTGCTCTTGTTGGTAGTAGGTTTGAATTTGTGTATGTTTACCTTTCCTTTTCCTGGAATATACTTGACATTGTAAATCGTTTTTGCATCAGGCTAAACACCTTTTTCTTTTGACTAAAAGGGAAATTGTGGCAGCATTTTGCATGGGAACTTATAACAGTGGCCACACCTCTTTATTGCAATTAAATAAGGGTCAGGATAAAGAAATAGGCCAATTAGATGTTTATTCAGGGAGAAATAACTTACGAACTAGACAGATTAACACCAGCAGGCTCCGCTGGATGCTCTCCACTCCGTGCCCCCCCTCCCAGCAAGAGAGCACTCCAAGACTCCTCCTGAGACCTCTTTCCACAGGTAGCTTCCGACCCAGGCTCCACCCAAGAAAGGGCATGGTCAGTGCCACAGAAATAGACAAAGTGAATATGCAATTACAATACCCCTTTAACTCTAAAGAAAAGATTTAGGCTTGATATAAAACTATATACAAAACAGTGAATAACAAATGTGCTCTAAGAAAAGGAAAATCGAGTACAAAATGACCTACATATCTAGTCCTAGGGTGAAGGCATAACAGAGTTTACAATAGAGCTGTCCTAAGCTGGAAAACTTAAGTCTAGTACTTAATATATCTAACTAGGAAGAGAGAATTATCGTTGTGATAGTTTAATCTTCAAACTCATCAAGACCTGAGAAGGAAAATAACGATACTAAGGTAGACAGGAAGTGCGGATGGCAACTTGCAAAAAGGTGCAGTGAGGACAGAAACAGCAAGCTACCTAGACAGTCACCTTAGGTCTCACAGCAATGTTGGTACTCCCAGTTTTGGCTAAGGCCAAGAGTACTCGACAGACCACACAACAGCAAGGAGGTATGAAGGCTGTCTTGCCCTGACTTGGCAAGTTCCAGCACCCTTCTATATTTGTCTCCTGCAAACACATAGGACTGCATGTCCAAATCAGTAGTCAATGTGGGGGCAGTTCTTTGCCCAAGAGGCCATTAGCTGAGGCAAGAATGAACTCCAGCAGGAGCAACAACAGTCAGGTTCCAACATATTTTCGGGAAAATGCACGGAGTACTAATATTAAAACATTTAAATGCCATGTTCTGCATGTCTATGAAGTGATTGAAGACTAAGCATCTATGTCTGAATAATCTCATAGGTAAAGGAAACATGAGTGAAGATAATCTGTAATACGCAGGAACTTAGCTAAAAAAACTGACTGAAACTTCCCTGAGTAAAGCAGGAACAAATACCTAAACAATATAACTATATACATATACATACCTAAAATAGATGTAGAGTAGAAATATTAAGACAAGTGGTAGAACTTTAAAGGGCAGCATGATAAATATCCCAAATTGTATCAATATACAAAATATCTTGAATATAAAAAAGTATACTTACATAGAATATGGCAAGTATATATGTGCATAAATTGTATCAATATACGAAATGTCTTGAACATAAGTAAAAGTATACATACATAGAATATGGTAAAAATAATGTGCATAAAACATCATAAGTGAAAAGATTTCACCCAATATAACAAAATATGAACTAAAATTTACATAGCTTACCACAAATAAGAATATATAGCAATGTAAGCTGTAAAATTCTATTATCTCACTCTTACTCGAAAATACACAAGAAAATAGGCTAATCTACCTATATCCCATCTATACCCTACCATTCCCAACCATACCCTATTCCTGTCTAAAAGATAAACCTGAGTGTAAGCATCACCTTCCATACCCGACCCTAAATAACTAAAACCAACCCAAAGAAAATGACTATTGTCCCCAAATTCCAAGGGTAGGGAAAGGGGGCGTCGTTATCTTAAGGTTACTTCCTGCTAAAATGGGATGATGATTGCTCCATGAAATCCTGTAGGAAGAAAAGTTTTAGCAACGAAATTTCTCAACAGAACTGGCTGTGACATGTGTAGCTAGTCACTGTGTGGCAGAAAATGCTTGACTGTAGTTCTATTTGAAACTCTGTCCAGGGTGTAATAAGAAGGTGCACCGTTACAGCTAGCTAGTTGTGAGTTGTCTCGAGCAAAACAGTCTCAAACCGGTTTTAGGGTGATGTTTGTAGTTCAGATGCATCAGGTTGAGTCAAGTGGAAATGATGACATGGGGCCCCATCTTCTATCTGGAAAGTTGAAAGACTGCATAAATCAGATTCCTCTTCATTAAATGATTGTTTCTGCAGAGCTGTTTTCCCTTCCACAGGTACTTACATGTTCAGTGTCTTTTGGCTGTTTGAAGATAGGTTTTCTCTGTTTTCCTGTAAGAACAAGAAGAGAACACTTCTCCTGTTTTTGAGAGGTCTCTGCACATCTCATGGGACCTAATTTGTTGGAGGATTTGTCATTTCTCTTCATTAAGATGTTTCTCTTGTTCAACTCAGGTCTTGATTAACTTAGATGGTATCCATAGTTTCTCTTCTCCTGTAGATACAAATGAGAAACCCCCACCCCAACGTAACACATATCCTGGTTTCCAAACTGAGGTCAATACATCCTTGATGTACACTGGATGATTTAGTTGAGAAGTTTTTTCTATTGTCCAGTGTCTTTCTGCAGCTGTTTTTCCTTTTTCATCAGCATTAAGAAAGTTTAATGTTAATAAAGCATTATGTAATCTCTGTTTGGTTGTCTTGGTTCCTCCTGCCTGTTTATGGAGCATTTCTTTTAAAGTACAATTGGATCTCTCAACCACTGATTGTCCTGTAGTATTGTGTGGTATACCAGTTATGTGCTTTATGTTTCAATACTCAAAAAACTGTTTCAGTTTGCTGGAGACTTCTGCTGGAGCCTTGTGCAGGTATGCCCATAATGGCCATTAACTCCAATAGGTGTGTGATAACAGAATCAGCCTTTGCAGAGCTCAGAGCAGTGTCTCATTGAAACCCTGAAAATGTATCTATAGTGTGATGTACATATTTTAATTTTCCAAATTGCTTATAGAATGAGCAAGTAGGGCATTTCCTTACTATTTCCTTCGCTTGTTGCCAGGTGTTAGAAAAACCCTTTTTTAAACCTTTGCTGTTCACGTGGTGTTTCTTATGAAACTCTGAGGCTTCTAGCACACTTCCTATCAATAAATGATCAATTTCATCATTGCCTTGTGCTAGAGGACCTGGCAGACCTATATGGGATATGGTGTGTGATACTTTTTCTGATAGTATCTTGTAACTGTATAAACAATGAAGTTAACTCTGTATTGTCAGGATTAAATTCTGCAGTCTCAATGTGTAAGACAACTCTCTCTGCATATTGAGAGTAACTATATTGAGCGATACTGTAAAATTAATAAGTACCATGAGAATGGCATACAATTCTGCCTTTTGTCCCAAATTGTAAGGGCTTTGAACAACTTTACTAATTTTTCCTGATTTATATCTTGCCTTGCTTTATTTGTTTGCATCAGTGTAGAATGTATGAACTCCAGAAAGAGGTGTTTTTCCTACAATATGTGGAAGGATCCAAATCGTTTTCTTTATGAATTTGATTCTCTCAGTTTTGGGATAATTGTTGCTAATCATTCACAAAAAAATTACTGCATGCTCTCTGCCAATATTTATTATCTTTCCATAAGGAGGAAATTTCCTCATTAGTTAAAGGTACTATAATTTCTGCTGGGTCCCTTCCTGATAGCTGAAGAAGTCTTAATTTACCTTTTATAATCAAGTCAGAGATCTTTTCTATATATGTTTTTAGTTTTTTATTCTGTATATGTGGTAGGAAAATGCACCCTAATATGATATCTTCTCTCTGCATCAAAATCCCTGAAGGATATTCTCTAGATGGTAAAATAACCAGAATACAGTCTAGGTTTGGATCCACACGGTCCACATGTACTTCTAGAGACATCAGACATGGAACAAATTCTGTTTTCTACTTGGTCATTTTTATGTTCCACATTTTGTATTTTACCTGTCAGCTCTCCAATGCCATCTTCAATATTCTGAACATTTTTTTCTAAGCATTCTATGTTTTGAATCTATCATTTTCAATGTTTTGAATCCTTGTTACTAAGTAGTGTCCTATGGTTTATACAAGTTCCTTACTGTTTGCTATAATCTCAAACCATTTCTTTAAGAATATCATGTTAATGGTGAAACCCATTGCTATTACAAAAATAAATGTACATATTGGTCCAGTCATAATTTTCTTCTGCTAAAATTCCTTCTATATATGAAGTAAAATAATTCACTAAAGTCCTGCATTGTAAGATTATATGCTATTATAGGCATGGAACAATTGATCACAGATATTATATCAGCTTAAATTGCAAAGGATGTTACACTTACTTTAGGTGTAATTCTGCTGTCCTGGAACTTTGATGCTTTTAATTGTAGATCTCAGCTTGTGGTGGTTATGCCTGGATGTGTTCCATCAAATAGTGGGCAGAAGTGTACCACCAAATAGCCTCTGGCAGCAGAAGATATGTCTGATCCCGGTCCCTGTAGAATACCTCTTAACAAACTATGGCAAGCTAAATTTTGTTAGAGAAATGAGTAAAAGGAGTCTTGTGGAATTGCTGGGACTGAAGGGCTAATCGCAGGAAATGCACAAGCAGGGAGGGCGCCAAGTGGCTCTGCATGAATTCAAAGAGTGGAAATGGGCAAAAAATGAGAAGCAGTGAGTGCCTTCTCAGACACCACTCCTCACCACGCACTGATCCCTGCTTTTTCATATGGACTAATTAATCTAGTTCTTTCATAGGGTCTGTTCCTCATACAGTCAACTCAGTGCCAGCATTTTGCTCCTTTAAACTTCAGATAGACCACCTTACTCCCTTGTGGTTTTGTACTGCACAATAGGACCCTGTGACCATCTTGACTATTCTCACATACTGAGTGTCACTGTTCTCAGGATTAAGCATCTTTCTCGCAGTCCTTAAATAGATCAGCCTGCTTCTGCTTAAGAGTTTGCCTGATACTTCCTTCAAATTGGCATGGATTCAGCACTCCCTGACATGTCCAACACTCTCACCCTTTGAATCCTCATTTATAAACTGTGTCTTGAGTGTTTTGGGTCACCTTAAATGCATTATTATTGACTCTGATCGAGAAACATAAGCCTGTAGGAGGAAGGGGGTTTCTTGGTTTATTAGGAAGTTGTTTTATTCTAAGGATTCATAATCCCTTGCAAGTAGTAGGAGCTTAGTCTATCCTTGATGAATGTTTTGTAATTGACATTGTAAGTATGCTTTAGATGTGTATAAAGTGGCTTTTCTTGTGCATTTCAATGTAGGTATGAAGTAAGCATCATTCACAAGTAATTATTTGAAGATAATCTTGTTTGCATCTATAAACTAATGACATAAGGGAAGTTCTGGAATTTAAGCCAATGTCTGTGGAACAATTTCATTGCATATAGCTGTAATGTTGCATACTAGAACACCAGGAAAATAGAATAGAGGCTAATTACAGATACATGTGGTAGACATCTTGTTGGTAGTACAGAAAATACCTTATGATTCCTTGTTTTTTGGTCGAGAATATGAATCTTGACTTCATTTGTATAAAGGGTGAAATCAAATAGAAAGTGAGCACATCAGGTCTAATAGTAGCAGTGAATTCAGTGTTAACCAAACTAGCCTTTTTCAATTTGGGATAAATAGCAATAAAGCTTACAGAATGAACTCATTGCCCAGGAAGTGTCAGGATCTCGGGTATTGCACTTAACAGCAATAAATCTTTTATCATAGAGAGATAAGAATGCATCAAAGTTATCATTGTAATATTTGATGTTGTACATTGTTTGTAGTACTGATTATTTGAAAACAAGTAGGTGCCATCAGTAAAGTTAGATAATGACATCATTTATATGTGGTCAGTTTTAGACAGGACAAAATGTGAGAGAGAATAGGAGAAAAATGTAGAACAGAACAGAATAAACAAAGAAATTGGAAAAGAAAAATACAGAGTGGAACAAAGAAGGCAGTATGGACACTTGTGAATGGGGAGTGGTCAATTATATTTCCTAGAGATGAAAATTATTTTTTTTCCATTTCCTTCTTCTGTGTTTTTAAATGTTCATGTTGGTTTATTTTATTGTGCACAGAAACATTTAATAAAGCATAAATTAATGATTGCTTGTAAAACAATGTAAAAGAGACATGCTAAATCACACATGGAGAATAGATTTAAACAGCAAATCCAAAAGTTACTATATAACAAGGAACCTTATCTTCCTACACCTGTACCTCATTCCAAATGATGGTGATCATTCTGACCTTTGTTGTTTTGTGTGTGTGTGTGTGTGTGTGTGTGTGTGTGTGTGTGTGTGTGCGTGCGTGCGTGTGTGTGTGTGTATTAAATGTTTTAATAAAATTGACATAATGGGTTCTTATCACTGTATAATGTATCTTTAATAACTTTATAAAACTAATGCTAGAATGCCTACCTTAAGTACTTCATAAAAAGGTGTCAAGTTTATCTGTGTATCTACAAAGATACTCTATTACATAACTTTTATATATAAAAGGTAATAAAAATAGTGACATGTTACAATATCTGTATGCCTTGTCTATAATTTCTTGTTTCCCCCTTTGCCACTATATGGATATATGCTATAAAATTTGTTAAATGAGTCAAAAACCATAGTAATATCAACCACCAACTTTTGTTTATACTTAGTGTTGATCCACATGTATTAAAGGAATGTGATGTAGAGGGAACTGATTACTATGGAAATTGTGTACATGACCACATCACCTTCATCACAGAGGTATCACATTTCTTCTCTTTTTTATTAAACATTAAAATTCCTTGATATTTTTAACCATAATTTCTATTGTTGTGTTTTGGTAAGTATCTACTTAGGAGAAAAGACTTAACTATTTAAAGACTTTCAATTTTGTTATCAAAAGAAATAATGAGGGCTTTAAGTATTTTTCTTATACTATATGTTACCAATTTAAATATTTTCCTAATTTATTTCATTTTGATTAATGTATAGTTAATTAACCTCCCATGTTCCTTTTTCGATCTCAGGTCTGCTGCATGTTCCCTTTTTACTTCTAAATTCAAGGTCTCTTTTTATTATAATTATTATTACACACACACACATACAAACACAGATACAGAAAAATAGACACAAAGAAAAACACACAGAGACACACAGAAAGACAGATGCAAACACACGGACTCCCCCCTACACACACACACACACAGACACACACAAACACACGATTTACTTAGTTTCAGTGCCCTGATCTTACTGTGGGGATGCAGAAAAGGCCATCTTTTGAACAGTGTTCAGGAATCCCCAATATTCTAGGTTGGTTCTTCATGTAGCAGGGGTCATATCTTCTAAAAAAGAACTTGAAACAGTGCCTGCCACACAGGGAAACATCCTGGAAGTCCACTCTTCACTTATCTAGCAGCAGAACTGTGATCTTCATCCACATTCAGCAAAGATCAGCTCATTGCTCTCTATATTGTATGCATCTAGTAGAGATATAGCAACACCCTGTTTGCTCCTGCATTCATGTAAATCCTATGTTTGGATGAAATTCCTATATTATGGTTTTTATGAGGCAGCCTCCAGGCCTATCAGGACTATGTCTTGCAAGAAAGACAGAAGGCAGGCCAAGAGGAAGAATTGAGGTGGGACTGGAAAGAGGAGAACGTCCTAACTACTGCCAATGCCTATCAAGTGCCATCTCTGAAGAAAGGACCAGGGCCCTAGCCAGCACCCAGAGGTCAAGGAGCACTGACAGTCCCAAAGAAGCTAGAGCACACCTGTGTGGGATCCAGAACCTATATCCAGTACCACCACACCCACATGGAAGTGTTCTAGAAGCTCTATGTTAGTAAGAGATATAAAAAGTCCCTGTGATTGAAGTCAAAACACAAAGGAAATGTGAGGTGCCTAAGGCTTGGAGAGGAAAGGTCAGTGTTGGTCTGCACTGTCTATTGCTGAGGAGCCGTGTACTCTAGAAGGAGAAGATGGGGAAGACAAAAAGATGCTATAGACTGACATCCTGGGAGCTGTGGCTACTGCAAATGCTGACAAGTGTCCTCACTGAATACTTTCAGAACTGAGAGACTCTTGGCTGGTGAATCATAAATGGATCATGTGGCTGTCCTGGATTGAGTGACAAAGTAGCTCGTATGTGAGATCAGCATTACAGAAACATTGTTCACTGTGTCCCAGAACCACTGGGGAAACTGAGCCCCACTTTGACAGCCTGGAGAGTAAGAGGACAAAAGTTGGCAGCAGCACTAGCATTGGGAGCTGACGGCACTGTGGGAGAATAGAGCTGCAGGGCTCATCTGTCTGAACCTCCAAGCCCTGGCAGTATAACTGGTACAGTCCCAGTGGTACTCAAGGGTCTGGGGAGAAAACCTCTTAGTGAGCTTAGCCAATGTCATCCCCACACCTAACAGGGCAGTCAGTTTGAAGTTTCATAGAAATGTCCTCTTCAAAGTAAGAATGGCAGAGTGAAAAATATCCTTGAAAACATTCTTCTCTTTATATAAGTGTCATGGATATTCCACTAGGATGCTGTAGAAATGATTGTTCTGAAATGTCTCTTGTAGTTTACCTTTAGTAAGATTTTTCCTCACCATGTGTCTAAGCTAGCTGAGGGGATTCAAGAGCATTGTCCTAAATGTCTGCAAAATTACAAAATTGTTTGTTTTAGGAGGGTTTTTTTTTTTTTGATTAAAGAACACAGGATAAACTAGCCTATACACTGTTTCAAGGTTAACAAACACTAGTACCACTTTTCATTTTCCTGGAAAGGACAATAGGTGAAGATATATGTAAGTTTTTTTTTTTTTATGTTAGATTGCATAGTAATATTCCTCTATCTTGCCAAGAGTATTGTGGCTATGTACAGTGTTGGCTGCCAAGGTTGACAACCTCAGTCTGATCCCTAAAACCCACATTGGTGGGAAGAGAAAACCAATCCCCACAGTTTGTTCTCTGTCAACCTCATGCTCTCTGGATCAGAAGACACACTCAACAAGTAAGTAAATGACTAATAAAAACAAGAATGTCACAGTACATTTAGAAAAACGTGCCCATATGTCTGCAACAGACTCTCAACCTCAAAGATATTTTTTTCTTGTGGACAAAAGCATTCTGACAAGTTTTAAGGACATAAATGCACCACCGGGCTGAAGTAGCACACACCTGTAATCCCAGCACTCAAGATGCAAAGGTAGGTGCATGTGTGTGAATTCAAGGCCAGTCTTGTTTACAAAAACTAGTTCCTGGACAGCCAGATCTACACAGAGAAAACCTATCTCAATACCCCCTCCCCCAAATGAACAAAATCACCATATGCATTCTATTCTTTCTCATTCAGACTTCCTGGTTGTTAGTTCCATTATCTCAACCCCCCTAATCACTGTATTTTTCATTTTCGTTGTTACAGGTCATTTAAAATGAAACAGGTATGGAATGTCTCCAAAAAACAGACCGAAGGATTTTCTTAGATGAATATCAATCTTGACATGCACAAATCAATGTAAGGGAAGTGACTCTGACTGGAGAACAAGAATCTCTCACTTCAAACAAAGTTGGTGCCAACCCGCTGCTGTGATTTCCTAGCCAGCTGCGAGTATTCAGTTTGTTTTCCCCTAAAAATGTTTATACTCACCCAGATTATTCCATTACACAAGGAGGTAATCAACATCATTATTAATGAGGTTAATAGTTGTCAAATTGTTTGTAAATCGTTTATATGTTTAATAAATAGACACTATGTTAACATGGATCAGCTCCTTGGGTTTTTCTTTACTGTTAAGCTTTTTTTTTTTTTGAGACTTTTTGAGAAAAGTCATTTATCTTCCCAAGATATCTATGTAAAATAAGAGGATTGCACAATAAAAAAAGTAGCTGTTATTTTAAAATTCTTATCTTTCATAAAGGCAATGTGTAGTGTCGATACAGAATATTACACAATTCAGAAGCATATTATAACAGATTATATAATGAGTATGTGGAGACATTATTTTCCTGTCAATTGAACTTGTCCTTATCCCAAACTCTTGTCATATTCTCTTCCTTAGAAACTAAGGTAGACCTTTTCCTGATTTTTTTTAACTTTTGTTTACCTACCACTTTAAATATTCTTTGACTGAATATGTTTCTAAAGTTTTCCTGGGTTTGTATTTATCAATCTATGTATAATGTGTGTCTCATTTTTATGAGATTCCTCCAAGTTTCTACAGCTATTTGTTAGTTATCTTCTGTTGTTATGGAGACTTATCTTTTTAACTGCATGTGTATTTTCTGTGTCTGAACCTTTGGTGCTTTTTGGTTTAGCTGTTGGAGTCAGAGCTGTTAACAAAACTACTTTGAGATTTCTAATACACAGAGACATCTTCCCAGCCTCCTAGGAAGTGAATCAATAGGTCATGGGAGGTGTATCGTTAATTTATTAAATGATGGCTCATGCTTTGTTTCATTTGAGAGCTTGTCATGTCCCCCAGGTTGGCCTCAAGCTTTGTGCAGCCAAGGATGGCCTTGAGTCTCTGGTCATCTTGTCTTTACTTTCCCAGGCCTAGGGTGACAGGTATGCATTACTGTACCATGCCCCCTATCTGTGGAAAAACAATCCTATTGGTGTGGCACTCACTAACAAGGTGTGAATGTTCTATTTCCAAGAGCTTGTATTGCCAGACAAGTTGCAAGTCTGCTGGGTGTGCTGTGCACAAGTATAGGGCTTCCCTTTTCACATCAATGTAGACTACCTGGATTTTACTTCTGTGTGCTTAAGTGTTATGTTAACACTTTTCATTAGGACCTGCTTGATTTAAGCCTGTTAGAGAGGAGTGTTCATCATGTCAGGTGAGGGCTCTTGCTACATCTTTAGTAATTGTGTTTCATATAGTTTTAAGACAGCACAAATTTGAAAACTCCAGGTAGGATCTCATTTGTAATAGAAGAGCTGAATCAGAGCTGGGTGTGGTGACTCAAGTATATGATCTCAGTATTTAGAAGGCTGAATGAAGGTCGGGACAAACAGCTGTGTTGTTCCTCACTTTCCACCATGTTTGAGAATTCATTTCCTGTTCTTCACAGTGGAATACAGAAGGCTAGAGGTATGTGTGGTTTTAGTTGTCCACTCTCTGTCACTTATCACATTATAGGTGTGATGGGATGGCAGATGTATGCTTCCATGGATTTACTTGGGTTCTGGCCATCTGAATACAGGTCTGTACACTTGTGTGCCAAGTGATCTACCCAACAAGATTCACCACAAACCACAGTGTTACTTTACTAAACTTTGTAGAAATTTGCAGTGCCTAGTCTTCAATCAACAGTGTGTATTGTAGTACAAAGGAAAAAATCTGAGAACTTTTTATTAAAAGAAGGATTGGGGTCCAGAATATATACAAAATTCAAATGACAGAAAGAAAAATCCTATTCAAATAAGCATTAAATGAATGGATGCTTCTCAAAGGGAGATATATACATGGAAACAAGCATGTGAAAAAAATGTGTCAGAAAATATGTACACTGAAACTTCACCGGGATATAATTGCCCTTCCTTCAGATTTTTACAACAGCACAGAATAAAACAGGCTAGGTTGTGCAGTGAGAGGCATACTCACACACTTGAGAGAATGAATACAGCGACTGGAGTAAAGACTGTGGGATTGAACAGCCACTTTTCTTCTTGCTGTAGTAAAATAAGTATGAAGAAGTGATTGAGGAAAGAAGAGTCCATTCTGGGTGACAGTTTGTGATGATCATGGCTTCAGGCCAGGGCAATGGGGCATGTTGTTGGGAGCAAAAGCCTGGTTAGTCACTTTGCATTGGGGTTCAGTAAGCAGAGAGTGATCATTGCTAATGCTCACAAACATCACAAACATTCTCCTCTGAATATAGTTCAGGACCAAGTCCTTGAAATGGTGCCATCTCTGCCTTTAAGGTGGGATTTTCCTTATCAACCAGCCTAATTAAGAAAGTTCCTCAGAGGTATTTCCAGAGGCTCCATTCCTAGGAGACATCACTATGACCATCATACAGATACTAGTAATAATAAAGAATCAGACCAGCCATCCTAGGTTTATAACTAGAGGAAGTAAAATCAGTCTGTTGAAGAAAACCTTGCATTCCCATGCTTATGGCAGTAGTTGTTCTCAATGTATAGATGGATGGCTAAAGAAAATACTGTATAAAAACACAATATTATTGAGCAAAAGAGTGCATGGAATCCTGTTATTTTTTAAAATGATTGAAAGGTTGGGAGATAAGTTCTTTCAATTCCAAGAGAAGTTTTGTTCACTGTAGTGATTGCAATGGAAACTGTCTTCTACATGTTTCTGTATTTGAACAATTGATGCCCTGTTGTTGTTGTTGTTGTTGGGTGGTGGTGGTGGTGGTGGTGGTGATGGTGTGTGTGTGTGTGTGTGTGTGTGTGTGTGTTTGTGTATTAGTCCAGTCTTCTTTTTCTACCATGTGAAACACAGTTAGAAGGTCTCATCTCTTAATCAGTTCCTCATCAAATTCAAATTTACTTCTGGCTACTTGTCCATGGATTTCCAGGTTCCAGAACTGTGAGAAATAAACATGTGTTTTCATAAAACTCTCTATTTGTTACATGGTGTTGCTGTTTAGGGTATGGATGTTATCTTTCTTGCTGTGATTTTCTAGGATATAATGCCTCCAGGGGATGTAGGTAATACTCTGAGGAACATATACTATTCCTCACACTCTAAACAGAGTGTGTAAAAAGGCTCTCAAAATGCCATGTAAGGAGGAATTGGTACTGAGTATGAATATTCAAACTTACTGGGTCCATATGTGTCTGCCTGGAGAGGTGATGAAGTATTGAGTACATATATGGTCTCTTTTCTGGTCCTCATTTATCAGGAGAGGAAAACAGAAGCTGATATGATTTGAAGACTATGGTGATGGAGTCAGTATTATTTGGTTGAGTTTGTCTTTTGCCTACCACATAATCAATACCATAGATGAATGAATGAAAGTTAAATTATCAGGCATTTGCCTGACAGTACTCAGTATGGCATTTTTGTGAAAATTCTGAGCACAGGATGAATAAAATGAATTGAATGAGCATTAAAGTAATAAAAAAGCTAGTTCCAGTGTTCTTAAAAATACCTTGAACATATCAGAGTCTGGAAGGATTACCTTTAATATTTACAACCTGCCTAAAAAGCTTTATTTCATTATCTACCATTTTTATTCATAGACTTAAGCACTTTGTTCTATTAAATAGAGCAGGTGAGTCACTTCCTGGGCAGGAATTTGAATCTAGATGTTTAAGTTCTCTCTGCATTGTGAGAAACTCTTACAGAGGACAGATCACAAAGCCCACCTACTGTGTAAAAAGTTATATTATCTAAGGCTACACAGTTAGGTAAATGCTACCTGTAAGTTTGTATATGTTCTCCCAGAGGGGAATGGTAAAATGTCTGTTTCACATGCTTGTCTTATCTTTACAGGGTTGTATGCCATCATAGGTGTTTAATACCATGTCTCTTACTTTAAATGTCATGCCTTCATCTTGCCAGGATGACATCTTTTTATTTCTATTAGGTTCTTTTTTTTTTAAATATAACAACTGACATCCAATCCCCTTTTATATTTGCTAGTTTTCACTTTGCAGGCATCCATACTCAGCTAATACGAAGAAATATACAGCACATGCCTTTCTTTGCATCTCAGTTTCAGTGTGACAGGTGTGGAGTCTGAGAACTTTGAGCAGCTTCCACAGCAGCAGCATCTGCCTCCTTGCAAAATGAGCCTTGCCTGCAGTTCAGGGATAGATGCATAGAGACTTTGTACCCAGTAAATGTAAGAGAGAGCCAGCAGCTCCAGCCAGATCCCAGGCACCCTGGCAGCAAAGATAGAGCTCAGGTGAGCTCTCTGCTCCATCCCCCACACTCCATGCCTCCCTTCTCCCTGTCACCTTCCCAAATGTCAGGCTCTGGGGAGCAGAAAAAAGAGCAACAAGTTAAAAAAGATGCAGGGAAGGAGAGCCACCTGGGCCACTCACTCTGGCAAAGGGATATATTGCTTCCCAGGGGCCAGTGGGTGGCAAAACCTGCAACCCTCTAAGGCAGAATTTTGTAAAGATTCCACTCATTCTTTCATTTTTTTAAAATTTACTTTTGCTCAAAACAAATGTTAACATTACTTAGGCCAATATATACATTACCTGCAAACTTCCTGAAAATGTTTACCTATATAATTTGTACCTATGATTTTTACAAAACACCATTTTATATTTCAAGCCAACAAAGAAATACACCTCTAATATTTACATACTGCAATTGTTAAATTAATATATATAAAATAATTACAATTAAATTGCATGTTTACCAACAAAACCCAATAAAAGCACAAACATCCAAAAAGAAGGTCACAGAGAAGTACTAAAAACACATCAGAGATTTTATAAAGGGGTTTAAAAGGCTGCAGCTCAAAGTGCACCGCAGAAATCTCTTGGAGTACAAAGACTAGATAAGCAAAATATTACCATACACAACAAACTGTCTTCTCAATAAAATGAATCTTACTTCGAACAGCCTCTCCATATAAACTGTTTTGAATGCTAATAAAAAGGAGACTCCTAACCTGTCCAAATCAGAAAGCACACAAATAGTATAGTTACTGTCCAAAGTCAGCCAAGTGCAAAGTGGTCCTCGACCATACCCGAAGATAGGCAGAGGCAGCCAACCTGACAACATCCAGGCAGCATGGCTAAACCCTCCATCCAACTGTGCATACAACTGGGCCATCTTCTCATTGGGTTGACTTCTAATTTCCTTTCCATGCGATGATCAATGGCTAGCAGTTAAAATTACTGGCTCAGAAGTCACCTAAAAAACATCCAAGGAAAAGAGATCATTCTCATTACAATTTCCAAAGTATTTTCAAAATACTCCTTAAACATACACATTTTAACACATATGCTAGCAGAATACTATTCACATCTCCCAAAGTCTCCAGATATCTATACATCTATGCAGAACCCTGGAGGCAACAATCCTAATCACTAACCACAGGGGCCTTCTGGCAGATACCTATCACAGAACACCTCTACACCTTATTTCTAAATTCTTCATCTTGAAGTGATAAGGTGACTATTAAAAACAGAGCAGGAATTGGATTTCCAGGATACAGCACAAACACTGTGAGTAACACAAAGTTTGCTCAATGCTTATGAGAAAAATAAAGAGGATATTCCCAGGAAATGGCCATACCAAAACCAAAGCATAGGGTGACAATAAGGAGTAAACACAGAAGTGTTGGTTCTGTGTACCAAAAACTACAATCACTATTATGAAACATCACACTGAACACAAGCACCAGATAAGCCCGATTGGATGGCAATTGACATTTGCAAGAATCATGTAACACTCTTCTTTGACTCTTCCCGTATCAAATGAGCTTCCAGTTGACATCAGGCCTTACCATTAGATTAGGCATAAAGGAGATCAGAAAATATGCTGGACCCCAGGTGCTCTAATGACACATTTCTCATTCTTTAATTTTAAGATTTTTTTTTATACTATTGGGTTTTAACATGGGTTGTGCTATGTATGGAAGGCTGTCCAGAAATCCTAATCCTTCTGTCTCCACTTCCCAAGTGCTAGGATTCCGGGCATGTGAAAAAATATTTGTTATCAGTGAGATCATGCCTGTAACCCTAGCATTCAGAAGGCAGAGGCAGGAAGACCCCTGGTTTGAAGCCAAGTTGGATTATACCGCAAGGCCCTTCACACACACACACACAAAAATAACAATAAATAAATAAGAGGCATTCTAATGCATACATGAACACCTTCTGTGACTAGGAAACACATCACATGAGCTTCAGTTGTAGTAAAAATAATGTTCCTAAACCTTTTATAGGAGTTGGCAGCCAGCATCAGAAGGTGGTGACCTGATGTCTAGGTCCCACTATTCTAAAGGCAGACATTGCTCCTGGCACATATACTCCAACTGGCTCTCTGAAGACAATACCTAGACCTACACTCTGGGCTGTGTTTGCCATTACAACTCCATTAGATACACCGTTCTTCTACTCATACCATACTTTGTTCTGTACATACTCACAAACTGAAAATAGGACAAATGTAAGGAATTTGCTTACTCCTTTCTCCAGTTTCTCCCCAACTCTGAAAGTACTCCATTGTTCCTTTTTCAATTATAGAAACGTATGGGTTAAAGCAGACTATTTAAGGCTGCTTTTTAAAATATTTTTCTATTCTAAAAACACCTTCAAAAATCAAGAAAAATAATGTTTACAACATTAAAATACATTTTTATTTTACTCTCGGATACAACAGGTTATTCCAACTACATAACAAAGAAAATGTTTTTAAATTTCAAAAAGAAAACAGGATTTTTAAAACCTAAAATATGTATGGAAACTTAAGACCATCCATTCCATAAACTGATATAACATTTTTTTTTAAATAAGGGCAGTCCTCTACCTGAGCCCTAGAAAATGATATGTCAGGAATCCTACTCATCATCTTCTAATATCCCACCACTTTTTACTCAAGGGCTCACTTTCCTATCCTGGTTATCTTGTAATCGTCAAACCCTACCCAATCAACACTCTCCCAAAAGTCCATTGTACCTCACCATGATTTTATCCTCCTCCATACATGTTCTCATTATATTTCTAGATAGCATTCATCATTGACAGTATCTTCCACAAGTTTAGAACAGCTTGAATAAAATGGTTTTGTTAAAATAACTATTAGCCCTTTGAGAAAATTAAATCTTAAAACTCTAATAAAAAAAATTCTGTTGATCCCATCACCTCAGGTGCTCTACCAGAGTTGAGTCTGGGACCAGTTCAGTCTTAATTCCCCTCCCCCTTCTTCCCTGGGAACTCCCTGCATTAGCTGTGCACCTTGCTGCCCTCTCTATCCTGGCCCTGGATAGTACAGTCCTGGTTCTCTGCTCCATACACCACCCAGCACCTGCCTTCCCCCCACCCTTTGTCCTGATGGCCTGGTGCTCCGGGTGAGCATTGGGCCAGAGGCCATGGAACTTAATGGGTCTGCTCTGAGCACATTGGACCCGCCTATCCATGTGGGACCACCTTGAGGCCACACTAACCTCATCTTTGTATGCCATAGCCTCAAGCTCTGCCAGAGGACCACCTTGAGTCCCAATTCCCCTGATCTATGGACCCCATCACCTGGCCACTGCTGGAGGAAAGACCTACAAGAGAGCTTGGATCATTTAAGAGTTGCAGATATCGAACTACTGAACCACCTACAACCACCAGCACAACAGGGTAGAGAGAGAAAGACTCTACCTTCTCCCACTGGAAGAAGCATTGGGAAGATGACATACAAGAAAACACACAACACTAGAAAGACCAGTATGACACCACCAGAATCTAGGGAGGGACTCTATACCAACTAGACCTGAACACACGAAAGCAACGGAAGCAGAAGAGAATAACTTAAGAAATAACTTCATAAAAAGTGATAGAGGCCCTCAAAGATTATATCAGAAAATCCCATAAAGAAATGGAAGAAAATACAAACAAAAAAGTGGAAGAAATAGAGGAAACACCAAACAAAAAATGCAAGAAATGAACAAACCTCTTAAAGAAAATAAGGAAAGCCCCCTCCCATTAAAAAAAAAAAAAAACAGTCAAACAGATGAAGTAAACAATTAAAACTAGGAACTTAGAAATCCAGCAATAAGGAACTAGAACTTCAAAGCCAGGTATGGTGGCTCAAGTGTATAACCCCAGCATTTGGGAGGTAGAGACAAAAGGATCAGGGGTTCAAGATTATCTTCAGCTAACTGTGGACTAAGAGGCTAGCCTAGACTACAACACATGAAAAAGAAACAAAGGACATTTGAGTTTTAGCTCATTTAAAACCAAATATAAGACAGCAGAAAAGACTCAGTACAATGTTCACCATGCAACCATGGTGGTTGGAACCCCAGCACCCATGTGAAATAGCTCTATGTAGAAGCATTTATACTCCCAGTGCTGGAGATATAGACACACGCTTCCTGGACATCACTTTCACATCAAATGGAGATGAATCAGCAAACTCCAGCTTCAAATAGACTGTGTCTCACACACTAAAGCAAATGTCCATAAAGAAGGACAGCTGGCATCAACCTCTGTCCTCTGCATGCAGGCCCAACACATGCACACATGCATACAGATGCAGAACACCCCCCCCAACACATACACAATCATACACACAGAGTTAATGAGAGTAGAGAGGATATCTCAAACATAAGTGCTTTAGGAATGAATATAAAATAAGCATATAAAAGTTAATTAGTCTCAAGAGGAACTGAGGAATGGAAAGGAATAACTCCAAAGACACACTGGAAATTGGAGTGTCCCCTTGTAGCACACATTCTTTTCTGGGATATTTTCATCTGGAAATCAAGGGAAAACTAAAACTATATACTTTATATGGTAAAAGATATAATTATAAATGTAATCAGATACTATTTCAAGTTAAACAGGAAAATATAGTGAAACTGTTTTAAGATTTGTTTATTTTTGATGCTGAAGAGTATATATATATATATATATATATATATATATATATATATATATAATTTCTCTGAATTTCTTTAAGTATCTATGGAAACATTTAATAATTCACTATAAGTAATTTATAAAAAGCTAAAGTATACTGAAATAAAAATGAATGCTACCTGGAACGTAAGTCTGTATGCCTCTTACCTTAAAAGATTTTCAGATCAACACATTGCCAATATTTGTGTGTAGAATATGACAAAAGGACATATGATGCCACACAATTTTCAGAGTGATTGAGAAAACGGGATGTTTGTAAACAAAGAATATTGTTACTTTTCCTCAAGTAATACCAAAACCTATATAACCTATACCATGACATGTAGTTGGAAGATGTTATATAAAGTACATATTTATGCATTTGAAGCTAGCATGGTCTAATTAGTAAGTTCCAGGACAACTAGAAATGAAAAGAGTTTAAAAAAAGAAAAATGAGGCATTCTCTGTTTTCTTTTCAAGAATACACATTTATTAAAAAAAACTCCTATTTAGTAGATATGTGTGATCAATTTGTCTCAAATGATACTATTATAAGAAGAAATGATTGTTAAGAACATTGCATTAAAATTAATTTGCTTTCTTCTCTTCTTTAAATCTTTCATTTAACACTGAATGAATGGAGAGAGAACTAGGAGAAAGAGAAGGGGAGGACAGGACAGCACGTGCAACTAAGAACATTGAGTCAGGATAGGTAAAGAAGACAGGAGAGAGAGAGAGAGAGAGAGAGAGAGAGAGAGAGAGAGAGAGAGAGAGAGAGAGAGAGAACATAAAAGAGGGAGCCATTACTGGTTTTCAGAGAAATCTGAACATAAAGAAAAGCCTAGAGACCTACAAGACTGCCACCAACTAACATTTTGAGCAACAGTGGAAAGGGTACCATAAATGCCCTTCTGGGATAGTGAGATCAACAACTACCTCATCCACCATCATGGAGCCCTCATCTAGTACCTGTTGTAAACAGAATCAAGCACCAATTAGTTAACACTGAGTCGAACTAGAATCCAGATGCACAGAGAGAGGACAAGATCAGCCTGCAGAAAGACATAGATACAGCTGACCTAAACAAGGAGGAGCTAATGGCCTGAGTGATAGCTGGGAGTACAGCATGGGACTGAATCAGACCCCCTGAACATGGGTCTCAGCTAGAAGTCCTGAGCAGTCCCTATGGGACCTCAGACAGTGGAACTAGGATGTATTCCTGGTGCACAAATGAATCTTGTGGACACATCGTCCATGGAGGGATACTCCCTTAACGTAGAGACAGGAGAAAAGTCCTAGGCCCTACTTCAAATGACTTGTCAGATTTACATGACCCCACCTGGATGGCATTGCCCTACATGTGGAATTGGGGTGGGGGAATTGGAGGGGAGGGGAGGGTTGTCAGTGTGCATGTGAGAGGGGAGGGTAGGTAAGAGGAAGGGAGGTATGGTTGAAGGGAGGGAGAGAGGGGGAACTGTGATCGACATGTAAAATAAATCAATAAATAATAGTAATAAATGTCCTATTTGTTAAATATGTGTGATAAATTTGTCTCAAATGATTGTTAAGAACATTGCAAAAAAATTACTTTGCTTTCTTCTCTTTTTTTATTTCTTTGAATTAACACTGGGTCTAAGATAATATGCCCTTTACCACTGAGCTAACTTCTAAACACCCTTTTCATTTTGTTTCTCACAAACAAAGTTTACAAAGTGAGTATAATTGCACATGACTAGAATCTCAAATTTTGGATGTGGAAGCAGGTCAATCTAGAGTTTAGGACCAGACACAGCTACACATTGGGTTTGAAACTATCCTGGTATACCTGAAAACTCTTCTCAGAAAACAAATAAAAACTATAAAACACAAAAACCATTACAATTTAGATATAATAAAGGTAGGACTTTTTTAATTTGGCTTTAGAAAGTGATGCCACCATATCAATATCTAGGAACCAAATTGGAAATCTATTGTATTTTTCCAGTGAATATATCCCCTTTTTACCTTTTTCCAAATTATCATAAATCAAATATAATTCATATAGTTAAAAATATCACAGTACTTCATCTTAAGTGTGAGCTTTTCAGAAATGCCACACAGGCTTTCTTATTCCCATACAGAAAATGAATTGCTGTTAAGGTTAAAGAGATGGAGTAGACAGAAAAAGAAATTTATGAACTTCTTGAACTTCACATTATGAGTTATCTGATTACAAAGCATAACTGAGAACACAAGTACTGCATAACATGACAGTAAGTCCCCAAGTGTTTCATGTGTGTCCTGGGAGCTCTTCCAACTCACGTGTCAGGAACATGAAGTAAAAGTGTGAACTGAGCCTCCATTCCACGGGACCCATTTCATAAAGCAACTTCTGATTGTCATTACAGAACACGTAGAAATTCCCTAAACTTAGCATTATGGAAGAACTCCCGACTCAGTAAAATACATCCATTGGATATGATCTTCCATACCCTGAGCAGAGAGGAGTTATGGATTATTTCTGAGCCCACTTCCTTGAAAGCAATGGAGTGTGCACTATGGAAAAGGTAGTGCAATGTAGGGGGGTGTTGGGAGGTAACCCCTGGCTCTGTGCCAGATAGTGAATACATTCAAAAACAGTGTGTGTATGTGTGTGTGTGTGTGTGTGTGTGTGTGTGTGTGTGTGTGTGTATGATAGAGAAACTGATGCACAGATCACTCAGTCGAAATATTAGAATAAAGATATTTTCTAATGTACTCACATTGATTTTTAAATGTGCTTTCAGTGTTTTCTTTCACTAATACAAGAGGGAAATCCTTAAATATATATACATTTTACGGGAAGTTTAGACACATAATAGCACAGTCATGTTACAGGCTATGATAGAGCAGATGTTCTAGGAAGCAAAAAATCATTATATAAATACTGTAATCCCAAGATAGATGGACTGAGTTCGGTGTAAAACACAAAACCAAACTCATATTGTCTGCAGTGACCTCAGATGTAGAAGTAAATTGTGTCTGACTTGATTTAAAAAGCCCTGATTATTTTTTTCAAATGAAAATGTAATGTATATCAGGTGGCACATCTGATACCATTAAGTATATCACATCCACATGTATTATCATCAATTAATTTATATAGTTTCATTAAAAATAAGAGCCACATAAGGAGAATTTAGAAAGTTTGGTTAAAAAAAAATCTTAAATGTCTATCAGACACAGCTTAAAAACTATTAAAACTACTGCTTATTTTCCAGAATGTTCATATTTAAGCTTCTAAAGTTGCAGCATAAAATACGAAGTCAGGGACAAACGTGTTACATCACTTCTATTCATAAATAACTCAGAGCCACGAGGCTACAAACAATATAACAATAAAACACCAAACATGCAAGTCATTTAAGAAAAGCAAACACACTTAGAAAAGAGAGTGCTGTGTATTATCAAAGCATGGGCACTGTCAACCAAAGTAACACAATGAAAGTAACACTACGACCAGCTTCTTCACATCAAACAGAGTACTGAGGGACACTGATCACAGGGACACGGTTATTGCAAGTTGATGCAGGTGAAGGCACAGTTCCAAGAAGGACAAGTTTCTCTCAGACAAGTGTTTGGAATACGAAGAAAAAATACAGTGACCTAAGAAATTTCTCTCCAGAGAAATAAACAAGTCTCTGCCAACATTTGGACCAGGACACCTCCTGGCACATGTAATCACACAGATGATTCCAGAGACAACCCTTTCTTCAAACAGGTATCTTCACTTCTCAGCTGACACAGTCTGGTTTATATGGGGTCAATACATAGAGCAAGGAGGGAGGAAGCAGGAGTCACCCAGTGGTAGTCTCTTCAAAGACAGAACCCTTTGACCTTCCCTTTTGCTGAAGTAGTCATTCTCTCCAAAGGCATCTCAAAAAAACAAGCTGTTGATTCATATAAGGTCCCTCACAGAAGAGGGACCTTACATATAAGGTCCCCCACAGCACATGGGAAGTGGGGGGGCCATGAATGGAGAGGGAACTAGGAGAAAGTGAATAGGAGGATAGGAAAGCATTGCAACTAGGAAGATTAAGTCAGGGTAGGGAAAGAAGACAGGAGAGAGAGAGAGAGAGAGAGAGAGAGAGAGAGAGAGAGAGAGAGAGAGAGAACATAAAAGAGGGAGCCATTATTTGTTTTCAGAGAAAACTGAACCTACAGAAATGTCTAGAGACTTGCAAGACTGACTCCAACTAACAATGGAAAGGTTACCATAAATGCCTTCTGGGATAGTGAGATCAACAACTACCCTATCATCATCATGGAGCTCTCATCTAGTACCTGTTGTAAACAGAATCAAGCACCAATTAGTTAACACTGAGTCGAACTAGAATCCAGATGCACAGAGAGAGGACAAGATCAGCCTGCAGAAAGACATAGATACAGCTGACCTAAACAAGGAGGAGCTAATGGCCTGACTGATAGCTGGGAATACAGCATGGGACTGACTCAGACCCCCTGAACATGGGTCTCAGCTAGAAGTCCTGAGCAGTCCCTATGGGACCTCAGACAGTGGAACCAGCATGTATTCCTGGTGCACAAATGGATCTTGTGGACACATCGTCCATGGAGGGATACTCCCTTAACCTAGAGACAGGAGAGAAGTTCTAGTCCCTACTTCAAATGACCTGTCAGATTTATATGACACCACCTGGATGGCATTACCCTACATGTGGAGTGGGGTGTGATGGGAAGCGAGAGTGGCCAGGGCGCATGTGAGGGGCGAGAGATGTTAAGAAGAGGGAGGTAGGGAAAGAGGGAGGGTGAAGGGAGGGAGGAAGGCAGGTAGAAGGAACAGGGATCAACATGTAAAATAAGTAAGTAAATAAATAAACAAATAGAAGACAACCTGTTGTTGTAGCTCCTGCAATGGGTCAGAGACCCTTACTGAGTCCTTGGGAGTCCTCTGACCACCCCTACTCCTTATGCTTTTAGAGATGCAGGTGAAGTGTAGGGCTGGTGATGGGGTCCTCAGTCTAGAGCTCTTTCTTGCCAGTATCCACTGACACCCTCTGTGCCAGCCAAGAGCTTTCGGCCAATGGACCCGTAACTCTTCTTTCACAGCATCTCAGGTACACTGTGACAGGTGTGGAGTCCCTGAGCTGTAAGCAACATCCCAGACATTGGGCTGCCATTTGATCTTGTCCACTGTGTCCTTTGCCTTACAGAAGTTTCTCAGTTTCAGGAGATCCTATTTATTAATTTTCAATCACACTGTCTGAGCTACTGGAGTTATGTTCAGGAAATAGTCTCCTGCCACAAATTGTTCAAGGGCACCTCCTACTTTCTCTTCTAAGAGATTCAGTGTGCCTGGATTTATGTTGAGGTCTTTGATGAATTTGTATTTGAGTTTTGTGCATGGCGAAAGACATGGGTCTATCTGCAGTCTTCTACACACCATCATCCAGTTGTGCCAGCAACTTTCCTCCTTCCACTGTACACTTGTAACTGTTTTGTCAAAAATCAGGTGTTCGTAGGTGTGTGGGTTAATATCATGATTTTCAGTTCAATTCCATTGGTCTACCTGTATATTTTTGTTTCAGTACCAGGCTGTTTTCAGGACTATAGCTCTATAGTAGAGCTTGAAGTCAGGGATCGTGATGCCCCCTGAAGTACCTTTATTGGAAAGGGTTCTTTTGGCTATTCTGGTTCTATCATTTTTACATATAAAGTTATTATCCTTTCAATATCAGTGAAGAATTGTGCTGGGATTTTAATGGGGATTGCATTGAATCTGTAGATTGCTTTTGGCAAGATTGCCATTTTTATTATGTTTATCCTAGCTATCCAAGAGCATTGGAGAACTTTCCATTTTCTGGTATCTTGTTAATTTCTTTATTTGAAAAAACAAAATTCTTATTATATAGGTCCTTTACTTGTTTGGTAAGCATTACCCCAAGATACTTTATGCTGTTTGTGGCTATTGTACAGGGTGATGTTTCTCTGATTTCTTTCTCAGCCACTTTGCCATCTGTATATAGTAAGGCTACTGATTTTTTTTTTTTTTTTTTTTTTTTGGTTATCTTATTCCTTTAGCTAGAAATTTAAGTACGATATTGAAGAGATATGGAGAGAGAGGGCAGCCTTGTCTTGTTCCTCATTTTAGAGGAATCCCCTTAAGCTTCTCTCTATTCAGTTTGATGTTGGCTGTTGGTTTATTGTATAATGCTTTTATTATGTTTAGGTATATTCCTGTTATCCCTGATCTCTCCAAGATCTTTATAATGAAAAGTTGTTGAATTTTGTCAAAGGCTTTTTCAGCATCTAGCGAGATGATCATGTGTATTTTCTTTTTCAGTTTGTTTATATGGTGGATCACATTGATAGATTTTCATATGTTGAACCATCCCTGCAACCCAGGGATGAAGCATACTTGGCCAGGTGGATGATTTCTCTGATGTCTTCTTGGATTCGATCTGCCAATATTTTATTGAGTAATTTTGCATCAATGTTCATGAGGGTTATTAGTCTGTAGTTCTCTTTTTTTAGTTGTGTCTTGGGTACCAAGGTAATTGTGGCATCATAAAACTTGTTTGGTAATAATCCTTCTGCTTCTATTGTGTGGTACAACTTGAGGAATATTGTTATTAGCTCTTCTTTGAATTTCTGATAGAAATCTGAACTGAATCCATCTGTCCCTGGACTTTTTTCTTTTGGTTTAGAGGCTTTTGATGACTACCTCTACTATATTAGGTGTTAAAGGTCTATTTTAGGTATTTATCTGTTCTTGATTTAATTTTGGTAAGTGATAGCTATCCAGAAATTTGTTCATTTCCTTTGAATTTTCCAATTTTGTGGATTACAGGATTTCCAATATGACTTTAAAAATTGTCTGGATTTAGTCAGTGTCTGTTGTTATATCCCCCTTTTTGTTTCTGATTTTGTTAATTTACATGATCTCTCTCTGATTTTGGTTAGTTTGGATAAAGGTTTGTCTTTGTCTATCTTGTTGCTTTTCTCAAAAAACCAACTTTGTTGCATTGATTGTTTTTTTTTTTTTTTTTTTTTTTTTTGTATAGTTTTCCTGACTTCTATTTTATTGATTTCAGCCCTCAAAGTGATTATTTCCTGGCATCTACTTGTCTGGGGTAGTTTGTTTCTTTTTATTCTAAGGTTTTCAGTTGTGCTGTTAATTCTTTTATGTGACTATCCTCTGCTTTCTTCATATGGGCACTTAGTGCAATGGACTTCCCTCATAACACTGCTTTCAAGGTGTCCCATAAGCTTGGGTATGTTGTGTCCTCTTTTTCTTGAATTCTAGGAATTCCTTCAATTCTTTTTGTACTTGTTCTTTGACTCAGGTATACTTTGTTACATTGCCAAGTATGTGGTCTATTTTATACAAGGTTCCATGTGGAGCATAGAAGAATGTATATTCTTTTGTGTTTTGTTACAATGTTCTACAGATGTCTGCTAAACCCAATTGAGTCATATCTTCTGTTAGTTCTTTTCTTTTCTTTTTTTTTTTGTTTGTTTTTTTTTTGTTGTTAAGTTTCTGTCTAGTTGTTCTGTCTAGTAGTGAGAGTAGGCTGTTGAAGTCTCCCACTATGAATGTGTGAGGTTTTATGTGAACTTTGAGTTATAGTAGTGTTTCCTTTATGAATTTAGGTGACTTTGTATTCAGGGCATAGATGTTCAGAATTGAGATTTTGTGCTGATGGATTTTTGCTGTGATGTATACAAAATGACTGTCTTCATGTCTTTTGATTGATTTTGTTTAAAGTCTAACTTGTTAGATATTAGGACAGCTACACCTGGTCTGTCTTTGATGTTTAGATGTGTTTTTAGTATGCAGCAGAAGGATGGATTCTGTCTTCATATGCATTATATTAGCCTGTGACTTGTTATAAGTGAGTTAAGACCATTAATGATGAGGGAAAGTAAGGCACATTGATTGTTAGTGCTTGTGTGTTTGAGTTGTTGGTGCTGGTATCATTAATATATTTGCCCTTCTTTACCCTTGTGTTCTGGTGAAGTGGGATTATTTATTGTCTATGTCTTTGTGAGCATAGTTAACTTCCTTGGGTTGTAGTTTTCCTTCCAAAACTTTTTGTAAGGCTGGATTTGTAGATATGTATTATCAAAATCTGGCTTTTTCATTAAATATCTTGTTTTTTCCATCTATAGTGATTGAAGGTTTTGATGGGTATAGTAGCCTGGGCTGGCATCTGTGAAGTCTTAGTACTTGTAGAATATCTGTTCAGGACGTCTGGCCTTGAGAGTTTCCATGGAGAAGTCAGGTGTAATTTTGATAGGTCTGCCTTTATATGTTACCTGGCCTTTTTCCTCCAATGATCTTAATATTCTGTCTTTATTCTTTATTTTAGGTTTTTTATTATGGGTTGAGGTATCTTTTTTCTTTAGTTCAGTCTATTTGGTGTTTGATATGCTTCTCGTACTTTCATGATCATTCCCTTCTACAGATTGGGAAAGTGTTCTTCAATGATTATGTTGAATATGTTTTCTGTACCTTTGAACTGGGCTTCTCCGCCTTCTTCTAGCCCTATTATTCTTAGGTTTGGCTTTTTCACCGTATCCCACATTTCTTGGATGGATTTAAATTTTCTTTGATCAATGAATCTATTTCCTCTAGTTAATTTATTACCTTGGATTCTCTCTTATGTTCTGATAGTTATGCTTATGTCTGTAGTACCTGATGGTTTGCCCAGTTTTTCTATTTTCAGCATTTCTTGCTTTTTTTTTTTTTTTTGTCTCTGTTTCAGTTTTCAAGTCTTGAACTGTTTCCTTCACCAGCTTGATAGTATTTTCTTGGCTTTCCTTATTTTAAGAGATTAGTTCATTTCTTGCATTTTTTCCTTGGTCTTTCCCTATATTTCTTTCAATACTTGGTATGTTTTTTTCTTCTATTTATTTAAGGGATTTTTTTTCATATTGTATTTGTCTCATATTGTCATATTTTTATGAAAATATTTTTTATTCATTCTCTTCTGCTTCATCTGCTTTGAGGTGTTCAGGTCTATTTGCAGTACAGTCCCTAGATTCTGGTGGTGTCATGCTTGTCTTTCTATTGTTATGTGTTTTCTTGTATTGCTGTCTTCACATTGCTTCTTTCAGTGGGTGAAGGTGGAGTTTTTCTCTCTGTGTCTCTATGCTACTCCCCCAGTGGGCTTAGGTGAGTCAGTAGTGTGATGTCTGTAGTGCTGGGTGTTCAAACTCTCTAGGAGGTCTGTCCTAGTCAGAGGCTCTGCTATGGAGGTGAAAGATCAGGTTGTTCCATTGGGGCTAAGTATCTAGTGTGCTCAGAGCTGATCCAGGAGTTTCCCTTAGGAGGCTCGATTGTTTGCCCCATTGCCCCGACCTGAAGCCACGATCCACTCATACTGTTATCCTTCTTTTCTTAATCACTTCTTCACACTTATTTTCTTACAGCAAGAAGAAAAGTGCCTGGTCTATAACATAGTCTTTACTCCAATAGCTATATTATTTCACATCCTCTCAAGTGTGTGAGTATGCCTCTCACTGTACAACCTAGCCTGTTTCATGCTATACTTTTGAAAATATCCTCAATGAAGTGCAATTCTATCCTGGTGTAGTTTCAGTGTACATGGTTCTGATACATTTTTTCACATGCTTGCTTTCCATATGTATATCTTCCTTTGAAAGCATCTATTCAGATAAATGCTTATTTAAATAGGAGTTTTCATTCTGATGTTTGAATTCTGTATATATTCTGGACAGCAGTCTTTCATTTAATGAAAAGTTTTCAAATTGTTCCTTTGCACTACATTATACACTGTTGACCGAAGACTAGGCACTGCAAGTTTCTACATTTTTTAGTAAAACAACACTGGAGTTGGTGATACATCTTGTTGGTTAAAGCACTTGCCCACAAGTGTACAGACCTGTATGCAGATGGCCAGAACCCATCTAAAACCACGGCAGCACACAGCCATGGAGAGTGAACATCTATAAACACACAGTACATATAGCTTTCTGTATTCCACTATAAAAAAAACAAAACAAAACAAAACAAAACAAAAAAAAAAAAAAAAAACAGGAAACCATTTTGCAAACAAGATGGGAAGTAAGGAACAACACTACTGATTTTCCAAACCTTCATTGATTCTCCCAAATCCTGGGATCACATGCTTGAGTCACCACACCCAGCTAATACTCAGCTCTTCTATTACAAATGAGATCCTCCCTGGAGACTTCAAAGCTGTGCTGTCTTTAAAACTAAAGATGTAGCAAGAGCCCTCACTAGACCTGATGAACACTCCTCTCTAACAGGATCATTAGAAGCCACACCTAATGAAAAGTGGGAAAACAACCCTTTGGCACACAGAAGTAAAACCCAGCTTATCTACAGTGAGGTGAAAAGGGAAGCCCTATACTTGTGCACAGCACACCCAGCAGACTGGCACCTTGTCTGAGAACACCAGCTGTTGGTGGAAGAACACTTACACCTTGCTAGTGAATGCCAAACTGATAGGATTATTTTTCCACACATTTGGGGAAAGGCACAGTAGTGCATACCTGTCACCCCAGAAAGTGGGAAAGTAAAGAAAAAAGGACCAGAGACTGAAGGCCATCCTTGGTAAAAACAAAGCTTAAGCCAACCTGGGTACATGACAAGCTGTCAAATAAAAACAAAACATTGGGCATCACTAAAAAAATTAAAGCTACACAACCCATGATCTGGTGATTCACTTCCTAGGAGGCTGGGAAGATGTCTCTCTGTGTTAGAAATCTCAAAGGACTGTTGGTAACAGCTTTGACTCCAACACCAAACCCAATAAACAACCAAAGGTTTAGACACATAATTTTACATATAGTTAAAGAGATAACTCTTCATAAGAGAAGATAACTTACAGAGAGCTATAGAAATTTGGAGGAATCTCATAAAAATGAGACACATGATATACACTTATTGATAAAGTAAAAAGCTAGGAAAACATAGAAACATATACAGTCTAAGAATTTATAAACTGGTAGGTAAACAAAAGCCAAAAAAAAAAAAAATCAGGAAACAATTACCTAAGTTTCTAAGGAATAAATTGTGGCAAGCTTTTGGGTTTTGGGATAAGGGAAAGTTCCACTTGACAGGTAAGTAATGTCCGCACATATTTATTATATAATCTGTTATAGTGTACATTTGAATTTTGTAATATTCTGTATGGATATTATACATTACCTTTGTGTAAGAGAAGAATAAAAAATGAACAGCTACCTTTTTTTTTATTACCCTGGAATGCCCTTATTTTACACAGATATCTTGAGAGGATAAAAGACTTATCTCAAAAAAAAAAAAAAAAAAAAAAAAAAAACTTTACAATAAATATAAACCCAAGGAGCTGATCCATATTAACATAACGTCTTTTTATTTAAAATAAAATATAACTATTTACAAACAACTTGACAACTATTAACCCTATTAATAATAATATTGATCATGTCCTTGTGTAATGGGATAATTTGTGTGAGTAGAAACATTTTTAGGGGACAACAAACTGAATACTCGCAGCTGGCTGGGGAATCACACCAGCAGGTTTGCACCAACTTTGACTTAAGTCAGCGATTCTTCTTCTCCAGTCTTCTTCTCCTGATATTGGTTTGTGTGTGTAAAGATTGATCTTCAGCTAAGAAAATCCTTCCGTCTGTTTTCTGGAGACATTCCATACCTGTTTCATTTTCAATGCCCTGTAACAAAGACAAATGGAAAATACCGTGATGAGGGGGGGTAGAGATAATGGAACTAACAACCAGGAAGTCTGAATAAGAAAGAATAGAATGAACATGGTAATTTTGTTCATTTGTGGGAGGGGGTTTTGAGATAGGATTTCTCTGTGTAGACCTGGCTGTCATGGAACTAGTTTTTATAGACCAGGCTGGCCTTGAATTGACACACATGCATGAGCCTCTGCTTCTTGAGTGCTGGGATTAGAGGTGTGTGCTACCACAGCCCAGTGGTATATTTTTGTCCTCAAAACTTTTCAAAATGCTTTTGTCCAAACCAAGAAAAACATAACATCTGTGAGGTTGAGGGTCTATTGCAGACAGATGGGCATTACTTTGTATATATGCTGTGATAATCCTAGAAAGCAGGAACATTCTTGTTTTTATTGGTCTTTTACTTATTTTTTGGGTTTGTCTTCTGACCTGCAGGGCATGTGGTAGTCAGAGAATAATCTGTGGGGATTGGTTTACTCTTCCCACCATGTGGGTTTCAGGGGTCAGACTGAGGTTGTCAGGCTTGGCAGCCAACATTCTACATAGCCATAATACTCTTGGCAAGAGAAAGGAACATTACTATGAAATGTAACATAGAAAACTTACATAATTTTTCAACAAATGTCCTTTCCAGGAAAATGAAAAGTGGTACTAGTAAGTCCTCTTACTAGTTACTTGGCACCCTTGAAACAGAGTATAGGCTAGTTTATCCTGTGTTTTTTAATCAGAAAACAAACAATCAAAAGAGCAAAGCCCTCCTAAAACAATTTTGTACTCATTTAAGATTTAAGCCAATCCTCATGAATCTCCCCAGCTAGCTTGCCCACATGGTTAGGAAAAATCTGACTAAAGGCAAGCTACAGGAGGCATTTCAGAACAATCATTTCTACAACATTCTACTGTACTATCTATGAAAGAGAAGAATGTTTCCAAGGATACTTTTCACTCTGCCATTCTTTCTTTGAAGAGGACATTTCTATCCAACTGCAAACTGATCGCCCTGTTCAGTGTGGGGACGACACTGGCTAAGCTAACTGAGAGGTTTTCTCACCAGTCCCTTGACGACCACTGAGACTGTACCAGTTATACTGCCAGGGCTTGGAGGTTCAGACAGATGAGCCCTGCAGCTCCATTCTCCTCCAGTGCCTTCACCTCCCAATGCTAGTACTGCTTCCAACTTTTGTCCTCCTACTCTCCAGGCTGTCAAAGTTGGGCTCAGTTGTCCGGCGGGCCAGCATGTTAGTGATATCTCTTGCTCTGCCCCATCTCTAGCACATTTCAGAATGGACTGAGCTCTAGTCTATGCACATGGCCTGAGAGCAGATGGGTGTTGTAGGCCTACCTATATGTTGTACATTAGTCATTTCCCCTCCACACAGACAGCGGTATTAATGTGCTGAAGATAGATGACACCATTGTAAAGTAGTGAGACATGACTGAGCTGTCTAGCCCAAGTAGTTAGGCTGTTAACATCTTCCTTACTGACTCATTCTCATCGGTCCCAAACCAGGTCTGCAAATCTAGAGCACGGAGGAAGTGGAAGAATTTAAGCGTTGCTTCATGGTGGTCTGCCATAGGTGGAAATCCAGTGGTCTTGGGCCACAGTGAACAGTGTTTCCATGACGCTGATTTCACATATGAGCTATTTTGTCAGGGAACTTTTTCCATCTCTCACTATGACTGAGCTTCTAGGACATATCCACAGGGGTCGCTTGGGCTGGAAATAGGTTCTTGATCCCACATAGGTTTGTTCTAGTGTCTTTGGAAATATCAGTGCTCTTGACCTCTGAGTGCTGGCTAGGGCTCTGGTCCTTTCTTCAGTGATGATACTTTGGAGGCACTGGCAGTAGGAGGGAAGGTCTCCTCTTACCAGTAAAACCTCAATTCTTCCTCTTCATGTACTGTGTGTTTTTCTTGCAAGACATAGTCCTGCTAGGCCTGGAGGCTGCCTCCATCTCACCATAGAACAACACTCCAGACCTACATATAGGAATTTCATCCAAACAAAGAATTCACACGAATGCAGGAGCATTCAGGATGTGGCTGTATCTCTCTTTAATGCACAGAATAAAGAGAGCAATGACCTGGTCTTCTCTGAATGCAGATGAAGATCACAGTTCTGTTGCTAGCCACTTGAAGAGTGGAGATCCAGGATGTTTTCCAGTGTGGCATGCACTGTCCCAAGAGCTTTTATAGAAGATATGACAACTGCTCCATGAAGAACCATGGATCACCTCGAGGACCTGGGATTTTGGGGAATCGTGAACCCGGTTCAAAAGATGGCCTGTTCTGCTTCCCCTCAGTAGGAAGATCATGGCACTGAAACGGATTTCCTATGCATAAGTAAATATGGTGAGTGTTTGTATCTGTATATGTGTGTGTGTGTCTGTGTGTGTGTGTGCGTGTGTGTATATATGTGTTTGTTTGTCTCTGTGTGTGTATTTGTTTCTCTTTTTCTGTGTGTGTGTCTCTAACAATAATATATGAAATGAGACCTCAAATTGAAAAGTAAGAAGGGCATATGCAGGAGACCTGTATTTGAAAAAGGAACATAGGAGGTGAAGTAATGTGTTAATCAAAATGATGTAAGTCTAGACATTTAAATTGGTAACATACTTGTGCTAAGAAAAAAAATGCAAGTCTTTAGATAGGTTAAATCTTTTCTCCTTAATAGTCAGTTACCAAAACTCATCTATAAAAATGACAGTTAAATATATAAGGGTATTTAAATCTTTAATAAAAAAGAGAAGAAATGTCATACCTCTGTGATAAAGGTGACGTGCTCATGTATGTAATTTCCATAGTAAACTGTTCCCTCTGCATCACATCTGTTTAATATATGTGGACTAATACTAAGTATAAACAAAGATGGTGGTTGATGTTACTAAAGTTTTTGACCCATTTTACAAATGTTATAGCATATATACATATAGTGGGAAAGGGGGAAACAAGAAATGATACAGCAAGGCTAACAGATTCTATAACATAAGTCACATTTTTGTTTACATTTTATATTTAAAATTAATGTAATAGAGTATTTTTGTCGATCAACAGATACACTTTACACCATTTTATAAAGTACCTTAAGATATGCAAACCAACATTAGTTTTATAAAGTTACTAAAATACATTATCTAGTGGAAAGACCCCGTTATCTCAATTTTATTAAAACATATTTAAGACACACACAGACACATGCATGCACGCCCCCCACACACATGCCCACACACACAAAACAACAACAGACAGAGTGATCACCATCAGCAGGAATGAGGACAAGGACAGGAAGATAAGTTTCCCTTTGACATAGTGACTTTTGAACTTGCTGTTTTTCAGCTCTTCTTCGTGTTTTCTTTCACATATTTGTCTTTTACATTGTCCTACAAGCATTCATTAATTTCTATTTTCATGAAATGCTTTGTATGCATAATAAAAATAAAGCAACATGAACATTTAGGAAAACAGGAGAAGAAAAGGAAAGAAACCTGTAATTTTCATATTTAGGAAATATAATTAACCATTCCCCAATCACATGTATCCATACTGCCTTCTTTGTTCCAGTCTCCATTTGAATTTTCCAATTTCTTTTTTCTGTTGTTCTACGTTTCTTTCTCCTGTTCCTTCTTACATTTTGTTCTGTCTAAAACTGGCCATATAAAAATGATGTCATTGCCTGGCTTTACCACACAGCTTCTGATGTCATCTAGCCCTTTTCAAATATTCAGTAATATAAACAATGTTACAATGTCAAATAATACAAAGATATCTTTGATGCTTGGATTCTTATTTCTCTATGATAAAAGATTTATTGCTTTTTAGTGCAATATCCAAAATCCTGATATTTCCTGGGCAATGTCTTTATTTGTAAGCTTTATTGGGATTTATCCCTAATTGAAAAAGACGAGTTTGGTTAACACTGAATTCACTGCTAACTTTTAGATGTGATATATCCAGTGGTCCCTTTCTATCTGATTTCATCGTTTATACAAATGAAGTCAAGTTTCATAATCTCTAGTAAAAACATGGGGTCATAGTATGTCTTCTTTACTGCCAACAACATGTCTACCATATGTTATTGGTAGTTGGGGTGTTAAATTTTTGCAGTTGTTTTCCTCAATGCTGAATAATAGCTCCCAATAATAAAGATTTTCTACCATTATGTTGGATACATTCTTACTATGCTGATAGTTGCTTTTGCTGTATAGAAACTTTCAAATTTCATTGTAACTCAAATCATTTTCACAGTCTCTGCTCAATATTCTTCACAATTTCTGCTTATTTAACCCTCACAATCCCAAGGGAGACTATTATTGTCTCTGATGCTTTTAGAAGTTCTGTATCTATTCATGATCACAGACACAGACAACATTTATTGCAGAGGTCAGATGGCTCTAACATTAATGGATTTTCAATCTTAGATATTTGTCTAAGAAGGTTCTGGTGTTTTGAAACTAAGTGTTTCTTAAAGGAAGTTTCTCTTTTTCTCAAACTATTGCAAGTTCAATAGTGCAGAGGATACCAAGTTCTGAATTACAGCTGTAAGAGAGAGTCCAGAGAACTGGTAGTAGCCCCAAAGCACAACAAACAAGCCATCTTTTTTTCCATTCTCAGGACACCTCCCCTTCACTGCCACATTGGGAAAAGTATCTCAAATTCACGATTAATCACTAGTTAATCACTAATGAAAGACTGAAATACTCTGACTACTAAACCCAGATAACATGCTAAAAAAATACGACAGTAGATGTTTAGACATGTCCATCCATGAGCTGGGTATATCAGTTAGCTTGGTAAATACACAAAATTGCATGTGACTCCAAAAATATAATCAAATTATTTCTTATACATATTTTAAGAGAATAATCTAAACTCTAAAAAGTCTCTTGTGCTTTTGATGTATGGGAATATCACAGAAATGCTGGTCTCAAAGAATCTGGGGCTATATGGGATTGTCACAATAATTAAGCAGCTCAAAAGTCTATACATAGTTCTTAAATGAATGAAGAATAAGACAGCTGTCAACAACTCAGTGTCATTGACAAATGTTTATGACTATACAAGTCCTAGAGCAACAGAGTAGTCAAGGTCATAATAAACCTGCCATTTTCATAACACTAGTTACTAGCTGAGGCATATTTCCAAAGTAAGTTATAAAACAGTCATCAAGGATAGACTGAACTCCTACAATGTAAGGAATTAAAACTCCTTAGAATAAATCAACTTCTTAATAACTCAAGACTTCCCCTTTCTCCTACAGGTTTATGTTTCTCCATCAGAGTCAATACGAATTCATTTAGGGTGACCAAAAACTCTGAACAATGTTTGTGCCTGAGGATTCAAAGGGGGTGGTGTTGATGGACATGTCAGGAAGTGCTGAATCCTTTCCAGGTCGAAGAGAAGTATCAGGCAAAAATCTTAAGCAGAAGCAGACTGATATATTGAAGGACTTCAAGAAGGACAATTAGTGTGGGAAAAGTGACTTTGAGTATGTGAGAATAGTCAAGGCAGTCATAAGGTCCTGCCATGCAGTACAGAACCACACTAGAGTATGATGGTCTGAAGTTTTAGGAGCAAAATGCTATCCCTGAGATGACTATAAAAAACAGACTCAAAGGAGGGATTAGATTAATTAGTCCATATCAAAAAGCAGGGACAGTGGTATGGTTCCTATGTCCTCTGAAAACAGAGTGAACAGGAATTTGTCATAGACTTCAAGAAAGGTAAGAGGAAAATTGGAGTCAATGCAGGTGAAGAGGGCCAAGAAAGGCTCACATTAAAAACAGACTGGTTTGTTTTAGTCATTGCTGAATGCCTGTATTCCATCACTAAGTGAAAGAAATCCGGTGGAATGATCTGTCTTACATGGCTAGGATAGTGACCATAACAAAGTGGTGAAGACTAGGAAAAGATTACACAACAGACATGCATCCACTGTCTGATTTAATCCTGCAGAATAACATCCTGCTGAAAATGAAGGCAAAATTCCAATGGTAAATGTCTTTGAGTCACATCTAATTCACATATCTAAAAGTTACAGAATGATCTCCTGTTTACGTCTTCTTATGCCTCTGATGAAGGTATATTGTACTGTTAAAATAACCTCCCTGGCGGCCCACCCCCACCCCAGAACTCCCTGGGGTGGCACCTGATCCCGCTGCTCCTGTGTCTTGTCCCCATCAAGAGCACCCTTGGAGCTCTAATACACCCCCACCCATCCCCACCACAAGCCCGCCACCCCTACCCTATGCCAAACCCTGCCCACTGTCCAGCAGCTGTGGTTGAGCACTGGGACAGAGGGTGGAGCCAACAGTCCACCCTACTTCAAAGACTTCTGGGAGCAACTCTGAACAAAGGAGACCTGCCTATCCACGCGGGACCACCAATAATTTCCACCTGCTTGGTCTCTGACCCCATCTCCAGTCCTCTGCTGGAGTCCCAGGCCCCTCCCAGAGATCCGTCTGTCTCTGCAGGTCCACTCTGAGTTCCCGCCAGCAAGAACCTTGACCCCCAAAGCAAGGCCTCTGCTAAAGAAAGAGGCCTCAGCTGGAGAGTCCCAGTTTCCAGTGAGATCCCACTATCCTGCAAAACCTTCCCAAGTTTCAGCTCAGCCTTTGTCCTCTTCTGCCAGCCATTGGCTAGAGGTGAGTCTAGGCCGTCTCAGGGCAGCATCTGCCCTACAACCTCACACTTCCCACTCCCGAACTCCCTGGGTTGGCCCTGATCCTGCTGCTCCAGTCTTCTGTTCCCATAGAGAGCACCCTTGGAGCTCTGATACAACCCCACCCATCCCTATCGCGAGCTGGCCCCCCCTACCCTGAGCCATACACTGCCCACTGTCCAGCCGCTCTGGTTGAGCACTGGGACAGAGGATGGAGCCAGTCCACCCTACTTTGGAGGCTTCTCGGAGCAACTCTAAACAAAGAAGACATGCCTATCCACGCGGGACCACCCATAATTTCCACCTGCTTAGTCTCTGACCCCACCTCCTGTCCTCTGCTAAAGTCTTTGGCCCCTCCCAGAGATCCCCCTATCTCTGAGGGTCAACTCTGAGTTCCCTCCAGCAAGAACCTTGGCCCCCAAAGCAGGGCCTCTGCTAAAGAAAGAGGCCTCAGCTGGAGAGTGCCAGTTTCCACTGAGATCGAACTATACTGCAGAAACTTCCCAAGTTTCAGCTCAGCCTTTGTCCTCTTCCTCCAGCCACTGGCTGGAGTCATTGGCTAGTGGCATCATCTACTGGATCCTCAGCCCTGACCCCATCCTTGGGTCCCTGTCTGTGGAGAGACCTCTTAGAGAGCTTGGACCATCCAGCTCTACAGATATTGAATCTCTGACCCACATAAGCCTACCAGGGAAGTACCATAGAGAAAGGAAGAGACCCCCCCCCAAACAACTACTGGAAGAAGCTATGGGAAGACACCGGAAAGATAAGCATGACACCACCAGAATCTAGAGAATCTACACCAACTAGAATGGAACACAACAACAAAGCAGAGGAAGCAGAAGGGAACAACTTGAAAATTACCATCATAAAAATGATAGAGGCCCTCAAAGAAGATGTGAGAAAATCCCTTAAAGAAATGGAGGAAAAAACAAACAAAAGAGTGGAAGAAATGAATGAATTCCTTAAGGAAAGCAAAGAAAGTACAGAAAGCCAAAAAAAAAAAATAATTATGCAGGTGAGGTAAACGGTTCAAAACTTGAAAACTGAAATAGAGGAAATAAAGGCAACACAAACCGAAGAAATGCTGGAAATAGAAAAACTGGGCAAAAAAAAAATCGGGAACAACAGACGCAAGCATAACCAACAGGATTAAAGAGATGGAAGAGAGAATCTCAGGCGCAGAAGATAAACTAGAAGAAATAGATTCATCGACCAAAGAAAATCATAAATCCAATAAATCCTTAATAGAAAACATCCAGGAAATGTGGGACACCATGAAAAGGCCAAACCTAAAAATAATAGGCATAGAGGAAAGTGAGGAAGCCCAGCTCAAAGATGCTGAAATCATATTCAACAAAATCAACGAGGAAAACTTTCCCAATCTAAAGAAGGACATGCCCATGAAAGCACAAGAAGCAAACCGAACACCAAATAGGCTGGCCCAAAGAAAAAAGACCCCTCAACATATAATAACCAAACACCTAGATTACAGAATAAAGAAAGAAAATTAAGAGCAGTGAAGGAAAATGGACAGGTAACATATAAAGAAAGACCTATAAAAATTACATTTGACTTCTCCATGGAAACCCTCAAGGCCAGAAGGTCCTGGATAGATGTTCTAAAAGTATTAAGAGAACACAAATGCCAGCCTAGGCTACTATATCCAGCAAAACTCTCAATCACTATAGATGGAGAAAACAAGATATGTAAAGACAAAACTAGATTTTCCCAATATGTATCTACAAATCCAGCCCTACAGAAAGTATTGGAAGGAAAACTCCAACCCAAGGAAGGTACCTACGCCCACAAAAATGTAGGCAACAGATAATCCAACTACACCAGAAACCAAGGGTAAAGCAGAACTAATATATTAACAATACCACTGCCAACAACAAACCTAAATCAAACAAGCATCAACAATCAATGGTCCTTACTCACATTCAACATTAATGGTCTTAACTCACCTATAAAAAGACACAGACTAACAGAATGGATACAAAGACAGAATCCATCCTTCTGCTGCATACAAGAAACACATCTAAGCTTCAAAGATAGATAATACTTCAGGGTAAAGGGTTGGGAAAAGATTTTCCAATCAAATGGAACCAAGAAGCAAGCAGGCGTGGCTATCCTTATATCTAACAAGTTAGACTTCAAACCAAAATGAATCAAAAGAGATGAAGATAGTCATTTCGTATTCATCGCAGGAGAAATCCATCAACACAAAGTCTCAGTTCTGAACATCTATGCCCATAATACAAAGGCACCCACATTCATAAAAGAAACACTGCTAAAACTCAAAGCTCATATAAAACCTCACACACTTATAGTGGGAGACTTCAATTCACCACTCTCAACACTAGACAGGCCCAGAAACTCAAGAAAGAAATAAAAGAACTAACAGAAGTTATGTCTCAACTGGGGTTAACAGACATCTCTAGAACATTCCAACCAAAGACAAAAGAATAGCCTTCATCTCTGCTCCACATGGAACCTTCTCTAAAATCGATCACATACTAGGTGGCAAAACAAACCTCAACAGACACAAGACACTAGGAATAGTCCCCTGTATCTTATCAGACCAACATCCTTTAAAATTGGAATTCAACAACACAAATAGCAGAAAACCTGCAAACTCATGGAAACTGAACAATGTGCAATTGCACCACTCCTGGGTCAAAGAAGAAATAAAGAAAGAAGTTAAGGACTTTCTAATATTCAACAAGAATGAGGACACAACATACCTGAACTTATGGTACACCTTAAAATCACTGTTATTAGGGAAGTTCATTGCACTAAGTGCCCATATGAAGAAAACAGAGGATAGTCACATAATAGAATTAACAGCGCATTTGAAAGCCTTAGAAAAGCAAGAAGCAAACTCACCCTGTAGTAGAAGACACCAGAAGATAATCAATTTGAGGGCTGAAATTAACAAAATAGAAAACAGGAAAACAATACAAAAAAATCAATGCAACAAAGAGTTGATTTTTGAGAAAATCAACAAGATAGACAAACCTTTATCCAAATTATCGAAAAAGCAGACAGAGAACATGTAAATTAACAAAATCAGAAACGAAAGGGGGAACATAACAACGGACACAAAGGAAATCCAGACAATTTTCAGGTCGTACTTTGAAAACCTGTATTCCACAAAAAATTGAAAATTCAAAGGAAATGGACAAATCTCTGGAAATTTACCAAAATTAAATCAAAAACAGACAACTTAAATAGACCTATAACCCACAATGAAATAGAAGCAGTCATATTAAGCCTTCCAATCAAAAAAAAGTCCAGGGCTAGATGGCTTCAGTGCAGAATTCTACCAGGCATTCAAGGAAGAACTAATACCACTACTCCTCAAAATGTTCCACAAGATAGAAACAGAAGGTTCAGTGCCAAACTCTTTTTATGAGGCCACAATAACTTTGGTACCCAAGCCTCAGAAAGACACAACTAAGAAAGAAAACTACAGACCCATATGCCTGATGAACATCGCTGCAAAAATACTCAATAAAATACTGGCATACCAAATTCAAGAATACATCAGAGATATCATCCACCATGACCAAGTAGCCTTGATCCCTTGATGGTTTAACATATGAAAATCTATCAATGTGATCCACCATAGAAACAATCTGAAAAAGAAAAACCATATGATTGTCTCCCTAGATGCTGAAAAAGCCTTCTACAAAATTCACCACACTTTTATGATAAAGGTCTTGGAGAGGTCAGGGATAACAGGAACATACCTAACATAATAAGAGCAATATACAGCAAACCAACTGCCAACATCAAACTGAATGGAGAGAGACTTATGCCAGTTCCTCTAAATTCAGGAACAAGACAAGGCTGCCCTCTCTCCCCATATCTCTTCAATATTGTATAGTTGTAGCTAATGCTATAAGACAACAAAAGGAGATCAAGGGGATCCAATTTGGAAAGGAAGAAGTCAAACTGTCTCTATTTGCAGATGATATGATAGTTTACATAAGTGACCCAATAAACTCTACCAGGGAATTACTACAGCTGATAAACACCTTCAGCAAACTAGCAGGACACAAGATAAACTCAAAAAAATCAGTAGCCCTACTTTTTTCAGACGACAAAGAGACAGAGAAAGAAATCAGAGAAATATCACCCTTTACAATAGCCACAAGCAACATAAAGTATCTTGGTGTAACGCTTACCAAACAAGTAAAAGACCCATATAATAAGAACATTGTGGCTCTAAAGAAAGAAATTAAAGAAGATACCAGAAAATGGAAAGATCTCCCATGCTCTTCGATAGGTAGGATAAACATAGTAAAAATGGTAATCTTGCCAAAAGCAATGTACAGATTCAATGAAAGGCCCATTAAAATCCCACCACAATTCTTCACCGACCTTGAAAGGATAATAATCAACTTTATATGGAAAAACAAAAGACCCAGGATAGCCAAAACAACCCTATACAATAAAAGACTTCAGGAGGCATCACCGGCCCTGACTTTAAGTTCCACTACAGAGCTATAGTTTTGAAAACTGCCTGGTTTTTGCATAAAAATATGCAGGTAGACCAATGGAATCGAATTGAAAATCCTGATATTAACCCACACACCTATGAACACCTGATTATCGACAAAACAGCTAAAATTATATAATGGGGCGAGGACAGCATCTTCAAAATTGGTGCTAGCACAATTGGATGAGGGTGTGTAGAAGACTGCAGATAAACCCATGTCTGTCTCCATGCACAAAACTCAAGTCCAAATGGATCAAAGACTTCAACATCAATCAAGCCACCTTGAACCTCTTAGAAGAGAAAGTAGGAGGTACCCTTGAACAAATTGGTATAGGAGCCCACTTCCTGAACATAACTCCAGGGGCACAGACACTGAGAGAAACAATTAATAAATGGGACCTCTTCAAACTTAGTAGCTTCTGTAAGGCACAGGACACTTTCCACAACACCAAACGGCAGCCCACAGACTGGGGAAAAGATTTTCACCAATCCTATATCCGACAAAGGGCTGATCTCCAAAATATACAAAGAACCCAAGGAACTAGTCAACAAAACACCAAATAACCCTATTAAAAATAGGGTACAGAACTGAAAAAAGAATTCTCAATAGAGGAAATCAAAAAGGCTGAAAGGCACTTAAGAAAATGCTCCACATCCTTAGCTATCAGGGAAATGCAAATCAAAACAACTTTGAGAATCCATCGTACTCTTGCCATAATGGCTAAAATTAGAAACACAAATGATGACTCATGTTGGAGAGGATGTGGAGAGATGGGAATACTCCTCTGCTGCTGGTGGGAATGCAAACTCATACAAGCATTTTGGAGATCAGTATGGTGGTTCCTCAGGAAAATGGGAATTAGTTTACCACAGGACCCGGCAATCCCCCTCTTAGGCATATACCCCAATGATCCACATCCATGCAACAAAGACATCTGTTCAACTCTGTTCATAGCAGTACTATTAGTAATAGCAAGAACCTGGAAGCAACCTAGATGCCCCTCAATTGAAGAATGGTTAATGAAGATGTGGCACATCTGCACAATGGAATACTATTCTGCAGAAAAAAATAATGGTATCTTGAAATTCGCAGGCGAGTGGGTGACACTTGAAGAAACCATCCTGAATGAGGTAACCCAGGCACAAAAATAGGAACACAGTATGTACTCACCCACATATGGATTTTAGACATAGAGCAAAGTATAACCAGTCTATAATTCATACCACCAGAGGAACAAGGATACAAGTTGTATTCTAAGTGATTCATATAAAGTCCCTCACAGAACAGGGAAGGGAAAAGTTCCCCAGAGCACAGGGGAAGTGGGGGGGCAGCAAATGGAGAGAGACATTGGAGAAAACGAGGGGGAGGAAAGGAAAACACATGCAACCAGGAAGATTGAGCCTGGTTAGGAGAAGAAGACAGGAGAGAGACAGAGACAGAGACAGAGAGAGAGAGAGAGAGAGAGAACATGAAAGAGGGAGCCATTATTGGTTTGAAGATAAAATTGAACACAAAGAAAGTTCTAGAGAACTATAAGACTGCTGCCAACTAACAACTTGAGCTTCCATGGAAAGGCTACCATAAATGCCCTTCCGGGATAGTGAAATCAACAACTTATCCATGGAGCCCTCAACTAATGTCTGTTGGAAACAGGAGCAAGCACACATACATAAACACTGAGTCGAAGCAGAACCCAGATGCAGATGGAGAGGACAAGACCAGGTGGCAGAAACACATAGAGACAGCTTACCTGAACAAGGAAGAGTTTAACGGGTCACCAGACTGATAGCTGGGAAACCAGCATGGGACTGACTCAGGCCCCCCTGAATATGGGTCTCAGCCAGGAGGACTGAGCAGTCTAAGGGACATCAGACTTTGGAGCCAGGATGTATCCCTGGTGCACAAAGAACCTTGGGAACACATCCCCCATGGAGGGATAACTGCCTTAATCTAGAGACAGGAGAGAAGCCCTAGTCCCTACTTCACATGACCTGTCCGATCTACATGACCCCAACTGAATTGCATTCCCCTACATATGGAATTGGGGTGGGGGATGGGAGAGGAAGGTGGTTAGGGTGCATGTGAGAGGGCAGAGAGGGTAAAAGGGAGTGAGGGAGGAAAGGAGGAAGGGAGTTTGAAAGGGAGGGAGAGGGAACTGGGATCGACATGTAAAATAATAAAATAAAAATAAAAATGAATAATTAAAAAAATAATAACCTCCCTAGATAAAATGATGCATGACACACAGTGCACAGATTGATACCTTGGATGGGCTGACAGTTCATGGGTGGTCTGATCACTTCCCTGAAAACATGAACTCTCCATTCTATATTGCCCTTCCGATTCTTTCAGCTGTTGCTTTAAAGACTTCCCAGGGCTCTCTAACCCCTGAACTGGATTTTCACGATCTTTACTTTCTTCACTCTCTGGTAGAGAAGACACCTCGATCTCATGACTGATGTCTGTGTCACAGAAACAGAGTCAAAGGCACACTTTGGTCAAGATTTCTTGGTGACAAAGCAGAATTACTTGTGTGTACAGAAAATACTTGTTATATTTATACGCATACTATATTGATGATATTTTATTCTCATTAAAAAATACGGTGTGTCTCAAGATCCCCTTTTCAATCATCATGGTTGTAGAATCAAGAAATATATCATTTTTACATCATTACGTTTAAAGCAATTTAGAAACAAAATATGAGAAATGATAAAAACAAAAGAGACGAGTAGTCTGGACTTTCACTTCAACGAGGAGAAAACTGAATAAGATATCCATGAAAGCCACAATGTCCTCAAATGTACAGTTTTAAGAAAACCACATCTGCAAATATTTGGTATTCAATACTGTAATGTGTTCCACACTTATAATTTACCATTGTTCTGTAAAGGAGCCTGAGAGCAAAAGGACAAAAACACTGCTTCCTCTCCTGCCACCTTTTCTTCTGGAAACTCAAGGTTCACAGCATCTTCTTGCTGTCTGTGATCCTATTGACAACAGAAGATGACATGAATATTCAATCTAGTACTTTGCAAAGTGGGTTAAAACAATTAAAGAACTTTGAATTGAGTTTATTTCTTAAACCCCAACAATTGTGCTGCTCTGAATCAAACACTGTTTTCTTTTGATAAGTGACTGACTGTCATACTCATGGGAATGAAATTGTATTAGCAATTCTCTGTATATCCAGAGCAATGCTCACTTTCCAAAAACAACTGTTTCATATAAATTTCACTTTAAAGCCCTTTGAAACTTTAGTGTAAGCAACTAAATTTTATCATCAATACTTGACAACATAAATTTTGTTTGCTTCTGGATGATTGGCTTAAGCAGGTAAATGACAGGTATACTGCTCATTAAATAAACACTCTATGTATACATTGAAGAATCTGTACACACACACACATATAAACAGAGGGAGAGAAAGAAAGAGAGAAGAGAGAAAGGAGAGAGAGAGAGGGAGCGTGCATCTATGGTCTCAGGGTTCATTAGCTAGGTGAGGAAATGAGAGAGAGAGAGAGAGCGCATCTATGGTCTCAGAGTTCATTAGATAGCTGAGGAAATAAGACTATTCCAGAAGTAATACCTTGAAGTCTGAGTACTATGACAGTGATTCAGGAGTGCAACTGAGAACTGGGGAGAACCCAGATTTGAGCTGGGCCATGGTTAATAGTTTAGAACAATGACTTTCTGAAAAGGCTCTGTGACAGGACCTATGATCTAAGGAGTAAAACCAATGACCTGTGGACATGGGCTTATATTCGATAAAATGGAACATAAAGCTAGTTCAGTAAAGTATACCTAAATTACAAGGGGAAAGAGTTTTGACTTGTTGGACAAGAGGAGTATAGGATGCTATGAAAACCAGTGAGCAACAGGATTAAAAAGTATGTTCTAAGAGGCTATTTTAATTGGTCACTACTCTCTTTATTAGGTGTCCTCTACCACATGCCTACCTTCAGAATGTTTCTTATTTCCTTGCTCGTGTGAGTACATGCATGTTTGTGAATATACACTTTATATAGGGAGCATGGGCGTGGAAGTCAGGCCAATAGCAGATGTTTTCCTCTTTCAGTTTCTCAAGACATTCGGAATTTTTCTATTAGGCTAGACTGGTTGGTCAGCAAGTCCCAGGGATCCTCCTGTCTCCACCTCCCTCAAACTGGCATTACAGGACATGCCTCCATTGCTATGAGTTTGAAAGTATTAATCTCAGGTCCTCTTCTTGCATAGAGAGAACTTGATTGAGCCATTCTCCAGCCCCTCAAGGACACTTAAACAGGTGACACTTACCTATTACTTCCTAGGTAAAATAATAAAATCATCAGATAATATCATAATTTAATGCCTAATATTGTTACATATTTACCCAATTCAATCATCAATACCTACTGAGTCTTTATCATGTACAATCCAATTGCTGTGCTAGAAACATGAAATAAATATAGACTTCTCTGATTTGAAAGTTTGGAGTTTATGGAAGAGGTAGATCAATAATATCAAAATGAAAAGTCAGGAAACACAAACATATGCTTAACAGAGAGCTTTGAATCATGAAAGAAAGAACGCTAAATAGGCATCTGGGCTAAGAGCGCCTTAGAGGGATAGAGGGAAAATGTTTAAGGCTATGAATCCAGGAGAAGATGACACAAGAAAGTAACATTAAACCAACGGGAACAAGAAACAGGACTAAGTAAAAAAGACTGGAGGAGTATGATTACCGCTAGGAAAACGGAATATCATTGAACAAAGACCAGGAGTGAGAGTTTCATCTCAGTTCTCTGGCTGAGTTTCTCAGTTCATCTGGCTGAGACTCTGATGCATTGCAATGCTAACCTGATACTCCAGGACTCGGCATGGTCGGCAGTTATGGCTGTAGTTGAACATTATTTCAAGTTGTGTTACTTTTGTTTGTGCTGCATTTGTTTAACTCAGAGAAGCTATATTATAATGCCTGTTTAAAATACCTGGTGGTCCTAATAAAGAGCTGAATAGTCAATAGGGAAGCAGAAGGAACAGAGGAAGGGCATGGCATGCAGAGTATAAATAGAAGGAGAACTAAGGAAGGAGCCGCAAGAGGACAAGGAGAAGATGACATCAGGGCCCATCTGCCCAATGGCCCAGCCACCCAGCAGCCCAGCCACGAAAAAAAAAGACAGAAAGTGAGATATGCAGAAGTAAGAAAGATAAAAGCCCAGAGGAAAAGGGGAGAAGGGTAAGAAACAAGTGAAGGTAAGGCCAGATCCTCAGAACTAAGAATCAGCCTGAGTCTTTGATTTATTTTGGAGTGGAATGTCGGGCTGTGGAAAAAGCCAAAAGAGTGAACAAGGAAAACATCATAGGATATATAGATAAATGGCTGTGTTGAAAGCACTCATTACCCAATGTGCAGAGGACAGTTTAGAGATCAGTGTTGAAATGTCTGTCTTTAGAAGAGCCTGCTTATAAACTTTTCTCTGGGCAATAATTCAGAAACCCAACAAAGAGCTCTCTGTGCTAATGTAGACCTTCCCTAATGGTAACTGTGTTTCACCATTGATATACAGAAAAGCATTATAGTCTAGTTCCTGTGAACTCTTGTGGAGGTTGCCTATGTGCCACTTGAAATCTTTGTGGAGTCCTAGGTGCAAGTGAACGCTGTTGGTACACAATGGGAACATGTTATTTCCCTCTCAGTGGAAGAAATAAGTGTGTCAGATGAATCTACTGGAAGAGGAAATGGTCTCCTACTTCCCTTGGGACTTCCCTTTCAAGTCCTTCCAAGGCTGACTTTGCTGTGTGTGCTCTTGCTGTGATGGATACTACTCCTATATACAACTACACATCTTGAAAATTTACCTAAGCATTTTAACAGAAATGAATGCCAGAAGCTACTCAAATAAATGAAGGTGCCTTTTACCATATTTTTCTACAACTTGCAATTTATAATACACTATTGGAAATTCAACAATATGTGCTTTATTTCTGAGGCATGGCTATTAAGTTATATTATGTTGTAGATATCATTTTACCTGATTTTAAGAACACTTTATAAAATTACTATAGTCCAAGAAAACAAACACAGATGATACTATGTGATAATAAGTTATGTGCAGACAACTAATTATCTTCTTTAAAATAAAAAGTGAGACCCATTGCCTTAAGAGACCAAGGGTATAGTTCAGTGATAGACTGCTGTCCTACAGAGTACCTTTGTTCATACTCCAGTAAACAAAAGGAGGAAAGTATCTATACAATTAAATACAATTGATGCATTTGCTTAATATTTGACATTCATGTACACTTCCTGACTTAATAAACCATCTTAGAGAGTCACATACTGCTCAAATCTCCATTACTACATACATTTTGTAGCTACTTATTGGCGGGGTGCTTGTTACCTACCCAAATATACATGGAACATATATCTACGAAGGAACACCAAGAAATTCAAAGTGCAATTTTTTAAGGACAAAAAATTCCAAAACCACAAATGAAGAAAGTTATCTCTCTCTTTGTTTAGCCATGGGTGGCCTGGAATTACTGTGCAGACACAGTGGCTGAGGATTCACACCAATTCACCTGCCTCTGCCACTGAGCATGCCCAACCATCCTTGCAAGGACATTTCTTAATGTAGCTCACTCCTCGATATTTTTGCTTTTTGCTTTCAAAATCAGACAGCATTAATTTAAACATAGTAAACTCATTATTTTTTTTGAAGAGTTTAAAAGGATGTTTTGTTAGAATCCTTAACAGAAAGAAGTAAAATGAAGAAATAGGCTGCAAAAGAGAAACAGCAGAAAGAAACAAGAAATGTTAGAATAGTTCAATTATATGCATAGTAAGAATGTTAAAATATAAAGAGTACACTAAAAGTATACACTAAATATGAATTTCATGCCTGAAAATAAGATACTAAGATAGAAAAGTTAATTAAGTAGTGATTAAAGCAAAGTTTATGCAAAGTAAATACTGTTTAACAGGATGGTAAGCTGTTTACACTCATTCTAGGAATGTCAGCCTTGGAATTACATTGTACACACCAGAATTCTCTTTCTTGCTTATTTTATTTTCATAATAAAAGGACAACAGTTCATCAAAACATGCATGCAAAGACTATTAACAAAATTGAATTTTTTAATTAAAATTTTGATTTCTTTTAAATACTCTTAAAACATTATTAATCTAAAGGAAAGGTGTCAAAAGATTATGAATGGAATCTTAATTCCTTCTTCCTCAACATATGAAATCCATCTGCAGAAAATTCATGTTTCTCTTTGACATGAAATCAATCCCTTATCAGGGAGAGATTGATAATCTTAATTATAAAAAATGATGCCTTCATTTCTATTTCCTATTTATAGTGAAATATATAATGAAGTGTGTTTACCCCCTAAAATGGCACCTACTCTTTACCTTGATAATATCTCATGACTATATCAAATATCCTGAAAAAAAACATCACAAGAAGTGAAGTTCAAAACTGACACCTAGGGAGGTCTACCACACCTCTCTACAAAATGGGCATCTATAGTAGTATCCTTTCTATTATATGCAACCATATTTTCTGTGGCCTATCCATGCACACTTTTAACAACATCCAGCTTAGTGTTCTGCAGAGCAACTCATAACCCTACTAACTTTTAAAATACCATTTCATGTTAACTAGCTCCTCTCTGTCAAAAGCAATGCTTGTGCCTTCTGCTCTGCTGGAGATGCAATGGATCTGAGTTCCTTTGTTCTTTCTCTGTGCTCACAGATATTGAATCCAAGAAGACCTTAAACATACCAGCAAGCACTGAGTCACTGAGTCACTGAGTCCCATCCCTAGCACTAATTCCTTTTGTTCCCAAATGGATATCAGATAAAAAGCTAACAGTTCATTTAAAGCTTAGAATTCACGATACCTTTTCAATGCAGTTCTATACAAAAGAGATTCAGGAACACATGCATGCCTGGTTCTGCTCAGTAAACCATTAGCACTTTAAACTTTGGCACCTCTTGTCCAAAACCACGCTTTTTGTTTTTTGTTTTGTTACAATATCAATCCCAGTTCCCTCTCCCTCCCATCCTCTCCAGACCCCTTCTCCCCCATCTACTACTATCCAGAGAGAGTGAGGCCTTCCAGGAGTGATCATCAAAACCTATCAAGTCTTTTGTGGTAGGGCCTAGACTCTCCCTCATGTCTCTAGGTTAGAAGAATATTTCTTCATGGGGAATGTGTTCCCGAAATCCTTTCGTGCACCAGGGATACATCCTGGATCCACTGTCATAGGTCCCATAGACTGCTCAGGACTTCTGAGACCTGAATCCAGGTGGGTCATATATTGGTTTCTCAGCTATCATTCCGGGGGGCCATGAGCTCCTCCTTGTTCAGGTGAGATGTCTCTGGGGGTTTCTGTATCCTGGTCTTGAACACTTTGCTCATTACTCTACCCTCTCTGGAACTGGATTTCAGGCTCAGGGAGTAACATTTTACCTCTGCAATACAGGAGCACTCTTCAGATACTGCTGTTTGAAGTGGTCCAATTAGCACCTGGAAAGGCTCTTTGTTGTTACCTAGCAGAAGATATAGCACATGTGAGGCAACACTGTACATGCATAAGTAATACTGTCAGAGGTAACTTTTCCAACAAGTGGTATTTTAAAACAAGACACATTTTAACTTATTCCAAATTTAGTGTCTATTGTGCAAAGTAACTGTCTCAGATCAATTTCAAAGACTGGATATTTCCATTCAATGGAAGAGTATACATCAGTGATTTCCACCCCAACACAAAAAATATATTCACATAGTTATCCACTAAATACATGATTGCAAAATTCTAATAAACCTTCCACAAATGAATCTTCACGATTTTTAAAAACAGGGACATAGTTCATTGGTAGGGTATTTTGGCTAATATGTCCAGGACCTGGGATTCAACACTAGTGCCAAATAAAAAAAATAATAATTGATTTTAATCATGTCTTCCTTTGTCTTTTCCTCTGTTCAGAAAGAGTGATCATTACTTACTAAACCACTTTATTACCTACTAATAGAACAATCAATTCTCACTACAAAACACCGTAGGGGCTATCTGAAGACTATATCAACACAAACAATGGAATGCATGCAAATACAAGTTAAATCTTATCAAATTAAGATGCCAAAGAAGTCTTGAAATGAAAACTTAGCTTCCTTCTTAAGTGATTCTTCAACTCTGATATTTTCAGAAGAGCAATTCTATTGAGGACTTAAAAATTACCCATTCCTAATTGTAAGTACCTAAATGTGAGAAAGGAAATATACAGTAACCCAACAGCCAACATCAAACTAAATGGAGAGAAACTCAAACCAATCCCACTGAAATCAGGAACAAGACAAGGCAAGGCTGCCCGCTCTTTCCATGCCTATTCAACAAAGTACTGAAAATTCTAGCTCTAACAGGATGGCAACAAAGGAGATCAAAGTCATACAATTTGGAAAAGAAGAAGTCAAATGTTCCCTGTTTGCTGATGACATGTTAGTATATATTAGTGACCTCAAAAATTCTAAGAGATAGCTCTTACATCAGCTTCAATAATATGGCAGAATACATGGTTAACTTTAAAAAATCAGTAGCCATTCTATATACAGATGACAAACAGGCTGAAAAGGTAATCAAAGAATCATCATTGTTCAAAAAAGTCACAAATAGCATAAAATGTATTGGGGTTTTTGTAACCAAACAAGTGAAATAAATGTATGACAAGAACTTGAAGTCTCTAAAGAAATTACAGAAAATTTCAGAAATCCCATGTTCTTGGATATGAAGGATGAACATGCTGAAAATGGCCAAAAGTAATTTACAGATTCCACGTGATCTCCTTCATAGTCCCAGCTCAAATCTTCACAGAATTTGATCAAAAAATACTCAACTTTAAATGGAAAAATACAAAACTCAGGATAGCCTAAACAATCCTGCAAAATAAAGGATCTTCTGGGGACATCATCATCCCTGACTTCCAGCTCTACCATAGAACTATAATGATGAAAACACTTTGGTATTGGCATAAAAACAGAGAGGAGGACCAAGGGAATCAAATCCAAGAGACTAATATCAACTCACAACCCATGAACAACTAATTTTTGACAAAGAAGCTAAAGATATAAAATGGAAGAAAGAAAACATATTCAACAAATGGTGCTGGTATAACTGGCAGACAACATGTAGAACACATATAGATTAATATCTATCGCCATGCATGAAACTCAAGTCCAAATGGATCATAGACCTCAATTATAAATCCATCCACACTAAACCTCAAAGAAGAGAAAGTAGAAATACATTTGAATGCATAGTCACAGGAGACCACTCCCTAAGTACACCACCAGTTGTACAAACTCTGAGAGCAACAATTAATAAATGGGACCTCCTGAAACTGAGAACCTTGTAAACGGAAAGAAGACAGTCAACATGACAAAACGGTTCCCTAGAGAATAGGAGAAGTCTTCACCAACGTCACATGTCTCAGAGGACTGCTTTCCTAACTATACAAAGATCTTAAAGAACTAGATATTAAACTACCAAATAATCCAATTAAAAAATATGGTAGAGATCTCAGCAGAGAATTCGCAACAAACAATCTCAAATGGCAGAAAGACACTTAAAGAAATGCTCAACATCCTTAACAGGGAAATGCACATAGAAATCACTCTGAGATTCCATCTTACAAGGATCAGAATGGTTAAGATCAAAACCACTAACGATTGATGCAGTTTTTCTAGCTCGGTTTTAAGTGGTAAGTCCTGAATTTCCTGCTCAAGTGCCCACTTTTCCTTCTCTTCCAGTTTGAAGATATCAATTTTTTTTAAGCTCATTAATCTGAAGAGTAATTTGTTCGAATTTCAAATCAATATGTCACTGCTATAAATCTCTTAGCTCAGAAATTTCTAAAGTTAGTTGATTCTGCTTACTCATCAAGTTGTGGTTTTCACACTGCATCCTTTCCATCGTCTTACAGATTTCCTTTTGTAACTCATATATCTGATGGTTGACATGAATGGCCAAATTATCTCTAAGGTTTTCAATACATGTTTGAAAGTTTAATTCTAATTCTTCTTTTAATTTGGAAAGTTCTTCTGCATGACTGGAGAGGAGTTGGCTTCGCAACTGCTGCAGTTTCATTTCTTGGGATTTTGACCTTGCATACGATATTAAAATAGAGTCCCTTTCACTTTTGTGGTGATATTTAAGTTCCTCTATCTGAGCTTTGTGTTCTTTTATTAATTCGTCTTCCACATGTATTATTTCCCTTTCATATTTATCATCAAGCTCCATTTGGAGGTTGTCTAATTTCCTCTCTGTTTCGCTTTCCGTGCTCTGCTCTATGCTGGTGTCAGTTTGGTGAACTTGGTAACATCTCTTCTGTAGGCCTTCAACTGAGTCCTTGAAGTATTTCATTTGTAAAATATAGGTGTTCTCTTTTTCTTTAGAACTGGCTAGCTCCAATTTTAATCTTTGGGTCTCTTTGTCCTGTCTTTTAAGCTGTCCTTTTAGATCTCCTATTAATTTTGCAGCAGTCTCTAACTTCCTCTGCAGAGCATCACTCCGCTTTTCTTCTATAGCCTTTCTTTCCTGCCACACCTCAATGACTGCCTGCTGTTCTTGTATCTTATTAGCATTTTCTACCTTTTCATCTTCTTCCTTCAGGAGGAAAAAAAAGGAAATTATAACAATTTCTGATAACTTTGGTGCTTAATTTTAACAAAAGACAAATGAAAGTCAAATTTTTACATCATTCTATGAAAAGCAGCTGTTGTGCCCACCCCTCAGTTGTCCCCATGATAAGACAGTTAGGAGCAAATAAGAATTCTACAGAAGTTCAGACCTTCTTAGGAAGAAATACTGAATTACATTTGCTGTTTCAAAATTTGAATTAACCTGGGTAGGGTCAATCTGGAAGAACAGGAAGGAAAATGATAACAATATATGCTATGAAAAATGTTAAAATAATAAATAATGAAACACACTTTAAAATTAAAAGCCTACACCCTTATTTCCATAGCATGTGTGAGAATTAGAAAAAGAATGAAGGAAAATTAAAGACTGCTAGTCTGATGAGACAGTTCTGATGACCTGAGTCCACTCTCCAGGCAAATAAATAAGTGTAATAAAGAATCCAAAAATCTTTGCAAAATAGTTATATCTTCACTTTTAAATTAACTGATTAATATCCCATTTTTGTAATCTTCTGATAGGTAATTATAATATTAATCACTGTCAGACTACTCAGACAAAAAGATGTAAAAGTAAGTTCAGTCTACTCCCATAAACCCTAGTGATCTGAACATGTTCCTATGATAAGAAACATTTTCTTGGGTCTGTCCTCATTTCACTGTATGACAATTAAGGGACGTCAATGAAAAATTAGTATATATAGCACATGGAGCTAGAACTACGATTTCATATCAAGCAGAAACTTGGAAACATAAAAGGATCTGAAGTTCCCATTTGATGTCAATTACACAACTGTAAGTAACAGCTCCGCCCACAGCAACACACCAGGCACAGGCATATCACAGTCTCATCAAAGCACCAGGTGAAACAGAGGCCTAGGCAGAGGTTTCCATCTGTTCTTTAGTTTTCTCTGTGGGCAACGGCTTCAGACACAAATACTAAGCATGAAATAAAATCTACAGAACTGACCACAGCAGGTGAATTATATTGCAAAGGTCCTTAGCAAGCAAATTTCAAAGGAATTCTGATTGGATGTATAATACACAGACAGAAAAAATATCAAAGCTCAGACAGAAGGAAGCCCTCTGAAGGAGGTGCTGTGTGTACCCATCTAAGTTCAGTTCATGGAAAAACACAAAAGTGTCTTCAGCCTTTGACAATTATGGTCCCTCTAGAAAACAATACTCTAAGCCAGGCATACCTAACATAGACACAGCAGTCAGGAGATAACAGGATCATCCAAACATACACAATATACTTACTCAATTAAAGAAAAAGCAACAATGTTTGAAATTGGTATAAACAGGACTGAATAATTCCAGCGCACAGGCATAAACTCTACTAGAATAAGATGCATTAATCAGTTCACCACAGTTTAATGCCCCAACAATGCCTGTCTGCTAACACCCGCCCATCTGCTCATTAAGAAAGTCCTAACTAGTATTTGTCTTTTTAAGTTCATTTGTCCATGGAAAGAAAACAAAATCCAAAGGACAGAAATAAGGCCTTCCCCTTGATTATTGATGGTTGCAAACCAATAATCTTACATTTGAATTTTTAATCAGCTTCTGGAACTTAGAACACCCTGATTCACCTCTGCTCTAGCTCAGGACTCACATAATACCTAAAATGAATTTTTTGAGCCAACAACTCAGTATCAGATTGTGCTTTTGATTTGCTATTGATTATGTTTTTTTTTCTCTTTTATTACCACATGAAAAGGCAGTGTTGTACAAGGCTCTGCCCTGCACCAAGCCATCTGAATTCCAATTCTGGTAAGGGACTAATACAGCCAGCAACAAATCACTTTTGAGTTTTCATTTTTTATTGGAAAATCAGTGAAAGCAAACCTTTCAGGATGAGTTCATTTAGAAGTTAAGATTATAATCTATGTGGTGCATAATGCCATCCTATTCCCTAAAGAACCTTAGTACCTAAATGTTTACAAAACTTAGAACATAATTTGCATAAACAATCCACTGCATTTCTTTTTGTAATAAATCTACAGAATTTTACATTGTGACAAAGGTATTTTCACAATTTCAGTATCATAGCTAAACTAGATGGGAAGACTTCAGATGGGACAAGGTAGATATTTGACTTACAGTTTACGTTCTACTGAGACTTGAGGTAACATATGCAAACCACTTTAAGGGACACAGTAGAGGACAGAACAATCTCAACAACTATATTGGTGTGATACTTACAGTTAGTATGAGGTTCTCAATGGCTTTAGAAAATAAATTATTTTCCATATTAGCAGTTTGACTTAACTATAAAAGTTTCTAATTCACATTCATAAGGCACTTGAATAAGAAAATTACAAAATTGTGACAAGCTAGCCGACATCTATATTTACCATTTCATATAATTTAATTTTCTCCTGTAGAAAGTTGATTTGAGTTTTTAATTCTGCCTCATTTTTCTGATAATCCTTTAACAGATGGTTTTGTTTTTCCAGCTGCTGCTGCTGGGCAAGAACCTGCTGTTTGATGAGAACTAGCCCACCAACAGAGGTATAAGGGGTGCTGCTCTGCAATATCTCACAAGCCTGTAAGGTGAAAACAGAAAGAAACTTCAACATACTGAACCCCCAAGTGACTGTTTGTGAACAGAATTCTGGAGGCCTGTTCTGTAGACACTGGATCACTGTTATGTGTTTTCACTTCAGGGGTTTGAGACCTGGACTGAATGAGCCATAAATTATCTTTCAAAAATTGTTCAGAGAAAGCAGGTCCAGTGAGGGAACTAGGACTGAGGCCACCCTCAGTCCCATGAGAAGTGAGACAGGAACATATTGCTTCTTTCTGGTGACTTTTCAGACTCCACTTTCAATTTATTTCAAAGTCTTGATTGTATTTTTACCCCTAAATTCTGTAGGACACCAGTATACTTACAAAAGGAAGCTGTGAAGGAGAGGGTTTATTTGCCTTATGTCCATGTCCTAGTTCATCTTCAAAGGAAGTCAAGCCAGGAACTCAAACAAGGTAGGACCCTTCAAGCAAGAGCTGATACAGAGGTGCATGGTGGCTTCCTCCTCATGGCTTGCTCAGCCTGCCTTCTTAGAGAAAACAGGACCCCTCCCCAAAATGGCACCACTTGTCATGGGCTGAGCCCTCTAGCACCAATCACTAATTAAGAAAATGCCTAACAGGCAAATCTTATGGAGGCATTTTCTCAACTGAGGTTACCTTGACATTAAATTACCAGGGAGGTTTCCCAAGTTAAACTTAAAATAAATGGAAGTTGTAGATCCAGATACCCGTTGTAACCTGACTAAAACTATTCCAGGACTGCAAAGGTCCAATGCAACTACAGAGTGATATCTGCAAAATTCCATTCAGTCCACCCTGGCAAGATTTTGTAGACTTTCAAAATAGAAATAGGGGGTAAAAATAATATCAGGAAACCACTCATGAAACAGGAATTACAGTTTTGAGGTAGGTTGTGTAGTGGTGGCAGCATATGCCTTTAATCTCAGGACTCGGGAGGCAGAGGCAGGAGGATCTCTGTGAGGAGGCAAGCCTTGTCTACATAGTGAGTTTCTGGAAAAGACTTGGAAGCTCTGCAGAGAAACTCTGTCTCAGACAAACAAATTTGGTTACAAATATCAACACAAATGTACCAATGTTTTCAGTATGCTAAAATAGTACACTAAAGTACTTCTTTTAGTACACTAAAAGCAGCAAAGGGCTTCATAGGAAGTTTTGATTTGCCCTTGAATGGAATAAAGTATGTAATTCATGTCTTAAAAACTAATCCACTTTGTTGTACTCATAATACTTACATGCTGGAATTGAATTTGTAATTTGTTACTTTGATCTTTCAATTGGAAAACTGTTTTAATCATTTCAGCTGTCTCTTTTCTTGATTCCTGCAATTGAGCAGTTAGCTGAGTAATGATGGTGTCTCGTTGTTTCATGGCAGATTCAAATTCATGTAACTAATAGAAACCAGGATAACAGTAAATGTTAGCTTTTAGGTTTCTCCCCCACGTCCCCACAGTTAAGTAATCTTCCATGAAAGCTACTATTCTGTCCAAATTAGTTTTATTTTAAAACTGACTTTGAAATCATGTATATGCATGAAGGACAAGAATATATTTTGCTTGACTTTTCCGTGTTTACTATATAAGAATCGTCTTTACACTTTGGAGTGAACCGATGTGACTCTAGGCAACACCAACAGACACATTTAACCCCAGCTTGTTTCTGAAGAGGATGGAATGGAAGTGTGCTGTCATTTTTATCAGTGTCCCACTTCATCGTGACTTCCATGCATAGCTGATGTCACTGTAACCTCTGAGATGACTTACAAGGACTTGCTGACATTCTTATTGGGTTAATGGGTTTACGTCACACATTTTTGTGCTTTTCACAAATTTTCTCCCAGACTGATCACAAAAAGACATCTGTCTTACACTAGTGATTTCACTCTAACTACTTGACACAGTTAAATTTTGTAAGTCTGGATATTGCAGCTGTGATCCTGCAATCCTTATATTAAAGGGGCTTGTTCATGCTATCTATGTACAAGAAGAAAAATTATGAAATGACCCACATTGCCATTGCAAGCCATTCACGTGTGTAACAAAGCAAAGCCACGGGAGGTGAATGCACCCTCTGCAAGTCTTCAGTCCCACAGGTGGCCCTCATTCCTTCCAGTTGTTGAGTTAGTTCTTCAATCTCATGCTGTCTTCTAGCCATTTCAATTTCCATCATCTCCACAGGGTGTGACTACACTGATCTACTTGTTCAGAATAAGAATTTTCAAGTTCAAATTCTTCATCCTAAATAGATCTACAATTTTTAATAATTCATTACTAGCAACATTCCTCAGGGAGAGGGATGAAACTTTAAGATCACAGCGAATTCCTTTTAAAAACATTGCTACCCCCTGCAAGTTCTGTAGGACATAAACTAGCTTTATTTATGAGATATAAGTATGAGATATATACCTTAACAGCATAAACAGGATTTCTTCACTACAAAAAGTAGATAACTGGTTTGTTAATTATCAAAAATAAATAGAAATACATCCAGGAAAGCTTTGTTAGTAAGCTGAGTCCCTTTACACAGTATAAAACTTTACTATCATAGTATATATATTATATATCCTCAACATTTGTAGGCTATCCTGCTTTTTTGTTTTCAATACAGCAGCCATTTAAGTGTAAAAATGATAAAAAAAAAGTTTCTTGATTTATTTATTATGATCTTAAACTGATTGTAATTTAACTGACAAGTGTATTTCACTAAGAATAGGGATGGAAAATTCAGCTACATTCACTGGCCAGCTAGCACAAGGCATCCTGTCTCTGCCAACTCAAAGAATACACAGGCACTCAAGCACGCATGCATTCGCAGGCACAACACACACACACACACACACACACACACCCCCCCCCCACTTTCATACTTTCTATTGGATTCTAGGGATCCAAGCTCATGCTTGTGTGCCTAGCACTTTACTCATCAAAAAGACATATAAATAGTTCAAATGTTAGTCATTCCTCAACCACTTGAATGCATCTTTTTCTCTGCCAGTCACCACTAATTTCCCTCATACTGCTACAGACTGCTATGGCTTTCAGTGTATGTATGTGAGGTCAGAGTTCAATGTCAGATGTCATTTTCAACCACACTTTGTGGGTGCCCATAAAGATGGCTGCACTCTATTTTGGCACAAGGGCAGAGAGTTCAAAGCTGTCAGCAAGTCACAAGACCTAAAGGTAAAAGGTGTAGCTATAGAAGGATGCTTTGGCCCTCTTAAATAACAACAGACCTGAATCTGAGGTGTGGCTACTTCTGACTGTCAAGGCTAAGGAAAGAGAAGTTGAATCTGAGGTATGGCTACTCCTGACCTTAAGGCTAGGAAAAAAGAATTTGTGGCTAAGGTGTGGTTACTGAACCCTTAGAATAATTGAGGGAGAAAGGTTTGTTTGCTCCATATACATGATACTGTGTTCTTTTTTGTTTTGGTTTTGTTTTGTTTTTTTTTTTTTTTTTTTTTTTTTTTTTTTTTTTTTTGTGGTGAAAAGTAAATTTGTGGCATTTTAGTATTGACTGATCTGCCCTCCTGACCTTTACTCTGTCTCTCTGATTCCTTTATTTTCTATAGCTAGACTTTCCCTGATCCACACTCCCCTACCCAGGTACAGACTTGGGGCCACTCAGCTGGCTCCGATTGTAGCACTGCAAAGACTGCTCTGGACAACTCTCCTTCTTAATATTTTGAGAGAGGTAACTGTAGCTGGAACCTGACATTCATTGTTTCAGCTAGAATGCCTGAGCCAAAGCCCCAGGGATCCTCATGTCTTGACCTCTCCAGTGCTGTGATTACAGAAACTAACAATCACAACTGGATTTCCCATGGGTGCTGAGGAACCAAATCCAGGACAAGCAAGCACTTTAGAGCTACACCATCTCCTCAGCCCCTGAAAAGGCTTTTTCATCACCTCTTTGGCTTTCCTCTCCTCTATATCTGTCTGCTATTCCCCAAGATGAAAGAATATCACTTTGATAGCCCAGCCAACAGGCTACTATAGTTGACAGGGTCACCGAAGGAGCCCCCAGAGGAAGGCTCTTCAGTACACTGTTCATAATCATGACTTGTGCTCTTAATTGCTTTCTCTTCTACCAGGGAGCATGGGAAAAGCCGAAACCCAACTGTGTAATCATAGAAATGTTTGCACCAACCTAGAGAGCTTCCATAAATACTTTAGCAACCATGACTAAGCATCAGAAGCACTAGAGCTCAATGAGTGGAGGAAAGTTCCCAGTTGGAATAAGACAGTAATAAAAATCAAACATGTAAAACAGGCAATACTCGAAGGTCTCCTTCTCATGCATTGCAGCATTCACTGGCTCAGGCATACTCAAAGGTCTGCAAGAACTAGTATATATACTAGTTCTTCAGATATAAGTACACATACTCCTGTGGTTGTTTTGAAGGTTTCTCTTACCTTGGATATAGACTCCTCTGATATAGTCACATTAAGTCCAGTGTGTCTTTACCAGTGAGACATATTTCTCACAGACAACAAATGATTGCCTTATTTTTTTCAATCAGCCAATTTTATCTTTCCATTGGAAAGCAGGGACTACTATTATTGAGGATACTTTGTTATTTCTTATTACTCTGCTGACTTCTTTCTGGTTTCAAGTTTTTTTGGTTTGGTTTGGTTTTTTTGCACTCTGACCCCCACCCAAATTCCACTTTGGGAGTTTCTTGATTTGCAGAATAATATACAAATGGTTATTAAATATTTTTCCTCTGTTCATCTACTTTCTGTGCTTATTTCCCTGTGCTTTTGTGACTGAGTCTGTCTCTCCTGCTGGTTTGCTTGACAGGAATGTCTTAAGTTTGTACTCATTTTTATAATTCTGAAATTCTCCCATCATTTTTTCGGCATAGTTCTCTCAAATGGTAGTTTATAGAGGTTGTGATTTTAAAACCATACTGACCACAGAGTTAATTTTACATAGTGTGATGCAGATTTCCATTTATTTATCCATCATTGCTTATTTTCCTGGTCAGTCTACTAGTACATAATTTGCTCAAATGTACTTTAAATTTTTTATATATCACTTGTTCTTCCCATATTACCAATACAAAATGTCAATTTAATTATAAATAGTAATCTTGTCTATTTCGAACCTGCAACACACTGAAATAAAGAAATACACAAATTGCTGACACATTTAGAGTAAGAGAAAGGTTTTGATGTTCTCTATCTCTGGACCAAAGAAATGGTGATCATATTTAAAAAAAACTAAGACAAATGGCACAAGGCTATCACCGTCATGGGAAGACAGGACATCATAAAGAGATCTCTTCCACTTAATAGTTCCTCAGGCAAAGTCACCCCCACAGCATTAGTGCCAACTGAAAAGTTCCCATGGTTAAAGAAAATCCACACATTTTTTTAAAAGCTTTACTCAAAACAAATTATGAAAAAATAAAGTAAAATTTGTGCTAAACGAACCCGTTCACAATGGGCTTCCCACTCCAGATTTTAGCTCAGAGATTTACTACTCCCACCTGTTCCCCTGAGAAAATAAAGATAAAAAGTAAACTTTCCTGAAGGCCTATGCCACCCCTAAGTCCAGAGCTCTGGAAGGGGCTAGGTTTAGTTTCTTGTGCAAATAAACATAGACCTTCTCTTTGACTTACAGCCCTAAGACACTGGTGATAAGAGGTTCTCCTACAAGTTTTACTTCATAGCTCACTGTGTAAATCTTAACTGACTTGCTGACCCTGAAAAACTCAAGACACATATTGCAAAAAGAATTACTGTGGCAAACATACATACAACTCTCTCTCTCTCTCTCTCTCTCTCTCTCTCTCTCTCTCACACACACACACACACACACACACACACACACACACACACGTATATTATGTTCTTCCAGCAAGTGACTTTAAGCATTGAACCATCTCACCTGTCCCGCACCATTTCTTCTCAAATTTATACATCAAATAATACTATCAACATAAAAAAATAAAATCATATTTACAGATTTTATATATAAGAGTATAGTTAATTTTTGTTATTCATACTCTTTCCTTCATGAACTCAGCTCCTTATGAAATGTATTTGCTAGCCCCCAAATCAATTTGAGGACATGAGCAGACTGGGAAAATGGAGAGTATACAGAACAGGATTTCATCTCCTTTCTTCTTTCTCACTATGTAAAGTCACTGTCCTTCCAGAGTACATAGTGACACATTTTGCCACTTTTTAATTGGTAATCTCACTGCTTAAAAATGACCCCTAGTATAAAGGTGAAGTGCTGCTTCATGTTTCTAAGAACAGCAAGGCTGTGGTGTGCCTTAAGAGGACAGGCGATTCAGTGAAATTTTGTTCAGACATGGTCTGTAGTTTGTGTGTTCATGTGTGTGTGTCTCCTTCATGTCCTCTTACTCACTACATACATGTTAACCACACTTCAATTCTAAAGATTTAACAATATATACTAAATAAGGAGTCTTTAAACATAAATACAAATAAAAAGATAGTGTAACAATTGCTGTTGTACTTATATTTTACTGTATTTATTAATTTGCATGTGCTGCCATGGGGTGATGAGAACACTATGTCAAATGTGAGGTTAATTGAAAATGTAGCAGAATCAATTTTCTTTCCCCTTGTCATGAGTTCTGGGAATTGAACTGAGGCCACCATGCTTGTGCCTCAGTGTCTTTACCAACTTAGCCTTCTTGACAGACTTGTATTATCTATTCAACAAAATGGAACCAGTGACTCACAGCAATCTAGCACTGATTACCTTAAGAAAAATGGTTCAGTGTTTACAAATTCATCATTGGAATAATTAGAGAAAGCGGCTGAGGCATGTAAGGAAAGATTTCTATATGGGAAGCACAAATGCTTGTTCCACAATACACACAGTTATGTTTTTAGTGTGTCTCCCTCTTCCCATTTTCCTACTTCCCCACTACAAAGTCTCAATCCACAGCCCAGGCATGCCTCTAACTCCCCAGTCATCTCAGATGATATTTAGCTTTAAGTGTCTTCTATACAACTTAGAATCACCTGGGGAGAGGCTCAATGAGAACTCACCTACAGGAGGGTGGCCTGTGGGCTTGCCTGTGAGTAATTTTTCTTAATTGGATAACCTGGATGTGGAAAGATGGATCCCACTCTATATAGCACTAATTGCTGGTCCTGGGTCCTAGACTTTTTAAGAGTAGAGAAAGGACCTGAATTCTAGGTATGCACTCATTTATTCTCCCTTGATTGTTACATGTGATGAGACTAGCTACTTTGATCTTGACTTACCTGCAATGGTGGACTAGAACTCACATTCATAAGTCAAATAAGTCAAATAAACACTTTCTTCTCCTAAGTTACTTTTATTGGGGCTATTTATTCTAATAACATCAATGAAACTACCACATCCCTCTTCAATCTCCCAAGAGCTGAAGTTTCTGATATGTGAAAACAGGTTGAGCAAGCCATGGGAAGCAAAGCAGTAAGCAGCAACCCTCCATGGCCTCTACATCAGTTCCTGTACTCTTTGAGTTCCTGTCCTAACTCCCTTCAGTGATAAACAGCAATGTGGAAGTGTAAGTTGAATAAACCCTGTCCTCCCCTCCTTACTTCAGGACATGGTATTTTGTCACAGCAATAGAAACACAAAATAGTACAATCCCCAACTATTTTAATCTTATTTCTACATAAATATGCTGTGGCACAGAATCCAAATGATATTCATCCTCCTAATACTCACATGAGCAACCTGTGTCTCTATTTCTCATGGTGGTTAGTGAGCCAACCACATACTAACCATTATAATCCATTCTAATTACACCATTTCAGAAAGTTGCACCATTCAAACGGGAGAGGGATTGGGAAATTAGGAATCATTTGGCACTTTCTATGGACTCGGCCTGAGGACAATTTCAAACACTCCACCACCCTACCCTTTCACATTGGAATCCATATGAACTCGATACTCCTGTTACAAGATCATATAGCACACAGCTATTTATCTTCACAATACTTCACTTTCTGCACACAAGTTGCTTCCCTTGGTTTTTTGTTGACTCTTAACTGATTGCCACTCATACTTCCAATATTACCCTTTCAAAACTACCCAAGTAACACACATGGGGCTGGAGTTGGCATCACCTGTATTCTTGAGAAGCAGATGCACTCTTGTGGACATGGGTCTAATGGTAGTACAGTGTTGTTTTTCCATCTCCCTTCCTCAGCTCTACACTATGACTGTTCAAGAAATAGCTATTGAATGAAGCCTACAAGGCTCCCTCAGATGTTATTAAATATTTTAGCCATACTGCTGAATTTGCAAGGAACAAAAGTCATCATTAAACTGCATGGGGTGCTGATGGCCACTCTCCTTACACAATTCAGAACTATGCAGAAAAACTGGAAGCACTCACTTCAACCAGGACTTGATTAGGTGTTCCGTTGGTCTTGGATTTATGACAAGTTCTTTCATTATTATTCAAGCACTGTTGATGTTGTTCACAATTTGAATATTTTTTAATATTCTTCTTAGACTTCTCATTACTTTGGGCCTTTCTTGCTCTATATTGAGCAAGCTATTGGGGTGGGTGGGAGACAAAGCAGAATTATCATCTAAGATTTCTTTCTATCATTATTAAAACTCTGGGTCATTTTATTTAACTCAAACAATCATTAAAATGGAGTGACAAAACAAAGGACACATTTGCTGCCCTTAATAGAGAATTACTATTATGCTGCAAAGGATCTGGATGTTTCTGAATCAGGACTAAACAGTGAAACTGAAAGAAAGAAAATCAACTCAGCACCAGAAGATGGAGAATGAGGCAGGTGCTCAGAGTAATTAAGATTTCACATGTTTCAGGAAAGACACACACACAAAGAGGTCAAGAGTATCAGTCTTCATGTGTTTCCTAGGATTGTAACTTAATGCTAAAGATAATTAGCTTGTGCCCAAAATTTAGCTCTAACTTTGGTCTGTGCACCCTTATCTATAAAGGAAATAATAGAAATAATCTAAATTTCAGAGACTGATGCTTTCTAGCCTTCAATCATTTGCATATCATTCATACAATTCACTTACCATCCACAGCAGTAGACCTTCCTTAATTTAACTTGAAATTTAATTTGAAAAGAATGTTTAATCTTTTATTTTTTTCCTTTTGAAAATGTAGTCATTAAAAATTAAAACAATGACACAGCTATATCTAAAATGTTAAACACTAATGAAATTTATAAACAACACTGATGTGTATTAAAACATTTAGGGATAAAAGAGCAGCAAACAATTTCAGCTGCCATAGCAGAAAGAAAAATATAAAAGGTAACAGACTTCTTTAATAATATACAACATTTCTGCCATTGGACAAGGGCACATAATATACCATCATCTTGTCAGAATTATCATCTCATATATACCACAATGATGGGTGAACTATAGTGAAGCCTTATTAATAATATTAATTCAAACTACTAATGACAATAATTAAGGCAGAGTAGAGGCTACAAAATATTATTCCAGTATAATCATTATGAAAAAAAAATCATCACACCTCTTCTTAATAGAGACACAGCAGGCTTCACCTCAGGCTTCAAACCATCAAGAATTGTATCTAGCTTGTATTTTAGTAACACTAAACTCACAGCCATAATTAAATATTGGTCCCCCGTGAGGGGGCAACTTGCAGTGAAGCCCCCCCTCCCGCCTAAGACATGGGGTCCCCTGAAGATGGGTAAGGGGTGGCATACCCTGCAGAACCTAAACCAAGGGTCTCTCATAGAAAATAATAAAAAAAGGGGATTGTAGGAATTAAAAATTAGGCTAAGAATTCACTCCCCCTCCTGTTGCCCTCAGGGCAGGCAATTGTAACAGCTGGAAAACAGGAGACATGCTTTCTAATGCAAAATGTTATTTTGGCTTCCAGATCCCTGAAAGCACCCTAACCTGTCCTTGGAATCTGAGATGCCAAACCACCCCCTCTGCTTTCCCCTCCTCCAAATGGTGCTGGGGTATATAAGCTAGTAGGATATACAATAAAGACCATTCTTAATATCAAAAAAAGGGTATAACTTTTGTGTGTTTACCAACTAGAACTACAACTGCTTTCTCCTAGATTTCTCTGAGTTTGCTGGTGAGTAGTATGTGTGTGTGCATGTGAATGCAGGTGTTCTTCCCTGAGTGTGTAAACAAATGCAAGGCCAGAGGTTGACTGCAGGTACCATCCTCTATCACTCACCACTGAAGCAGTAGCTCATAGTGTTGGCTAGGTAGTCTGGCCAGCATATTCCAGGCATCTTCCTGCCTCCATCTATGTTTCCCTGTGATGTGATATAGGACTCACAACCCCCAGGCTTGGATTATTATATGGATGTTGGAGGCCTAAACTTTGCTTACATAAAAAATACTTTGCATACTGAACCATCTCTCCAGCCTGAACTTCCTTTTTTATACAATTAATTTTCTATGAATCAATCGAGCCTCCCTCCTCTCTGATGACTGTGGCTTGTGTCATGATACAAAGCCAGCCAGTACAATAGGAAAAACCTTTAAAAATATCTTAATTGTCCCAACGTATGAAAACATATCTCAAAGGTAACTTCGTTTTAGTAATCAAGGAGGGCAAAATAAGCTCAAAGAGGTCATTTCAGAAAGAAATCATTACATTCATTTCCCGTGTGAAATTATTCATTAAGCCCACTGACAGATACCTACATATAATTCTGGATTATATACAGGTCTTGCCATATACCCATACCCACACTAAATTGAACTCACCAAATACATAATAAATTCATTAAGAGCAATTCTACATGAGCTGTTTAATTTATAGAAACATTCAATGCTCAGAATTCCACACAACTCCAAAAGACATTTTACACAAATATACAAGAGAAGGAGGAGAAGGAGTAGAAGGAAGAGGAGGGGGAGGAGGAGCAGGAGAAGAAGAAGAAAAAGAAGAAGGAATAATATTTCTAAAAACACACCAACAGCCAAGTTCACCACCTGTGGCACACTCAGCCTACTGGCGAGGTAGCTGTCACAGGACAATCATACACCACACACACACACACACACACACACACACACACCTAAATGCAGGAGGTTTGTGATCAGAGCACAGGTGTCCCTGAGAATAAAGAAATGACTAAACACCCACTCAGAACACTCAAAGAGCAAACCAGTCAACAAACTCCAATGAGAAAGTTAAGGACCTGGGCTGCAGAGCTATTTATGAGCAGTTTATGGTGGGGTTAAGAGAGGGTTTTGTGTGGCACCAGGGAGAAAGGAGGCTGTTAGTGCAGGTATCAGGTCTGCTGTAGCCAGAGTGGGCAACTCTCTCCAGCCCCAGTCCCTGTCCCTGCCCCACAGCCCTGCTCCTCTGCACTGCACTCTACCCCTGGCCCAGGAATAACCGCGCAGGCCGCCAGGGTCCTACCTTAGCCCTGCCATATTCGATCTTCCTCCTTCTCTCCTCGTCCTCCATCATGCCTGCAGGCCAGGTGAAGACAGGAGGAGAGGAAAGATCTGTTAGGACTCAAGGGGACAGAGCTCCATGGCTGCCCAGGGCAAGCTCGGTTCCTACTGGCCACAACTGCTTTACTCACCATCTTTCACCAATGCCATCTTCATCCCCAGGGAAACACACAGGGAGGGTGAGTGGTCTCAGTAGGAGCCTGACACTGCAGTTGCTATTTATGCTTCTACCATACCACAGTGCTTTTCCAAACTCAAAAGCAGCAGCTGCCTGAAGACTACAAGCTGCAGTGGGGAATGAGGTGGCCAGGGAGGGACCCCTTGGCTATGGTCTATCAGCCCAGGATGAGGGGGAACCCTGAGGATACCCTCCCGACTCCTTCCTTACCACAACCCAGGTCCTTCCTCCTTGTGCCAGGTGGTTCCTACCCACCCAGGTTCTCCTACAAGGAGAACAATTCCTGTTGCTCCAGGCTTCTCCCAACTCTTTGTTCCCTGAAGCTAGGCAGAGGCTCTCCTCCCCCATGGGGCTTCTCCTGGGAACCTTGCTCCTGAAGGAGCTGGAATTATGGATATAAACGGGGACCAAACCCCATCTACACTCACTTCCCAACGTTAAAGCCTGGAAACACAGGAGCTGATGATCACTGAGTGTGAATGAGGTCAGGAACACAAAGTACAGTGTGAGTGGTGTCCTATAGGCAGAGCCAAACACAAAGGTGGCTAATTAAGAGTGGGGAATTATACATAAAATCACAGAGGGGAAAGAAGGCCAGACTAAATTATGTAGGCCTTTTATTATTATGTAATTATGTAAGATCAGTACCCATTTCTCTGAATGAGAGCAGGAGCCTCTGGGAAAGTCTCATGGTCTATGCTATTACTATGTATAGAAGCTACAGTGAAAAGTGGGCTTGGATTTTGTTTTGTTGAGAATCTCCTTTACATTAGGTCACCTGATTACCTGGATCTGGGGTAATACCTAGAAATTAGTCACACCTATGGAACCTTCTAGTGTCCTAAGTCCTCCTTCCCCTTCAAGGCCAAAGGCACAAAGACTGAATGAGACAGCCTACCTCTACATAAGACTCATTTCAATGTTCCTTGAAAGGCTAGCCGTCACCAGAAGCTTTGAACTAGTCTGCATCCAGCAATAGCTGAATTGGGCCCTGTCTCAGGGTATTTATCCCTCACTCTGAGGTGATGTCATAAAGGAGGAGATACCTCATCTCTTGGCAACCTGCTACTTCCAAAGGAACAAGAATGCCTTTAGGTCATGTTGCTAGGCAGCAGGTCCCACCCTTGGATTCCCCTTGAGCTTGGGGTCCCAGGAGTGTTGAGGTGACTGTTCAATGTTAATATGCCTGGGAGGCAAACTCTGGTCCTCACACTTGTGTGGTATTTACATTCCCACTGAGCCACCTCTGCATCCCCTACAGTGGAGATTCAAAGGATTACATTTGTATTTATAAAATGTCTTCAATAAATTAGGGTAGCATTCTCTTCTAGTTTAAAAATGAAAGTCATTTAAAAATAATGACATAAAACTGACCTATAATCAGTTAAAGTAAAGTGGCATGGGATCTAAATGAAATCATATGGCAAAGGATGAAATTATATATCAATTGTCCAAGACAGTGCAGTTAATTACTGACTAACGGAATACATGATCACAAAATTCATTATCTGAGGAGTTTATACCACTTAGCAGTCACAGTACATGAACTCAGCTTCCAAATAGATGTGACAAAGGCCCATGTGGTCTTTATATTCAGAATAAAATACATTTACTGTAAATGTTAGTATTTTGTGTTACTTTTGCTAAGAAAAGTTTTGGATGTTGTTATGGCTCCTGTTGGTTTTGAGAGAAATCTATCTTGCTGTCTTACAAGTGTTCAGACTAGTAAGACTAAATACACAAAGAAGATGCATCTCTCCTGCATTAGAACAGCACAAGATTCAAACCATTTTAGATCCTATTTGAAAAGGAATGTACATACCCAATCACAGCCGCTCCTTGGAAATCAACATATCGTATGAATTAAGAGGATTCCAGTCATTAGACTTTAGGCTGATTCCTATTTCCCATGAGACCTGCCTCTTATGTACTTCCTTGGAAGTACCTTGAACAAATTGATAGCTCAAACGATAACATCTTTGGATAGCTTACATCACACCACAACCTTACACAAATCGTGCATTACCAAAGGTGATCAGGGTGTGCTTTTTAATTTCTTAAAAAAGCTAATAAATACATCTCACATATACTATATGGCATTTTTCAAAACAGGCATAGTAATATAAATTATTTATCACTACATAGTCTCATCTAAGAAATTCTAAATATAACTTACCATTGTGAAGGTCTATAAACACTTTGTTTTAAAAAGCCAAAATTATGAAAATGAAAAACAATCTCTTTTTAAAAAAAGAAACAAAATTATTCATAATATCCAGAATCTGGAAACAACCTAGATGCCTCTGAACAGAAGAATGGATAAGGAAAATGTGATACATTTATATTGGTGTACTATTCAATGGTAAAATAATAACAACCTCATGTAATTTTCAGGCAAAGGGATGGAATTAGAAAAAAGCATTGTGAGGTATGTAACACAGACTCAGAAAGATATATATCGTATTACTCACTAATAAATGAATATTACATGTAGAGCAAAGAATAACCAGACTAAAGTCCAGAGCTGCAGAGAAGATAGATAACAAGGAGGACCCTAAGAGAAATACATGGATCACCCTGGGAAGGGAAATTAGAAGATATCTGTGAAGTATACTGGGAGGGAGATGGGCAGTAAAAGGGAGGAGAGGGGAGAGGAGAACAGCGGGGAATGAGATGACATTAAGAAATAAAAACTGATAATCCAAAAAGTTCCACAGTCCATGGCAAAATGGACCATCAGCAAGGAATTCAGCTGGCCGATGGCACACCCTAATGCTTTTAGAACCACTGCCATTATTCCTGCTGTAACACTCCCCGTTTCCCTGGCCTATTCTCCCTGGAAGTGGAAATTTGTTCTCCTCCCTCATCTGCCTGACTCTATTCTAAACCTCCTCTTTCTTTTACCTTGCACCCTTTCTTTTCCAACTTTATTTTTTTCTGTCCACTTATGTTCTTCATCTCCTTCTGTCCAACTTATGTGGCCATGTTAGAGACATTGACTTCATGGGGAGTGATGGAAGCTCATAGTTCTGCACTGTGCCTGGGGACTGGACCAAAACCCTATAGAGTATGTGCAGGTTAGCTGAGGAAGTCATGTGATTGGGCTGGAATGAGTTTCGTTTGTAATTAAAAGGCACAATTTTGTGGGATATATACATACATACATACATATATACATCTGCTATTACTGTGCTTTGAGATTTTAATTTCAAGCTCTTTTAGAATGATATATTTGGTTCAGCAATGGCATCCAGTCAAAACTTCTGGTCCCATCAACATTAACAGGGATGACTTGGGATTGAGTTCAGGTTAGGTCAAAATGGCAAAGTTTCTGTGCATGTCTCTAAAATTGCTGTATGTGTAATAGCAGTCAATGACTAATTCTAATGCTAATTTCTGTCCAAAGACCCCGAGCACCCTTTGAGCAAGGATAGGGACTTCATTTTTAAGAAGTAGAGACTGATTTTTGAAACACTTAGACTGGACCAACCCTAATTTCTTCATTGATTCTCCCAGGCCTGTGACAGGCAGTTACTGTTTTTTATACTGAGTAATGGGGAACACTTGCCATTTGCCTCAGATTAGCATGCAGGGAGATAGTGATGCCAGAGCTGGAGAGCATTACTGTTGGTCAAGTGCAAGAATTGTAGTTTGAAGTATTTACAACTTAGCATTATATTTCTGGGCTTCCATGTCCTTTTAATAACTGTAAATTTAAATTCTTCTCTCTACAGCTAGAAGTCAGTAGGGAAAATATTAGGGCAGGAACAATTCAAGGAACAGTGAGACCAAAAAATGGGAGGGCACTGAATAGAGGACATATTGTGATGTTGATAGTTTCCATCTCAGGTCCTGAATTTGAGTCTCAGGAAAAGGAAGTATGTCTGGTGTCCTGAGAGTATTTCAGAAAAGCCATACACATAGATGAACTCTTTGGCATAATGAGTTGTGGTGGTAAAAATAACATTAGCAAATCTCAATTTCATGGTTTTTTTCTGGTTGTATTTTGTTTATTTCCAATAAACATAGAATAATGAAGATAAGACTTTCATTACATTATTGTAGTATCCATGTCATCTCCACACACCTCCCCAAAGCACACACACTCACAAACCCTTCCTCCTTTTATCTTGTTACAACTGAAGCATTTTACAAAGAATATATTTCTGTCAGTTTATTTTCTTTGAAACATAACTCTTAAGACATGTTCACAGTTAAACAGAAAACCACCAAAAGCCTCTTTGGTTTGTACTGTTCTCTTTTATCAAGAATGGAAACTAGCTGGAAATAGTACATAGTGTCACATACTGTTCTTTTAAACAATAACTGGTTTTATATCCAACCTCTAGCCACACTGAACCTCTTAGAAGAGAAAGTGGGCGGTACCCTTGAACAAATAGGTACATGAGACCACTTCCTGAACATAGCACTAATAGCACAGACACTGAGAAAGACAATTAAAAAATGGGACCTCCTCAAACTGAAAAGCTTCTGTAAGCAAGGACACAGTTGACAAGATCAAACGGCAGCCTGCACACTGGGAAAAGATCTTCACCAACCCCACATCTGACAGAGGGCTGATCTCCAAAATACACAAAAAACTGAAGGCAGTAGTCATGAAAGCACCAAATTACCCTATTAAAATGTGGGGTACAGAACGGAAGAGAGAATTCTCAAAAGAGGAATCCAAAATGGCTGAAAGACACTTAGGTGCTTAACATCCTTAGCCATCAGGGAAATTCAACTCAAAACAACTCTGAGATTCCATCTTACTGCTGTTAGAATGGCTAAAATTAGAAAAATCAATGACAACTTATGATGGAGAGTAAGGGGAGAAAGGGAACATTCCTCCACTCTTGATGGAAGTGTAAACTTCTACAGCCATTGTGGAGATAAGTATGGTGATTCCTCAGGAAAATGGGAGTCAGTCTACCACAGGACGAGGCAATCCCACTATCCACATCCATGCCACAAAGACATCTATTCAAGTCTGTTCATAGCAGCATTATTTGTAATAGCAAGAACTTAGAAACAACCTGGATTCCCCTCAACTGAAGAATGAATAAAGAAGATGTGGCACATTTACACAGTGGAATACTACTCAGAGGAAAAACAAAACAAAACAAAATGCCTGAAATCTGCAGGCAAATGGATGAGTAGAACTTCAAGAAATAATTCTGAGTAAGGCCAGCTGTGGTGGTGCATACCTTTAATCCCAGCACTCCAGAGGCAGATACAGTTGATCTCTGTGAGTGTAGGGACACCCTAGACTACACAGAGTTCCAGGTCTGTCAGGCAGCCATATGTCCCTTCTGCCAGAGCTAAGGGAAACAATTGCTTTGGGTTGATGGACCCAGGTTCTATCTAACCTGCAGAAATCCCCCTATAGTCAGCTTAAACTTATTCCTGTGTATGTGGACATACTGAGACCTAACAGCAGTGTGTGTGTGTGTGTGTGTGTGTGTTTGTGTGCTCATGCATTGTTCAGAACACAATATAAGACATATGTATGTGTGTGTTTGTGTGCACATGCATTGTTCAGAACACAATATAAGACATAGGTAGCATGGGAAAAGGGGGAATGAATTATTATAGCTTTGACAGAAAACAATGCTTTTTCACAGTGAATGTTCTCCTCCCTGTCTTATTCTTCAATGAAAGAGACCTTATAGAGCACATTTTCAGGTATTCACAAACCAACTCTTTCAAGGAAATTTAGACAACATAATTGATTTTCATTTGCTTCAGGCCTGGCAGCATTAATCAATTTGCTGCAAAGGCCTAAAAGTTTACTGCAGGAGAGTATGCAGTTATATGATAGTGATTGGGTGTTTTCATGATCTACCTGAGGGCTGGATAAATAAAGACATTGACTGCAGTGAAATGCATGCATAGCTTCACCGACGGTACTGACATGAACATAGTTAGAGTTCAGAATTGGGGGACTGAACTGTATTAATGAAATAAACTTCCTATTTGTTATTCATCCTCCTCTTTGTAGCATTAGAAGCAACCTGTAGATAACTGTTACAACAAACTTTTTCAGCCATAAAATTTAAAAAAAAAAAAACCTAAATAATATATCAAAAATTATTGATACATTTTCATTATGTCCATTATGGGCAATCCACCACTTTCTCATTCTATGAAATGAAAGACTTTCAATAAAATCTCCTCATTTTCCTCTAGGAACTTAGCAACCCAGCAGTAAGGAACTTGAACTTCAAAACCAGGTGTGGTGGCTCAAGTGTATAACCCCAGCATTGGGGAGGCAGAGACAAAAGGATCAGGATTTCATCGCGATCTTCAGCTAACTGTGGGCTTAGAGGCTACCCTAGACTACAACAACATGAAAAATAAACAAAGGAAATGTAAATTTTAGATCATTTAAAATCAAATATAAGACAGCAGAGAAGACTCAGTACAATGTTCTTCATGCAACCCTGGTGGTGGGAACCCTAGAACCTATGTGAAACAGCTCCACGTAGAAGCATTTATACTCCCAGTGCTGGAGAGGTAGACACAAGCTTCCTGGACCTCACTTTCATATCAACTGGAGATGATTCAGCAAACTCCAGCTTCAAAGAGACCATGTCACACACACTAAAGCAAATGTCCATAAAGGGAGACAGCTGGTATCAACATCTGACCTCCACATGCAGGGCCAGCACATGCACACATGCACACAGACACAGAACCCACACACACATTTACACTCACATACAGACACACACACACTCATACACACAGAGACTTAAATGAAGTAGAAACACCTCAAGCATAAGTGCTTTAAGAATGAAAAATAAAATAAGGATATAAAAGTTAATTAGTCTCAAGAGGAACTGAGAAAGACAAAGGAATAACTCAAAAGCCACACTGGAAATCAGAGTGTCCCCTTCTAGCACACATATTTTTTTCTGGCACTGTTTCATCTGCAAAACAAGGGAAAACAAAAGGTATACATTTTATATGCTAAAATATATAATTATAAATGCAAACAAATACTATTACATATTAAAGAGCAAAATGTAATAAAACTATTTTAAGTTTTGTTTATTTTTGATGCCAAAGAGAATATATATATATATGTATCTGAATTTCTTTAAAAATCCATGGCAATATTTAAGAATTCACTATAAAGAATTTTATATAAATGCTAAAGTATACTGAAATAAAAATTAATGCTGCCTGAAACATAAGTCTGTATGCCTCTTACCTGAAAAGATTTTCAAATGGGCACCTTGGCAATATTTGTGTGTACAATATGACAAAAGGAAACATGGTGCCACAATTTTTCAGAGTGACTGAGGAAAAGGGAAGTTTATAAATAAAAAATAGTGAACGTTTCCTCACAGCAATACCAAAACCTATGTAACCTATACCATGACAAGTAGTTGGAATAAGTTATATAAAGTACATCTCTATGCTTTTGAAGCTAGCATGGTCTACTCAGTAAGTTCCGGGACAACCAGAGGTGAATAGTGAGACCATGTTTAAAAACAGAAAAGTGAGGCATTTTCTGTCTTCTTTTCAATAATATACATTAATAAAAAAAATGTTCAATTTGGTAAATGATACTATTCTAAGAAGAAATAATAGTTAGGAACATTGCAATAAAATTACTTTGCTTTCTTCTCTTTTTTAATATCATTGGTTTAATACTGAGGCTAAGATATATGCCCTTTACCACTGAGCTAACTTCTAAACACCCTTTTCATTTTGTTTCTCTCAAAGTTTACAAAGTGAGTATGATGGCCCATGACTAGAATCTCAAAATTAGGGATGTGGAGGCAGGTCAATCAAGAGTTTAGGACTCAGCTACACATTGGGTCTGAAGCTATCCCGGTATACCTGAGAACTCCTTCTCATTGCCATTAGAGAGCACGTAGAAATTCCCTAAACTTAGCATTATGCAAGCACTTCCAACTCAGCAAAATACATCAATTGGATATGATCTCCCAAACCCTGAGCAGAGAGTTGTTATGGGTTATTTCTGGGCCCATTTCCTTCATAGCAATGGAGTTTCCATTATAGAAAGGGAAGTGCAGAGTAGGGAGGGTAGGGGGGTAACACCTGGCTCTGTGTCAGTCAGTATATGCACTGAAAAGCAGTGGTGTGTGTGTGTGTATGGGTGAGATAAAGAAAGTAATACACAGTTCACTCAATCTAAATATTAGAATAGAGATTTCTTCTGATGTACTTGTATTGAATTTTTAAATGAGCTTTCAATGTTTTCTACTTTTACTAATACAAGAATAATACCCTTAAATATATATACATTTTATGGGAAGTTTAGACACATAGTAAGCACAGTCATGTGACAGGCTATGATAGAGCAGATGATTTAGGAAGCAAAACAAAAAAAAAATGATTATGTAACTAATGTAATCCCAAGACTGAGTTTTGTGTAAAACCCAACCAAAAGCATATTGTATGCAGTGACCTCAGAAGTAGTAGTTAATTGTGTCTGACCTGAGTGACAATGCCCTGTTTACTTTTTTTCTAATGAAAATGTTATGTATGTCAGGTGGTACATCTGATAACAGCATGTGGAATATCACCTACACATGTAATATCATCAATTAATTTATACAGTCTCCTTAAAAACAAGAGCCACATAACTTGAACTTAGATTGGTAAAAACAAAAATAATTAAATGTCTATCAGACACAGCTGGACAACTGGTGAAACTACTACTTATTTTCCAGTATGTTCATACTTAGCCTTCTAAAGTTGCAGCTTAAAAAAGAAGTCAGGGACAAATGTGTTACATCACTTCCATTCATAAATAACACAGAGCCACAAGGCTATAACAATATAATAATAAAACACCAAACAGGCAAGTCATTTAAGAACTGCAAACACACTTAGAAAAGGAACTGCTGATATTCCCATAAGAGAGTGTTGTATATTATATAAAGCATGGGCACTGTCACCCAAAGAAACACAATGAAAGTAACACAACGACAAGCTTCTTCCCATCAAACACAGCACTGAGGGACACTGTTCACAGCAACACAGTTATTCCAAGGTGGTGCAGATAAAGTCACAATTCTCAGAAGGTCAAGTTTCTCTCTGTCAAATATTGGGAATATGAAGAAAAAAATACAGTGACCTAACAAATCACTCTGCCTAGAACCTAAACAAATCCTGCCAACATTTGGACCAAGGAACCTCCTGGCACATGTATGTACACAGATGATTCCAGAGGAAACCCTTTCTTTAAACAGGTGTCTTCACTTCTCAGCTGACACAGTTTGGTTGATATTTGGTCAATACATAGAGCAAGGAGGGAGGAAGCAGGAGTCACTCAGTGGTAGTCTTTGACCTTCCCTTTTGCTGAAGTAGTCCTTCTCTCCAAAGGCATCTCAAAAGACAACCTGTTGTTGTAGCTCCTGAGATGGGTCACAACCCCTATACTGAAACCCTGGGAGTCCTCTGGCCTTTTCTTCACCCTAGGTGCTTGCAGAGAAGGAGGTGAATTGTAGGGCTCACGATGGGGCAATCAATCCGTCTAGAGCTCTTCATGCTCATGGCCACTGACACCCTCAGAGCCATCCAAGAACATTGGTCCCATGGTCCCTTCACTCGCCTTTCAAGGCATCTCTGGTGCAGTGTGACAGGTGTGGAGTCCCAGAGCTTTGAGTATCTGCCACAGCAGCAGCTGCTTCCTTCCAGAATGACCTGCAATTCAGGGATAGATGCATAGAAACTTTGCACCCAGTAAAGTTAAGAGAGAGCCAACAGCTCCAGCCAGATCTCAGGCACCCTGGGAGCAAAGATAGAGCTCAGGTGAGCTCTCTGCTCCCTACCCCCATGCTCTTTGCCTCTCTTCTCCCAGTCACCTTCCCTAAAGTCAGGCTCGGAGGAACAGAGCCAAGAGCAACAAGTTCAAAAAGATGCAGGGGAGGAGAGCCACCCTTGCTGCTCACTCTGGCCAATTTACTGTGCAGCCATCATCCCTGGGGACCAGGATTTGCAGGGCTCGGGGGTTCAGGACTGCAGGGATCCTGACTTCAGAGCCAGGCTTCTGGGTGGTTGCAGGGCAGGCAATGGTGTTGGGCCTCGGAAGGGTCGCCAGTAGGGTGGTCATTGCCATGGAGGCACTAGGGGGTTCAGGGGGTGGAGAAAACTGCTCCCTGCTCCCAGCCAGTGGGTGGTCCCGCATCTCCCCCAGGGTCTGCCAAATCTCTGCCTCTGTGATCTGTAAAGCTGCAGGAAAGAAAGCAGGAGTGGCACCAAGCATGACCTGCCATGCGCCCCATGCACATTAGGGGGAAGGCTTGCCCTGCCTTTCCCAAGCTCAGACCTTTCTCCACTCCAGCCCTCTGGGATCCTTTCGATCCACCCCACCCTCCCATCAGCCCAGGAACCAAATTTCCCCAAGGGAGAGATTCCAGGTGGTCCTGCACCAGGGATGAGCCAGGCACAGATGAACAGAGAAGCTTCAAGACTCTTTACAGCTGGTGTTTGGTGAAGAGGAGGAAGGGGACTGGTGGCTCAGTGCTGCCTGCTGGGCCAGGAGCATGGAAAACAGGGGCAAAAACATTCCAGAAAAGCTAGGAAGGAGGGTTTGCAGAGCAGAAAGAAAGCAAAGGGATCTGTTGCTTTCCAGGGGCCAGTGGGTCGCAAAACCTGCAAAGCTCCGCTGCATAAGTTTTAAGTGATTCCTCTCTTTCTAATTTTTTAAAATGTATTTTTGCTCAAAACAAATGTTAACGTTACTTAGGTTAATAAATGCAGTACCCGCTCAACTTGCAGAAAAGGTTTGACAAATCTCCTTGGCTAATTCTTGCAACAACTCCTTTCTATTGTCCTTTGCAAATGAGTGGAGAGTTTAGACAGTTTTTTTTTGAAATGTCAGAGTGCAGGGGCGTACATCTCTGAGACTGTGTGTTACTTTTGAGCATCCCTGCGAACATCTAAAATGGCCAAAGGAAAAAAGTGACCGGGTGAAGGGTGAGTGTGAGGAGAGACAAGAAAACTGGAGTGGCCAGAGAATTTTGGTCTTCATGTAACTCTCCCTACAATCAATCATGAGGTGTCTTCCTTACCAACAAGCTTTTAACTTCCTTAGCCAGTAGATGGGGGGAGTGGTGAGAAGTTAAATCTGCATCTAGCATAGTAGCTTTAGAAAGATCATATAAGCACCTTTAATTCCCTGCTAGCACCCACCTTGCTTTATGTTCATATGGGTCCTGCTATTCATTCTTCACACTGCTTTTTGATGGATATGGAATAAGATGTAGAGAGTTTCCTGTTTAAAATACTGTCTGGAAATTAAATCTGAAGTGTCATTATCAGCAAAAACATTAAGTGGTTGGAAAACTGAGGTTTGTGTTGACATGAGGAAGAAGATGCTTACTTCAACATCAAAAATTTCTGAAAAAAAAAAATTGCTGGTCAAGGCTTTGCCCCCTTATTCTTGGTTTGGAAAGTTACTGGATTGTAAAGTACTGCAAAGAAATTGACTAGCAAGAGATCATAGGCATGGTAATGAGAATACACAGCCCTGACAATGTGTGGTGTTTTCTGTCAAGACCGATAGTTTGTTGTGTTTGCTCACATGTGGAGGTTTAGGGAGACCAGTACAGGTTGGTAGCGAAGCTGCAGCTAAGGCAACAGGGATGTTTAGACACGTGCTGTGTATTTGTTTGGATTAGCTGAGCTAGGATGCATGGAACGTGAAAACTAGCAAATAGAAAAGGGGCTATTGGCTGCCAGTTTTTATATTAAAAAAATAAACTAATATAAATAAAAAGATGTCATCATGGCAAGATGAAGGCATGACATTTAAGTAAGAGACATGGTATTAAACACCTATGATGGCTTGCAACCCTGTAAAGATGAGACAAGCAAGTGAAACAGACATTTTACCATTACCCTCAGGGAGAACATATACAAACTGACAGGTAGTATTTACCTACCTGTGAAGCCTTAGATAATATAACTTTTTACACTTTAGGTGGGCTTTGTGATCTGTCCTCCTGAAGAGTTTCTCACAGTGCAGAGAGTCCATAGGTATTAAACATTTAGATTCAAATTCCTGCCCAGAAAGTTACTCACCTGCTCTAGTTAACTGAACAAAGTGCTTAAGTCTATGAATAAAAATGGTAAATAATGAAACAAAGCATTTTTGGCAGCTTGTAAAAATTAAAAGTAATCCTGTCAAACTCTGATGTGTTCAAGTATTTCTAAGAACACTGGAACTAGCTCTTTTATTACTTCAATGCTCATGCAATTCATTTTATTCATCCTGTGCTTAGAATTCTCACAAAAATGCCATACTGACTACTGTAGGCAAATGCCTGGAAATTTAACTTTCATTCATTAAGCTTTGGTATTGATTAAGTGGGAGGCAAAAGACAAACTCAAATAATACTGAATTCATTACCATAGTTTTCTAATCATGTCAGCTTCGGTTTTCCTCTCCTGAAAAATGAGGATCAGAGAAGAAACCTGATATGTACTCACTCATCTCTTCTCCAAGCAGACACACATGGATCCAGTAAGTTTGAATTTTCATACCCATTACCATTTCTTCCTTACATGGCATTTCAAGAGCTTTTTAAACACTCTTTTTAAAGTTGTGAGGAATAGTATATATTCCTAATAGTATTACCTACATCCCCTGGAGGCATTATATCCTATCAAATCACAAGAAGAAAGATAACATTCATATCCTGAACGGCTATACTACGTAACAGAGAGGTTTATGAAAACACATGCTTATTTCTCACAGGTCTAGAAGCTGGAAATCCATAGGCAAGTAGCCAGCAGTATATTTGTATTTGGTGAAGAACTGATTAAGAGAAGGGACCTTCTCACTGGGTCTCACATGGAAGAAAAAAAAGACTGGACTAACACACACACACACACACACACAGAACACCACCAACAGGGGATCAAATATTCAAATACAGGAACATGTAGAAGACAGTTTTCATTGCAATCACTACAGTGAACAAAACTTCTCTTGGAATTGAAAGGACATGCCTTCCATCCTTTAAATTTTGTTAAAAAGTAACAGGATTCCATTCACTCATTTGCTCAATAATATTCATTGTGTATTTATATAATATCTTCTGTAGCTATCCATCTATACATTGAGAACAACTACTGCCATAAGCATGGGAATGCAAGGTTTTCATCCACAGACTGATTTCACTTCCTCTAGTTATAAACCTAGGATGGCTGGTCTGTTTCTTTATTATTATTACTAATGTCTGTATGATGGTTCATATTGATATCTCCTAAGAATGGAGCCTCTGGAAATACATCTGAGGAACTTGCCCAACTAGGCTGATTGATGTGGAAAATCCAATTCTAAATGCAGAGATGGCGCCATTTCAAGGACTTGGTCCTGAACTAAATTCAGAAGAGAATGTTTGTGAGCATTAGCAATTACCACTCTCTGCTTCCTGAACCCCAATGCAAAGTCATCTCTTGCTCCCAACACCGTGACCCATTGCCCTGGCCTGCAGCATGCCTCTGCCATCACATCACTCCTAAATTGTGATAAGAGATGGAGGGTGAACATCTAAAACCACACCTTACATGTAGCCTTCTCTATTCCACTGTGAAGAACTGGAAATGAAGTCTCAAACAAGGTGGGAAGTGAGGAACAGCACAGGTGTTTGTCCCAACCTTCATTCAGTCTTCCAAATCCTAGGATCACATGCTTGGGACACCATACCCAGCTCTGATTCAGCTCTTCTATTACAAATGAGGTCCTACCTGGAGACTTTAAAGCTGTACTGTCTTAAAACTATATGGAACACAATTACTAAAGATGTAGCAAGAGCCCTCACCTGACATGATGAACAGGCTCAATTCAAGCAACTTTTAATGAAAAGTGGGAACATAACCCTTAATCTCACACAGAAGCAAAATCCACCTTGTCTACAGTGATATGAAAAGGGAAGCCCTATACTTGTGCACAGCATACCCAGGAGACTGGCAATTTGTCTGACAATACCAGCTCTTGGCAACAGAACACTAACACCTTGCTAGTGAGTGCCACACCAATAGGACTGTTTTTCCACAGATTGGGGGCAAGGCACAGTAAAGCATAGCTGACACCCCAGGCCTGGGAAAGGAAAGGCAATAAGACCAGAGACTCAAGGCCATCCTTGGCTGCACAAAGCTTGAGGCCAACCTGGGGGACATGACAAGCTCTCAAATCAAACAAAGCATGTGGCATCATTTAACAAATTAAAGACAAGCATCCCATGACTGAGTGATTCACTTCCTAGGAGGCTGGGAAGATGTCCCTGTGTATTAGAAATCTCAAAGGAGTGTTGGTAACAGCTCTAACTCCAACAGCTAAACCAAGAAAGAACCAAAGGGTCAGACACAGGAAATGAAAAAAAAAATGTAAAGAGATAATTCTCCATTACAACAGAAGCTAACTTAAAGATGGCTGTAGAAACTTGGAGGAATCTCATAAAAATGGGAAACAAGTTATACACAGATTGATAAATATAAACCCAGAAAAACTTTAGAAACATATACAGTCTAAGAACATCTAAATTGGTAGGTAAACAAAAGGTAAAAAAAAAATCAGGAAAAGGACTACTTTAGTTTCTAAGGAAGAGACTGTGACAAGAGTTTGGGATAAGGGCAAGTTCAACTGACAGGAAAATAATGTCCCCACATACTGATTAAATTATGTGTTTTAATATGCACCTGAATTTTGTAATATTCTATTTGGACACTACACATTACCTTTTTGTATGATAAGAATAAAAAAAAAAACAGCTATTTTTCTTATTTTGGAATCCCCCCTATTTTACATAGATATATTAGGAGGAGAAATGAATATTCTCAAAAAAGAAAAAAATCTTTACTCTAAAGAAAAATCAAAGGAGTTGAATCTTGTTAACATAATGCCTATTTATTTAAAATAAAATATAACTAATTACAAACAATTTGACATCTAGTAACTCTATTAATAATAATGTTGATTATGTCCTTGTGTAATGGAATAATCTGGGTGAGTAGAAACATTTTTAGGGGACAACAAACTGAATACTTCCAGCTGGCTGGGGAATCACAGCAGCAGGTTTGCACCAACTTTGTCTTGAAGTGAGTGATTCTTCTTCTCCAGTCACAGTCACTTCCCTGACATTGATTTGTTCATGTCAAGATTGATCTTCAGCTAAGAAAATCCTTCTGTCTGTTTTCAGGAGACATTCCATACCTGTTTCATTTTCAATGCCCTGTAACAAAGACAAATGAAAAATACAGTGATGAGGGGGGTAGAGATAATGGAACTAACAACCAGGAAGTCTGAGTAAGAAAGAATAGAATGCACATGGTAATTTTGTTCATTTGGGTGATGGGGTTTTGAGATAGTGTTTCTCTGTGTAGACCTGGATGTCCTGGAACTAGTTTTTATAGACCAGGCTGGCCTTGAATTGACACACATGCATGACCCTCTGCTTCTTGAGTGCTGAGATTAGAGGTGTGTGCTACCACAGCCCAGTGACACATTTTTGTTCTTAAAACTTTTCAAAATGCTTTTGTCAAAACCAAAAATATCTTTGAGGTTGAGGGTCTATTGCAGTCAGATGGGCATTAATTTCTAAATGTGCTGTGGTTTTCCTAGAAAGCAGGGACATTCTTGTTTTTATTAGTCATTAGTCATTTGCTTAATGTTGTTTGTGTCCTCTGATCCACAGGGCATGTGGTAGTCACAGGACAATCTGTAAGGATTGGTTTTTCTCTTTCCACCATGTGGGTTTCAGGAGTCAGACTGAGGATGTCAGTCATGGAAGCCAACATTGTACACAGCCACAATACTCTTGGCAAGAGCAAGGAACATACTATGCAATCTAACGTACAAAGCTTACATATATTTTCACTTATTGTCCTTTCCTCGAAAATGAAAAGTGGTACTAGTAAGTCTTGGGCAACCTTGAAACATCTGCAGAGTACAGGCGAGTAGTCATTTAGGCCAATGTTCTTGAATCTCCTCAACTAGCTTGGACACATGGTTAGGAAAAGTCTGACTAAAGGCAACCATTTCTACAGCAATCTAGTGTACTACCTATGAAAGTTATATAAAGAGAAGACTGTTTCCAAGGATACTTTTCACACTGCCATTCATTCTTTGAAGAGGACATTTCTATGCAACTTCAAACTGACTGCCCTGTTCAGTGTGGAGTTGACACTGGCTAAGATAACTAAGAGGATTTCTCCCCAGATCCTTGACTACCACTGGGACTGTACCAGTTAAACTGCCAGGGCTTGGAGGTTCAGACAAATGAGCTCTGCAGCTCTATTCTTCCACAGTGCCTTCACCTCCCAATGATAGTGCTGCTTCCAACTTTTGTCTTCTTACTCTCCAGGCTTCAAAGTGGGCTCAGTTGCCTCAGTGGTTCTGGGACACAGTGAACAGTGTTTCCATAATGCTGACCTCACATATGAGCTACTTTGTCACTCGATCCAAGACAGCCACATGATCCTTTAATGATTCAGCAGCCAAGAGTCTCTCAGTTCTGAAAGTATTCAGTGAGGACACTTGTCAGCATTTGCAGTGGCCACAGCTCCCAGGATGTCAGTCTACAGCAACTTTTTGTCTTCCCCATATTCTCCTTCTACAGTTCACAGTTCCTCAGCAATTGACAGCACAGGCCAACACTGACCTTTTCTCCCAAGCCTTAGGCACCTCACATTTCCTTTGTGTTTTGACTTCAATCACGGTGCCTTTTTAGATCTTTTATTGGGATAGAGCTTCTAGAACATCTACATGTAGGTGTGGTGGGGCTGGAAATAGGTTCTGGGTCCCACACAGGTGTGCTCTAGCTTCTTTGGAACTGTCAGTGCTCCTTGACCTCTGGGTGCTGGCTTAGAGAACTGGTACTTTTTTCAGAGATGGTACTTGTGAGGGACTGGCAGTAGTTAGGGCATTCTCCTCTTTCCAGTACCACCTCAATTCTTCCTCTTGGCCTGACTTCTGTCTTTCTTGCAAGACATAGTCCTGATAGGCCTGGAGGCTGCCTCATACACACATTAAAATAGGAATTTCATCCAAACAAAGGATTAACATGAGTGCAGGAACAGAGTGTTGCTATATCTCTCCTTGATGCACAGTATAAAGATTACAATGAGATGATATTTTCTGAATGAGGGTGAAGATCACAGTTCTACTGCTAGACACGTGAAGAATGTAGTTTCAGGATATTTCCCTGTGTGACATGCACTGCTCCAAGTGCTTGTATAAAAGTTATGACCATTGCTACATGAAGAACCATCTATCAGCTCTAGGACATGGGATCTTGGGGATTCCTGAACACTGTTCAACAGTTGGCCTTTTCTGCTTCCCCACAGTAAGAAGATCAGGGCACTGAAACTAAGTAAGTGGTGTGTGTGTGTGTGTGGGAGGTGTGGAGCTGTGTGTGTGTGGGGGGGGGTCTGTGTGTTTATGTCTGTCTTTCTGTGTGTCTCTGTGTGTTTTTCTTTATTTGTTTCTATTTTTCTGTATCTGTGTTTGTGTGTGTGTAATAATGATAATAATAATAAGAGACCTTGAATTTAGAACACAAAAGGGAACATGCAAGAGGCTTGAGACTGAAAAAGGAACAATGGAGGTAAATTAACTATACATTAATGAAGTAAATTAGGACAATATTTAAATTGGTAACATACTAGAAAAAGGAAAAAAAATTAAATGCCCTCATCTTATCATTTCTTTTGATAAGAAAAAAATTGCAAGTCTTTAAATAGTTAAGTCATTTCTCCTTAGTAGATACTTAAAAAAAAAAAAATAACAACCATAGAAATTACAGTTAAAAATTTCAGGGAATTTCAATGATCAATAAAAAAGAGAAGAAATGTGATACCTCTGTGATAAAGGTGATGTGATGATGTACACAATTTCCATAATAATCTGTTCCCTCTGCGTCACATTCTTTTAATACATGTGGAGCAACACTAAGTATAAACAAAAGATGATGGTTGATATTACTATGGTTTTTGACTCATTTTACAAATTTTATAGCATATATCCATATAGAGGGAAAGGGCGAAACAAGAAATTAGAGACTAAGGCATACAGATATTGTAACATAAGTCACATTTTGATGTATCTTTTATATTTAAAAGTGAAGTAAAAGAGAATCTTTGTAGATCAACAGCTAAACTTGACACCCCTTTATGAAGTATCTTAAGATATGCATACCAGCATTAGTTTTATAAAGTTATTAAATATACATTATATAGTGAAAAGACCCCATTATCTCAATTTTATTGAAATATTTAACACACACACACACAAAACATCAACAACAGTCAAAATGACCACCATTATTTTTAATGAGGTACAGGGGTAGGAAGATAAGGTTCCCTGTTATATAGTAACTTTTGGACTTGATTTTTTAATCTATTCTCCCTGTGGTATTTTGCATGTCCCTTTTACATTGTTCTACAAGCAGTCATTAATTTATATTTTTCGAAACATGAACATTTAAAAACACAGGAGAAGAAAATGGAAGAAAACAATAATTTTCATCTCTAGGAAATATCATTATCTACTCCCAATTCTCATGTATTCATACTGCCTTCTTAGTTCCACTCTGTATTTTTCTTTTCCAATTTCTTCATTTTTCTGTTCTGTTCTACATTTTTTCTCCTGTTCTCTCTCACATATTGTCCTATCTAAAAGTGACCATAAACAAATGATGTCATTGTCTAGCTTTACCACATAGCTTCTGATGGCACCTCGCCCTTTTCAAATAATCAGTAATAGAAACAATGCTACAACATCGAATATATAAAGATATCTTTGATGCATTCTTACCTCTCTATGATAAAAGATTTATTGCTGTTAAGTTCAGTACCCAAGATCTTGACACTTCATGGGCAATGAGTTTATTTTGTAAGCTTTATTGCTTTTTTATCCCAAAGTGAAAAATGCTAGTTTGGTTAAAACTGAATTCACTGCTACTTTTAGACCTGATTTGCCCACTGGTCACTTTCTATCTGATTTCACCCTTTATACAAATGAAGTCAAGTTTCATATTCTCGACCAAAACACAAGGGATCATAAAGATATTCTCTGTACTATTAATAAGATGTATACCATATGTATCTGTAATTATGCTCTATTCTATTTTCCTGGTGTTCTACTAGCAACATTACAGCTATGTGCAATGAAATTGTTACAGAGACATTGCCTTCAATTCCAGAACTTTCCTTATGTCACTAGTTTATAGATGCAAACAATATTATATTCTAATAATTACTTGTGAATGCTGCTTGCTTCATAATTACATTGAAATGCACAAGAAAAGCAACTTTATACACATCTAAAGCATATTTCCAAAGTAAAACATTCATCAAGGATAGACTAAGCTTCTTCTACTTGCAGGGGATTATGAATACTCAGAATAAAACAACTTCCTAATAACCCAAGACATCCCCTTCCTCCTACAGGTATATGGTTCTCCATCAGAGTCAACACTAATTCATTTAAGGTGACCCAAAACCCTCAGAACACTGTTTATAAGTGAGGATCCAAAGGGTGAGAGTGTTAGACATGTCGGGGAGTGCTGAATCCATGCCAATTGGAAGGAAGTATCAGGCACAATCTTAAGCAGAAGCAGACTGATATATTTAAGGACTGCAAGGAGGATGCTTAATCCTGAGAACAGTGACACTCAGTATGTGAGAATAGTCAAGATGGTCACAGGGTCCTACTGTGTAGTACAAAACCACAGGGGAATAAGGTGGTCTGTCTGAAGTTTAAAGGAGCAAAATGCTGTTACTGAGTGGACTGTATGAGGAACAGACCCTATGAAAGAACTAGATTAATTAGTCCATATGAAAAAGCAGGGAACAGTGGGTGGTGAGGAATGGTGTGGTTCCCATGATATTTGAAGACTGAGAGAACAGGATTTTGTCATAGATTAGAAGACAGGTATTTGGAAAAGAGGAATCAAGGTAGGTGGAGAAAGCCAAGAAAGGCACACTTTGAAAAGATACAGGTTTACTCTAGGCATTGTTGAATGTCAGGATTCTGTCACTTTGTGAAAAAAATCCGCTACAATGGTCTACCTTACAAGGCTATGGTATTGACCATATCAAGGTAGTGAAGACTAGGCAAAGAGTACACAACAAACATGCATCAAATATCTGCTTTAATCTGCAGAATAACATCCTTCTGAAATATAAGCACAATTCCTATGGTAAATGTCATTGAGTCACATTTATTTCACATATCTAAAGTCACAAAATGATCTCGTGTTTACTTCTTCTTATGCCTCTGGTCAAGTTATATTTTAGTCTTAAAATAACCTCTCTGGATAAACTGATGCATAGCATACAGCACACAGATGGATACCTTGGATGTGCTGACAGCCCATGGATGGTCTGTATACCTTTCTGAAAACAGGGGTTCTCCATTCCATAGTACACTTCCCGTTCTTTCAGCTGATGCTATAAGGTGTTCCCGGGGTCTCTAACCCCTGAACTGGATTTTCATGTTCTTTACTTTCTTTACTCTCTTGCACAGGAGATACTTCACACTCATGACTGTTTTCTGTGTCACAGGAACAGAATCAAAGGCACACTTCAGTCCTATGTTCTTAGTCACAAAGCAGAATTAGTTGTGTGTACAGAAACACTTGCTATCTTTACAAACATGCTTTTATGATGACTTTTTATTTTCAATAAAAAGAAATCTGGTGTGACTCAGGATCACTTTTTCTCTCCTCGTTATATTATCACTAATTATAAGAATTTTATGTCATTAACTTTAAAACAATGTATAAACATAAAATACAACAAATGATAGAAACAAAAGGGATGAGGTGTCTGGACTTTCACTTCTGTTTTTAATGGGATCACAGACAGCAAGAAGATGCTGTGAAACTTTAGTTGCAGAAGAAAATGTGGCAGGAGAGTAGAAAAATGAACAAGAAGATGACCACGAAATTCCCCATGTCATCAAATGCACAGAGTTTTAAGAAAAGCACATATGTAAATATTGGGTATATAATACTGTAATGTGTTCCACACTTATACTTTACCATTGTTCTGTAAAGCAGCCTAAGAGCAAAAGGACAAAAACCCTGATTCCTCTCCTGACACATTTTCTTCTGCAAACTCAATTTTCACAGCATCTTCGTGCTGTATGTGATCCTATTGAAAACAGAAGATAACATGAATATTATTTCTTGAACATTGAAATCTATAGTAAATCAATTAAGAACTTTGCATTAATTTTGTTTCTTAATCCCCCACAATTGTGCTGCTCTGACTCACTGTGTTTCCTTTTGACAATGACTCAATGTCATACTCCTCTAAATTATATTGTATTTGCAAATCTCTTGAATAGCCAGGGATGCTCACTTTCCAGAAACAAATGTTTCACAGAACTTTCACCTTAAAGCCCTTTGCAACTTTAGTGTAAGCAACTAATTTTTATCATCAATACTTTACAACATGATTTTTGTATGCATCTGGGTGATTGGTTTAAGCAGGTAATTGACAGGTAGTATAATGCTCATTACAATAAACACATTGTCTAAACATTGAAGAATCTGCATACACACACACACACACACACACACACACACACACCAAGAGAGAGAGGGGGGGAGGAGGAGAGAGAGAGAGAGAGAGAGAGAGAGAGAGAGAGAGAGAGAGAGAATCTATGTTCTTAGAAAGTGCATTAGCTAGCAGAGGAAATAAGACTATTCGAGAAGCAACACCTGTGAAGTCTGAATACAAAGACAGTGACTCAGAAGTGCTTCTGAGCCCCTGGGGAGAACCCAGATTTGACATGGGTGATCATTAACAGTTAAAATCATTGACCTTCTGGAAAGGCTCTGTGACAAGAACAATTTCTAAGGAGTAATTACAGTGACCTGTTGACAGGGGATTACATGGGATGAAAAGGGAAAATAAAGCTAGTTAAGTAAAGCACACTTAAATTACAAGGAAAAGAGTTTTGAATTGCCAGAGAAGATGAATATAGGGTACTGTGGAAACCAGTCAGGAACAGGATAAAAACCTATAATAGGCTATTTTAATTGGTCACTACTCTCTTTATTAGGTGTCCAGTACCACATGCTTACCTCCAAATGTTTCTTATTTCCTTGCTTGTGTGTGTACATGCATGTTTGTGCATATAAAATTTATATGGGGTGCATGGGCATGGAAGTCAGAGGTCAATTGCCGATGTTTTTATCTTTCAGTTTCCCAACACATTTGGAACTTTTCAATTATGCTAGACTGGTTGGTCAGCATGTCCCTGGAGCCTCCTGACTCTACCTCTCTCTCAAACTGGGATTACAGGACATGCCTCCTTTGCCATGAGTTTCGAGGGATTAATCGCAGTTCCTCTTCTGACATAAAAAGCATTTGACTGATCCATTCTACAGCCACTGAGGACACTTAAACAGGGACCACTTACTGTTACTTCCTAGGGAAAATTACAAAAATCATCAGATATTATCTTAATTTATTGACTGTTATTTTTATATATTTACTCAATTTAATCATCAATATCTACTGAGCCTTTACCATCTATATTCCAAGTGCTGTGTTAACAGGATGGAATAATTACAGACTTCTCTGATTTGAAAGTTTGGAGTTTGTAAAAGGGATAGCTCAATAATAACAGAATGAAATCTCAGGAGACACAAATATAGGCTTAATAGAGAGCTTTGAACAAGAAAGAAAGATGGATAACTTGGCATCTGGGCTAAGAGAACCTCAGAGGGACAGAAAAAATGTCTAAATCTATGAAGTCAAGAGAAGATGACACAAGAAAGTAACATTTAAACCAACAGAAACAAGAAATAGGAACAAGTAAGAAAGACTGGAAGAGGGTGGGTATCACTAGGAAAACGGAATATCCTTGAATAAAACTGGGAGTGAGAGTTTCAGTTTATCTGGCTGAGACACTGGTGCATTGCATTCCTGACCTGATACTCCAGAACTTGGCATGGTCTTCAGTCAGGGCTGTGGTAGGAAATTATTTCCTGGTGTGTTGTTTGTGCTGCATTTAACTCTGCGAAGCTGTATTACTGTGCTGGTCTAAAACATCTGGTGATCCTAATAAAGAGCTGAGTGGCCAATAGAGAAGCATAAGTAAGGGAAGAATGGCATGGCAGGCAGAAGGAGAACCAAGACAGTGGAGACCCAAGAGGACGAGTAGAGGAGGACATCAGGGCCACCTGCCCAGTGGCTCAGCAGCTCAGAAGACCAGCTGTGCAGCTGCCCAGCCGCCCAGTCCCCCACCTCTCCAGCCATAGAGGAAGAAGAAAAGTGAGATATGCAGAAGTAAGAAAGATAAAAGCCCAGGGAAAAAGGGTAGAAGGGTTAGAAACAAGGCAAGGTAAGGCCTAGCCCACACAACCAAGCCTGAGTCTCTGATTTATTTTGCAGTGGATTGTCTGGCTGAACCAAAAGACAAAAGAGCAAACAAGCTAAAACATTATAATGTAAGACCCTCAGAATGAGGAGTCTCCCAGTTTTGGTCAGTACCCCCAAGAACTCAATGTCCAGTCCAGTTGCTGCAACACGCAAGAGGCTTTAATGAACAGGAAACATTTGCACAAACTGGCTCCTCTAGCATGCAGGCTGTAGAGAAGCACCATCCCTGGGGCACAGGTGTTTTTAAAGGCAAACCACAAGCTTAGGGAGGGGGGTGGGACCCTCTCTCCATTGAGTACATGACCCTTTGAGGCTGGATGGTCTTGCTATTAGGGTCAACAGACCTTAGGGCCTCAGGGTGTGCTAACTAATCTTGTCTGAGCAAACCGGAGGTACAGTTATCTCTTTGTTTCTTAAGGACACTATTCACCACCTGCTGTCTCACAAGAAAGGAGGGGCAGTGTGAATTCTTCATATCTTGTCATCTCAGGGCCTTGTGAGGGGAAGTTAGCAAATTCCAAGGAACAAATATTGGTCAGGGTTAGCTTTCCTGGTTAGTCTGTCCTTCATTTCAAGTGGGGGGTTTCTTTAACTGTACTTTTTTGTCTTTCATCCCCCCCTTTTTCTCTTTCAATAGTTCTAATCTTAGAACTATGGAAATTAAGAGGCAGCCTCCTCTTAGCTCAGGAGGCTTCTGTACTGTTATGTAAGTATCATAATCTGGACTGTACTCACTTATTATTTTTAACAAAAGTAACAATTTTTCCAACAGTAAGCAACAAGAGAGGAATAAAAATGAACAGTTGTAAGAGGCTGTCCCTGGGTCCTATATCCTGGAGTGGTGTGGCAGTGGGTCCAGAGGAGGAGGACATATTCTGAACTGGCCCTGTCAAAGGCTCCCCAGCCAGTGGGATGTCCTTAAGATCTTTGCGAACTCCAGTCTCTTTAACCAACAGTAGATGGCAGTCATGAGTCAAGCCAGTGGGATGACCTTAAGATTTTTGCAAACTCCAGTCTCTTTAACCAACAGTAGATGGCAGTTATGAATCAGTGGTTCACCAGTCTCCTCAGGCAGAAGAGTAGTGGGATGAGGTTGGCTGGTGGAGTGAACACAATCTTCTCAGTCTCTCAGTGAGAAGCAGGCTTTGGTGGTGAGTAGTGTGGGCGTTGGTCATCATCAGTCGGATGCTGCCGGACAATGATCTCCAATGCATGGGGGCTATTATAGTTACTTTATGCCCCAAAGTCAACTTGTCAGTCACTATAGCTTTTAGACAGTCAGGCTATCCCCTGGCTAGAGGATCAAGCTTCTTTGACAGATAAGCAACTGGTCTGTTCCATGGCCCTAGGCCAAAACTCCCCAGGTGACCCCCTTACTCTCGTCCACATAAAGGGTAAAAGGTCAGTTACATCAAAAGGCTTAGAGCAGGTGCGTTCAGCTGGGCCTTTTTAATGGCATCAAAAATGATTCCTGATGCTCCTGAGCCCAGGAGAATTTTTTTTTCTTAGTCAGGCTGCAAAACCCAAATGTCCCCAGAAATTCTCTTACTTTCCTGGCCATCGTTGGGGAATTTTAAACCCTTGGGACAGTCGGGTCCAAATGAGCTGCCCAGTTCTACCCATGTCAGGGTCCTTCATTCAAAGGCAAAAAGCAGTTGGCTGATGGGATGTAACCTTGAATGAGTGGGATACCCGGCCCACTCCAAGGTCCACTGTTCTTCAGGTAGTCCATGAATTACCTTGGGCTAAGGGAGGGGGTCCAAACCCCGTCTCCCTTTAATTTTATCTTTTCTTAGGGCTAGGACCTTCGATACCTGATTTGTCTTCTTGGGACAGTCATTTGCCAAGTGTCCTTTTTCTTTACAATATGCACACTGGTCCTCCTTGTGGAGTGGGGTCCTGTTGCCCAGGTTCCCTAGCCTGTTTTAAATTTCCTAACATTTTTTTTTCTCTCTTTCTATTTTTTCCTTTAACCACTGGAGCCAAGATATTTTAGTCAAATTCTTTTCCTGTCTTCTTTCATGCTTTTTCTCTTTTTCTTTCTCTTTTCTCTGCTCTCTGTCTCTCTACTGTCTTTCTTTTCTCTCCTTTTCTTCTATTTCCCTTCAATACACTTTCTCTTCCTCTTAACCTTTCCAGTCTCTGGAGTTTCTTCCTAATATCTGGGGCCCAATTTCCCCATGAAGCCCAGAGACACCGAAGCTCCCTGGGCTTCTGAAGTAGGGTCAAAAGGAGTGCTCTCTTTACCTTAGCCAAATTGGTAGGCCGTCTCGCAGCACCTCGAAGACCTGCCACCAGAACCTGGCAATAGATTTTTAAGCTCTCCCTACCTTCAGCAGTGTTGAAGTCCCAACTGGGGCAAGTCAAAGGAATCCCAAGTCAATCTTGTTTTTTTTCAGCTGTGCTGGCTACCCATCGCCCCAGGGATATTTTTCTAGCCTCAAGCAGAAACTGTTGATAATCATATCAAATAGTCTGGTGAGAGAACATAAGGAACACCAAAAAGTGGGTGGTTAGTTTTTCCAATTACAAAGATCTGGGGAGAAGGGTCAGTCCTGGAGGCTGGCTTTGGGGAGCCAAATATGTGCAGCGGCAGGGTCATAAGTCATAACCCTGTCCCTCCATTCCGGCATGGCTCTGCCCAGGCCTCGCCAAGCCCATGGCTGTTCAACCTTCTGCTGAAGCTCAGCCCCAGCAGTTCTGGCTGCCCCACCACATTCCTGGGGGTGGGGGATGAGCGCTCATTGTCTAGCTAGGTCTCCTGGCCCTGCTCTCCTGTGTATCTAAAGTCAAACTTAAGTGGGGTAGTTAGTTGTTGACCCATGGGGAGAGTAGAAATGGACACAAACAGTAGGAACAGAAGGACGCGAAAAACACAGAACAATCTGACAAACAGGACAAATCCGCACGGTTGACAAGGGGAGCCCAAACCAAAGTTACAAAGCAGAAGGGAAGCAAGTCCGTAGGCCGGCTGTCCCCAAGAGAAAGGAGACTCCGTCACCTCTCCTCCTCCAAACAACCTGGGACTTTCATCCAGGGCAGGACCAAGGGTCTCAGGACATGTCTGTCTCCCCTGTGGTCCTATACAAGTCCTGTGCAGGCCAGACACAGATTCAAATACTCAAGTCAAAAATACATAACATCAGACACATCAGACATACATCAAACATATAGGTTGCCAGCTCTTTGTTCCCTCCAACTGGCAATGGAATTGAGTCTGGGGGTCAACCACATCTTGGTGGGACCTCCAAAATGTAAAACCCTCCGAATGAGGAGTCTCCCAGTTTCGGTCGGTAAAAATATTCACAAAACTTGATCAAAAAATACTCAACTTCAAAGGGAAAAACAAAAAACCCAGGATAGCCAAAACCATTTTTAAAACAAAAGGAACTTCTGGGGGCATCACAATCCCTGATTTCCATCTCTACCATAGAGCTATAGTGATGAAAACAACTTGGTAATTGCATAAAAAGAGAGCGGTGGGCAAATGGAATGAATTCCAAGAGCATGATATCAACGCATAAGCCTATAAACGCCTAATTTTTGACAAATTATAAAATGTAAGAAAGCAAACATATCCAGCAAATGGTGCTAGTATATCTGGCAGTCAATATGTAGAAGAATGCAAGTGGATCCATATCTAATGCTATGCATGAAACTCAAGTTCAATTGGATCAAATACACAATATAAATCCATCTACACCAAAACGTGGAAATACATTTGAACGCATGGGAACAGGGATCACTTCCTAAGTAGACACTAGTCACATAAACTCTGAGAGCAAAAATTAATAAATGGGACCTTCTGAAACTGAGAAGTTTCTGAAAAGCAAAGAACACAGTCAACATGACAAAATGGCTCCATACAGAATGAAAAATGTCTTCACCAACCCAACATTTGACTGAGGGCTTATCTACAAAATATACAAAGAACTTAATAAACTAGAAATTAAGCTGTCATATAATCCAATTAAAGTGGGGTAAAGATCTAAACAGAGAATTCTCAACAATAATATCTCAAATGGCAGAAAGACACTTGAAATGCTCAACATCCTTAGTCATCAGGGAAATGCAAATCAAACCACTCTGAGATTCCATCTTACATGGATCAGAATGGCTAAGATCAAACTGCCAACGACTGCAGCAGTTTTTCTAACTCAGTTTTGAGTGGTAACTCCTGAATTTCCTATTCAAGTGCCCACTTTTCCTTCTCTTCCAGTTTGAGGATATCAATTTCTTTTTAAGCTCATTAATCTCAAGAGTCATTTGTTCAATATGTGAGTGCTGTAAATCTCTTAGCTCAGAAATTTCTAATGTAGGTTGATTCTGCTTACTCATCAAGTAGTGGTTTTCACAATGCATCATTTCCATATTTTTAAAGATTTCAATTTCTGACTCATCTATCTGATTTTTGTAGCGAATTCCTAATTATCAAAGTTTTTCAATATTTATTTGAATTTCATTTTCTAGATCTCTAAACTTGGAGAGTTCTTCTTCATGACTGGAGAAGAGTTGGCTTAGCAAAAGCTCCAGTTTGATTTCTTGGGATTTTGATATTGTGTTTAGAATCTCATTCTTTTAGCATTTCATGTTCATTGTGTAATATCTAATTTCTGATTCATGTATAAACTCAATATCTTTCTGGTTTTTACATAGAGCATCTATCTCAGATTCAATTCTCTCACTTTCTGGTGGCATTAACATGCATTGAAGAAGACATGACCCCTACCCAGAATGGTACCACTCAAAATGGGTTGAGCCTTCTCACACCAATCACTAATTAAGAAAATGCCTCACAGCCCCATATTATGGAAGCATTTTCACAATTGTGGTTCCCTTCTTTAGGATAACTCTAGTTTGACATTAAACTATCCAGGGAGGATTCCCAAGGTAAACTTAAAGTAAATGTAAGTTGTAGATCCAAATACCATTTATAACATGACTAAAACCATGCCAGGACTTTAAATGTCCAATGCAACTACAGAGTGATATCTGCAAAAATCCATTCAGTCCAGCCTGGTAAGATGTTATAGACTTTCAAAATAGAAATAAAGAGTTTAAATAATAGCAGGAAACCAATCATGAAGTAGGAATTACAATTCCTGGGTATGCTGTGCAGTGGTGATAGCATATGCCTTTAATCCCAGGTCTCGGGCAGTAGAGGCAGGAGGATCTCTGTAAAGAGGCTAGCCTAATCTACATAGTGAGTTTCCAGGAAAGGCTCTGTCTCAATCAATTGATTTTTGTTACTAAAATCAACACAAAGGTACTAGTGTTTTCAGTATGCTAAAGTAGTACACTAAAGTATTTCTATTAATACAGTAAAAACAGCTTCATAGTAAGGTTTGATATGCCCTTGAATGGGATAAAGTATATAATTCATGTCTTAAAAACCAACCCACTTCGTCATACTCATAATACTTACATGCTGAAATTGAATTTGTAATTTGTTACTTTGTTTTCTCAATTGGAAAACTGTTTTAATCATTTCAGCTGTCTCTTTCCTTAATTCCTGCAAATGAGCAGTTAGCTGAGTAATGATGATCTCTCAATGTTTCATGGCAGATTTAAATATATAACTAAGGAAAATGAGTGAAACAGTAAATAAAATCTTTTAGGGTGTTTTTCCAAAGTTATCTTTCTTGAAAGCTACTGGCCTGTCCAAATTAGTTTCAAAACTGACTTTGAAAACATGTATGTGCATTAAGGATAAGAATATATTTAGGTTGACTTTTCTGTGTGTTCTTATAGAAGAATCATCTTTATACTTTGGAGTACACAGATGTGACTCTAGGCAACAGCAACAGACACATTTAACCACAGCTTGTTTCTGAAGTGGATGGAATGGAAGTATGCTGTCTTTTTTTTTATCAGTGTCCTACTTCATCATGACTTCCATGCACAGCAGGTGTCACTGTAACCAGTGAGATGACTTACAAGGGCTTGCTAACATTCTTAATTAGTTTAAGTCATACTTATTTTGTGTTTTTCATAAATATTCTCTCAGACTGATTACAAAAAAAAAAAAGACATCTATCTTACAGGAGTGATTTCACTCTACCTACTTGACACAGTTAAATTTTGAAAGTCTGAATATTGCAGCTGTGATCCTGTAATCCTTACTTTAAATATGCTTGTTGATGCTATCTATGTACAAGAACAAAAATTATGAAATGACCCAGGTTGCCATTGCAAGCCCTATGTGTTAATAACATACACACACACTACAATTCACATGTGTAACAAAGCAAAGCCACAGGAGGTGAATGCACCCTCTGCAAGACTTCAGTCCCACATGTGGCCCTCATTCCTTCCAGTTGTTGTGTTAGTTCATCAAACTCTCGCTGTCTTCCAGCCACTTCAGTTTCCATCATCTCCACAGGGTGTGACTGCACTGAGCTCCTTGTTTATAATGACAATTATCAAGGCCAAATTCTTCTTCCTAAATTGATCATGATTTTTATTAATTTAATACTAGCAACATACCTCAGACAGAGGGAAGAAACTTCAAGACCAATGCAAATTCCATTAAAAACATTCCAACATCCTTCAAGTTCTGTAGGATAGAAATAAGCTTTCTTTATGAGATATATGTATGAGTTATATACCTTAACAGCATAAACAGGATTTCTGCACGATAAAAAGGACATAACTGGTTTCGTTAATTATCATAATCAATGAGAACTACATGCAGGAAAGCTTTGTTAGTAATGTGGGTGTCTTTTTACAATATAAAACACTGCTATCATAAGTAGTTTAAACACTATACCCTTAGTAAATTTGTAGGCTTCCCTGCTATTATCACAAAACAGCAGCCATTTATCTGTAAAGATAAAGTTTATTGATTCATTTATTATGGACTTAAACTGAATGCAATTTACCTGCAATAGTATTTCACTGAGCATGAGGACCGAAAATACAGCTACAATTACCGGAGAGCTAGCACTAAGTATCCTCTATCTGTACCTCCCCAGTGCAAGAATACACACACACACACACACACACACACACACACACACACACACACACACACACACACACACACACACAGAGAGAGAGAGAGAGAGAGAGACTTAAATACATTTTGTGATTGCTAGTTATCCAAGCTCATGTTCCTGTGGCAAACACTTTCCTCATCAAAAAGAAATATGAGATCAAATGTTAATAATTCCTCAAACACCTGAGAGCTTACAATGCACCTTATTCTCTCCCAATTACCACTAATATCCCTCATATTGCTTCTCCATATAAAGGGTAATTGGACAGGCCATGGACCCCTATGGCTTTCAGTGTATGTATGTGAGGTCAAAGTTCAATGTCCAGTGTCTTTTTTAATCACTCTCCATCTCAAGATTTTTAGATAGGGAGTTGGAATCTGAAACTCACTCATTCATCTAGAATGGCCTCAGGGATCCTCTTGTCTTAGCCTCCCCAGTGCTGTGATTACAGAAACTAACAATCACACCTGGATTTAACATGGGTGCTGAGGAACCAAATCTAGGACCTCATGCTTGAACAGCAAGCACTTTAGTGCTACACCATCTCCTCAGCCCCTGAAAAGGCTTTTTCATCACCTCATTGGCTTTCCTCTCCTCTATATCTGTCTGCTATTCTCTAAGATGAGAGAAAGTTCACTTTGATAGCCCAGACAACAGGCTACTATAGTTGATAGGCACATTGAAAGAGCCCCCAGAGGAAAATACCAGTCATTGTGACACATTCTTGTAACCTCAGTGCTGCTTGGGACGCAGAGACTTGGAACATCCCTGGGTCATTGGTCCGCCAGCCTAGCCTATTCTTCAAGGTTCAGGCAATGAGGGACACTGTCCCATAAAACAAGGTGATCACTCCTGAAGAACAATGACCAGAAGTTGCTGTCTGGATTACACACACACACACACACACACACACACACACACACACACACACACAAGATGATAGATAGATAGATAGATAGATAGATAGATAGATAGATAGACAGATGGCTATATTTGTACTGGCGCTCTGGTATTTTGGTCACCTTAGACACCCTCACAGAACTTCTCAGGCCTCAGTTCCTGTTCCCTTCCTGCTGTAAAGTGGGAGGACTGGGTGTGTTTCACCTCCAAAACAGCAGATGACCCTTGACACATCACTTGCTTTCCCTGGGCCGCATATTTTCACATCTGTAATGTGAGCTGAAAATGTCATCCTAGGTTGCTTCATGTGAGCAATAATAATATTCAAGTGTAAGAGCCTACATGGTCACCCTTTCTTCAGAGCAAAGCTGCATCGGTTGAGAGGTGAGACTGACAAACACAGGGTTACTCCCTGATCAATATGCATCCTTGGGTTCCTGGCTCTATAAATCTGCTCCAGGTGACACATACAAAAAGACTCTGTAATTTATTTACTTTGGAGAAATACACTTTTTTATCTGTTTAGAGTTTCCTCCAGATGGTGTGTGTGTATGTGTGTGTGTGTGTGTGTGTGTGTGTGTGTGTGTGTGTATACTGTTCGTATTATATGTCATTGTGGATTGTAATAGGAACATTTGTGCACATTATCTACCCTTCTGATTTCTAGGGTACAACATATGGTTGCTCACACCTGTTGGCAGGCCTCTAGGGCTATTCCTCTTGCTTAACTGAACTTAGTCTTCCTTTGTACAGAGGTATGTTTCTCTTTCCCACCCCCAGCCTTGCTAACTACCATTAACCATCTGTTTCTATGACTTTGATTCATACATCATACCATAGCAATCACAGCTAACTTTTTGTGCCTGGATTATTTCAGCTGGCATATTACCCATATTCTACAATATTCCTGTATATGATAAGAATTTATTTTTGCCACATAGAGACAGCTGGCCTGAACAAAGAGGAGCTAATGGGTCCCCAGACTAATAGCTGGGAATCCAGCATGGGACCAACTCAGACCCCCTGAACATGGATCTCAGAAGGCCTGGACAGTCTAAGGGACCTCTGACAGTGGAACTAGGATATATCCCTGGTGCACAAAAGGTCTATGGGAGCACATCCACCATGGAGGGATACTCCCTTGACCTAGACAGGAGAGAAGGCCTAGTCCCTACTCCAAATGACTTGACAGATGTAGATGACCCCTCCTGGAGGGCATCACCCGACATGTGAAGTGGGAGGAATGGGAGTGCAGGGTAGCCGGGGTGACTTGAGAGGGCAGGAGAGAGGGAAAGTGGGAGGGAGAGGAAACTGGGATCAATATGTAAAATGAAAAGAAAAAAGAAAAAATCTTAATTGTCACCAAGTATGACAACATAATATCTCAAAGGTAACTTCATTTTAGGAAGGACAGAGGGCAAAAGTAAGGTCAAAGAGGAAATTTCAGAAAGAAATCAATTCATTCAATTTATGTGTGATATTAAGCCCACTGAAAGACACCTACATATAATTCCATGTTATTTACAGATTTTACCAGGCATGCATGTTCGCACAAGAGTGAACTCACTAAATACATAATAAATACATTAACAGCAATTCTACTGGTTCTGTCTAATTTATAGTACCTTTTGATGCTCAGAATTCCACATAGTACCACAGGTCATGTGCCATACAAAGACATTCTACACAAATATACAAGAGAAGAAGAAGGAGAAGTAGGAGAAAAAAGGGAAGAGGGAGCAGGAAGAAGGAGGAGGAGAAGTAGAAAGAGGAGGAGAAAGAGGACTATATCACGGTTAAATAAGGATCAGGATAAACAAATAGGCTGAATAGATGTTTATTCAGGGAAAAATAACTTACAATCTAGACAGATGAACACCAGGAAATTCAACCCAATGCTTTCCTGTCCGAGTCATGCCAGCAAGAGAGCTTTTCCCAGCTCTCTCTCCAACCTCCTTCCCCAGGTCACTTCCGCCATGGCTCCACCACCAATGGGCGTGGTCAGTGCCACAGAAGGACTATCTCACTATAATTCCCCTTTTAGTTGAAAGAAAAGATTTATGCTTAATACAAAACTACATACAAAACAGTGAACAACACGTGTGCTCTAAGAAAAGGAAAATCGAGAACAAAATGACCTACATATCTAGTCCTAGGGTGAGGGCATAATGGAGTTTACAATAGAGTTGTCCTAAGCTGGAAAACGTAAGTCTAGTACCTAATATATCTAACTAGGAAGAGATAATAATAGTTGTGATAGTTTAATCTTCAACCTCATCAAGACCTGAGAAGGAAATTAACAATAGTAGAGTAGACAGGAAGTGCGGATGGACAACTTCCAAAAGGTGCAGCAAGGACAGAAACAGCAAGCCACCTGGACAGTCACCCTAGGTCTCACAGCAACGTTGGTATACCCAGTTTTGGCTAAGGCCAAGAGAACTTGACAGACCACAACAACAGCAGGGAGGTAGAAATGCTGTCTTACCCTGACTTGGCAAGGTCAAGCAGTCTTCTAGATTTGTCTCCTGCAAGCACATAGGACTGAATGTCCAAATCAGTTGTCAAGGTGGGGGCAATTCTTTGCCCAACAGGCCATTAGCTGAGGCGAGAATGAACTCCAGCAGGAGCAACAACAGTGTCCAACATATTTTCAGGAAAGTGTACGGTGCTGTCAGGAGCAACAGTGTCTCAAGTCACATTTAAATGCCATGTTCTGCATGTCTATGAAGTGATTGAAGATTAAACATCTATATCTGACTGATCTCATAGGTACAGGAAACATGAGTGAATGTAATCTGTAATACTCAGGAACTTAGCTAAAAAACTGATTAAAACTTCCCTGAGTAAAGCAGGAACAAATTCTTAAACAATATGACTATATACATATACATACATATAAATCCCTAAAATAAGGTAGAGTAGAAATGTCAAGACAAGAGGTAGAACTATAAAGGACAACATGATAAATATCCCAAATTGTATTAATATCCAAATGCCTTGAATACAAGAAAAGTATACATACATAGAATTTGGTAAAAATAATGTGCATAAAACATTGTAAGTGGAAAGATTTCACACAATATAACAAAATATAAACTTAATTTTACATAGCTTACCAATATAAGAATACATAACAAAGTAAGCTGTAAAATACTATCTCATTCTTACTCAAATTCACAAGAAAATAGGTTAATCTACCTATATCCTATCTAAACCATACCTTTCCCAACCATTCCCTATTCCTGTCTAAAAGATAAACCCGAAGTAAGCATCACCTTCCATACACAACCCTAAATAACTAAAACCAACCCAAAGACGATGACTATTATCCCAAAATTCCAAGGGTAGGGAAAAGGGGCGTCGTTATCTTAAGGTTACTTCCTGCTGAAATGGGACGATGATTGCTCCAATGGATCCTGTAGGAAGAAAAATTTTTAGCAACCAAATTTCTCAACAGAACTGGCTGTGACATATGTAGCTAGTCACTGTGTGGCAGAAAATTCTTGACTGTAGTTCTATTTGAAACTCTTGCCAGGGTGTAATAAAAAGGTGAACCATTACAGCTAGTCATGAGTTATCTCGAGCAAAACAGTCTCAAACCGGTTTTTGGAGTGATGTTTGTAGTTTAGATGCATCAGGGTGAGACAAGCGGAAATGATGATGTGGGGCCCCATCTTCTTTCCGGAGAGTTCAAAGACTGCTGTTAGGAATCGTTATTATTCCTTGTGGAAAATTTACACATCAATAATAAAGTAAAATTTTTAAGTTTTAAGGTATGCATTAGGGAAAGACAACAATAAGCATTAAAAGTATGTGAGAAAATTAGGATTTCAGAGAGAAAATTGCATATAAGAAATGAGTCCCCAGATTTTGTTTTCTTCTGCCTTACACCAATTGGCTTCTTGATTTAAGGCAGAAACCATGAATTTAATCTTAACAACATGCTTGAATTTAGAGAAGGAAAGCCAAATCCAACTCCAAAGCCAGCATTGGTTTACATAAATTGGGACTTCAGGAATACTAGATAGTAGAGAGAAATAGATTTCTGTATAGAAATAGTTTACTACAATTAAATATTTTTTTTTTTTACCATATATCAGATACTGCTTCCTTAAGTGATTGTTTCTGAAGAGCTGTATTCTCTTCTGTAGGTACCTACATGTTCCGTGTTTTTTGGCTGTTTGATGATAGGTATTCTCTGTTTTCCTGTAAGAACAAGAAAAGAACACTTCCCCTACCTTTGAGAGGCCTCCGCACACCTCATGGGACCTAATTTGTTGGATGACTTGTCATTTCTCTTCATTAAGATTCAGCAGAGAGCCTTGTCATAGTCAAGCAGGTGGTCTTTCTCTCTCTCTCTCTCTCTCTCTCTCTCTCTCTCTCTCTCTCTCTCTCTCTCTCTCTCTCTGCTACTCCCTGGTTTGGGCTTAGCTGGTTCAGGTGTTCAATGTCTGTAGCTCTTGGTGGTCCAAATGCTCTAGGAGGTCTCTTCCTTGCAGGGGCCTAGTGATGTAGGTGAAAGATCAGGCTGGAGGGGACTCAGGGTGGTCCCGTGGGAATTGGTGGATCTAGTGTACTCAGAGCTAATCCAGGATGTTGCCTGGAGGTGACTGGATTGTTTGTCCCATTGCCCTGACTGAAGTCATGTTCCTCTCAAGGTCTTATGCACAATGGACCCTTCTTTCCTCAAGCACTTCTTCGTACTTATTTTCTTACACCAAGAAGAAAAGTGGCTGCTCTATTCCATAGTCTTTACTCCAATGGTTGTATTATTTCACATCCTCTCAAGTGTGTGAGTATGCCTCTCACTGTACAGCCTAGCCTATTTCATTCTGTGCTTTTGAACATATCCTCAGTGAAGTGCAATTCTATCCAGGTGTAGTTTCAGTGTACATGTTTCTGTTATTTTTTTTTTCACATGCTTTATTTCCATGGGTATATCTTCCTTTGACAAGCATCTATTCAGTCAAATGCTTGTTTGAATAGGATTTCTCTTTCTGTTGTTTGAAATCTGTATATATTCTGGACACCAATTTTTCATTTAATGAAAAGTTCTCAAATTTTCCCTTTGCAATACAGTACACAATGTTGACTGAAGACTAGGAACTGCAAGTTTCTACATTGTTCAATAAAACAACACTGTGGTTGGTGATATGTCTTATTGGCTAAAGCACTTTCCACACATATGTATGGACCTGTATTCATATGTTCAGAACCCATGTAAAACCATGGCAACACACATCTGCCATCTTATTACTCCTACAATGTGATAAGAGATAAAGAGTGAACATCTACAAATACACATTATATAAAGCCTTCTGTATTCCATTGTGAAAAACAGAAAACCTTATCTTAAACAAGGTGGTAAGTAAGGAACAACACTGCTGTTTGTCCTGACCTTCATTCAATGTCCTAAATCCGGGATAACATGCTTGAGTCACCACACCCAGCTTTGATTCAGCTATTCAATTACAACTGAGGTTCTGCGTGGAGACTTCAAACCTGTGCTGTCTGTAAAACTATGTGAAACACAATTACTAAATATGCAGCAAAGCCCTCACCAGACATGATGGCACTCCTCTCTAACAGGCTCAATTGAAGCAGTTCCTAATGAGAAGTGGGAAAGTTACCCTTAAGCACACACTGAAGTAAGATCCAGCTAGTCTACAATGATGTGAAAAAGGAAGCCCTATACTTTTGCACAGCAGACTGGCTACTTGTCTGACAATACCAGCTGTTGGCAACAAAGCACTAACAACTTGCTAGTGAGTGCCACCTTGATAGGATAGTATTTTTCCACACATTTGGGGCAAGGCACAGTGGTGCATACCTGTCTCCCCAGGGCTTGGGGAAGTTGAGTCAAGAGGAACAGAGACTCAAAGTCATCCTTGGCTAAACAAATCTTGAGGCCAACCTGGGGGATATGACAAGCTTTCAAATAAAAACAAAACATTGTATATAATCTAATAAATTAAAGATATACATCCCATGACTAAGTAATTCACTTCCTAGGAGGCTGGGAAGTTGTCCCTGTGTATTAGAAATCTCAAAGGAGTGTTGGTAACAGCTCTGACACCAACACCTAACTCAAGAAACAACCAAAGGTTCAGACACAGAGATTGCATATGCAGTTAAAGAGATAACTCTTTATAACAACAAAAGGTAACTTACAGATAGCTGTGGAAACTTGGAGGAATTCCGTGAGAATGAGTCAAAGGATATACACAGATGATAAAGAAGAAACCTAGGGAAACTTTAGAAACATATACAGTCTAAGTATTTATAAAGTGGTTGGTAAGCAAAAGATTAAAAAAAAAATCAGGAAAACTATGACCTTATTTTCTAAGGAAGAGAATGTAACAAGCTTTTGGGATGAGGTCAAGTTCCACTTGACAGATAAGTAATGTCCACACATACTCATTATGTAATCTGTTATAGTATGCATCTGAATTTTGTAACATTCAATATGGATACTGCACATTACCTTTTTGTAAGAAAATAATTAAAAAGAAATGGCTATTTTATTTTTTATTGTGGAGTCCCCTTACTATACATGGATATATTAGAGGATAAAAGAATTTTCTCAAAAAGAAAAAAACAAAGTGTTACATTTAAGAAAAACCCTCAGAACTGAACAATATTATCAGAGTGCTTTTTATTTAAAATAAAATATAACTATTTACAACCAACTTGACTGACAACTATCAACCCTATTAATAATATTGATTATGTCCTTTGTAATGGGATATTTTGCTCAAGTAGAAATATTTTTAGGGTACAACAAACTGAATAATCACAGCTGGCTGGGGAATCACAGCAGCTGGTTTGCACCAACTTTGACTTGAAGTGAGAGATTCTTGTTCTCCAGTCAGAGTCACTGTCCTGATATTGATTTGTGCATGTAAAGATTGATCTTCAGCTAAGAAAATCCTTCTGTCTGTTTTCTGGAGACATTCTAACCTGTTTCATTTAAAATGCCCTCCAATAAAGGAAAATTAAAAAATATACAGTGATAAGAGGGGTAGAGATAATAGAATTAACAACCAGGAAGTCTGAATGAGAAAGAATAGAGTGCAAGTGGTAATTTTGTTCATTTGTGAGAGGGGGTTTTGAGATAGGGTTTCTCTGTGTAGACCTGGCTGTCTTGAACTAGTTTTTGTAGACCAGGCTGGTCTTGATTCACAGAGATGCCTCTGTATCTTGACTGCTTGGATTAAAGGTGTCTGCCACCACAGCCCAGTGGCATATTTTTGTTATTAAAATTTCTCAAAATGCTTTTGTCCAAAAAAAAAAAAAATCTTTGAGTTTGATGGTCTTTTGCAGACAGAAGAGCATTAATTTTTAAATATTTTGTGTGTTTCCTATGAAGCAGGAACATTCTTGATTTTATTAGTCATTTGTTTATGTGTTGGGTATGTCTTTTGATCCTCAGAGCATGTGGTAGTAAGAGGACAATCCGTGGGGATAGGTTTTCCCTTCCCACCATGTGGGATTCAGGGGTGAGATTGAGGTTGTCCAACATTGCATTCAACATTCTACATAGCCAGAAGACCCTTGGCAAGAGAGAGGAATAGAAGTATGCAATCTACCATAGAGAACTTACTTAATTTTTCACAAAATGTCCTTTTCAGGAATATGAAAACTGGTAGTAGTAAGTCTTTGGTAACCTTGAAATATCTGCAGTATACAGGCTAGTTCATCCTGTGTTCTTTAATCAAAAAAAAAAAAAAAAAAAAAAAAAAAAAAGCCAATCCCTTCCAAACAAAAAATTTTTTACTCATTTAAGCCAATGCTCTTGAATCTCCACACCTAGCTTGGCCACATGGATACGAAAATCTGACTAAAGGCAATCTACAAGAGGCATTTCAGAAAAGTCATTTCAACAACCTTCTACTGTACAATATATGAAACTTATATGAAGAATGTTTCCAGGGATAATTTTCATAATCCCATTCTTTCTTTGAAGAGGACATTGCTATGCAACTTCAAACTGACTGCCCTGTTTAGTGTGGGGATGACACTGGCTAAGCTAACTAAGAGGTTTTCTCACCAGACCCTTGACTACCACTAGGACTGTATGTTAATCTTTCAGGGCTTGGAGGTTCAGGCAAATGAGCTCTGCAGCTCTATTCTCCTCCAGTGCCTTCACCTCCCAATGTTAGTGCTGCTTCCAACTTTTGTCCTCTTACACTCCAGGCTGTCAAAGTGGGGCTCAGTTGCCCCAGGGACCAGCATGTTAGTGATGTGTCTTGTTCTGCCCCATCTCTAGCACATTTCAGAAAAGACTGAGCTCTAGTCCTTGCACATGGCCTGAGAGCAGATGGGTGAGGTAGGCCTACCTATATGTTGAACATTAGTCATTTCCCCTCCACACAGACAGTGGTATTAATGTGTTCAAGATAGATGACAGCACTGTAATATTGTGAGACATGACTGAGCTGGCCAGCCCAAGAAGTTAGAGCTGTCATCATATTCTCTACTGACTCATTGGCACCATTCAGAAACCAGGTCTGCAAAGCTAGAGCCTGCAGGAAGTAGAGGAACTTAAGTGTTGGTACATGGTGGTCTGCCACAGGTGGAATACCAGTGGTTCTGGGCCACAGTGAATAGTGTTCTCATGATGCTAATCAAACATATGAGCTACTTTGTCACTCAATCCAGGATAGCCACATGATCCAGATATGCTTCTAAAGCCAAGTGTCTCTCAGTTATGAAAGTATTCAGTGAGGACACTCAAGCTTGTCAGTTTTTGCAGTGGCCACAGATCCCAGGATGTCAGTCTACAGCATCTTTGTATCTTCCCCATCTTCTCTTTCTGGAGTTCATAGTTCCTCAGCAATTGGTTGCACAGACCAACACTCACCTTTTCTCCAGAGCCTCAGCCACTTCACATTTCCTTTAATTTTTAGATGTCCAACCGGGGGTTTTGTGATCTCTCACTATGACAGAGCTTCTAGAAAACTCCACATGGGTGGAGCGGGGGCTAGGCAAAGGTTCTGGGTCCCACACAGGTTTGGTCTATCTTCTTTGGAAAGTGTCAGTACTCCTTGACCTCTGGATGCTGGCTAAGACCCTGGTCTTTTCTTCTGAGATGGCACTTGAGAGGCACTGGCAGTAAGAAGGAAGGTCTCCTCTTTCCAGTACCAACTCAATTCTTCCCCTTGGCCTGCTGTCTGTCTGTTTTGCAAGACATAGTCCTGCTAGGCATGGAGGCTGCCTTCATTGCACCCATAGAACAATAATCACACACACAAATATGGGAATTACATCCAAATAAAGGATTCACATGAATGCAGGAGCACACAGAATGTGGCTATATCTTTCCTTCATGTGCAAATTAGACAGAGCATTGACCTGGTCTTCTCTGAATGTGGATGAAGATCACAGTTCCGCTGCTAGATACTTGAAGATTGGAGTTTCTGGGTATTTCCCTGTGTGGCATGAGCTGTCCCAAGAGCCTTTATAGAAGATATGACTCCTGCTAAATGCAGAACCATCCTTCAGCTCCAGGATCTTGGGGATTATTGAACACTGTTCCAAAGATGGCCTGTTCTGGTTCCCCACAGTAGGAAGATCAGGGCAATTAAACTGATTTTCTATGCATAAGTAAGTGGTGTGTGTGGTGTGTGTGTGTGTGTGTGTGTGTGTGTGTGTGTGTGTGTGTGAGAGAGAGAGAGAGAGAGAGTATATGTGTTTGTCTTTGTGTGTGTCTCTCTGTGTTTTTCTTTGTGTATATTTTTCTGTGTCTAGTTAGTGTGTGTGTCTGTAAAAATAATAAAGAAAAAGAGAACTTAAATTTAGAAGTGAGAAGGACACATGCAGGAGACCTGAGATAGGAAAAGGAACATGGGAGGTAAAGTAATTGTACATTAATCACAATGAAATAAATCTGGACAACACTTAAATTGGTAATGTACTTGGATAAGAAAAAAATTAAAGAAGTGTTTATGTTATTTTTTCTTCTGCTAAAAAAATCATGCAATTCTTTAAATATGTTAAATCTTTTCTCCTTAGTAGGCAGTTACCAAAACACATCCATAGAAATCACAGTTAAAAATATTAAGGTTATTAAAGTTTTAATAAGAAAGAGAAGAAATGTAATACCTCTGTAATGCTGGTGATGTGCGCATGTACACATTTTCCATAGTAAACTGTTCCCTCTGCATCGCATTCTTCTAATACATGTGGATCAACACTAAGTATAAACAAAAGGTGGTTGTTATGTTACTAAGGTTTTTGACTCATTTTATAAATTTTATAGTATATATACATATAGTGGGAAAGGGGAAACAAGAAATAATACACCAAGGCTTACATATATTGTCACATAAGTCAAGTTTTTGTCTACGTTTTATATTTAAATGTAATAGAGTAATTTTGTAGATCGACAGATTAAAAAAATGGTGTAAAGTTTAACAGATCTTGCCTCAAGTTTATTTGTAAAAGCAGAATAGGGCACAGGTCATCTGCAGAGTGTGTAGATGTGTCACACCAGTCCATCTGTTTTCACAGTGACAGAAACCTTTTCTATGGGGCCTTGGTGCCTTTGGAAGCCTGAGCTGGAGCTGCAGCCTGGGCCTTAGATGGTGCCAAGGCCTCTGCCTTGGTTTGAACCTTGGGCTTTGATTGGCAGAACCTATGACCCTTGACATGTAGTTTCTAATCTTCTTCCCAAGTTTGGGGTGGGCGATGAAAGCAAGACGGCTGAGTTTGCAGCTGGGACCCTTTGGCATCTTGGGTTTTACCACATTGGGCTTCACAAGGGCTTTGATGGCTTCTGTGTGTGCAAACTCATTGCCTTTGCATTGTTTGCCTGCATCTTCTTCATGCCTTTCTTGTTGTGTTTCTAGGCAAAGCGCATGTTCCTCAGGAACTTAGAGCCAACCCCTTTAAGAGATTCTTATCTTTGCGATCTGGGTTTCTTGATGCCATCTCTGTGCCATTTCCGGGACTGGTTCTGTGTGGTGTGGTTCTTGGACTTGGCCATGTCTGAACATGGCTCCCAATGTGCCTGGGCCCGGAAGAGAAAGAAAAACTTTATACCATTTTATAAAGTACCTTAATATATGCATACCGGCATTAGTTTTATAAAGTTATTAAATATACCTTACCTAGAGAAATGAACCCATTATCCCAATTTTATTAAAACATATTTAACACACACACACACGCGCACAAGCACACGCACACATGCACACACACACACACCACCACCAACTGTTAGAATGACCATTAGTGGGAATGAGGTACAAGGGCAGGAAGATAAGTTTCCCTTTTACATAGTAACTTTTGCACTTGCTGATTTTCAATAATTCTTCATGCAGTCTTTATCATGTGTCTCTTTGATATTGTTCAACAAGCATTCATTAATTTAGATTTTTCTAAAATGCTTTGTATGTATGATAAAAATAAAGCAACATGAACATTTAGTAACACAGGAGAAGAAAAGGAAAGAAAGCAATAATTTTCATCTTTAGGATATATGATTAACCACTCCCCCTTCACATGTATCCATACCGCCTTCTTTGTTCCAGCCTCCATTTGTCTTTTCTATTTTCTTTTTTTCTTCTGTTCTACTTTTCTTTCTCTTATTCTCTCTTACATTTTGTTCTGTCTAAAACTGACCATATACAAATGATGCCGTAGTCTGGCTTTACCACATAGCTTTTGAAGGGATCTAGCCCTTTTCAAATATTCAGTAATATAAACAAATTTACAATATCAAATATTATAAATATACGTTTCATGCTTGCATTTTTATTTTTGTATGATAAAATATTTATTACTGTTAAGTGCAATACCTGAATTCCTAACACTTCTTGGGCAATGACTTCATTCAGGAAACTTTATTGGGATTTAATTGAAAAAAGACCAGATTGGTTAACATTGAATTCATTTCATTGCTACTTTTTAGAGGTGATATGTCCAGTGGTCCCTTTCTCTCTGATTTTATCCTTTATACAAATGAAGTCAAGTTTCATAATCTCTATGAAAAACATAGGGTCATAGTATTTCCTCTGTACTCCCAATAACATGTCTACCACATGGTATTGGAAGTTTGACTATTAAATTTTTGCACAGTTTTTCTCAATGATGAATAATAGCTCCCATTGACAAAGATTTTTCTCCCATTATGTTGGCTACATTTTTGCTATTCTGATAGTTGTTTTTGATGTGTAGAAACTTTCAAATTTCATTGTAAATCTAATCATCTTTTCACAGTATCTACTCAATACTTTTCACAATTTCTGCTAATTAACCCTCACAATCCTGAGGGAGACTATTTTTGTCTCTGTTGCCCCTTTTTCTCTTCCAGTCACCACTAATTTCCCTCATATTGCTTCTCCATATAAAGGGTAATTGGAAAGGCTATGGACTGCTCTAGCTTTGAGTATATTTATGTGAAGTCAGAGTTCAATGACAGGTTTAGTTTTCAACCACTCTCTGTGGGTGCCCATAAAGATGGCTGCTCTCCATGTTGGCACAAGGGCAGAGAGTTCACGGCTGTCAGCAAGTCACATGACCTTAAGGTCAAAGGTATGGCTACAGAAGGATGTTTGCTGTCTTAGTCTAAATAACAACAGACCTAAATCTGAGGTGTGGCTACTCCTGACTGTCAAGGCTAAGGAAGGAGAAGTTGAATCTAAGGTATGGCCACTCATGACCTTAACGCTAGGAACAAGAACTTGGAGCTAAGGTGTGGTAACTGAACCCTTACAATAATTGAGGGAGAAAAGTTTATTTGTTCCATATACATGATACTGTGTTCTTTTATTGATTATGGTATGTAAGAGTGGTGATAAATAAACTTGTGGTATTTCAATATTGATTGAACTGTCTCTTGTGACCTTTATTCAGTCTGTCTTACTTTATTTTCTATAGGTACCCTTTCCCTCATCCATACTCCCCGACTCTGGCACAGATTTGGGGCCGCTCAGCTGGATCCGATTATATCCCCACAAAGACCACTCCCCACAACTCTCCATCTTAATAATTTGAGATAGGGAATTGAAGCTGGAACCTGAAACTCATAGGTTTAGCTAGAATGGTTGAGCAAAAGCCCCAGAGATCTTCTTGTCTTGACCTCCCCAGTGCTGTAGCTGCAGAAATAAACTATCACACCTGGATTTAACATGGTTGCTGAGGAACCAAATCCAGGACAAGCACTTTAGAGCTACACCATTGACTCAGCTACTGAAAAGGCTTTTTCATCACCTCTTTGGCTTTCTTATCCTCTATATCTGTTTGCTATTCTCTAAGATGATAGAAAGATCACTTTGATGGGCCAGCCTACTGTAGTTGACAGGCATAGTGAAGGAGCCTACAGTAGAAGGCTCTTCGATACACTGTTCATCATGTTTTATGCTCACAATTACTTCCTGTGCTGTCAGCGAGCATGGGAAAAGATGAAACCCAATTGTCTAATCACAGAAATGTTTGCACCAACATATAGAGCTTCCATAAATGATTTAGTGCCACAATTGACAAGGGTTCCCAAACTCTTTAGGATGATTACCCTGGTCACAGCAATGCCCATCTCCTCCAAGTTCAGAGGAAAGAAGGCAGGGAATAATCAGTACATTACCACAGTTCACACTGGTAAAACCTGCCAGGATCTATTGATAGCTACCCTGAAGAAAACATCAAAAGCACTGGAGTGGAGGAGAGATTCCTGTTGGGATAATAGAGTAATGATGATCAAACATGTAAAATGGGAATTACTCAAAGGTCTCCATCTCATGCTTTGCTGCATTCACTGGCTCAGGCATACTGAAAGGGCTGCAAGAACTAGAAAGGATTATGCCACTTTATTAACATGCACCAGCCTGCTTTATCCTTTCTGATTGACTCTGGTATAAAGTATAAAGTTCACTTCATCAGATAAGAGTACACCCACTCCTGTTTTTTATTTATTTTTTTTTTAAGTTTCCTCTAACCTGGGATATGGACTCTGATATATTCAGTCTAGTGTGCCTTTGCCACTGAGATGTATTGAGATATATTTCTCACAAACAACAAATAATTATTTTTTTCAGTCAGCCAATTTTATCTTTCAATTGGAAGCAGGGACTATATACAATCAGTGCTATTATTGACAACACTTTGCTGTTTCCTAATACTCTGCTGATTGCTTTCTGGTTTCAAGTTTTCTCAGTTTGGTTTCATTTTTTGCACTCGGATCCCCACCCCAATTCCACTTTAGGGGTTTGATGATTTGCAGAATAAGACATGCATGGATTTTGTTTATTTTTCTCTGTTCATCTACTTTCTGTAATTACTTCCCAATGCTTTTGTGACTAAGACTTTGTCTCCTATCCTCTGTGTGTGACTCTTGTCAGAGCATCTTTTACACAGCTTGTTTGCTTGACAGGAATGGCTTTAGTTTGTATTCATTTTTAAAAGTCTCAAATTCTCCCATTGTTTTTTATTTTATTTTTTATTTTTTGGCATATTGGTCTTGAATTGTAGATTTTAGAGGTTGTGATTTTAAACCTTCCTGATCACAGAGGAATCAGATATCCATTTATCCATTGTTGCTTATTTTCCTGGTCGGTCTACTACTACATAATTAGCTCAAAAGTACATTAAAATATTTATGTATCATTTGTTCTTCCCATATTACTAATACAAAATTGTGTTATGTCAATTTAATTATAAATAGTAATCTTGTCTATTTCAAACCTGCAACACACTGAAATAATGTAATACACTCCTTGCTGACACATTTAGAGTAGGAGAAAGGTTTTGATGTTCTCTAACTGGAACAAAGAAATGGTCATCCTATTTAAAAGCCTAAGACAAATGGCACAAAGCTATCACCACCATATGAAGAGGTCACATTATAAAGAGGTCTCCTCCACTTAACAGTTCCTCACCTAAGGTCACCTCCACAGCATTAGTGACAACTAAAAAGTCCCATGGTTAATGAAATTCCACACTTTTTTGAAAAGCCTTACCCAAAACAAATTATGAAAAAATAAAGTAAAATGTGTGCTAAATGAGACCAGTTCACAGTGGTCTCCCTACTCGAGATTTTTAGCTTAGAGATATACTGCTCCCATCTGTTCCCCTGAGGAAATAAAGACAGAAGTAAACAAGCCCTTTGCTCATCCTCAGGGAAAAGTAAATTTTCATGAAGGCCTATGCCAACACCAAGTCCAGAGCACTGGAAGGGGCTAGGGTATTTTATCTTGTGCGAATTAAACTTAGGCCCTCTCCTTGACTTACAGCCCTAAGCCACTGGTGCTAAAATGTTCTACTACAAGTTTTACTTCACTGCTCACTGTCTAAATCTTAACTGTCTTGTTGACCCTGAATAACTCAAGACTCATATGGCAATTCAAAAAACTTACTATGGTAAACACACACACACACACACACACACACACACACACACACACACACACGTATTATGTTATTCCAGCAAGAGACTTTTAACACTAAACCATCTCATCAGTCCTCCACCATTTCTTTTCAAATTTATAAATTTTGTACATGAAAGAATACTATCAAAATAAAAAAATTAGATCATATTTACAGATTGTATATATAAGAATATAGTTAATTGTTGTTATTCAGACTCTTTCCTTCATGAACTTGGCTCCTTATAAAATATATTTGCTAGTTCCCAAATCAATTTGAGGAGATGAGCAGACTGGGAAAATGGAGAATGATTCAAGGTAGATAATACTAGGTGATACAGGACTTCATTTCCTTTCTTCTTTCTCACTATGTAAAGTCACTGTCCTTCCTGAGTACATAGTGACACATTTTGCCACTTTTTAATTGGTAATATCACTGCTTAAAAATGACCCCTGGAATAAAGGTGAAGTGCTGCTTCATGTTTCTAAGAACAGCAAGACTGTATTGTCCTTTAAGAGGACAGGTGATTCAGTGAAGTTTTGTTCACACATGGCCTGTAGAGTGTGTCTGCTTCATGTCCTCTTACTCAATACATACATGTTAACCACACTTCAATTCTAAAGATTTAACAATATATACTATATAAGGAGTCTTGAAACATAAATACACATAAAAACACAGTGTAACAATTGCTGCTGTAATCATATGTACTGTATTCATTAATTTGCATGTGCTGATATGCAGTGATGAGGACACGATGTCAAATGTGAGTATAATTGAAAATTTGGGGGAATCAATTTTCTTTCCCCCCGCCATGAGTTCTGGGAATTAAACTGAGGCCGCCATGCTTGTGCAGAAAGTGCCTTTACCAACTTAGCCTTCTTGCCAGCTTTGTATTATCTATTTAACAAATGGGACCAGTGACTCGCAGCAATCTAGCCCTGATTACCTTAAGAAAAATGGTTCAGTGTTTATTAATTCATCATTTGAATAATTTATAGAATGCGGCTGAGGCATGTAAGGAAAGCTTCCTATACAGGAAGCACAAATGCTTATTCTACAATACACAGTTATATTTTCAGTGTGTCTCCCCCTTCCCTTTTTCCTACTTCCCCCTCTACAAAGTCTTACTCCACACCCTAGGCATGCCTCTACCTCCCCAGTCTTCTCAGATGACATTTAAGTGTCAACTAGCCATGACTTAGAATCACCTGGGGAGATGATCAATGAGGACTCACCTACATGAGGGTGTCCTGTGGGCTTGCCTGTGAGTAATTTTTCTTTATTGGATAACCTGATGTGCAAAGATGGATCCCACTCTATGTATCACTAATAGCTGTTCTTGGGTCCTAGACATTTTAAGAGTAGAGAAAGGAGCTTCGGGGAACTTCCCGGAGTGTATCTTAGCACACTAGACCTGCCTATTCTTGCAGGACCACCAGTAATTTCCACCTGCCTGTTCTTCGACCCCTACTGCTGGTCCTTTACTGGAGCTCTGGGCCATACCCAGAGATCCGCCTATCTCTGCTTGAACTCTCTGAGTTCCTGACAATAGGATCTTTACCCCCATCGCAGGGCCTCTGCTAAAGAGGCCCCAGCTGGAGAGTGCCAGGCCCAGGCTAGATCTGCCTATAGGCACAAGGAACATCCTGATCCCAGGCTTTGTGATCTTTCATCCCAATCGCCAGGCCCCTGCCTGTGCAGAGACCTCCGAGAGATCTTGGATCACCCAGACCTACAGACATCAAACCTCTGACCCACCTAAACCCACCAGGGAAGTACTATAGAGAGAGGGAGAGAGCCCACCAACACCTACTGGAAGAAGCTATGAGAAGAGAACAATACAAGAAAAGAGCTAACAACAGAAAGATAAGCATATCAGCACCAGAATCTAGGGAATCTACACCAACTAGACTGGAACACAACAAAACAACGAAGCAGAAGGGAACTACTTAAAAATTATCATTATAAAAATGATAGAGGCCCTCAAAGAAGATGTGAGAAAATCCCTTATAGAAATGGAAGAATAAACAAACAAAAAATTGGAAGAAATGAACAAATGTCTTAAAGAAAGGAAAGAAAGTGCAGGAAGCCAAGAAAAAAACAATTAAGTAGGTGAAGCAAACTGTTCAAGACTTGAAAACTGAAATAGAGAAAATAAAGGCAACCCAAACCTAAGGAATGCTGGAAACAGAATAACTGGGCAAATGACCAGGAACTCCAGACTCAAGCATAACCCACAGAATTCAAGAGATTGAAGAGAGAATCTCAGGTGCAGAAGATAAACTAGAGGAAATAGATTCATCAACCAAAGAAAATCGTAAATCCAACAAATCTTTAACACAAAACATCCAGGAAATGCGGGACACCATGAAAAGGCCAAACCTAAGAATAATAGGCATAGAGGAAGGTGAGGAAGCCCAGCTCAAAGGTGCCGAAAATTGGAATTCAACAACACAAATCGCAGAAACCCTACAAACTCATGGAAACTGAACAATGTGCAATTTCCCCACACCTGGATCCAAGAAGAAATAAAGAAATTAAGGACTTTCTAAAATTCAACATGAATGAGGACATAACATACCCCCGAACTTATGGGACACCTTTAAAGCAGTGTTACTAGGGAAGTTCATTGCACTAAGTGCCTCTATGAAGAAAACAGAGGATAGTCACATTAGAGAATTCACATCACAACTGCAATCCTTAGAACAAAAAGAAGCAAACTCACCCCAGAGGAGTAACCCCCAGGAAATAATTTGAGGGCTAAAACCAACAAAATAGAAACCAGAGAAACAATACAAAACAATGCAACAAAGAGTTGTTTTTTTGAGAAAAATCAACAAGATAGACAACCTCTATCCAAACTCATGAAAAAGCAGAGAGAGAGAGAGCATACAAATTACAAAATCAGAAATGAAAAGGGGAACATAACAACATACACAAAGGAAATCCAGACAATTTTCAGGTCATACTTTGAAAACCTTTATTCCACAAAATGAGAAAATTTAAAGGAAATGGACAAATTTCTGGATAACTATCACGTATTCAAATTAAATCAAGAACAGTCAAACAACAAAAATAGACTTATAACCTGCAATGAAATAGAAGCAGTCATCGAAAGCCATCCAACCAAAGAAAGCCAAGTGCCAGGTGGCTTCAGTGCAGAATTCTACCAGACATTCAAAAAAGAACTAACACCAATACTTCACAAATTGTTCCACAAAATAGAAACAGAAGATTCATTGCCAAACTCTTTTTTATGAGGTGACAATAACCATGGTACTCAAGCCTCACAAAGACACAACTAAGAAAGAAAACTACAGACCAATATCCCTGATGAACATCGATGCAAAAATACTCAATAAAATGCTGGCAAATCGAATCCAAGAATACATCAGAGAAATCATCCACCATGACTTAGTAGGCTTCATCCCTAAATTGCAGGGATGGTGTAACATATGAAAATCTATCAACATGATCCACCATATAAACAAACAGAAAAATACAAACCATATGATCATCACCCTAGATGCTGAAAAAGCCTTCGACAAAGTTCCACACCCTTTCATGAAAGGTCTTGCAGAGATCAGGGATAACAGAAACATAATAACAGCAATATACAGCAAACCAACAGCCAACATCAAACTGAATAGAGATAAGCTTAAGAACAAGACAAGAACAATCAAGAACAAGACAAGGCTGCCCTCTCTCTCCATATGTCTTCAATATTGTACTTGAAGTTCTAGCTTGTCCTGTCTACCTCCACCAGCAAGGAAACAGGACTATGAGTCTTCTTCAAGCAGTTTATTCAGGAACCTTGTACATCAGCTTCTGTTCTGCTTCTCCTTCCCACAGACCCAGCAAGCCCTTAAATGTGTGCTCACTGCCCAATCAGCTTATGACACCTGGTGATCCCAGATAGGCCACAGAAGGAGGAAGCATACCAGATCCATCAAGCACTTCCAAATAGGGCTTGTTTGCAGCTAAGCTCAGACTACCTGCCATCCAGCCAGGTGCCATCTTGGGGCTGAGGCTTCCCACAGTTCCCCCTTTTTTTGTTTTAAACGCAACAGGCAAGGGTAGAGGTCTGATCTCTTTTGAACAAGAGACATTGTAATGGCCCCGTGCCCAGTTATCAGCCAAGCTGGTGCCACACCCCTCCGGTACCTTTTCTCAGAGATGGGATTATGATACCAACCCATATGCAATCAGACTTGCCCTCCATAAAGCTGCTAGAAGCTGGCCTCAAGTGCAGTACTTCATCTCATATCCTGAGCGTGATGACTGCTTAGCCTTTTAACACAGTTAACCAAGCCTGAGGTGATTGGTGATTGCCCTGCCTCCAGGGCTGCAAAGGCTTGTGCAATCATGGCTTTACTTCTCTGCTGTGTAACTAGTATAACCTATGATAGCTGTGAACATTGTGATGATCCTGCCTCAGCCTTTTAAGTGTTGAGATAACAGGTGTATACATCTTGGCCAAGCCTATCATCAGATGTTAATACTAACAATAAAAACATCCTAATAGCAAAACTTTCAATCACTTTGTCTTATTAAAAGCCTACTCCCAAGCTTTACTGGCTTTCTGCAATATTTTTTCTTGTTTACTGTACATAAACATGAAATTTCCCTAAATTGTCTACTATTTTGCTATAGTGAAATATAGACACACATATGTAATTCAGTTTATTAAACACATGGAAGTAGGCTCCTGGGAATGTAATATACATCAAATGCTTGTAAACTGAGTCATTTCTTAAATATACTAGAGGTTGATATTATAAGAAATTCTAGAATGTCAGCACCCTCAACAGCATGAGACAATAGTTTTAGAGGTTAAAGTCTGCAATGACATTTAATTATGGCCTTATTCTGTGCAAACTACAGCGGTAGCCTTTGTTTTTCTCATTTTGAAGAGACTCCCTCAGACTCACCATCTACTTTTGAATATACATTTGAACATATATTTTTAAATGTTACCTCTAATTATATAAATTCTAACTACAATGAGCACATGTTTTTATGTGCATTCTTAATTTTTTTAATTATTTAGGGAAACTCAGAGGACAAACCATAACTATTTTTCAATGGTCACTTTAAATAAGACTGGGGGTTTACAAAACTGGCTGTGTGTCAGTCTCTATTTTAAGACTAAAACATCTATCTATTGGCTGACATACTCTCGCTATTTGCTGATTATAGAATAGTATATATGGGTGACCCCAAAACTTCTAACACAGAACTCCTAAAACTGATAAACACCTTCAGTAATGGAACAGGATACAAGATTAACTAAAAAACACAGCATAACAAAACAAAACAAAAAAAGTAGTAGACATTCTATATACAGATGACAAACAGGCAGTGAAGGAAATCAGAGAAGCATCACCATTCACAATAGCCACAAATCAAATATTTTGGGGTAACTCTAACCAAACAAGCAAAATACATGTATAACAAGAACTTCAAGTTTTTAAGGAAAGAAATTAAAGAAGATATCAGAAAATGGAAAGAACTATCATGCTCCTGTATAGGGACGATCAACACAGTAAAAGTGGCAATCATACCAAAAATAACCTACAGATACAATGCAATACCCATCAAAATCCCAGCACAGTTCTTCACAGATCTTAAAGAAAAATACTATACTTCATATGCAAAAACAAAATACCCAGGATAGCTAAAACAATCCTGTACACTAAAGGATCATCTGGAGGCATCACCATACCAGACTCCAGCTCTAATAGAGAGCTACAATAATGAAAACAGCTTGGTACTGGCATAAAACAGACAGGTGGACCAATGGAAACAAGTCAAAAATCCTGATATCAACCCACACACCTATGGTAAATGGGTAATTTTTTGATAGCGAAGGTAAAAAGTTAAAATGGAAGAAAACATATTTAATGATGCTGGTATAACTAGCTCTCAACATGTAGAAGAATGTAAATAGAGCCATATCTATCGCCATGCAAAAAACTCAAGTAGAAATTGATCAAAGACATTAATGTAAATCCATCCACACTGAACCTCATAGAGGAGAAAGTTTGAAATACAATTGGACCCACAGGCACAGAAGACCATTTCCTAAGTAGAACACCAGTAGCACAGACAGTGAAAGCCATAATTAACAAATGGACCTCTTGAAACTAAGAAACTTCTGTAAAGCAGACCTGGTCAACAAGACATAATGACTTCCTACAGAATGGGAAATGATCTTTGTCAGTCCCACATCTGACTGAGGGCTGATATCCAAAACATACAAAGAACTTAAGAACTAGAAATCCAACTACCAAATAATCCAATTAAAATGTGGTATAGATCTAAACAGAGAATTCTCAGCAGAAGAATCTCAAATGGCAGAAAGACACCTAAGAAAACCCTCAAAATTCTTAGTCATCAGGGAAATACAAATCAAAACCACTCTGAGATTCCATCTTACTCCTATCAGAATGGCCAACCTCAAAATCACCAAGGACTGCTGCAGCTTTTCTAGCAGTTCAAAGTTTTAACTCCTGAATTTCCCATCCAAGTGTACACTTCTCCTCTTCTTCCAGGTTGAGAATATCAATTTATAAAGCTCATTAATCTTAAGAGTCGTTTGTTCTGATGTGAAATCAATACGTGATTGCTGTAAATCTCTTAGTTCAGAAATGTATAAAGTTAGTTGATTCTCCTTACTTATTTAGTTGTCGCATTTGCACTGTATTCATTCCATCTTCTTACTTATTTCATTTTCTACCTCATCTATCTGATGCTTGTGCTGAATGTCAAATTAGCTTTAAGTTTTTCAATAATTATTTAATGTTCAACTTCTAGATCCTTTTTATTATTTTTACTTGGAAAGTTCTTCTTCATGACTGGAGAGGAGTTGACTTTACATCTGCTCCAGTGGGATTTCTTGGGATTTTGACAATGTGTTTTGTATCTCATTCTTTTCTTTTTCTAGCATTTCACATTTCATTTTGTAATTTCTAATTTCTCATTCATGTTTAAACTCAAGCTCCTTCTGGTTTTATACAGAGCAGCAATCTCAGTTTTCAATTCTCCCACTATCTGCTGGCATTTACATGCACCATTTAGTTACCTTTCCTGCTCTACTAACTTTCTCTATCACTATCAATCTGTTCTATTAAAATGTTGAATTCTTCAAAAAGATCATTAAAGTGACATTGAAGTTCTTGTTCTTCTCTCTGAACTATGCAGAGCTCCTTGATGCGGTTCTCTTGAGAAACAGTATCTTGCAATTTTATATTCAGTCCATGTAACATCCCATTCCATAACTCACATTCCTTTTTATACTCTTTATACATATTGCACATACCGACTGTAATATGTGCATACTATATTAAAATAGACACCCTTTCCTTTTATGGTGAGATTTAAGATCCTCTATCTGAGATTTGTGTTGTTTTATTATTTCTTCTTTCATTTTCATTATTTCCTTTGCATATGTTGCATCTAGCTCCACTTGGAGTTGGTCTAAGTTCCTCTCTGTTTCTCTCTCAGTGTTCTGCTCTATGCCAGTGCCCATAGAGTTAATGTGGTAACATCTCTTCTGAAGGTCTTCAACTGTCTCCTTGAAGTTTTTAGTTTCTAAAATGTAGTCTTTTTAGTACTGGCTAGCTCCAGTTTTAAGCTTTGGGTCTCTTGGTCCTTTCTTGTAAGCTGATCTTTTAAGTCTGCTACTAATTTTTCAGCAGTTTCTAACTGCTTCTGCAGAGCATCACTCCTCTTTTTCAGCCTTTCTTTCCTGTAACACCTCAATGATTGCCTAATGTTCTTGTATTTTATTAGCATTCTGTACTGTTTTATCTTCTTCCTTCAGGAAAAATAAAAAGGAATTTATAATTTCTGGTAACTTTGTTACTTAACTTTATTAACTTTATTAACCAAAACAGATGAAGGTCACATTCTCATATCATTCTAAAAAAGTAGCTGTTGTGGCCACATCTCAATTGTCTGAATGATAAGACTTTGTACCTAGACCCTTAGGAGCAGGGAAGAGTTCTACAGAAATTAAGACCTTCTTGGGAAAAAAATACTGAATGACATTTGTTATGATTAAAAAAAATTAGTTAAGGTAGGAGGGGATAATCTGGAAGAATAAGAAAGAATATGATCATAATACATTGTAAGAAAGTTTTTCAAATAATAAAATAGTAACACATTTTTAAAGTAAAAATATCCATCCTGATTTGCTTAGCATGTATGAGATGCTGGGTTCTACTCCCAGAACTGCCAGAAAAGAATGAAAACAAGAATGAAGAAAGGAAAAGATTGCTAGGCTGATGAGAGTGTTATGATGACCTCAGTTCACTCTCCAGACAGATAAACAATTACAATAATTAATGATCTCACTAAATTTTTGCTACCCTGTTATTTCACTTTTAAAAGTAACTGATTAATATTTCCTTATATGTAATCTTTTGATAGCTAATTACTATAATAATCACTCTCAGACTACTCCCAGAAACAGATTGAAACTAAGTTCAGATTACTCCATGAACCTACAGATCTGAATGTTTTCCAATGGTAAGAGAAATTTCCTTGAGTCTGTATTCATTTCACTGCTGGACACTTATTGATCATCTACGAGAACTTAGAATACAGAGCATATGGGGCTGGAACTACCATTTTGGCTCAAGCAAAAACTTGAAGTCAGGAAAGAAACTTTTCCTCAGTTTCCATTTAGAATCAATTACAGCAACAGGTTTGTAACAGCTTAGCTCAGAGGAACACAGCAAGCACAATCACATCAAAGCACCAGAGGAGCAAAGGCCTAGGCACACTTTTGGATCTGTTATTTAGGTTTTTTTTTTTCTTTTTATGTTTGCAAATGCTTCAAAACCAAATACTAAGCAGGAAATAAAATCTACAGAACTGGCCATAGGCAGGTGAATTATGTCAGAATTATGTCCTTGGGGAGCAGATTCAAAGGAATTCTGAATGAATGTATAAGAGACAAAAAAATATCAAAGCTCAGACAGAAGGAAGCCCTCTGAAGGAAGTGCTGAGTGTAACCTCTAAGTATAGTTCATGGAAAAACACTAAAGTTTCTTCAGCCTTTGACAATTATGGTCCCTCTAGAAAATCATACCCTGAGCCAGGCTCGCCTATACAAAGTCACAGCACTCAGGAGGCAGCAGGATCATCCAACCATACACAATATAAATACTCAATTTAAGAACAAAAAAGTCTTGGATATCGGGGTAAACAGGTCTGAAGAATTCCAGGGCTCAGGCATATACTGCAATACAGTAAGATGCATCAATCAATTCATCACAGTCTAATGCCACAACATCTGACTGCTAACACCCTCCCATCTGATCACTAAAGAACAGCATAACTAGTATTAGTCTTTTTAAATTCATTTGTTCATGGATACAAAAGTAAACTCTAAAGGTCCCGAAATATGCATTTCACCATGATTGTTAGTGGTTGCAAACTAATAAACTTATATTTGAATTTTAAACAGCCTCTTGAACTTGGAACACCCTGATTCACCTCTGCTCTAACTCGGGACTCACATAATACCTAAAATGAATTTTCTGAGCCTCCTACTCAAATGAGATTGTACTTTTTATTTTGTATGAATTATAATGCAGTTTTTACATATGAAAAGGCAGTGTGGTACAAGAGCTCTGCCCTGCTCCAAGCCATTTAAATTCCAATTCTGGTATGGGACTAAAGCAGCTAGCAAGAAATCACTTTTGATTTGCTCATTGCACATTTGAAAATAAGTGAAAGCAAAATTTTCAGGATGAGTTGTTTTTAGAATTTAAGATTATAATATATGTGGGACATAATTTCATGCCCTGCACCCAAGAACCTTAGCATCTAAATGTTTTCAAGAAATAGAACATAATTTGCATAATCAACTGTTTTTCCTTATTTGTAATAAATCTACATTTTACTTGTGGCTACAGTAATTTCACAATTTCAGTATCATAGCCAAAATAGATGGGAATACTTCAGATAGGACAAAATAGATATTTGAGTTATAAATTTAGGTTCTACTGTGACTTGAGGTAACAATGCAAACCACTTTAAGAAACACAGCAGTAGGCTATACTATCTTAACAACAGTATTGGTGTGACATATACAGTTAGTACGAATTCTCAATTGCTTTTGATGTAAATTATTTTCAATATTTAAAGAGTTTGGCTTAAATATAAAAGTTTCTAATTCACATGCATAAGACACATGATAAGACACTTACAAAGTTGTGACAAGGTAGCTGACATCTATCTTTACCATTTCATGTATTTTAATTTTCTCTTTTAAAAGTGTGATTTGAGTTTTTAATTCATCCACCCATTTCTGATAATTCTTTAACACATGATTCTGTTTTTCTAGCTGCTGTTGCTGAGTGAGGCCTTGCTGCTTAATGAGAACCAGCTCTTCAGCTTAGCTACTGATAGTGCTCTTCTGCAATGTCGCACTGGCCTGTAATTTGAAAACAGAAACCGCAAGAACCTTTAACATACTGAACATTAAACTGACTATTTAGGAACAAACGGCTGGAGTCTTATTCTGATGACACTGGTTCTCTCTGACCTCTCTTTATTAAGGGGTTTGAGATCAGCTGCTGCTATGCCTGGATGGACTGAGCCATAAATTATCTTTCAAATGGGGTTTGAGATCAGCTGCTGCTATGCCTGGATGGACTGAACCATAAATTATCTTTCAAATGATAGTTCAGAGAAAGCAGGTCTAGTGAGGCCACAATGCCAGGAGAAGTGGGAGCAGAACATACTGCTGCATCCTATTGACTTTTCAGACTCCTCTTACAATCTCCTTCAAAGTCTTGATTTTATTTCTGCCCTTAAACCAGAACTCTCTGGCTTAAGACTGAAAAGGTCCAATGCAACTACAGAGTGGTGTCTGCAAATATATACATTCAGTCCATCTTGGTAAGATTTTGTAGAATTTAAAAACTGAAATACAGATGTTAAATAATGGCAGGAAACCAGTCATCAGATAGGAATTATAATTCCTGGGTATGTTATGCAGTGGTGGCATCATATGTCTTTAATCCCAGGACTCAGGAGTCAGAGGCAGGTGGATCTCTGTGAGGAAGCCAGCCTGCTCTACATAATTTGCTTCGAGAAAAGGCTCAGGAGCTACACAGAGAAACTCTGCCTCAAACAAAAAATTTTTGTTTACTAATATCAACAAATATTTATCAGTATCTTCTGTATGCTAAAGCAGTATATTAAAGTACTTCTTTTAGTACACTAAAAGCAGTAAATGACTTTAGAGTAGGTGTTGATTTGTCCTGGATTGTGAAAAAGTATATAACTAATTGCTCAAAAACCAATAAACTTTGTTGTACTCACAATACTTACATGCTGGAATTGAATTTCTCACTTTGTTCTCTGAATTGGATAAATTCTACCATCATTTCATCTGTCTTTTATCTTGATGGCTGCAAATGAGCAGATAGCTGAGTAATGATGCTGTCCCATTGTTTAATGGCAGCTTCAAATGCTTCTGTCTTACAGGAGTGATTGAGTGATTTCACTCTAGCTACTTGACACAGTTAAATTATGAAAGTCCGAATATTGCAGCTGTGATTCTGCAATCCTTGTTTTAAATGGGTTTGTTGATGCTATCCATGTACAAAAACAACCATTATGTAACGACACAGGTTGCCAATGTAAGCCCCTTGTATAAAGACCACACATGCACACATGCATACCATTCACATGTGTAACAAAGCAAAGCCACAGTGGGTGAATATATGCTCAGCAAGATTTCAGGTCCTCAGGTGGCCCTCATTCCTTCCAGTTGTTGAGTTAGTTCTTCAATATCATGCTGTTTTCCAGCCAATTTATTTTCCATCATCTTGACATGGGTGTGACTTCACTGAGCTCCTTGATCAGAATGTGAATTTTCAAGTTCAAATACTTCTTCCTCAATCGATACGCAGATTTTAATAATTCAGTACTAGGGAGCGGGATGAAACATAAAATTCCATAGCGAAATCCATTTTAAAACATTCCTACCTCCTGCAAGTTCATTAGTAGAGAAACCTGCTTTGTTAGTAATAAGATATATATGGTAAAAGCATAAACAGGATTTCTGCACTATAAAAAGGAGATAAGTGACTTTGTTAATTTTCAAAAAAAAAAAAAAATAGATATACATGCAGGAAAGCCTTTTTAGTAAGCTGGGTAAATTTCTACAGTTGAAAACTTTAGTATCATATGTAGTTTAAATACTATATATATACTTAATAAATGTACCTTAATACATTTATAAATGTCCTTAAAAATATATCTGAAATAAAATGAGACTTTGCTGATTTTGTCACAAAACAGCAGCCATGTATCTGTTGAAATCGATTTCTTGATTTATTTGTTATGATCTTAAACTGAATGTAATTTACCTGACAACAATAATTCAGTGAGCAAGGGGACCTCAAATTCAGCTACACTCACTGGCCAGGTAGCCTTTCGGATCGTCTGTCTCTGTCTCCCCAGTACAGGAACCATGCAAGCACACATTTTCATTCATTCTTTGTACGTGGGTCCTAGGGATACATGCTCATGCTTGCATGGCAAGCACTTTACTCCTCAAAAGACATATAATGAATCAAATGTTCATCATTCCTCAAATACCTGTGTGCTTACAATATATCTTGTTCTCTTCCAATTACCACTAATTACCCTCATATTGCTTCTCCATATAAAGGGTAATAGGACAGGCTATGAATTATGATGCCTTTCAGTGTATGTATGTGTTATCAGAGTTCAATGACAGGTGTGTTTTTCAATCACTCTCCAACTTAATATTTTGAGATAGGAAGCTGAAACTGGAACCTAGAACCCACTGGCTCAGCAAGACTGGCTGAGACAAAGCCCCAGGGAACCTCCCCATTGCTGTGATTACAGAAACTAACAATCACACCTGGATTTACCCTGGGTGATGAGGAACCAAATCCAGGACCTCATGCTTGAACAGCAAGCACTTTAGAGCTACACCATCTCCTCAACCCCTTAAAAGGCTTTTTCATCACCTCTTTGGCTTTCCCCTCCTCTATATCTGTCTGCTATTCTCTAAGATGAAAGAAAGATCACTTTGATAGTCTAGCCAACAGGCACAGAGAAGGAGTCCCCAGTGGATGGATCTTCTGTACACTGTTCATCATTGAGTTTTGTGGTCACAATTGATTTCTATGCTGCCAGAGAGCATAGGAAAGGCTGAAACCAAATTGTGTAATCACAGAAATGTTTGCACCAACATAAAGAACTTCCATAAATGCTTTAGTGCCACACATTGCAATGGTTGCAAAACTCTTTAGGATGTTTACCTTGGTCACAGCAATGCCCATCTATCTCCTCCAAGTTCAGAGGACTGATGGCTGGAAATGAGTCAGTACTTTACCATGCTTCAAACAGGAAAAACCTGCCAGTATCTATTGATAGCAACCCTGACTAAAGCATCAGAATCATTAGAGCTCAATCAGTGAAGGACAGTTCTAGGTTGTAATGCAACAGAAATAAGAATCAAACATGTAAAATGGGCAATACTCAAAGATCTCCACTCATGCATTGCTGCATTCACTGGCTCAGGCATACCGAAAGGGCTCCAAGAACTAGAAATGATTATCTTTGATTTATTAACATGCAACAACCTTCTTTATCCTTTCTTACTGACTCTGATTAAAGTGCACTTCATCAGATAAGAGTATACCTACTCCTGCGGTTTTTAAGCTTCCTGTTACCTGGGATATGGATTCTGATATATTCCCTTTCAGTCCAATGTGTCTTTGCCACTGAGATATATTTCTAACAAACAAGAAACAGTTTTCTTTTGTTTATTATATTCAGCCAGCAAATTTTGTCTTTCAATTGGAAAGTGGAGGTTTTTTTTTTTTTTTTTTTTTTTTTTTTTACAATTAGTGCTATTATTGTCAACACTTTCCTGATTCTTCTAACTCTGCTGATTGCTTTTTTGTTTCAAGCTTTCTTGGTTTGGTTTAGTTTTTGCACCCCCATCCCCAAATTCCATGTTAGGGGTTTGTTGATTTGCCAAGGAAGACAGAGGTTTACTTCCTGTATCATTCTCAGGATGGCAGCTGTTCTGACTAGAAACAAGGTCTCTCCCTGCCCCGAACTCACAAAGTAAGTGAGACTAGGTGGCCACTGATCCCCAGGAACCTTTCTGTCTCCCTAGTTGTGGGTTTATGAGTGTAAGACACCATTCTCAGCCTTCAATAGGATTTCTAGGAATTGAACTCTGGTCTCCGGCCAGTGATGTTCTTTTCTAAATCTGTGACATAATCCCTCTATATGACAATTAAGTACACATTGTATATTAAATTCTGGCACCAAAAATAAACAGACTAGCTAGGTTGTGATGCATGGCTTTAATCCCAGCACTAGGGAGATAGAGGCAAGTGGATCTCTGTGAGTGCAAGGCCAGCATGGTATTCAGAGCAAGTTCCAGCTAAGCCAGGAACACAGAGAGAATTCCTGTCTCAAAACAACCAACCCCTGCTACAAGCTGCAAGATCACACAGAAATCATACAGCCATAATATCATGACACAACCCAGGATAATTTCATCCAATTCTGTTAGATTAAACCAATACCAGCGTTGTATTTGGTGTTACAGTCTTATGAAGAAAAGTGGCTGTTTCTTGCTATAGATTCTTCCTATAACCTATTCCTTTCTGTAAAAAACTTGGATGTACTTCCCACAGTTTAACATTGTCTGATCATTTACTGGGAACAATTTCTCACATGCTTTTGTGTAAGGAGTTGGATTTTTCCGCCCACCGCTGGTCTTGTCCCACAGCTGCGCCAGCCCCAATTAGCACACAGAGACTCTGTATTAGATATAATTCTATTGGCCCGGTACTAGTTTCTTATCAGCTAGCTCTGTCTTAAATATTAACCCATTTCTGCTGATCTATGTATTTCTCTTACCAGGGAGCCAGCTGGCATTCTGCTTTCTCCAGACTCTCCATCTTGGCTCCTCCATACTACTCCCCCTTTCCTACTTGTCTCCTAGTCCCTCCTATCTTCCTATCCTATTGGCTAACAGTGGTTTCTTCATTAACCAGTATGAAAAACATACAAAATGACATCTCCCATCACTTTTGAAGTTTGCTGATTACATTCCTTAGCTATGTGAGACCAGTTTATCACAAACAGGTTCTTGTTTCCTTCTCCATTGTAATTGTAGAGACCTGCCTTCCTGCAATTATCGTTATGAAGGGCATTTGGTCAGTATTTAGAGCCCAGGAAAACGCAATCCATCTAAGATATTCCCAGATATACAAGGACACAGAGTTACTACACACTCAAACCTGTTGATACATAGATGCCTAGATGGATAGAAAAAATAAACATGTCCTGGTTTTACCTTACTGGCAGGTAGAGAAGCAATAACCTAAATTAACCCCAGAGTAAAAGATTCTCAAACTGCTTGTTTTATTAACTCAAGATTTTAGCTCAGAGATTTATTTACTACCCCCTCCTATTTCCCCTAGGAAAATGAGTACATCCTCAGGGAAAAGTAAACATTCCTGAAGGCCTTTGCTGCCATTGAGCCAGAGTACTAGAAGGTGCCAGGTTCTGTTTTTGTGCTTAGTCAACTTACACCCTCCCCTCCACTTAAAACCCTAAGCAACTTGTGCTAATAGGTTTCAGTTTATTTCTCTCTGTGTAAATCTTAACTGATGTTTTGACCCTGAGAAACTGAAGACTAATATTGTATTGCAAAAAGAATTATTATTGCAAACACATGTATACCTGTACTCTAAGAACTGGGGACAGAAGGAGGAGGAGGTAAAGAAGAAGAAGAGGAGGAGGAGGAGTGTGAGGAAGAGGAAGAGGAGGAAGAGGAGGAAGAAGAGACAGAGGAGGAGGAGAAAAAGAAGAAGGAAATTAACAAGAAAAAAAACCCTCTTATAAAAGTCCCTACAACCAAGATCACTTGTGGCACACTCAAGCCACTGGGGAGGCAGCTGTCACAGGACAACACACACACACACACACACACACACACACACACACACAAATCCCTAAATGCAGCAGGCACTCAGAAAGCTCAAAGTGCGAACCACTAACAAATCTCCATTCAGAAAGTTTAAGGGCTGGGGCTGCAGAGCAATTACATAGCAGTTTATGGTTGGGCTAAGAGAGGATTTTGTATGGCACAAGGCAGGATGAAACCTAGGAGTATTAGACATCAGGTCTCCTGCTGCAGGCATGGGGTGGTTCTTCCCAGCCCCAGCCCCTACACCATGGCCCCGCCTCTCTCCAACCCCCCACCCCCACCCAGCCCCAGGATAACCGCCTCCTATCATGGCCAGACAACTGTGCTTCTACCTTTGACCTGCCATACACAATCTTCCTCAGTGTCTTCTCATCCTCAATCGCATCTGCTGGCCAGGCGGGGACACTGTAGAGAGAAAAGATCTATTATTAAAACACAAGTGGACAGAGCTCCCGGACCGCCCCGGACAAGGCTAGGTTCTTGCCAACTGCTCCAGCCTTCCTCAAAGGTGCAGCCATCTTCCTTCCCTCAGACACACAAGGGGAGGGCGAGCAGGCCAGCACCTGTGAGCCTGGCTTGGCAGGTGCTCCACAGGCCTTGGAGTTGGAGCTTCTACCACACCACAGTGAGTTTCCAAATTTAAAATCAGCAGCTGCCTCCAGACTACAAGCCATAGTGGGGAGTGAGGTGGTGAGGGTGGGACTGCCAGGCTATGGTCTATCAACCAAGGCTGAGGCAGAACCCTGAGGACACCCTACTCCTTCCTTACCCCCACCCCAAGTCCCTCCTCCTAGTCCCAGCAGCTTCCTACCCACCCAGGTTCTCCTATAAGGAGAATAAATCCTGCTGCCCCAGGCTTCTCCCAGCTCTTTGTTCCCTGAAGCTAGGCAGAGACTCTCTTCCCCAGGGGCTTCTCCTGGTAACCTAGCTCCTGAAGGAGCTCAAATTAGGAATATAAATTGGGAATGAAGTCCATCTACATGAACTTCCCAGCATTCCCTTAAAACTGCTAGGTTTCTTCTGTGACTTTATCTGCAGTTTTAGCACAAGCTGTTTCATATTTCTGACACTACCTGGCTTGTGGAAACAACCAGACCTTTGTCAGTTCTATTTCTTTACTGAAATGACTAATATGGAATTTTGTGCCCAGTAGACTTGTTAGACCGAGTTGAGCCCTGCTTGTAAGTTAATATTACTGTCTTCCTCCCCCATCTGCTGTAGCAAATCCTTCCTGGAGTGTGTCTCAGCTTGAATGTTTCTTTGTATTAACATATGAACTGAAAAAATTAGCATATAAAAACTAAAGTAAATTTAATCATAAAAGTGGTGTTTGGTGGACAGACATATGAAAAAGGGGAAACTAAAAAAACCTTACATTTGTCACAGGTGTTTTCAGCACCTGTAATTTAGAGATGCCTATATTTCAACTATAATTGTGCCAACATAAATCAAGTCTATATTGCCCTGTAATCACAGCAGGGATTGAGAATGTGAGGTTAGACAATCTTGATAGCAATAAAAGGCATTGAAAGAGTAGGGATGGGCAAAGGAGTGATTTTCTCAGTCACCTTATATAGATATAAATCTAGAATGAAGTGTATAAACTGCCTGTATTGAATGGCTATCTGATGATTCTGATCGCCTAGGATGCAGAAGTCCAGGATATCTATAGATTTACTATTTGCTAGTGGACACAACTTCCTCTGTGGCTCAGCTGATCAACTCTTGCAATTTGTAACTAAAGATGTTCATGATCACCTGCTAAAGTTGAAAGATTATTTCTGCATTTTGCATTAGTAATCATCACTCATATGCCTGTCTGTTTCACATATCAAGGATATACACACTGCACATGGTTGGCTGTGTGATGACATCTATTAGAAGGTCACGTCTGTGGAATTAGTGCTGTTATTATGACATCTGCTCAATTGCAACATCATGTCACATACCTCATTTATTCCTATAGGCAATTTTTCACTAAGGTCCCCTGCTGAGACGATAGTATTTCAGCTAAGTCTTAAAAAGAAGAGGTGGTAAGGTGTGTGTGTGTGAATGAAGTCAGCAACAGATCCACAGTACAGTGTGAGGATGTCCTAAAGGGAGGGCCCCACACAAAGGTGGCTAATTAAAACGGGATGGATGAGAGGGAGATTAACCATGAAATCACAGAGGAAACAGGAGGCCAGACTGATTTCTGGGAACTGTGCCCATTTCTCTGAAAGAGACCAGAAGCCATTGGGAAAGTCTCATGGTCTACGCTGTTACTACTTAGAGAAGCTACAGTAAAGGGTCAGTTTGGCTGTCATTTTGTTAAGAATCTCTTTTACATTGGGTCACCTGATTACCTGGACCTGGTATGTCTACCTACAAAATTAGTCACACCTAAAGAACCTTCTAGTGACCTAACTACTCATTCCCCTCCAGAGCAAAAGGCACAAAGACTAATTAATTCAGCCTACCTTTATATAATAATCATTTAGAGTGTTCCTCAAAAGGCTAGTCATCACCAGAAGCTTCAATGTACTCTGCATCCAGCACAGCTCAACTGTGCCCCTGGGTCTGGGTATTTATCCCTCACACTGAGGTTACTTCTTTAAGTCATGTTGCTATCAACACGTCCTGCCCATGGATGCCTCTTGAGCTTGGTGTCCCAGGCTTGTTGCTGTGCCTGTTCAATGTTACTATCCCTGGGAGGCAAACTCTGGTCCTCACTCTTGTGTGGCAGTCATTTTCCCCACTGAACCACCACCCCAGCACCTACAGTGGAGTTTCAAAGGATTAAATATATATTTACAAAATGTCTTCAATAAAATAGGACAGCTTTAATTTAAGTTTCAAAATAAAAGTAGTTTAAAAATAAAGTCATAAAGCAGACCTATAATTGGTCAAAGCGGCATAAAACCTAAATGAAATCGGAGAAACTTAAGGTGGTGCTACTATTACAAAAGGATGAAATCATAGGCCAATAGTCCAAGACACTTCAGTTAATTACTAACTGAATATATGAATACAAAATTCAGGTCTTCCAGGATGTTTATACTACTAAAAAGTCACAGCATATACACTCTGCTCCCAAATAGTTGTGACAAAAGCCCATGTAGACTTTATGTTCAGAATCAAATACATGTATTCTAAATAGAAATATTTTGTGCCACTCTTGCTGCTAAAACTGCTGGATGGGGCTGGTGGTTTCGAGAGAAATAAATCTTGCTGGTGTAGAAGTGTTCAAACTAATGTAAAGATTAGATACTCAAAGAAGATGCACCTCTCCTTAGTTAGACCAGCACAAAATTCAAACCATTAGGTTCTGATTTGAAAAGGAATGTACAAACTGAATAACTTCCTCTCTTTTTTGGAAATCAACACATCTTATGAATTAAGAGAATTCCAGACATTAGACTTTAGGGTCATTTTGGTTTCCCATGAGACCTGGCTGTTATATTCTCTTCTTTCTTGGAAATACATTAACTCTATAGTTACAAAGATAACATATTTGGATAGCTTACATCACACCACAAGCTTGCACAAATCCTCCATTGCCAAATGTGATCAGGATGTGTTTCCTTCATTGTGTTTAAGGAATCTAATGAATTGATCTCACATATACTACATGGCCTTTTTAATAACAGGAAAAATAATATAAATTATACCTACATACTTTCATCTATATTAAGCATTGTGAAGGTCTATAAATATTTTGTTTTAAAAATCCAAATTAAAAGAAACAAATGAGCCAGTGGTGGTGGTGAAGCCTCTAATCCAACACTTGGCAGGCAGAGGCAGACAGAGCTTGAGGCCTACCTGATCTACACAGAGTTTCAGGACAACCTCCAAAGCTACACATAGAAACCCTGTCTCAGAAAACCAGAATAAAGATGAAACAAATGAATGGAACTGTATACTAATAAAATGGCATAAAGATACTGGGAAAAATCAAGGTGAAATGTTAAAACTTCTAACAAAAATATCTGATATAACCCCCAAAACAATAGATAGTTACAAGACTGATGGGGAAATTTAATAGTCTGCTGCATCTGAGTCCCTGGTTAGACTTACCATCAGTCAGGAGTATGCAAGCATCATATGCCTCACTAATGACACAATACAAACTGCAAACTACAGCAGCACCATGTATGCAATTTCCATGTCTTAAAAGGCGAACTGGTCTGTTCCTGGTGGTACATCCTGGAACTCCAGACACTAAGGGGATGAGATAGGAGCACCATGAATTCTAGCCAGCACAGAAGGATCAAACACTTGCCCCTTGTCTGCTTTTCTCAAGTTCACAGATTTGATATCTCATTATACTCTGGTTTGATCCCCCATTCTCCTATCTCTCTCTCTCTCTCTCTCTCTCTCTCTCTCTCTCTCTCTCTCTCTCTCTCTCTCTCTCTCTCTCGGGTAAAGAATAGAGAAAGACATCAAGGAAATACATACCTTGATAGAGGGAGTCATTTCTGTGTTTACAAGAAGCCTGGCAGTAGGGGAAGTCCCAGTAATTCATAAGGATGACCCTAACTTAGAATGTAAGCAATAATGGAGAGGCTATCTTAAATGTCCTATAATGAGATTGATGACTACCTTAAATGCTATCATAGAGCCTTCACCCAGTAGTTGATGGAAGCAGAAGCAGAGATTCACAGCTAAACACTGAGCCAAACTCCTGGAGTCCAGTTGTAGAGAGGGAGGAGTAATGAGCAAATGAGTCAAGAGGATATTGGGGAAACCCACAGAAATTGCTGACGTGAGCAAGTGGGAACACCCTGATTGCAGACTTATACTGGGGGAACCTGGAAGAACAAAGTAAGCACCCTAACATGGGTGCCAGTCAGGGGGCTTGGGTGGTTCATGGGGCTGTTGGTAGTGGATCTAGTATGTATCCATAGTTCTTTTGGCTTTTGAGGGCCAGTGGTCAAGGAACCAACCCCAGCCTGCCTCAGAGGAGAGCCACTGAGCTGGCATGTGCTGAGGTAATATGGTCACTCTTCAAAGGTCCACTACATCACTCTGGTAAACCCAGAATGGATGCGAGAAAATACTTAAAAGGCATGCTTTTACTATCTGTCTAGGCCTGCTGTCATTTAGGTCCATTGAGGCTCAGTTATCCCCCACAAGGTCAACATGGTGGCATGAAAGATAGAAAGGCTGGGCTGCAGGAACAGCTCAGTTCAGAAAATAATGATGGTTGTGGAATTAAAAAGTGAACTCTCAGGGATACAGCTAGAGCTGGAAACCACACTGAAGGCCCAGCATGAGCTCCTAAAGGAACTGGAAATATTCCGGTGTGCCTCTCTACTTTAGGATGAGCATCAGAGAAGGAATTGCCCTGGCTTGTCAAAATTGTTATGCACATAGCACATACAGCAGCAGCAAGAATGGAATTTAAATAGGAGAAGAATGAGTAGAACAATGAAAATGATTTTTTTCCAAATTCAAAATGCAATTATTTTGTCCTCTGCTATGATTACTGTTCCAGGCAGCATTTATTAGATAGGATTTTGCCCTTGATCTTGCCGATGACTAACTATTATTAATGTGTAATCTCATACCTTGGGAAGTGAGTAACTGGCAGGTTTTGGAATTGAACACGCATGGGAAAGATTATGTTACTGATGTAAATACTGAGATATTCTGCTTCCCAGAGGTATGATGCAAGTGCACATATTTTTACGTTGGACACTGATTTCACACACACACACACACACACACACACACACACACACACACACCTCATACACACACACACACACTCATACACACACACACACTCACATGATTTCTATGTGCAGGAAAAGATAAAAGGTGTTAGTATTCTCTATTTGGTAGTGAATTGGGTTATCATTTACAATAGTAAATAAATTGAAGTGTTAGAAATAGAAATTCATTTGAAGTGAAGCAGCCTTGCCTTGACACACTGTAGTGACAGTTTATAATATGCCTCAATATAGGAGTGCAAACTCCTTTTTATGATGACGCTGTTCATCCAAATAATGTTCAGTTCATGTCTTTCCTTACTTAGATTAAAGGCAAATGAAATGTATTTGCTTAATGATACATAAGCAAGAGAACAGAAGAAAGCCCAAGAACTCCAGTATGCCTTGGCAGCAGAAAAAGCCAAGTCAGGCCATGACAAAGAACAGGAAAAACAACTTAAGGTAGTGTCTTTAAGTAGCTTGGAGTACTGTAAGTTATACTCTTCTCCACCCAGTTGTCAGCTTTCTCCTTTTTAAAGGTGTAACTTGTTCACTCTGTGTTGAATACAGTTGCAATTTATCTAGGCCATAGTACATAGAGAAGTTAATGTTGTGACACTGTGTGTGTTTCCTTCCCTGAAGTTGTTCCCACCAGGAATGGCAAGGTACATTCCCCACAGCTGGGTGCTGTGCAGTGCAGATCTCCCTTCTGCTTTCATTTCTGCCATCACAACTTGTGAGCACATTGTGTGTTGTCAGTCATATCTTGTGCTGCACATTTTAGCTTTCCTGTATGATGCATGGGGCTTCCTGATAGAACTTTGTAGAGTCTAATTTTCATTTTCCAGGTGTTTTCTTTTTTAGCATCTTGTTTTCTCTCTAAGTGTGTCACTTCAGGCACTCACAATGTTAGACACCTATGCTGGATAGTTCTTTTTTCTTTGTGGTTGTTGTTTTTGTTTTTCTAGTACAAGTTCTCAACCTAGTCCAGGCTGCCATTCTTTGCTTTCCAAGGCTCCCATTGAACTGCACTAGTGTAAGGCACATGGCAAAGCTTGCTTTTCTTACCAAGACACAAAATATTTTTTTTTTCTTGAAGGAACTTGTGGTAGATTGTTATACACATTTGACTGCTTTGTCAGAAAAAGTTGAGACTGACTTTTGACAAATTCCGTTTTTCAGACTGCATTTTATTTGTCCTTTACCAATACAATTGATCCATCTTATTCCACTCATTTTTTCGACTGACTGAGTGTTAAAACCATGAGTGACAGATCATCTATCATGATCCAGATAACACTGAACTATTACTGCCTTTTTATTCTCACAATAACTAGGATATTAAAATAATATTTGCCTTTGGTGGAGGTGTGGTGAATGGAGGTGTGGTGAATATTTGTGTGTTTGTATGGTGTGTGTGTGTGTGTGTGTGTGTGTGTGTGTGTGTGTGTGCATATTTTTGAACCTGAAATGATCCTTTCCTTGATCATTTTCTTTTCTTTCTTTCTTTCTTTTTTTTTTTTTTTTTTTTTTTTTTTTTTTTTTTTTTTTTTGATGAAGAATCTGAATTTGCTTGATGGGTCATAGAAGAAATATTAAGATGGAGACTTACTGTAATAACCATAATGAGAATGGCCAGGACCCCTCAGGAAAGTCATGGCTAGATTTCCCTGCCTGGGGCCCAGTTTTAGAAAGGATACATTAAGGTATAAAAGTAAAAACTGTCATGATAAATGTAGGAAAATTGTTACACAGTTGCAACTGGTAAACATGCAACTCTAATTCTAATTATGTTTTTCATTTTCATTTAACAATAGAAGTTTTAAATGTTAGAATTTGCATTTCTTTGTTGGCTTTAAACATAACAGAGTGTTTTATAAAGGTCATTGGTATGAATTATATAAGTCAGTTTATGAAAGCATTTTGAAACTCTACTCTGCCTTGATCTGGGTTTGTATGTATACATCTAGTTCAGTATTGGACCACTTTAAATCACTTTAAGATAATTTTTGTGGCTTCTCATCTAGACAGTTTTCAACATAAGTATACTTCACATTGACACTGATATAGTTCACATTGACACTTATCCTTGTTTGGTACCATGTTGAAACATTCTCTAAAGAAATATGTTCTTTCTCACTTTGTACACTATAGAGGGTACTACATACACCATTCCTTCAGGACATCAGGTGTGTTTTTCTCGTACTGTCAATCTAAGACTGAAACACCTATGGGTAGAACATTTGGACTTTAGCCCTGACCGCTCCTTACAGGATAACCAAGCATCACAAAGAAATTTGCCTATGTGCCATTTGGAGCTGATGAGATGACTGATTGAATTTTCGTTTGAAGTTTTTGCTTTGGTAACATATCTGTCCTTCTTCAATAAACCATCTTAAATACATATACTGGAGAGAGAGACAGGAGACAGAAAGAGAGAGAGAGGTTAAGAGATGGGTGGAGGACTAGTTGGAGAGAGTAGGAAAGAGGAGAGGAGATAGAGAGAGGTAGAGGGATGGAGAAAAGACAGAAGAGAGAGGGGAGGAGATGGAGACAGATAATAGAGTGATTTGAGAGTGAGGGAAAGAGAGAGAGGTAGAGAAACACACAGAGAGATAAATATGTCACCCCCTGAGGAACATGCCTGTTGAGTACATTTCTGGGAAGGGGATCTTTGTAAAATGAAATATTTCATAAATCTAAGAGTAAATCTTTGTATAATGCTCCACTGTGTTTGACCTATGCCTTTTATTAGTTGAACTTCATACCATTATCTAATATGCTTAACATAAGATACAGCGATTTGTAGATTAGCAGTTGAAAGCACCATTAGCTCAGCAGTTCAGCTTCTATAAGGAGAGAGGAGGCATCACTAAACTGGTGTCTGTCTCCACTGCCTTCATGTCATGGACTGCACTGTACCAAATGCACCAACATATTCCATTTCTGGGCAGCTTTCATTATTAATTCTTTTAATAATATGTCGAGAGATTGCCCTAATCACAATCTTGACCCTTCACCATCGGTATTAGTATTTTAGAATTTCTATAGCTAATATAACCTGGGTATTGAGAAACAAGATTGTCCCCTTGCAGTACTGGAGGTCAGTTGTCTGAAATCCAAGTGTTGGAAGAGCCATACGCTTTCTGAAGATTTTGAAGCTTCCTTGACCCTTCCTTGTTGTAGAAGTTACTGGCAATGCTTAGCTTAAGGCAGCATCTCAATCCAGCCACTGCTCTGTTCTTGCTTGTTATTTGTTTATAAATATTTGTAAGTAATCTGAACTTTTTAAGTCTTTTGTTAATTCAGTTAGGATTCTTATTTGGGATTATTAAAAGATAATTAACTTTTTATTTAAGCAAGACTTCTCTTGCATATGGACCAATGTACATTTCTCCCTTAAATGTGGCTCCCACAAATAACTATTCAATGGACTTTGCAAGCATGGTGACAAGCCATGTTCAATTCTGTGTTTTCCTTAGCAAAAAATAAAAAATAAAAAAAAAAAGATAGAAAAAAAATATCCCCCCCATACTTTTTTTTTTTTTGAGACAGCGTCTGACTATTATGGACTGGAACTCAATCTGTAGATCTGGTGGACTTCCAATTCATGGAGACAGGCTTGTATCTGCATCATGACTACTGCTGGAATTAAAAGCATGCACTACGAAGCTGGGCCTAGCCAAAATACTCAACTTAGTAAAACATTCATAGCCATTGTCTTTGCCTAGCCTCATGTCAAGAATGTCACACCTTTACTAAGCATTAATGAATTTTGTACTGATGATCTAGTAATGTCTTGAATTATTTTGATGGGAGAAAGGGATGAAGTTGGTGATTTGCAGAGTCTCCTCATACCCACATTTTAGTGTTATTGCAGCATTTTCTTAGCTTGCACTAATGAACTTTGCTGAGAACCAGGGAGCAATCAGATTATTTCTGGGCTTGGGGACTATCCCTTTGATTTCTTTCTTCATCCTTTTCTAGTAGTACACTGCCCTTGTTCCTGGACCTTTAGTCATGTGATCAAATTTCAAATCAATTTCAATCCTTCAGGGTAGTTCATGGTTAAGGTTGCTCTAGACTTAACTTCCCTGTGCATTTTTATAATTTCTCAGTTTCTGTATTTGTAGATTTTGATTTCAGTACAGATGTTATTTTGGGTGTGTTAAATCCCCTTCTATTATCATTGTAGAGGACATCTGGAATTTTGACTGATTGGTTCAGTTCTCTTGGGACTGATACCCTACTCATACCCAATTATACTGTCATATGATTTGAACCTTCTTATTAATGGGGAAATTTTAGCAAACCTAATGACATTAAAACAGATTATAATAGTTTTGATAGGACGTTTTTCCATAGAACTGTGTGGAAGCCGAGCTTTTGTATTATAAATTATTTCTGGGAAATAGTTGTAGTTGACAGAAGCTAGTACCTAGGTATTAACTTCAGAAGCACACATTTCTCCAGGGTGACCAGTCCTGAAGAGTCTAGGTTTGCAAGTTTAAAATTCTTCAAAGACCTGGGGTTATTCATGTATGAGGGCCACTTATGTATATAAAGATCTGAGAGGGTAAGGAACAAACTCACTGCCAAAAGCTTTAGGTGAAATCAAACACTTTTTAGGTGTCCTTTGAAATTTTAACTTGAAGTACAACTAAAGGAAAATGGCTGAGACCTTGGACTAACTCTGATGACCACATTTCCTAAAACTAATGAATACCAAAGAGTGTATGTGGATATTACTGGTCCCACTTGATTATATTTTGGTGAATCCTTATGGGATTTGATTGTGACTTGTTCAAGGTTCATTGTGTCATGGTCATTTTAGTCAAACCTGTTATGGTGGGGATCTTATTGATAGAATTTCATATTTAGGGGGCTGACATCCATGTCTAGATTTTTGAGGAGGCTTCTTTGGGTGTAAGAACACTAAATGAGAGAAAATCCGAACTAATCATGAGAATACCAATTCTAGAATTCAAAACACTTATGGATAGTTCTTACAAAGGCACAGTGAAACTGTTATGTAATTGGGGGAGATAGAAACCCACTACTGAATCGAGATGTGTACCATGAGCTAAGCTCTAGAACAACAGTGTATGTCCTTTCGCAAAGAGCCATTTTTTTCAGCCTCCATAACTCAAACTTGTTCTAAGAGGCTGACAACATTAAAAAGTCACCATGACTGCTCCTACAGCAAAGCAGTTGCCATAATGTTAATGTGATTCATGACTGGTCTGAAGGTTGCTTGGGTTAAACAAATGACTTCTTGAATAAAGGGCTAAACTGAATTTAGATAACTATAGTCTACAGTATGTAGTATTCACAGAAAGAGAATTCTTGCAAATGATCAGGGGCTGGAGACATGGCTTTGAATAGCACTGGCTGCTCTTCTGAGGACCTGGATTTTAATCCCAGCTCCCACATGGCAGCTCACAATAATCAGAAACTCGTTCTAAGTGATCTGACATCCTCTTCTGGCCTCTGCAGGTACCTGGCACACATGTGATACACAGACTGACATGGATGCAAACAATCACACACAGAATAAATAATAAAAAAACATCAAGTTGGACATCTAGGACATAACTTAAGCTAAAATGACTCAGTGTTTGGGACAACAGTGAGTTAAGGAACACAGGAATTATTCCGTGATGAATGGACTCTGCCACTATATGAAGTATGACACTTTGTGGATAGTTCTGAAGGATAAAAGATGATTCTTACAAAGTCTATCTGTAAAAAATGTTCTCCTAAAAATTACATTTTTATCTCTGTGTATAGATGATATCTGACAGTGCAGAGCAGAGTGCAGACTGTGGGAATTGCTTCTCTCCTACATTGTGGGTCATAGTGATTGAACTCAGGTACTCAGGTATGGAGGCCAAGTGCCTGCTGAGCCATTTCTCTAGCCCTTTAAATTCTACCTTTCTGGAATTTACAATACTGAACATTTGAGGAGAGAAAGATGATGCTTACAGTGCTTTACCAGGGATGGCTTGGTAAATGACATGTAGAAAGATGGACGATCAGCAATGGGGACAGTGGCTGTATTCCTTGTATAGGACAGGGCTTGCTGTGCCTTCTACACCTTACTGCTTTCCGCCATATGAGGAACAGGTGCTCCTGTGGGCCTCAACATCAGTGTACCTTGCAGTGCTCATCATGCATCTTGTCGAATCCAATGAAGGCAGCACCAAACCATTCTGTCAGGGGTTGCTGGTAGAGCATAGGAGTAATAAAGAGATGATTCTCTGCTGGTGAGAATTTAAGCTGAGACCAGCTGTGAACTTATACTCCGAGCTACAAGATTCGATTAACAGAAAGGAAAATGTTGAGGAGTTACAATTTCACACAGCGACCACAAAAAAAGTGGTTAAAATCCAGCACCTGTGTTATGAGTATGTTTTTCCCTGCTGCTCTGCTCCCATCGCTGCAACAGCCCCACATAACACACAAGATATAATTCTATTGGCCTGTTACTCATTTCTTATCGGCTGGCTCTGTCTTAAATATTAACACATTTCTATTAATCTAAGTATTTCCGTGTGGTTTCATTTTTTCAGAGAGAGGCCTGCCTGAGCAATCTTTTCTTTCAGTCCACCATCTTGAGTCCCTTCCCGACATCTTCCTCTCTCCTCCTAGTCTCCTAGTCCCAACTATCTTGTTTTCTTATTGCCCAACTGTATTCATTAACAACTAAGCGAAACATATTTACAGAATGACATCTCCCATCACACCTAACTGTGAAGTAGACCCAAGTCGTCTTTGCAGTGCCTCCATAGGGGAGACATAATCTATCAGAGTTCTGCCAGGATTGTAATGCTCGAGTTGAGGGGAGGCCAGGGAGGCAGCATTTAAATCAGCTAGAATCTCTGGACACCTATGGGATGGAGTATGTTCAGAAATCCATTTTGTAAGAAACAACACAACTAAGTTTCCAGCCTGCCCCTTCTCTGATCTTTCCAATGTGTGTTCTACACTCCCAGATGTCTAAACAGAGGACAAGGAAGTAACTCATCAATAGAAAACTCAGAGATGCCGTTGTCAGAAGAATGCCCAGTACCAATCTTGCAGAGGTGCTCAGTAAATGACTGATGTGTGGAAATCATCATTTCATGCAAGTACAATTTTTTTAATAGTGGATGATGTTTAATGCTTTTCTAGGGTCTAACTACAGCATATATTTATAGCTATAGCATATGTTTCCTATGCCATTAGAAACTGTTAGAACTGAAAAAGGAGCTCTGATTCTAAGCTTTAAGCCAGAGAAACTACGTATAACTAGGGATGTCCAGCTCTCATAATTCAATGTACTCTAAGTCCTAACAGTGTCCACTCCTCTCTGAAACATTACTATATCTACTCCATCCAAATTCAATAATTTGTTACTTATTCAATAGTAATGGAACATATGAGAAAGGAAGGTCAAGATCATGAAGGAAAAACTTACAGAGAGACACCTGAACCAAGCACATGGAATTTCAAGTACTCTTGACATACAACTGGGGAGACTCCAGGGGACTGAACTAGAGACCCTCTGCATGTGGGAGACTGTAGTGAAGCTTGGAAAATCAGAGGGGCTCCTGGCAGTAGGACCACAATACAAACCTGATACATGAGATAGCTTGTTGGAGCCCATTCTGCATTGTGGGATGCCATGTTCAGTCTTAATGCATGGGAGAGTGCCTGGGCCTACCCCAAATTATTTTGCCAGACTATCTTGACTCCTCATGGGAGCCATTACCTGTGAGGAGGAGGGGATCTGGGGTGTGCTAGGGAGAAGGTGAGGGGTATAGGAAATGGGATGGGAGGAAGAACTGTGGTTGGAATGTAAATTGAAATAAAAAAAATAGAACAAAAATATTCTGACTGCCTATTTCAGTGTCCAGTTTAAGGAGGGTCAAAATACAACAAACCCATTGCAGGGGAAAAAAGGGAGGGATGTGCCAGACTTCTTGGCACACACCTTTAATCTCAGCACTTGTTAAGCAGAGGCAGGATAATATCTGTGAGTTTGATACCAGCTTGGTCTACAGAGTGAGTTCCAATGAACTAGTGACACCCCATTTCAAATAACTTGTAAAGTGGGGAGATGTGTGCTTGACAGGAACTCCCTTACTTCATGGAGACTTCTGGAATTTCTGTACATTACAGGCTAACTCCTGTCACATCAGAAGTCCAGGTAGTCTATCAGTTCCATGTATTCTACTCTCACCTAGTAGACAGGGAGCTGCCATTAGGCAGTGCTGTCTTCCTTCATGTTTCCACAGTGCTTACCTCCTACCTTATCCCATACAAGGTGAGGGAGGGAATGAGAAGCGAAAAACCTACAGTGAGGACTGGAAGAGGCAGGCAGGTCAGAAGCCAGCAGTAAGATGAAGCCTAGCTCCTCTGTAGAGCTGCAGGAGCAGACAGAGTCTGAGCTTCCCTGAGCTTGTCACCTCTTCTGCTTCATCTGTGACCTATGTTCTTTGACCGCTATCCCTGAATAGCTTCCAATTAAAAACCTCTGCCTTATTTTAACAAAGAAAATTAAGTAAGAGCTGGAGAGATAGCTTTCTGCTTAAAATTACTGGTTGTTCTTCCAGAGGAGCCCCATCTTATTCCAGCACCGGTATTGTGACTCAAAATGGACTCTAACCCAAGTCCCAGGGGATCTGACAGTCTCTTCTAGGCAACATGTAGTACACAGACATACACGAGTTACAACATGAATATAAATAAATGTTTTGAAAAGTAATAAAGAAAAGGAAAGGAAAACCAGCTACCTCTTTGAAGTTGTTTGAGATATCAGCTGTTTTCAGAATTGATTTTTTTCTTATTTTACATATGGATCCCAATTCCCATTTTCTTTTTCCCTTTCTCTCTCCCATGCCCCCTGACTCCCCTATCCCATCCCCCTCCCCCAATTTGCAGGGTGAGTGATGCCTTCCTGGAAGGAACAAAAACATCTCTTATGTCATTTGGAGTAGGGCCTAGGCCCTCCCTCCTGTGTGTAGGCTAAGAAGTGCCCTTCAATGAGTGTGCTTCTTAAATCCTTTCATGTATCAGGGATACATCCTGGTTCCACTGTCAGAGGTCACTTAGACTGCCAAGGCATTCTAAGTGAGAACCATCTTCAGGGGGTCTGAGCTGGTCTAATGCTGCATTTCCAGCTATCAGTCTGGGGTTCTGATAGCTCCTACTTGTTCAGGTCAGCTGTCTCTGTGGGTTTCTATAGTCTTGTCTTGCCTCCATTTTTTTCCCACTCCTCCCTCTCAGCAACCAGATTCCAGGACTTCAGCTCAGTGTTTAGCTGTGGGTATCTGCTTCTCTTTCCATCAGCTCCTAGATGAGGGCTCTGTGATGGCAGGTAAGCTAGTCAGCAATTTCATTACCAGGGAAGGGCATTTAAGGTAGCCTTTCCACTGTTGCATAGATTGCTACTTGGGGTCTTTCTTGTAGGTCTCTGAAAATTTCTCTAGAGTCAGTTTTCTCTTCAAACCTATAATATTTCCCTCTGTTATGGAATCTGTCTTTTTTATTTTTGCTCTCCTCCATTCCTCCCCTTACACAATCTTCCTTGTCGCACATGTTCTCCTCTTCTCCCCTTGTCTTTCTCCTAAATATTTCCTCACCCACTGCCTCCCACTCCCAATATTCTCAGGAGATCTTTTCTGTTTCCCCTTTTCGGGGGGACCCTTGTAGGAATCTCTTAGGTTCCTCCTTTATCTTCTGTATGTAATAGGGCTACTGATTTTATTTTTTTTTTTAGTTGAACTTGTATCCTGCTAGTTTGCTGAAGGTGTTTATCTGCTATAGGAGTTCCCTGGTTGAGTTTTTGGATCACTTATGTAAACTATCATATCATCTGCAAATAGTGACAGTTTTACTTCTTCCTTTCCAATTGTAGCCCCTTCATCCCCTGTTGTTGTCTTATTGCTTTAGCTAGAACTTCAAGTACAATGTTTACGAGATATGGAGAGAATGGGCAGCCTTGTTTTGTTCGTGATTTTAGAGGAATTGCCTTAAGCTTCTCTCCATTCAGTTTGATGTTGACTGTTGGTTTACTATATGTTGCTTTTATTATGTTGAGGTATGAACTGTAAGGAAAATAAGCAGTAGTTTTACCAGATGTCAAGCTGTGTCTGATAGACATTTAAGATTTTTTTTATCAAACTTTCCAAGTTCTCATTATGTGGCTCTTATTTTTAATGAAACTATATAAATTAATTGATGAAATTACATGTAGAGGTGATATTCTGTGTAATGTTATCAGATGTACCACCTGATATATATAACATTTTATTTATAAAAAAGTACTCAGGGCTTTGCCACTCAGGTTCTCAGCCACAGTGAACAGTGTTTTCATGATGCTGATATTTCATATGTGATCTATGTCCCTCAATCCAGGACAGCCACATCATCCAGATATGCTTATAAAGCCAGGTATTTCTCAGTTCTGAAAGTGTTTAATAATGACATTCAAGCAGAGGTGCTTTTCATCGTTTGCAGTGGCCACAGCTCCCAGGATGTCAGCCTACAGCATCTTTTTGTCTTCTCCATCTTCTTCTAGAGTCTACAGCTCCCCAGCAATTGACAGCACAGATCAACACTCACCTTTTCTCCCCAGCCTCAACCACTTCACATTTCCTTTGAGTTTTAGATTTCAATCAGGGGGTCATTTTCGATCTCTCACTATGGCAGAACTTCTAGAACTCCTCCACATGGGTGGAGTGGGCCTGAAAATGGGCTCTGGGTCCCACACAGGTTTGGTCTAGCTTCTTTGGAACTGTCACTGCTCCTTGACCTCTGAGTGCTGGCTAGAGCCCTGGTCCTTTCTTCAGAGATGGTACTTGAGAGGCACTGGCAGTATGAAGGAAGGTCTTCTCTTTCCAGTACCAACTCATTTCATACTCTTGGCTTGCCATCTGTTTTCCTTGCAAGACATAGTCCTGCTAGGCCTGGAGGCTGCCTCCATCTCACCATTAGAACAACAATCACACAGCCAAATATGGGAAATACATCCAAACAAAGGATTCACATAAATGCAGGAGCATACAGGATATAGCTATATCTCTCCTTGATGTGCAAATTAGACAGATCAATGATCTGGTATTCTCTGAATGCAGATGAAGATCACATTTCTGCTGCTAGACACTTGAAGAATGGACTTCCAGTGTGGCATACACTGTTCCAAGAGATTTATACAAGGTATGATCCCTGTTACATGAGGAACTATCCAACAGCTATAGGACCTGGGATCGTGGGGATTACTGAACTCTGTTCCAAAGAAGGCCTGTTCTGTTTCTTCACAGTAGGAAGATCAGGGTAATGAAACTGATTTCCTAAGGATACCTAAGTGGTGTGTGTGTTTGTGTGTGTGTGTGTGTGTGTGTGTGTGTTTTTCTCTGAGTTTGTGTGTGTTGCTGTGTGTGTGTCTAGTGTGTATTTTTCTTTGTATTTGTTTTTACGTGTGTTTGTCTCTCTATGTTTACGTGTGTGCCTGTAATACAAATTAAGAAAAAAGTGTCCATGAATTTAGAAGTAAGAGGAACACATGCAGGAGATCTGAGAATGAAAAGGGAACATGGGAGATAATGTAACTATAAATTAATCAGGACAAAATTTCAATTGGTAACATAGTTGCATATAAAAAAAAAATGCCATCATGGTAACTTTCTTGTGCTAAGAAATAAATGCAAGTCTTTAAATATGTTAAATCTTTTCTCCTTACTAAATAGATACCAAGACACATTCATAGAAATGACAGTTAAAAATATCAGGGAATTAAAACGTTTAATAAGAAAGAAAACAACTGTAACAACTCTGTGATGCTGGTGATGTGCTCATGTACAAAATTTCCACAGTAAACTGTTCCCGCTGAATCACATTCTTTTATTACATTTGGATCAACTAACTATAAACAAAAGACAGAGGTTGATGTTAGTAAGAGTTTTGACTCATTTTACAAAGTTTATAGCATATATACATATAGTGGGGCAGGGGGAAATGAATAAACCATACAGCAAATCTTACTGATATTGTAATATAAGTCATATATTTGTGTAACTTTTATATTTAAAAGTAATGTAATATAGTATTTTTGTAGATGAACAGATAAACCTACACCATTTTATAATGTATCTTAAGATATGAATACCAGCATTTTATCTAGTGAAAAGATCCTATTTCAATTTTATTAAAACACATAGAACACACACACACACAACCACACACACACACACACACACACACACACACACACACACACACATTTCCACACAAAACTACAGCAACAACAATAGTCAGAATGATCACTATCATTTGGAATGAGGAGCAGGGGCAGGAAGATAAGGTTCCCTGTTATACAGTAATTTTTGGACTTCCTGTTTTTAAACTATTCTTTGTGTGGTCTTTAGCATATGTCTCTATTACATTGTTCTACAAGCATTCATTAATTTATGTTTTTCTAAAATGCTTTGCATGCATACTAAAAATAAAGCAACATGAATATTTAGGAACACAGGAGAAGAAAACAATAATTTTCAACTTTAGGAAATAATATTAACCATTCCCCATTCATATGTATCCATACTACCTTCTTTGTTCCAGTCTCCATTTGTCTTTTCCAATTTCTTATTTATTCTGTTCTGTTCTATGTTTCTTTATCCAATTCTCCCTCACATTTTGTCCTGTCGAAAACTGACTATATACAAATGATCTCATTGCCTAGTTTTACCACATAGCTTCTGATGGTATCTAGCCATTTTTAAATAATCAGTAATACAAACAATGCTACAATATCAAATATTACAAAGATATCTTTATTGCTTGCATTCTTATTTCTCTATGATAAAAAGATTTATTGCTGCTAAGTGCAATGCCCAAATTCCTGGACACTTCATCGGCAATGTCTTCATTTTGTAAGCTTTATTGGGATTTATGCCAAATTGAAAAAGACCAGTTTGGTTGACTCTGAATTCCACTCGTATGCATTAGACCTGATGTTTCCACATGTCCCTTTCTATCTGATTTTATTCTTTATAGAAATGAAGTCAAGTTTCATAATTTCTACTAAAAAAACATGGGATCATAGTATGTTATCTGTACGCCCAATTACATGTCTACCACATGTATTTGTAATTATCCTTTATTCTATTTTCCTAGTGTTATACTATGCAACATTACATCAATGCACAATAAAGTGGTATACAGATATGGGCTTAAACCAGAACATTTCTGATGTCACTAGTTTATAGATGCATCCATTATTACCTTCTAATAGTTACTTGTGAATGATGCTTGCTTCATAATTACATTGAAATGTCTGAGAAAAGTCACATTATACAAATCTCATTCATTAAAAAAATAATTTTAAACATAGTATATGTACGGCATTCAGTAAAATTATGGCACTTCCTAGCAAAAATATTTTAGCATATTCTCCTCCTTGGATTTACTGTGACCTCATCTTGCATTAAGCCATTTCCCCTCCTTGTTTCCTTTCTGCCCTCAAGTCACAATGATTTTGTTTGTCCCCCTGCCAGCCATCTTCTACAGCAACCAATTTTACACTCAGAGTCTAGTTTTTTTTTTTTTTTTAATGTGTTGCACTGTTTGTTACTGTGGTTAGAGAAACAATAAACATTACGTGATGTAGGACATGGGGTCCTTTGGGTGTATGCCCAGGATTGGTATAACTGGGGCATACATTAGCTCTATTTTTAATTTCTAAGAGATCTCTCTATTGAGTTTCATACTGTTTGTACTAGTTTGCACTCCTACTGTCAGTGAAAAAGGGTTCCTCTTTTCCCACCTCCTTGTGGGCATTTGCTGTCATTTGATTTCCTGATTGCAGCCATTATGACTGGTGTGAGGAGGAATCTCATTAATGTCCATTTCCCTAAAGGATAAGGATGTGGAGTTCTCTTTACAAACACTTATAATTGGCCATTTCTGTTTCTTCTTTGGAAAATAATTTGTTAATTTCACTACTCCATTTGTTAATTGGAAGTTTGTGTGATAAATTTTGGCATTTTTTTCTCAATATTGGATAATAGCTCCCAAAGGCAAAGATTTTCTTCTATGCTGGTGGCTATATGCTTGCTCTGCTGAGAGTTTCTTTTGCTGTGCAGAAAATTCTAAATATTATTGTAAATCTAATCATCCTTCCACAGCATCTACTCAATACTCTTCACAGTTTCTGCTTTATTTAACTCTCAAAAACCTGAGGGAGACTATTATTGTCTCTGTTGATTTTAGAAGTGTTGTATCTATTCATGATTACAGACACAGGCAAAAGTTATTGCAGAAGTCAGATGGCTCCAAAACTCATGGATTTTTCAATCTCATATATTTGTTTAAGAAGGTTCTGGCATTATGTCACTAAATATTTCCTAAATGAAGATTCTGTTTTTAACAACTATTGTAATTCTAATAGTACAGAGGATAGTAAACTCTTAATTACAAAAAGGAGAGAGGCCAGAATGCTGGTACTACCCCAAAAGCAGAGCAAACAATCTAGCTTTTTTTCTATTCTCCTGACATCACCCCACCACAGCCACCACTCCTCACACATTGGAAAAAGTATCACCAATTGAAGTTAATCACCAATCAGTCACTAATAAAAGACATTTAAAATTTACCAACTGCTCAATGGTGAAAACTTAGTGGTTTCTACATGCCAATCCATGGGCTGGGTGGATTAGTTATCTCGGTAAATACACAAAATCGCATGTGACTCCAAAGATATAATCAAATTATTTCTTATTACACACATTTTAAAAGTATAAACTAAACTATGAAAAGTCTCCCAAGTTTTTGATGTTTAGGACTATCTGAGAATCACTGCTCTCAAAGAATTTGGGGCTTTATGGGATTGTGACAATAATTGAACAGTTCCAAAGCCTACATGTAGATCTTGAATGAAAGAATAAGACTGCTGTCAATGACTCAGTGCTGGGTTTCATTAACAAATGCTTGTGACTACACAAGTCCTAGAGCAGCAGAGTAGTCCAAGTCAGAATAAATCTGCCGTTTTTCATAAGACCAGTTACAAGCTCAAGCACACTTCCAAAGTAAATTATAAAACATTCATCAAGGTAAGGAATTACATATCCTTAGAATAAATCAAGTTCCTAATAACTGAAGACTCCCCCATCCTCCTACATGTTTATGTTTCTCCATCAGAATCAATTCTAATTCATCGAGGTGACCAAAAACCCTCATGACAATGTTTGTGAATGAGGATTCAAAAGGGTGAGGGTGTTGGGCATGTCAGGAAGTGCTGATCTTTGCCAGTTGGAAGAAAGTATCAGGCAAACTCTTAAGCAGAATCAAACTGATATATTTAAGGACTACAAGGAGGATGCTTATTCTGAGAACAGTGAGGCTGAGTATGTGAGAATAGTCAAGATGGTCACAGGGTCCTATTGTGCAGAACAAAACAACACTGCAGTAAGGTGGTCTGCTGAAGTTTAAAGGCACAAAATGCTCTCCTGCTTATGATTATTGTGTAAAGAACAGACTCGAAGGAAGGAATGATTAATTAGTCCATATGAAAAAGCAGGTACTAATGGGTGATGAGGAGTGGTGTGTAGTGAGATAGTTACTAAAAGGGGAGTGGTGTGTTTCCCATGACCTTTGAAAACCCAGAGAAAAGGAAAATGTTTAGATTAGAAGACAGGTATGAGGAAAAGAGGAATCAAGGTAGGTGGAGAGAGCCAAGAAAGCCACACTTTGAAAAGATACAGGTTTACTTTAGACACTGGTGAATGTCAGCATTCTATCACAAAGTGAAAGAAATCCAGTGCAATGATCTACCTTACACTTCTAATGTACTGGCCATATCAAAGTAGTGAAGACTAGGCAAAACTTACACAACAAACATGCACCACTGTCTGATTTAGTCCTGCAGAATAGCATCCTTCTGAAAATATAAGCAAAATTCCTATGGTAAATGTCTTTGAATGACATCATTTCACATATCTAAAAGTCACAGAATGATCTCCTGTTTCCTTTTATGCCTCTGATGAAGGTATATTTTACCTTTAAAATAATCACTCTGGATATACTGATACATGGCAGACAGGGCACAGATGGATACCTTGGTTGTGCTGACAGTTCGGAGATTGTCAGAATGCTTCCCTGAAGACAGGGGCTCTCTATTCCATAATGCAGTTCTGGAATTTTCAACGACTGCTGTAAGGAGTTCCTGGGGCTCTAAAAGCCCTGAGCTGGATTTTCATGTTCTTTACTTTCTTCACTCTCTGGCAGAGAAGACACCTCGATATCTTGACTGATGTCTGTGTCACAGGAACAGAATCAAAGGCACACTTTACTCCAACTTTCTTTGTTACAAAGCAGACCTACGTGTGTATACAGAAAATACTTGTTATTCTTTACATACATGCATTTATTATGACATTTTATTCTCATTAGTAAGAAATCCAGAGTGACTCAAGACCACATTTTCTATCATTGTGGTTATAGAATCACTAAATATAACAAATTTGCATCATTAACTTCAAACAATTTACAACCTAAAATATGAGAAACGTTAAGGACAAAAGATGAGGAGTCAGGATTTTCACTTTAACGAGGAGAAAACTGAACAAAAGATGACCATGAAATTGCAAGTTTATAAAATTGGCAAAATTATAAAATTAAGCAAAACACATTTGTAAACATTTGATATACAAGTACTCTAATGTGTTCCACACTTAAAATTTACTAGTGTTCTGTAAAGCAGTCTGAGAGCCAACCGACAATAACTCTGCTTTCTCTCCTACCACATTTTCTTCTGCAAGCTGAAATTTCACATCATGTGTTTGCTGTCTGTGAACCTATTTTAAACAGAAAAACAATGACATACATATACAATCTGGAAATTTGAAATCTATATTAAAAGAAAGAACTTTGCATCAAGTTTGTTTCTTAATCCCCCTCAATTGTGCTGCCCTGAATCAAACACTTTATTTCCTTTTTTACAAGTGACTCACTCTGGTACTTATGAGAATGAAATTGTATTAGCAATGCTCTTATTTTCCATAGGAACTCTCACTTTACCGGAAAAAAAAATGTTTCAAAGAAACAATTGAAACATGGAAGAAAAATGCTGATGTATTGCTGTCCTGAACTGATAGTCCAGGACTTGGCATGGTCTGCAGTCACGACTGTGGTAGAATATTACTTCAAGGTGTTTTAATTTTGTTTGTGCTGCATTTGTTTAACTCTGAGAAGCAGTATTACTGTGCCTGTCTAAAACACCTGGTGGTCCTAATAAAGAGCTGAATGGTCAACAGGGAAGCAGAAGCAAGGAAAGAAGGGCATGGCAGGCAGATCATATAGAGAAGGAGAACAGAGGACTTGGAGCCGCAAGAGGACAAGGAGAGGAGGACCTCAGGGCCCACTGACCCAGTGGCCCAGCCATCCATACCCCAGCCGCCCAGCAACCAGACACAGAGGAAAAAGGAAAGTGAAGTATGCAGAAGTAAGAAAGATAAAAGCACAGAGAGAAAAGGTAGAAGGATTAGAAAAATCCCTAGATAAGGTCAGGCCCTCAGAAGTAACAATAAGCCTGAGTCTTTGATTTATTTTGGAACAGTATGTTGGGCTGTGCCAAAAGCCAAAGAAGTAAACAATCAAAAATATAGCATGCACAAATCAAAGGCTGTTTTTAAAGGTCTCATTAATCAATGTGCAGAAGACAGTTTAGAGAACAGTGTTGAGATGTCTGTCTTTTGAAGGGGTACTTAGAAGCTTTTCTCTTGGCAATAATTCAGAAACCCAACAAAGAGCTCTCTGTGCTAATAGAGACATCCCCTACTGTTAACTGGTGTCACCATTGCAAGACAGATAACACTGGTCTAGTCTGTGTGAACACTTGTTGAGTTGCCTATTTGCTACTTGACAGAAAACTTTGGAATTCTAGGCGTAAGTGAATGCTGTTGGTACACAATGTGAACATGTTATTGCACTCGTACTGGAAGAACTAAAGTGTGTCAGGTGACTCTACTGGAAGAGGGCATAGTCATCTGTTTCCCTTGAGACTTTGGCCATGAACCCTTTCAAGTCCTTCCAAGGCTGACTTTCCCTGTGTGCTCTTGCTTTGCTGGGTCCTACTCCTATATACAACTACAAATTTTGAAATTTACCTGAGCATTTTAAAAGAACAGAATGACAGAAACTATCTCAAATAAATGAAGGTTTCTGTTGCCATATTTTTCTACAAGTTGAAATTTAGAGTAGAAAATTGGAAATTCAACAATGTGTGCTTTATTTCTGTGACATGGCTACTGAGTAATAGTACATTGTAGATATCATCTTACCTGATTTTTAAGAACACTTTATAAAATAACTATATTAGAAGAAAACTGACACAGGTGATACTATGTGATAATAAGGTATGTGCTGACAATGAAGTATCTTTTTAAAATATTCCTTAAGCATATTACATGTAACAGGCCGAAGGTATAGCTCAGTGATAGACTACTGTCCTACAGAGTGCCTTTGTTAATACTCCAGTAAATAAACTAAGGAAGGCATCTATACAGTTAAATACAATTTTATCATTTGCTCAATATTTGATGTTCATGTACACTTCATCATGACTTATTAAACCATCTCAGAGAGTCACATATTGTTCACTTTCTGGAAAATTATTCAGGTACTAATATAAATGCTCAAAGAGAAACATAAAAATGGCTACTGTTATGTTTCTATTAGCCTTTTCTATGTTCACATACTTTAGAAAGTCATGACTGACAAAACATCAGATAATAAAGAAAAATGCAAATAATGTATTTACTACCCCACATCCCTTACTTAACCCTGTCTGTAATGTCAGAAACTAGTTGTGTTCATCTGTTACTTAGAAGGTTTTGAATCATGTCTTGAATCTCTGGACGACAAAAATATTACAATCATTTAACTTCATGGAATAAGTTTAACATTGTAAAAACTATGATTTACCTAATGACAACCTTAGAAAACCATAGGGTAGTATCAAAACCTATATATCTAGTAATTTAAAAATTTAAAATTTTTACTGTGAAATAAGTGTTATAACATTAACTTGAAATCTTCATCCAAAGATAATTTCTGTAGCTACTTATTGGTGGGTTGCTCATTACCTATACAAATATGCAGGGAACATACATCTTTGAAGGAACACTAAGTAATTCAAGATGCAAATTTTTAAGAACAAAAATCCTAACCACAAACGAAGAAAGTTTTCTGTTTCTTTGTTTAACCATGAGTGGCCTGGTATTGCTGTGCAGAGTCAATGGCCGAGGACTCACTAGATCGACCTGCCTCTGCCACTGAGCATGCAGACCATACCTGCCAAAGGACATTTCTTAAAGTAGCTCACTCCTCAATGCCTTTGCTGTTCAATTTTAAAACATGCAATTCCCCTTTAAATTTAATTTAAACTTAGAAAACTCTGTAATTTTTGAAGAGTTTAAAAGGATCTACAGAACCATCAACAGAAAGAAGTAAAATGAAGAAATAGTTGGGAATAGAGAAACAGCAGAAAGAAACAAGGAAAGTTAGAATAGTTCAATTATCTGCATAATATCATTGTTAAACTATAAAGAATACACTAAAAGTGTACACTAAATATCAATTTCAATGCCTGAGGATAAGATACTAAGATAGAAAATTTATCTAAAATTAAGTAGTGATTAAAGCAAAGTTTATGCAAAGTGAATACTGTTTATTGGGGTGGTAAGCTGTTTACCTTCAACTTGATATCTGTATTCTTGGAATGTCAGCCTCAGAATTATATTGTGCACACCAGAATTCTCTTTCTCATCTATTTTATTTCCGTATTTTAAAGGACAACAATGTTCATCAAAAAATGCATGCACAGTCTGTTAAAAATTTGAATTTTTAATTAAATTTTTATTTCTTCTAAATACTATTGAAACATTATTAATCTAAAGGCAGGGGTCAACAGAGTCTGAATGGAAGCTTAATTTCCTCTTCCCCCACATATGAAATCTATCTGCAGAAAAAATAATGGTTCTCTTTGACATGGTATAATACTCTCATCAGGGAGAGTTTGATAATCTTAATTACACAAAATGATGACTTTCTTTCTTATTTCCTTTTAATGTTGAAATATATAATGAAATATAAGTGTTTACCGGCTAGCATGGCTCCTACTTTCTACCTTGAAAATATCTCTTGACTATATCAACTATCCTGAAACAAAGAGCACATGGGGAGAACTTCAAAACTGACATCTAGAGAGGTCTGCCACACATCTCTGAAAATGATATTCTGTCAAGGGAGAGATTATACTAGTGTCCTTTCTATAATAGTCAAGCATGATTTCTGTGTCCTATCCATAAACACAGCTAAAAATATCCAGCACAGTATTCTGCAGAGCAACTCATAACCCTACTATCATTTAAAATACCATTTCATGTTCCATGACTTTATTAGTCATCCAAGTTATTTTTACCTTTGTATCTCACATAACTGGAAATAACCATCAATGATTTAAAAGATTTTAAAGCCAACTGTTTATTGCTACTATTTCTTATACTAACGCACACTGTGGGTTAGTGATCGAACATATTAACTCTTCAGCAGAGCCACAAAGGTAGTCCCTGGGTCTTTTCCCTACTAGTTTCTGAGTGATCTACACACCAACACAACAAATACATCCATATACTTATCCATTAAATACATCATTGCAAACCTCAAATAAAACTTCCGGAAATGGGTCTTATCCACACCAACTCCGGTAAAGTCTGTGTGACATGGTGAAAACCACGTTCCCAGGCCAGAGGCATATGTTCCAAGGAACCTGGTCTTCCAGAGGACCCTGGCAGCCTGCCTCTGCCAGATGTTCCACTGCGCTGATCAAATTCTGTGGATTTGGGTTCTGAACCTTTTCTTTCTTGATTATAGCTATAGTTAGTACAACCAACGGGTCCTGGCCAAGTCTTGGTGGATAGCGGATAGTGAAAGGATAAAATTTCAGAAACTAGTAGGAAAAGACACAGGGAGATCACCAGGAACTTGGAAGAGCAGCCTCGTAATTCCTACTAGTATGGCTTATGGTAGAAAGCATTAGTTACTTAGAGGACAATAGTGGGCGTCTTCAGTAAACAGGGAAACTCCACAAATATTCAAGACTACAACCCCTCCTATGCCATATACAGGAGTATACAATGATCCGGGAAATAGACTGCTAAATGTAGATGGTCTTTATGGTGATATTAGCTAGGGAAGGCATCCTCGTTCATTATAGAACAAAACAAATAGTTTAACAAGGCATTGGCAAAAATTACATGCTCACCTCCACCAAAGATGAATAGAAGGGACGTTACAAGTGAGGAAAGGAGGGTGCGGGAAATGGGATTGACATATAAAACAAGCTTATTTCAAATTTAAATAAAAAACTTAAAAAAGCAAAAGCCAAATTGTCCTGACTGTCCATAAATATATTAAACTTTGTAAACTTTTGAATTTTTGCAAGGGAGTCCTCTCAGCAGGATTCTAAGAATAAATTGGCCTCAGGTCTGAGGCTATTAACCACTGTCTGGAGGACACATGGTTCTCAGAGAGTACTTCCTGCTCTCTTCTTTTATTTCAAGGTAAGTTGTTAACATGTAACCGCTTATCAGAAGTAACTATGTATAACCTGGCATGGGGTCAAATCTTAGTTCCTAAATCATGTGTATATATCTGAAGTAAACTTTCAATAGATTCAAATTTCATCTCTGTGTGTTCTGTCTGTCTGTCATTGGCCGAATCTTTAATGAACTGAGAACTGGAGCCCTCATTCTCCCATGGTGGTGACCACTAACTGGGTCAGTCTGTGGCAAGTCCTCACTTTTTTGGCACAGAGACATAGTTCAGTGGTAGGGTAACTTGGCTAGTATTTCCAGGCCCTGGGTTTCAGTCCTAGTGCCTAATGAATAAATAAATAAATCTATTAATTAAAACAAAATATTTAAACATGTACTCATTTCTCTTCTCCTCTTTTCAGAAAACGTGATGATTACTCAATAAGACACTTTATTACCTCCCAAGAACAATAAACTGTCACTAGAAAACACTGGACAGTCTATCTGAAGAACACATCAAGACAAACAATACATGGCAAGTAAAAAATATTATCAGATTAAATAACCAAAAAAGACTTGAAGTGAAAACTTAGCTTCCTTTGTATGTGATCCTTCAAATCTGACATTTTTCAGCAGAGCAATTCTATTGGAAACTTTAAAAGTACCCGTTCCTAATGGGAAATACCTATATGCATGAAAGGAAATATCTAGTAACACAACAGAAAACATCAAACTAAATGGAGGGAAACTCAATGCAATTCCACTGAAATGAGGAGCAAGACTAGGTTGTGCATTCTTTACATGTGTATTCAACATAGTACTCAAACTTCTAAATACACCAAGAAGACAAAAAAAAAAAAAAAAAAAAAAAAAAAAAGATCAAAGGCACACAAATTGGAAAAGTAGAAAAGTGAATCACTCACTAATTGCCAATGACATGATAATATACATAAGTGATTCCAAAAATTCTTAGAGAGAGCTCCTACAACTGGTAAACACCTTCAGTAATGTAGCAGAAAATAAGATTAACTAAAAAAATTCTGTAGCCCTTCTATGTACAGATGAAAAAGAGACTGAGAAGGAAATCAGAGAAAAATCACCCTTCAAAATAGCCACAAATAACATAAAATATCTTGGGATAACTCTAACCAAACAAGCAAAAGATAGGTATGACTAGAACTTCAAGTCTTGAAAGGAAGAAATTACAGAAGATATCAGAAAATGGAAAGATCTCCCTTGAACTTGAACAGGCAGGGTCAACACAATAAAAATGGAAATACTACCAAAAATAACCTACAGATTCAAAGCAATCTTCATCGAATCCCTGCAAAATTCTTCACAGAACTTGATTGGATAATACCCAACTTCATATGGGAAAAACAAAAACCCAGGATAGCCAAAGCAATCCTGTACAATAAAGGATCTTCTGTGGGCATCACAATCCGACTTCCAGCTCTACTATAGAGCTATAGGGATGAAAACAGCTTGGCATTGGCATAAAAATTGACAGTTGGACCAATGGAATCCAATACAAGAACCCGATATCCACCCACATACCTATGAACACATAAATTTGACAAAGAAGCTAAAAATATAAAATGGAAGAAGGAAAAACATATGCAACAGATAGTGCTGGTATACCTAGCAATGAACATGTGGAAGAATTCAAATAGATCAATATCCATTGCCATGCACAAAACTCAAGTCCAAATGGATCAATGACCTTGATATCAATCCATCCATACTGAACCTCATAGAAGAGAAACATTCATTTGAATGCATAGGCACAGGAAATCACTTCCTATATAGACCACGAGTATCACAAACAAGCAGGACCTTCTGAAACTGAGAAGCTTCTGTAAAACAAGAACACAATAAGACAAAGCAGCTCCCTACAGAATGGGAAAAATCTTCACCAACCTCTCATCTGACAAAGGGCTGATCTCCAAACTGTACAAAAATCTTAAGAAACTAAAAATTGAACTACCAAATAATCCTATTAAAAAATAGGGTAGAGATCTAATCAGAGATTTCTCAACAAAACAATCTCAAATGCCAAAAAGAAAAAAAAAAAAAAAAAAAAAAAAAAAAAAAGGAACTGCTCAACATCCTTAGTCATCAGGGAATTGCAAAATCAAAATCCCTCTGAGATTCCATTTTACACAGATCAGAATGTCCAAGATCAAAATCACCAAAGATTGCAGCAGTTATTGTGGCTAAGTTTTAATTTGTAACTTCTGAATTTCTTCTTTAAGTGTATGCTTTTACTTTTTTACCAGTTTGAGGATATCAATTTCTTTTTTAAGCTCATTAATCTGAAGAGTCATTTGTTCGGATTTCAAATCAATGTGTGACAGCTGTAAATCTCTTACCTCAGAAATTTCTAATGTTAGTTGAATCTGTTTACTTATCAAATTGTTGTTTTCACACTGCATCTTTTCCATCTTCTTACTGATTTCAATTTCTAAATCATCTATCTGATGCTTGTCGTGAATGTTCAGATTATCTTTAAGTTTTTCAATATTTGTTTGAAATTCAAGTTCTAGATATTCTTTTAACTTGAAAAGTTCTGCTTCATGACTGGAGAGGACTTCGCTTCGCAACTGCTCCAGTCTGATTTTTTGGGAATTTGACATCCTGTTTACTATCCCATTTCCAGTTTCATTTCACAATTTCTAATTTCTGATTCATGTTAAACTCAAGATCCTTCTGGTTTCCATACATAGCAGCGACCTCGGCTTTCAATTCTTCCACTGTCTGGTGGCATTTACGTGAATTATTTAATTTCCTTTCCTGCTTTTCTATTTTTCTCTCGATCTCTATCAATCTGTTCTCTTAAAATGTTGACTTCTTCTTAAAGATCATTAAACTGACACTGAAGTGCAGGTTTTTCTCTCTGAACTACACAGAGTTCTTTGCTGAGGTTCTCCTTTTGAGAAAGGGTATCTCGCAATTTTATATTCTGTCCATTTAATATCACATTCCATAACTCACTTTCCTTTTTATACTCTTTATACATACATATTGCACCTACCGACCGTAGTATGTGCATATGATATTAAAATAGACTCTGTCACTTTTATGGCGGGATTTAAGACTATCTGAGATTTCTGTTGTTGCATTAATTCTTCTTTCATGTGCATGATTTCTCTTCCATACATTTAATGTAGCTCCACTTGAGGTGATCTTATTTCATCTCTGTTTCTCTCTAGGTGTGCTCTTCTCTATGCCCTTGTCAGTTACATTAACTTGGTAACATCTCTTCTGAAGGTCTTCACCTGTCTCCTTGACGTGTTTAATTCCTAAAACATATGCTTTCTCTTTTTCTTTATAACTGGTTAGCTCCAGTTTTAAGCTTTGGGTCTTTTGGTCCTTTTCTGTAAGCTGTTCTTTTAAGTTTCCCACTAACTTCTCAGCAGTTTCTAACTGCCTATACAGAGTACCATTCTTCTTCTCTTTTTCAGCCTTTCTTTCCTGCACCACCTCAATGATGGCCTGCTTTTCTTGTATTTTAAAAGCATTTACTAATTTTTTAACCTCCTTCCTCAAGGGGAAAAAAAAAGGAAATTAAAACTATTTCTGGTAACCTTGTTGCTTAACTTACCAAAAGACTTAACAAAAGACAGATGAAGGTCCCATTTTTACATCATTCTAAAAAAGTTGCTATTGTGCCCACCCCTCAATCATTTCCATTATAAGACACTTGATGGGGGGATGTCATTCTTTAAATATGTTCCTCATAATGGTGTAAGACCCTCAGAATGAGGAGTCTCCCAGTTTCTGTTGGTACCCCAAGAACTCAATGTCCAGTCCAGTTGCTGCAACATGCAAGAGGCTTTAATGAACAGGAAATGTTTGAGCCAATGGGCTCCTATAGCATGCATGCTATAGAGAATCTCCCCCCCACCCCCTTGGGCCCAGGTGTTTTTAAAGGCAAACCCACAAGCTTAGGGAGGGGGTGGGACCCTATGTCCATTGAGTAAGTGACCCTTGGAGGCCGGATTGTCTGCTATTAAGGTCAACAGACCTTAGGGCCTCAGGGTGTGCTAATTAATTTTGTCTGGGCAAATCGGAGTTGCAGCTATCTCTTTGTTTCCTAAGGACCCTATTCACCACCTGCTGACTCACAGCAAAGGAGGGGCAGTGTGAATTCTTGTTATCTCAGGGCCTTGTGACAGGAAGTTAGCAAATTGCAAGGGACAGATATTGGTTTCCAGGTTAGTCCTTCATTAACATTACATTGTTTGTCTTTCACTGGTTAATAAATAAAGCACTTTTGACTAATAGGAAAGAAAGGCGGGACAAGGAGACAAGGAGGATTCCAGGAAGTTGTAGGGAGGAGTAAGCAAGGAGAGACTGGAGAACAGAGGTCCGGACCCACTCTCCCGTAAGATGAGACCACTTGGAAATACTTAGATTAATAGAAATGGGTTAATAATTAAGACAAAACTAGCTGGTAAGAAACTAGTACCTGACCAATAGCATTATATCTAATACAGAGTCTCTGCATGTTATTTGGGGCTTACGCAGCAGTGGGTCCCAGTGGCAGGGAAAAACCTTACTGCTAACATATGGTGCTGCAATGTGGCTAAGAAGAACTTCCATTTGAAACTTAACAGATGCTTTAAAAAGGGTTTTAGAAACAAAAGAACAGAGACAAGCAAGGCTTCTTCCTAACAACATTTTTCTGGGTTGGACTCTGTTTTGCATGAGTCAAGCAGAGATTTCCGAGGCTCCTTTAAGTGAGGTTTCCTGACTCAGCATAAGGGGCCAAAAAAAAAAAGCACGGCTTTAAAAAAGCACTGCTAAAAATTTATTGGTGTGCACCAGAGCTGGCAATGGAAGTGACCACGTCTCCAAGCCAGCAACATGCTGCTGAATGGCAGCATAGTCCAAGGCAGTGAGCACAGCTGTCAGTACTGGGGATAAAATAGCCATCTTGGATAAGACCTCGGTTAACACAGCTGTGACTTTCATTTTAGCAATGTTGTTGCTTACCAGATAAAAGACTCGTGGACAGAAAAAGATAAAGATTTACAATACAGACAGATCCACATAAAAACAAAAAACAAAAACAAAACAAAACAAAAAAAAAAAAAAAAAGCTAAAGGTTTACAGTGTGTTCTAAAATATATGTAGGCTTGGGAGAGAACAGGAAATTAAAATGGTTTTAAAAATACAGCAAGTAGCTGGGTATGGTGGCACATGCCTTTAATCTCAGCACTCGGGAGACAGATTCAAGCAGATCTCTGTGATTGGAAAATAAACCTGGTATGCAGAGAGAATTCCAGGACAGATAAAATTTACACAGAAAAACCCTGTCTCAAAAAATGAAAAAATAAAAGTAAAAGAAACAAAGTAATTAAAAGGCCACATAAAAATGGAGAGAATCTGCATACTGTATGGCATTGTATTGTCTTTGTATCTTTTGACTGCTGAGAAAAATAACAACCACTGTTAAAGGAAATGCTGCTGGATGAATTCAGTTTATATATTTTAAAAATGCTTTGACTTCAAAATTTAAGTCTAAGGACAAGTTACTGGGGAAAAGGATTTCTATTTTTGTTTTCACAGAAAATGAAAAGCTATGGATTCCTTCCAGACTAATGTGGTTTGAGCAAGCCAGACCCCCGAAACAGATTACCAGGTGATCCTACATTCAAAACAGCTGGACATAGCAGCCTTGCAGCCTACAGCCTAGATTTCTGCATCTTCTTAGAATCCCCCATGACAGCGACCCTTATCAACAGGAAGCAGTTTGGAAAGAACGACGCTCAAATTCCCAAATATTGTTTGTAAATGTTTGTTTTCATTTAAATGGACTTGGTTGTAAATGCTTAATGATTACAACCAATATCTTTTTAAAGGTAAAAAGGGGATTATGGAATAGATATGAATACTTTGTTTTGGAATGGATTTTCATTTATTGATACAATTTAAGGTCAATTTTGTGATATGTATAATTCTCCTCTTGTTTAGATATTGTGTTTATATAGCTCATTTAGAAATGTAATATATAATGTAGTACAGATTATAGATATTACCCATGATAGTCAAAGCTTAGAGTTAGTTAGATATCAAGATATACAGAGATGTATTGAGATGAATAGGCTTTCTTCAAACCTTTCAAAGACCTACAGTATATGGCATTTAAAATGGTGTAGGGTTTTTCTTGACAGTGAGACATATAGGCTGGCAACACCACCTGCAACAAAAAGGAAGATGGACATTGAAGAAACTCGTTATGAAGTTTACTTCCAATATGGCAAGACTAGCCATTTGGACAAGATACTGCTCTTGTCTGGACTGTTTTACTTTATGCTATATAAACTGGACATGCAGGACCCATAGAAAAGTGCTGATTCAAGATGGACATTGCTACAGAGTCCCTGCTTCATGGAAGGGTCTGCCAGACAATCCGCAGGACACAGAGAAAAATGAATGACAAAACGCCAATACAAGAAGACAGTTTAAAGTTTCCTCCTTTGCTGAAGAGTCTGCCAGACCCACTATGGCCTAGGGGTTAAGATGGAAGATTACAGAAAAACTTCAGGTGACTGACCAGGCAAGATGTCTCTGTCATCTCTAGAGTTTATATATTATCCTTCTGAGGTCTTTGAAGGAGTTGAAGACAGATACTTATAGATATAGTTTACCTTAGTTAAGCTTAAAGATAAGTTACATATAGGACTTTAGACTCACAAATATAGGATAAATGATAGAATAGTTTCTTTTAATTTTGCTAAATGTTAATGGACTAAATAGTGCTAACAGTGATTCCTATTTGATAACTGTTATGTGATATATTTTGCTATGTTAAGGTTAAAACCCTTCTTTTTATTTAGACAGAAAAGAGGAGATGATGGGAGATGCCATTATGTATATATGTTTCTCATACTGCTTAATGAATAAAGCACTGTTGGCAATAGGAAAGGAAGATAGGTAGGACTAGGAGACAAGGAGGAAAGAGGAAGTAGTAAGGAGGAGTCAAGATGGAGAGTCTGGAGAGAACAGAACCGCCATCCCTCTGCTCTCTGTATGACCACGTGGAAATACATAGAAATGGGTTAATACTAAAGACAGAGCTAGTCGAAAAGAAACAAGTAACTGGCCAACAGCATAATATCAAATACAGAGTCTCTGTGTGTTATTTGGGGCTGGCGTGGCAGCTGGAAAAGACTGGCGGTGAGAGGAAAAACCTTACTCCTTACAATACAACATTGAATACATTTGGTTATTTTATCTATGATACAGCAGGCTATTCTAACTACATAACAAAGAAAATGTTCTTAAATTTGAAAACAAAAACATAAACAGGATTCCTAAAAACTAAACCATATGTGGAAACTAAGATCATCCATACCATATATAAATACAACATTTTTTGAAACAGTGGGTGGGTCCTCTTCCTGAGTCCTAGAAAATGATATATCAGGAATCCTACCACGCATCTTCTAATATCCCACTCCTCTTTACTCAGGGGCTCACTTTCATATCCTGTTTTTTTTTTTTTTTTTTTTTTTAATCCTTCAACCCAATCTGGTCAACACACTCCCAAAAGTCCATTCTATTCCACTATTTTTCTCCTCCTCCATATATGTCCTCATTATATTTCTAGAAATCATTCATTGCTGACAGTATCTTCCACAAGTTTAGAACAGCTTGAACAATACAATTTTGTTAATATAACTAGTAGCCCTTTGAGATATTGAAATTTTAAAACTCTAATGAAAATCTTAATAAAATGTGTTTAATATAATAGATAAACCTGAGTAAAATATTTTGAAAGTCATTGCTTTTGAAGAAAGGGGGAGATATTCTTCTCTCCACTACTCTAACCCTCCCAACCCCAGAAACACTAGTATTGACTCTTAACTGCCATACTTATGTGGGCTAGTCCAATCTAGTCCTAGAGAAAGTTCAGACAGCTGAGTCTTTTACTTAGTTATGTTCTCTTTATACCACTTCAATATGTTCATGTGGGAGCAGGTAAACATATAATAACAAATACCCATACCCAAAGCAGATACATTGAAAGATATTTTCTTTTAATGACCTACAGTCCATGTTGGGATTAAGCCCAAATTGTCTGCATCCACCTCCCAAATGCTGGGATCACAGGCATGAGCCACCACAGTTGGCTGAGTTCTGAAGTCAACAATTTCCAACTCAAAGCTCTTGGGCTAGAAAACCAAGCCTTACTAAGAATTTCTTTTGATGAAACAGTGATATTTGCTTGTATCTCTTCAAATCATATCACAATATGCTAAGTCAATGCTGACTCCATTTCTTTGTAAAGGAAAACCAGTTTAAACTTTGTGGAGCATTTCTAACAATTAGAAAACAAAGCGCCCTTGCCTTAAACAGTTTACAAAATTTCTTTTTAAATATAACAAAATGATTGGAGATGTCATTCTGTAAATATGTGTATCTTATTGGTTAATAAATAAAGTCTTGTTGGCCAATAGGAAAGCAAGATTGGCAGGACTAGGTGACAAGGAGAATTCTAGGAGATGTAGTAAGGAGACTCAAGATATAAAGACTTGATAAAAAAAAGTTCAGGACTCTCTCTCCACTAAGAAAATACCACTTGGAAACACTTAGATTGATAGAAATAGGTTAATATTTAAGACAGAGGTAGCCAATAAGAAACACCAGTAACTTGCCAACAGATTTATATCAAATACAGCATCTCCTTGTGTTATTTTCTGGCTGATATGGCTCTGGGACCAGGTTGGCAGGGAAAACTGCTCATAACAAAATGGCATATCTGAGGTGGATAGGGAGAACTTCCACTTAACACTTAGCAAAAGCGTAAGAAAGGATTTGACAAACAAAATAACAGAAAAATGAAAGTCTTCTTGGTAGCATCATTTTAATCAGGCATACTCTGTTTTACTAGAGACAAGCAGAGATTTGCGTGGATCCTTTAAGGGAGATTTCTTGACTGGGCATAAGTGGCAAACACAGGTAACAACTGAATGGTTTATGTAGAGGCTGGCAATGGCAGTGAAAACATCTCCAAGCTAGCAGTATGATGCTAGATGGCACTTAGACCAAGGCAGTGAGCAAAGCTCTCACTGCTGGTGGTAAATGTATTCTTGCCATCTTGGATAAACAGTTGATTATCAACAGTTATGGCTTTCATTTTAGCAATGTTGTTGTTTAGCAGATAAAAGACTGTGGCCAGAAAAAGATAAAGAACCATCACCTGTGTTTTCCAATTAGCACAGGGACAAACCCTAAATGTTTTCACAGACTCCAAATATGCCTTTCACATCCTCCTGTCCCATGCTGCTATCTGGAAAGAATGGGGGGGCCTGCTTACTACAAAAGGAGGATCCATAACTATCTCAGATTATATTATGGCCCTGTTAAAGGCCTCCCACCTCCCCAAAGCTATAGAGATTATTCACTGCTGGTCTCATCAGACTGACAGCTCCATTATCTCTAAGGGAAACAACTTAGCTGAGGAAGCAACTAAAGCTGCAGCCCTCAGAAGCCCACAATCACCACACCCACCACAGGGAATTCTTACACTACAACCCACAACCCACATCCTCACAGTCACCTTCTGATACTCAACAAATTCTGTCCTATTTACACAGGCTCTTTCATTCTTACAGCAAGGCTCTTTCTCATTTTGTCAAGGCTCACCTCCAGCCCACTCCTGAGGACTTGGGTTTCTTAAAAACTATCACTGCCTCTTGTAAAACTTGTCAGATGTCATTTCCTAACTCCAGGTATCCTAGCTTCACTTTTCTTCCCAGGCCAGGGCCTCTCTCCCAGGGATTGATTGGCAACTTGACTTTATCCACATGCCTACAGTCAGACAGGTCAAATAAATCCTCGTATTAGTTGATACTTTCTCAAGTTGAGTGGAAACTTTCCAACTACTAGCAAAAAAGTTCAAACAGTCTCTGACACCCTTCCCAAGGAAATCATTCTAGGGTTTGGAATCCCAGCTTCTCTTCAGTCAGACAATGGTCCTGAGTTCACCTCTCAGATTTTGCAAATCTTATCTAAGCTCTCACATCCCTTGGCATTTCCATATCCCCTATCACCCTCTGTCCTCAGGGAAGATGGAGTGTACTAATGGTTCCTTAAAAAGTGATCTTGTTAAAATGTCACAGGAACTTCACCTTGACTGGGTAAAGCTCTTGCCTCTGGCTCTATTCAGGCTTAGGTCCCTCCCCAAATGACCCCTTCTCATCTCACCCTTTGAATTTATGTACAGGAGGCCAGTTCTAACACCTGGTCTCTCACCCAAACTGTCACCTCTCCCTGACCACCTGCTTACACCCTTACTTCATCATCTCCTTTCTCACCTATGGAACTTTACTGAGCACTCCCTGCCTCGACCTTGCCCCAACTTCTGTACATCCCCATTTAACATCTGGGACCAGGTCCTTCTCTCTCCCTCAGACCAATGCCCCTCACACCTTTCCCCTAAATGGCAGGGCCCCTTCAAGGGAATCCTTGTCACTCCAACAGCTGCAAATCTTGAGGGCCTTTCCCACCTCAAACCCTTTACTTCTCCCTCATATACAGCAACTACAACAGGACCCTGTTCCCTTAAGCTTCAGAAGACACCAAGATCAACTACACTGTCTCCTATTCTAGAAGATTGAGGATTTATTCCTATAAGCTCATCCTGCCAGATTGGAAGCCTCATGCTTTCCTTCCTGTCCTCAGGCTGACCTAAAACTTCTAATCTAACAAATTAGCTGTTGTTACAAGAATGACATCCAAAAGCCATGGATCTAGAGACACAAATCATCAAACACTTGTAACTCCTAAATAAAGGTAACATTTCTAACATGAATATCTACTAATGTGTCTAAGATGTTTTCACAAACCCAAAGGAGTCTTTGGGTTCCATGGAGCCTAATTGGATCCACTTAAACAGGTCAGATTCACTCCAGATAAATATTACTCAACTTCCTTCCTGGCCTAGGGACTCCCTTACCTTGTCCTGGGACTCCCTTGGGAGCCCCTCCCCCACCTTATAATTCTCCCATTAAGTATCAGGACCTAACGAAAAAACTGAACCTTGTCTTCTTCTCTGCTAACATCTTCCCAGGTCTCAAAGAGACACCAGAGCTCCATACTGTCAGGGTTGCAATGAAACAACCAGCTACCAGGACATGGCAGTGCCCCAGCATTCTTGGATCCCCAAAGATTATCTATGCCCCCAAGTCATCAGGAAGCAGTCTTGAGAACTCAAAGTCCTTATCCCCTAACCTGCCATGCCCAACCCCCCACCTTTTTAATAACAATAAAAGGTGGGAATGTTGGAAACCAGCAGCCTACTGACCCAGCCCCTGACAATGGGCAGGAAGCTCATGGCCATATCATCACTATGTCAGGCTGGGCAGGGGACTCAGTTACATATGCACAAGTCCCCCTTTTAAAGCAAGTGCCACACACACATACACACACACACACACCCTCTCTCCTGCTTTCAGTTGGCCACCAGCTACCCTTCTTTCTCTCCCCTCTCTCAATAAACTTCACGTGGGTGCTGAGTCGCCTGTTTGTGTTTCATAGGCAATATCTGCAGCAACAGAACAACAAAGACAGATTCAGATAAAGAAAAACCCCTAAAGATTTACAGTATTTTTAAAAATATACTTAGGCTAGGGAGAGAAAAAGAAACAGGATAAAGTGATTTAAAAAAAAATAGAAAGAGAGTAGGTGTCTGTGATGGCACACAAATTTAATTTCAGCACTTGTGAGGCAGAGGCAAGCAGATCTCCACAGAGATGTGAACCTGGTATACAGAGTTAATTCCAGGACAGGTAAAAGTTACACAGGGAAACCTAGTCTCAAACATTGAAAAAAATAGAAGTAGAAGAAATAGAATAATAAAAAAGTCACATGCAGATAGAAAGCACACACAGTCTGGATACTGGATGCTATTGTGTTGTCTTTGTATTGTTTGACTGCTGAGGAAATAGCAAAAAATGCTAAAAGAAATGCTGCTGGATTAATCCAATTTATGTATGTTAAAAATGCTTTCACTTCCAAATTTAAGTCTAAGGATAGGTTAGTAGGGAAAAGAATTTCTGTTTTTGTTTCCACATAATGAAAAGCTGTGAATTCCATCCAGATTAACATGGTTTGATCAAACAAGACACTCTGAAACAGTGTTCCCGGTGATCCAACATTCAATACAGCTAGGAAAAGGCAGCCTTGCAGACTACAGCCAGGAGATCTGTGTCTTATTAGGATCCCCAGTACAGTGCCCCTTACCAGCAGGAAGCAGTTTGGAAGGAATGGAATTTGTTATAAATGGTTAATGATGACAACCAATCTCTTTTAAAAGGTAAAGAGGGGATTATGGTATAGAAATTAATACTTTCATTTGGAATGGATATTTGTTTATTGATACAAATTTAAGGTCAATTTCATGATATGTATATTTCTCCCCTTGTTTAAGTATTGTGTTTATATAGCTCATTTAAAAATGTATAATTCAATATAGATAATAGTCATCTACTTTGACTAATAGATAGTCAAAGCTTATAGTTAAGTTAGTTAGTTTTTCTCAGTATACAAATATATATATCAAATGGATCGGCATTCTTCAAACCTTTCGAAGACCCACAGAACATAGCATTTAAAATGGTTTAGAGTTTGTCTTAACAGTGAGGCACAACTGTTCCTGGCAACACTACCGGCATCAGAAATGAAGATGGACAACCAAGAATCTCTTTATGGAGTTTGCTTCTAATACATTTGGGAGACTTGAAGCTAGTGGTTTGCTGAAATGCTAGGCTAGATAATTTTAACAGTATCACGGGACAGTCCTTACCACAATCCCCTGTCACTCGTATACTGGCTGCAATCTCCCTGACAGTGATTTTAGTCGCTATTAGGTACAATAGTTTACAGGATAGTAAACACACAAGACAGTGTGGAGAGCTATGGCCACCAGGGTCGCAGCTGCCCATTACTGGCCACTAGGGCCCACACAAACAGCCTAAACACCTCAAAGGAAAGCAATAAAGCCAATGCAGCTTTCTGCACTGCCAAAACCACTTGAGCAGCCACCTCCACCCAGAAGGGCCACCAGTCTGAACATCCATGGGTATGACTGCAAAAGCTAAAAGCACGGTCCCAGCCAGATGCTCAAAGCCACTGCCTCCTTAGAAACTGCAATGTCTAGCAGATCCCTGAATGCAGATTCCAGCTAAGGCGCCAGCAGGACCACCTCCAACTGCAAAAATCAGATCTGCAGTGCAGACTTCTACAGCCACCACCAGCTCCCAGAGCTCACTCCCTTTCCACCTCAAGCGCCCCCAAGCCTGCTCCCTTGTCTCTAACACAGACCGAGAAACCCCGGGGTGCATGTACCATGCCAGAGGGCAGCTAGACCATGTGACCTACTGCAAGGCAGAAAGGTAGACCAGGCTGCGAGCCGCCCGACTTCAGCAAGCCTAGAACACCATCCCTGCCACCGCTTCGCTCTGCCTCCGAAGCTGGAGGCCTCCTTCTCACAAAAGACAGAACCCGAGAAGCTGGCAGGTGGGCTTTGGGTCTTGGGGTCGCTACATGTCCTGCCTGGCACCTCCAACACTACCGCGCGCCGCCTGCTGGTCACGGACAGGACGGGGCCTCCTGAGACCACGACCCAGAAGGTGTGGATCCTTGCAAGACAGAGGGGACCTGAGGATGTGGCCTTTGCCTATGGCACTGGGGCAATGGGTAGAAAGTGATTGCTGCAGACACAGCCACGCCCTGAGAACCGCAAGCCACAAGGAAGGACCTATGTGTCCCAGGAGGGGGCACAGCAGGATGTTGTAGAGGGATCTTTGACCAGCATGGTGGGTGGCGGGGTCGGGGTCTGGGGCGAGGAGCCAGTGAAAACACCATGCGAGCTCTCATCTTATCCTCTGTGGAATGAGAGCTGCTGCACCTATCCCAAGGAGGTGTTGCCTATGGCCTTTCAGAGCTTGGTGCTTCTTGAACCCTCCCATCAGAGCTGGGGAAAACACTGTCCTGCAGAAGCAGACTGGAGGGTGAATGCATCAGGTCAGCATTACTGCCCAGATACAATTGGTTTGATCTGTTGTTCTTTACATAACAGACTTGTCAAAATTCCCAAGGCAAAACTGATTGTACTAAAGGAGCCTATGTATCTATATTCACATTTACAACTGTGAACATTTAAGTTTGAATAGACTATTAATAATTCTTTCAGAATTTCACATATTTCATTTTGATCAATACTCTCACCCTATCTCCTCCAAGATCCATCCCCATTCCATAACAGACACATTTTGTTTGCACATTCATTATTTTTAAGTGCAACTAAGCCCTTCAATAGTGTGTTTTTATTAAAGGGGTGTTTTGACCAGGTCACGGGAACTGTGAACATTCTGATAGCAACTGCATTTAAAGTGTATATCCCCTGCAAGCAACAGTGTGTATGCATACAAACACTGTTTGTATGCAAATCAGTAAACAGAATGGAAAAGAAAACAAACAAACAAACAAAAAACAACATCTTGCCAATCTGTGCTAATGGGTAAGAATAGGTAAGGGACAAACTATCAAATAGTGACAAAGAGTCATCAAGATACATTCACTACAGGGGTCCCTTCATCTGCTCCCAGTCAGACTGAACTGGACTTAAAAGGCAGTGAGTGGCTGACTGTGATTGGCTTACAGGACTTGTTCCTGCTGTTCCCCAGGGGCATCTGCAGTTTAGACACTCCAGCAGAGGAGGCAGATTAAAGATACATCCAGAGGCAAATATTAATTTAAATGTTTGCAGAAGAATATAGTTATAAATGATAAACTAGATGTTTCAGAGTATATCACAGTAAAGCAATCATGATGATAATAAAGAGAAGAGAAAGGCAGGTGAGAAGAAAGATAGAGAGAAGGGAGGAAAGGAAGAAGGGAGGGAGGAGGGAGGGACTCAGGATTGTGTTATATTAGAAGACCAAATCTCTAACAATAAACTTAAAATGAAGCACAAGTTTGAATTTCATAGGTATAAAGTTGCCTGTTGAGAAGAACTACTCCGTGCTTAAGGATCTCTCTTGGATGAGGGTTATCTATCATCCCAGTCCTCGATCAATACCTATTAGCACAAATCATTTTCTACATTTGAGCAGTGATGGAGAAAAATTGCTCCTCACTCACATCTCAAAAGATATTGAACCTAATTAGGAAAGAAAGAAGTAAAAGCAGATGATGTATAAGATGTATATAAAATGCCACTTACTCTAATTGAAGTGTAATTGCAAATAGAGATGATGCTGGCCTGGGAGGCTGGGAAGGTATAACGAAGGTCAGTATAAAGGCTGGCTCTCAGAAATGGAACTGGACACCTGTGCATTACAGAGCCCTGCAAATGTGCACAAAAATGAAAGGACAGTACCCCACAGTGCTAGTTAAAAACTAGTCACATTTTATAAGATTAAAAATCTCTAGCCAGCTACTCAACTAGAGCTCACATAACTGAATTTGGATGTCATAGCTTTGTTCACTTTGGTCAGACTCTGCATTCTGTTGGCCCTCATTGCCTGCAACTTCTGTGCTTTATGCCAGCAATAGTTTGCCTCACTTCCCTGTGCACTCTGTGTGCCACGCATTTGTCCACACGTTTGTTCAGTTGCTTAGAAATTACAGATTTTAACACAGTAAAAACAAAATCAGACAGGAGCTTCTTTGCTTTGGGACTCCATTTGGCTGTTCACCTCTGACACCTGCTGGCCACATATAGTTACTGCAACTTGAGATCAGCAAGTGAGCCAACAAGCACTCATCCTGATAATCTCTAATGATGAGAATATTAAATCTTTATAATGATATAAGATTGAAGAGAACAAGAAATTGACTGATTTAATGAAATATTGGAAGTTTTAATGTGCAGGAAAGCCAAACACTCCAAGAAACAATGGTGAATAGATTACAGGCCACAGAAAACTTTAAAACTGATAGGACAGGAGGTGAGGTAGAAACAAAAGACAATGAAAGAGATTTAACATCACCAGTATCTTTCAGAGTAAGAGATGACTTACCAAAGGTCATAACATCAACACTTGCTTTGGTCTACCCTGTAATTATTACTGAAAAGCCAGGCAATGAGAAACATCCATAGGGATTCCTGGAATGCCATTGGCAGCCAATACATATGAAAGATTTAAAATCTATTAAAGCAGCAGTAGATTCTTATGGCATGCATTCACCATATGTGAGCCAGTTATTGGCATGGTCTACAAGATGTAGAATAATCACAAATGACTGGAGCCAATTAGTCTCAGCTGTCCTAGAAACCAGTCCTCAAATGAAATCACATTCATTATGGAGGGTCCAGGCCAAAACCCTTGGACATCAAGGTAAAAAGAAAGGGTATAAGGCTCCATAAGACAAAATTCTTGGTGAGATTCTTTATGCTGAATCAGAGAATCAAGCTACATACCATAAATGCATCATGTTCCTATTGCCATACAGCAGGCTTGAAGGCTTTGAACAAGATTGAAGAAACAGGGGAAAGAACTGAGTCATATACTGAGGTTATGCAAGGCCCAAAAGAAAATTTTAGTGAAGTTTTTGAATGATTGACAAAAGCCATATAAATAGGGGTAGCAGATTCAGAAGCTAGACGAGTACTCATTGAGTCTCAGCCTTTTGAAAATGCTATTTCAGAAGGCAAATAGGTCCTTGGACCCTTAAAGATAAGATCATCACTAAAGGATGAATGGATTTTCAGGTTACTTGTGGATTTTACAGAACCTCCCAATATGGTGACAAAATCTGAATATGCAGAGAGAGTCATCTTACACATTGAAACTGCTGAATATGTTCCTGATGACACAGAAATTACTTCATTAGTTATATAACTACAAGAAATAATCAGGAATAGGACTCGAGGACTCATCATATTCATATGTATGTATACATACATATACGTATACAAATATATATATATATATATATACATATATACATATATATATATATATATATATATAAAACATCAGATCCCATCCGCAAGGTTCTCTATCAAAGGAAATGATGGAATTGAGTGATTATTAATAGGAAGTGTGCTGGAGGCCTTGGAATTACATAAAAAACACAATGTCAATAGCAAAGGTTTACAAAAAAATTTTCCATCACATGGCAACAAGCTAAGGAAATAGTATTTAAAAAAAAAGTCCTACTTGTTCATTCTATAACCAAAATCCTTTACCCTTTACCTTTACCAGCAAATGGATGTGTTTCACTTTGCAGAATTTGTAACATTAAAATATGTGCACCATGAAATGGAAACATTTTTCAGGATTTGAATAGGCAAGTGCTCAGAGCTCTGAAAGGGCTGATTCTGTTATTATATACTTATAACAGGTAATGGCTATTATGGGTTTACCTGCACAAATAAAATCTGACAATGTTCCAGCATATGTCTCCAGTAAATTGAAGTATTTTTTTAATATTATAACTTAAAGCATATTACTGGTATACCGCACAATCCTACAGGATAAGCAGATGTTGAGAGATCTCGATGCACTTTAAAGAAAACACTCTATAAACAGGCATGGGGAACCAAGACCCTCCAAGAACATATTACATAATGCTTTACTAAACTTAAACTTTCTTAAGCCTGACGAGAAGGGAAACACAGCTGCAGAAAGATATTTGACAATAGGGAACACTTTTGAGCTAAATCAGCCGGTGTACTTCAAGGATGTGTTGACCTCAGTATGGAAACCAGGCTAAGTGCTACATTGGGGAAGGAGTTTCACCTTTGTTTCTATAGGAGAAGAAAAGCTGAGATTATCATCAAAGTTGAACAAGATTTGATTTGAACAGGAGAAATCTCTTATGAGGAGAAATGATAGGTCATCCACCAAGGTAAATCCAACAATTTGTATGGAGACCTCACAAAGTTTGGGGGAATGTTCTGTTCTGTCTTTACATGAAGAAAAAAAAATATCCAACTTCAAGAAGCCAAAAGGCATCCAATTTGTAGATGCCTAGAGAAGAAAGTATAACTTTCCAGAAAGAATCATCAAAGAAAGAAGAATCTCACTTATGGTAGCAATATCTATTCATAGTACAATCTCTCTACCTGAATCTCCTCATTTCCAGTACACTAGTAGTACAGTAGTACTAATGTAAAACCAATGCTGGCTTTGGAGATGGATATGGCTCTCCTTCTCTAAATTCAAGCACATTGTTAAAATATAATTCAGAATTTCTGTCTCATATCAAAAGCCCAATTGGTACAAGACAGAATAAAACTATAACTCAAAAATCCAAATTTCCCTCATAAATTTTAATCCTTATTGTTACCTTTCCCAGTATGCATACATATAAATGTTAAACTTTCTGTGTTGATGTTAATGTTTGATTCTTTCACAGTGAACAGCAACATTTCCTAAAACATTTAAGTCTCCAAAGAGAATATGGGGCCACACTTATTCAACTTCACGTGATTCAATTTGATGGCTCTGAACTAGAAAACACCACTTTGGGACCAGTTTGGAACTAATACTGCTCTAGACAATCCCAGATTAGCTCATTGAGATGGTCTCACTTCTTATAACACTCTAGCCAGAGCTTCATATAAGAACTTCAGACAAGCACCACCTACCACTCAGAGACTATCAACAAATACTATATCTAGTCCTCTTGAGATTTAACCATTAATTTAGATTTATTCTCCATTACAAGATCCCATAGAGTCACTGTCACCCCATCATACAGGAAGTAATTCTGAGAAAACAATGCTCCTTTCCCTACTGTTGGCTTGATGGGTATTTTGATTTTTTTTCTTCATCCCTGAAAAAGATTAATTATAACCAACTTAGGGTTAATATAGATTGTGTAGGGTTGGGTATGGGAGAAGATGGTCAGGCTTGGGTATCACTTTTAGAAAAGTTTAAAAGGGTATGGTTGGAGTAGGATATAGGTAGATTAACATATCTCCTTCTGAATAAATTTCAGCAACTATTGGCTACAGATAACTTACATTGTTAGATTCTTGTATGTTGACTCTGTAAGGTCTTCTTTCATTTGATGTTTTGCATACAAATATAAAACTAACTTTATGTATATATTTTGTATACTGAAACAATTTAGGATAGTTTATCATGTTGCACTTTGCAGTACTACCTGTGGTCAAGACATTTCATCATTTCATATATATATATATATATATATATATATATATATATATATATATATATATATAAATTATTCCCCTTGCTAAATTATTTTGGGAAGTTTTAGCCATTGAGCAATTGTGTTTCTGACAATTACAGATTATTGTTAGCCATGACTTTTATACATATGAGGTTAGTGAGAAATAGATATTAGATCGTCAATGTCTTCAAGGACCTGTAGAACGTGACACTTAAATGTTTCATTAATTAAGTACTTCATTGACATGAAACACAATTGCTCCTGAGAGCACTGAGCTATTCCCAAGACTATGTTTGGTACCAATGGCACTCCATCTGGATTTCGTTCTCTCCTGGTTTACCGGCCTCTTTGGGAAAGAACTGCCCCCTCCTCAACCACTGACCTTAGAAATGCTGTCCCAAATGTGCTAGCAGGAGATTAACTTAAAGACAACTTCCCAACCTTGCCAAGTCAGGGTGAGACAGGTAAGATGTCCATGCTTCTGAGATGGTCAATGTTGCTGTGAGACTTTGGGTGACTGTCCAGGAAGCCTGCATTTCTGTCTTTGCTTGCCAATCTAGGAAGTCACAAGTTCAGACTCCCTGCCTACCCTAGCATTCTTCTTTTTTTCCGCAGGTCTTTGATGAGATTGAAGACTATCCAATCTTAGCTATATCCGCTCTTATCTTAGATAGACAAGACTGAGACTTTCCAGATTAGGACTGCTATCAGAGTAATCTCTGTCATGCCTTTACCCTGATACTGGACATATAGTATGTGTCTATTGCTCAATGTTGCTCTTGTTGGTAGTAGGTTTGAATTTGTGTATGTTTACCTTTCCTTTTCCTGGAATATACTTGACATTGTAAATCATTTTTGTATCAGGCTAAACACCTTTTTCTTTTGACTAAAAGGGAAATTGTGGCAGCATTTTGCATGGGAACTTATAACAGTGGCCACACCTCTTTATTGCAATTAAATAAGGTTCAGGATAAAGAAATAGGCCAATTAGATGTTTATTCAGGGAGAAATAACTTACAAACTAGACAGATTAACACCAGCAGGCTCCGCTGGATGCTCTCCACTCCGTGCCCCCCCCCCAGCAAGAGAGCACTCCAAGACTCCTCCTGAGACCTCCTTCCACAGGTAGCTTCCGACCCAGGCTCCACCCAAGAAAGGGCATGGTCAGTGCCACAGAAGTAGACAAAGTGAATATGCAATTACAATACCTCTTTAACTCTAAAGAAAAGATTTAGGCTTGATACAAAACTATATACAAAACAGTGAATAACAAATGTGCTCTAAGAAAAGGAAAATCGAGTACAAAATGACCTACATATCTAGTCCTAGGGTGAAGGCATAACAGAGTTTACAATAGAGCTGTCCTAAGCTGGAAAACTTAAGTCTAGTACTTAATATATCTAACTAGGAAGAGAGAATTATCGTTGTGATAGTTTAATCTTCAAACTCATCAAGACCTGAGAAGGAAAATAACGATACTAAGGTAGACAGGAAGTGCGGATGGCAACTTGCAAAAAGGTGCAGTGAGGACAGAAACAGCAAGCTACCTAGACAGTCACCTTAGGTCTCACAGCAATGTTGGTACTCCCAGTTTTGGCTAAGGCCAAGAGTACTTGACAGACCACACAACAGCAAGGAGGTATAAAGGCTGTCTTGCCCTGACTTGGCAAGTTCCAGCACCCTTCTATATTTGTCTCCTGCAAACACATAGGACTGCATGTCCAAATCAGTGGTCAATGTGGGGGCAGTTCTTTGCCCAAGAGGCCATTAGCTGAGGCAAGAATGAACTCCGGCAGGAGCAACAACAGTCAGGTTCCAACATATTTTCGGGAAAATGCACGGAGTACTAATATTAAAACATTTAAATGCCATGTTCTGCATGTCTATGAAGTGATTGAAGACTAAGCATCTATGTCTGAATAATCTCATGGGTAAAGGAAACATGAGTGAAGATAATCTGTAATACGCAGGAACTTAGCTAAAAAAACTGACTGAAACTTCCCTGAGTAAAGCAGGAACCAATACCTAAACAATATAACTATATACATATCCTTAATATAAATCCCTAAAATAGATGTAGAGTAGAAATATTAAGACAAGTGGTAGAACTTTAAAGGGCAGCATGATAAATATCCCAAATTGTATCAATATACAAAATATCTTGAATATAAAAAAAGTATACTTACATAGAATATGGCAAGTATAAATGTGCATAAATTGTATCAATATACGAAATGTCTTGAACATAAGTAAAAGTATACATACATAGAATATGGTAAAAATAATGTGCATAAAACATCATACGTGAAAAGATTTCACCCAATATAACAAAATATAAACTAAAATTTACATAGCTTACCACAAATAAGAATATATAGCAATGTAAGCTGTAAAATACTATTATCTCACTCTTACTCGAAAATACACAAGAAAATAGGCTAATCTACCTATATCCCATCTATACCCTACCATTCCCCACCATACCCTATTCCTGTCTAAAAGATAAACCTGAGTGTAAGCATCACCTTCCATACCCGACCCTAAATAACTAAAACCAACCCAAAGAAAATGACTATTGTCCCCAAATTCCAAGGGTAGGGAAAGGGGGCGTCGTTATCTTAAGGTTACTTCCTGCTAAAATGGGATGATGATTGCTCCATGAAATCCTGTAGGAAGAAAAGTTTTAGCAACGAAATTTCCCAACAGAACTGGCTGTGACATGTGTAGCTAGTCACTGTGTGGCAGAAAATGCTTGACTGTAGTTCTATTTGAAACTCTGTCCAGGGTGTAATAAGAAGGTGCACCGTTACAGCTAGCTAGTTGTGAGTTGTCTCGAGCAAAACAGTCTCAAACTGGTTTTAGGGTGATGTTTGTAGTTCAGATGCATTAGGTTGAGTCAAGTGGAAATGATGACATGGGGCCTCATCTTCTATCTGGAAAGTTCAAAGACTGCATAAATCAGATTCCTCTTCATTAAATGATTGTTTCTGCAGAGCTGTTTTCCCTTCCACAGGTACTTACATGTTCAGTGTCTTTTGGCTGTTTGAAGATAGGTTTTCTCTGTTTTCCTGTAAGAACAAGAAGAGAACACTTCTCCTGTTTTTGAGAGGTCTCTGCACATCTCATTGGACCTAATTTGTTGGAGGACTTGTCATTTCTCTTCATTAAGATGTTTCTCTTGCTCAACTCAGGTCTTGATTAACTTAGATGGTATCCATAGTTTTTCTTCTCCTGTAGATACAAATGAGAAACCCCCACCCCAACGTAATACATATCCTGGTTTCCAAACTGAGGTCAATACATCCTTGATGTACACTGGATGATTTAGTTGAGAAGTTTTTTCTATTGTCCAGTGTCTTTCTGCAGCTGTTTTTCCTTTTTCATCAGCATTAAGAAAGTTTAATGTTAATAAAGCATTATGTAATCTCTGTTTGGTTGTCTTGGTTCCTCCTGCCTGTTTATGGAGCATTTCTTTTAAAGTACAATTGGATCTCTCAACCACTGATTGTCCTGTAGTATTGTGTGGTATACCAGTTATGTGCTTTATGTTTCAATACTCAAAAAACTGTTTCAGTTTGCTGGAGACTTCTGCTGGAGCCTTGTGCAGGTATGCCCATAATGGCCATTAACTCCAATAGGTGTGTGATAACAGAATCAGCCTTTGCAGAGCTCAGAGCAGTGTCTCATTGAAACCCTGAAAATGTATCTATAGTGTGATGTACATATTTTAATTTTCCAAATTGCTTATAGAATGAGCAAGTAGGACATTTCCTTACTATTTCCTTCGCTTGTTGCCAGGTGTTAGAAAAACCCTTTTTTAAACCTTTGCTGTTCACGTGGTGTTTCTTATGAAACTCTGAGGCTTCTAGCACACTTCCTATCAATAAATGATCAATTTCATCATTGCCTTGTGCTAGAGGACCTGGCAGACCTATATGGGATATGGTGTGTGATACTTTTTCTCATAGTATCTTGTAACTGTATAAACAATGAAGTTAACTCTGTATTGTCAGGATTAAATTCTGCAGTCTCAATGTGTAAGACAACTCTCTCTGCATATTGAGAGTAACTATATTGAGCGATTCTGTAAAATTAATAAGTACCATGAGAATGGCATACAATTCTGCCTTTTGTCCCTAATTGTAAGGGCTTTGAACAACTTTACTAATTTTTCCTGATTTATATCTTGCCTTACTTTATTTGTTTGCATCAGTGTAGAATGTATGAACTCCAGAAAGAGGTGTTTTTCCTACAATATGTGGAAGGATCCAAATCGTTTTCTTTATGAATTTGATTCTCTCAGTTTTGGGATAATTGTTGCTAATCATTCACAAAAAAATTACTGCATGCTCTCTGCCAATATTTATTATCTTTCCATAAGGAGGAAATTTCCTCATTAGTTAAAGGTACTATAATTTCTGCTGGGTCCCTTCCTGATAGCTGACGAAGTCTTAATTTACCTTTTATAATCAAGTCAGAGATCTTTTCTATATATGTTTTTAGTTTTTTATTCTGTATATGTGGTAGGAAAATGCACCCTAATATGATATCTTCTCTCTGCATCAAAATCCCTGAAGGATATTCTCTAGATGGTAAAATAACCAGAATACAGTCTAGGTTTGGATCCACACGGTCCACATGTACTTCTAGTATCCTCTTTTCTACCCATTCTCATTCTTTTTCACCTTCAGCTGAAAGTATTTGTGGACTATTCAAGTCCTGGTCTCCTTTTAGGTCCATTTTCAGGTTTTTTGAATCATGCCCTTCTACTCCAATAATGGTTTTCATTTGAGAAATCACTCCTAATAATTTTTGAAGATCATTAAGAGTCTGTTAGCGATCTCTCCTGATCTGTGGTCTAATTTTCTGTAGACCAATTTTATATCCTAAGTAGTTGATAGAATCTCCTTTTTGTATATTTCAGGTGCAATTTGTAATCCCCAGCGAGGTAAAACTTACTTTCTCAAATATTTTTTTTAATATTTCTCCTTTAGAGTCAGCTAACAATATATCATCCATGTAATGATAGATTATGGATTGTGGAAACTGTTTATGAATTCTTTCTAGATGTTTTTGTACAAAATATTGGCACAGGGTGGTGCTATTTAGCATTCCCTGTGGAAAAACCTTCCATCGATATCTCTTCACCGGTTGAGAATTATTGTAATTAGGTACTGTGAAGGCAAATTTCTCTTTACCTTGTTCTTGTAAAGGTATAGTGAAGAAGCGAGTCTTTAAATCAATAACTATAAAAGGCCATTCTTTAGGTATCATAGAAGGCAAGGGCATTCCAGGCTGTAGAGAGCCCATTGGCTGGATAACTTTATTGATGGCTCTCAGGTCTGTAAGCATTCTCCGTTTACCAGATTTCTTTTTGATAACAAATACAGAATTCTAAGTGCTGGTTGATTCCTCGATATGTCCAGCATTTATCTGTTCCTGAACAAGGGTTTCTAAAGCTTCTAAATTCTCAGAGGTCATAGGCCATTGTCCTACTCAGATACGTTCCTCTGTTGGCCATTTTAAAAGTAGGACTTTTGGTTGCTCTGTTAGTTCAGCACTTGTATTCTGTTTTTGTACAGCCTGGATATTTGGTATCTGTCTTGTATAGTACTTTATAATATTTTTTCCACAATCATGAGGTCGTTTATGGTTCTTATCTAATACTGGAGGAATGTTAATCTGTGTATTCCATTGCTCTAATAGATCACAACCCCATAAATTTATCACTACATCAGCCACAAATGGTCTCAACCTTACTCTCTGTCCTTCCGGTCCTATACATTCAATCCATCTTGTGCTCTGTTTTTACCTGAAACAGGGTTCCAATCCCTAAGAATTGAACATTTACCTCATGCAGGGGCCATCTTCGAGGCCAAAATTTATTAGTTATGATAGTTATATCTGCCCCTGTGTCAAGTATCCCATCAACCAGTCTGTTATTCATCTTAACTATCAATCTAGGTGTTTGACTATTTATAGAGGTTTGCCAAAATAAATATATGTTTATGTCATGTTTGATTCAACTTCTGTCACTAGTTTGTCATCCAGAGCATATGAGATTTTATAATAGGCACAGAATTTTCTAATTGTCTTCCACGGTGGGAGATTGTCTTCCACTGTGACTGGAAATGTTTGGACCACCTGTGACATGGGAGCCTTTGAGAGGCCCCCCAAGGAGTTTCTGATGGTAAAGGGTTTCCTTGCTTGTCTCTGGTCGATCTACACTCATTTCTCCAGTGTCTGCCTTTTCCACACCTTCTACATAACCCAGGAGGCTGAGGCCTTCTATTCGATTAATTCCTGGGAGTGTTATTTCTAGGGAAGCTTTGCCTACAATTTCTTTTTAGATGTCCTATCTTACCACAGTTATAACATCTGACATGTTGATATCTCTTCAAACCTTTGGAGATGGCTTCTCCTACCCAAGCTTCTATGTCACCATAGTTAAGACCTCTGTTATCTTGATGTCTTCTCAGACCTGCAGATAGGCTTATCCTACCCATGCTTCAGTCTAATTGTCATTATACTCAATGTTGGCTGTATATAGGACCCATTCATCCAAGGGTGCTGATCGCATATTTAAAGGCCAAAGCACCTGTTTACATTGAGGATTTGCATTCTCATAAGCTAAAGATTCTATGAGTATTCACCTAGAATCTATGTCTGCTATCTCTAATTGTACTGTCCTAGATAATCTTTCTAGAAACACACTAAAGCATTCTCTAGGTCCTTGCCTTATCTTGGTATAGGATTCTATCCTCTCTCCTAATTCATTCTTACTTTCTCCAACTACAAATGATTCCATGTTTTTAATATTCTCATCCTTAGATATTATCTGAATGGCATGTTCAATGTTCTAACTGCTAGCTTGCCATTATCCTCAGACATGGAAGAGATTCTATCATCTAGTCTTTCTATCTGATGTTCCAGTTTTTTAAACTTATTAGTAGCTTCCTCTGACCAGGAATGAGCTGTTTCTGCTAGCGTGTTAATGCACTGCATTGTTTCTGTTCTGGTTATTGAGACATCAGACATGGAACAAATTCTGTTTTCTACTTGGTCATTTTTATGTTCCACATTTTGTATTTTACCTGTCAGCTCTCCAATGCCATCTTCAATATTCTGAACATTTTTTTTCTAAGCATTCTATGTTTTGAATCTATCATTTTCAATGTTTTGAATCCTTGTTACTAAGTGTCCTATGGTTTATACAAGTTCCTTACTGTTTGCTATAATCTCAAACCATTTCTTTAAGAATATCATGTTAATGGTGAAACCCATTGCTATTACAAAAATAAATGTACATATTGGTCCAGTCATAATTTTCTTCTGCTAAAATTCCTTCTATATATGAAGTAAAATTATTCACTAAAGTCCTGCATTGTAAGATTATATGCTATTATAGGCATGGAACAATTGATCACAGATATTATATCAGCTTAAATTGCAAAGGATGTTACACTTACTTTAGGTGTAATTCTGCTGTCCTGGAACTTTGATGCTTTTAGTTGTAGATCTCAGCTTGTGGTGGTTATGCCTGGATGTGTTCCATCAAATAGTGGGCAGAAGTGTACCACCAAATAGCCTCTGGCAGCAGAAGATATGTCTGATCCCGGTCCCTGTAGAATACCTCTTAACAAACTATGGCAAGCTAAATTTTGTTAGAGAAATGAGTAAAAGGAGTCTTGTGGAATTGCTGGGACTGAAGGGCTAATCGCAGGAAATGCACAAGCAGGGAGGGCGCCAAGTGGCTCTGCGTGAATTCAAAGAGTGGAAATGGGCAAAAAATGAGAAGCAGTGAGTGCCTTCTCAGACACCACTCCTCACCACCCACTGGTCCCTGCTTTTTCATATGGACTAATTAATCTAGTTCTTTCATAGGGTCTGTTCCTCATACAGTCAACTCAGTGCCAGCATTTTGCTCCTTTAAACTTCAGATAGACCACCTTACTCCCTTGTGGTTTTGTACTGCACAATAGGACCCTGTGACCATCTTGACTATTCTCACATACTGAGTGTCACTGTTCTCAGGATTAAGCATCTTTCTCGCAGTCCTTAAATAGATCAGTCTGCTTCTGCTTAAGAGTTTGCCTGATACTTCCTTCAAATTGGCATGGATTCAGCACTCCCTGACATGTCCAACACTCTCACCCTTTGAATCCTCATTTATAAACTGTGTCTTGAGTGTTTTGGGTCACCTTAAATGCATTATTATTGACTCTGATCGAGAAACATAAGCCTGTAGGAGGAAGGGGGTTTCTTGGGTTATTAGGAAGTTGTTTTATTCTAAGGATTCATAATCCCTTGCAAGTAGTAGGAGCTTAGTCTATCCTTGATGAATGTTTTGTAATTGACATTGTAAGTATGCTTTAGATGTGTATAAAGTGGCTTTTCTTGTGCATTTCAATGTAGTTATGAAGTAAGCATCATTCACAAGTAATTATTTGAAGATAATATTGTTTGCATCTATAAACTAATGACATAAGGGAAGTTCTGGAATTTAAGCCAATGTCTGTGGAACAATTTCATTGCATATAGCTGTAATGTTGCATACTAGAACACCAGGAAAATAGAATAGAGGCTAATTCCAGATACATGTGGTAGACATCTTATTGGTAGTACAGAAAATACCTTATGATCCCTTGTTTTTTGGTCGAGAATATGAATCTTGACTTCATTTGTATAAAGGGTGAAATCAAATAGAAAGTGAGCACATCAGGTCTAATAGTAGCAGTGAATTCAGTGTTAACCAAACTAGCCTTTTTCAATTTGGGATAAATAGCAATAAAGCTTACAGAATGAACTCATTGCCCAGGAAGTGTCAGGATCTCGGGTATTGCACTTAACAGCAATAAATCTTTTATCATAGAGAGATAAGAATGCATCAAAGTTATCATTGTAATATTTGATGTTGTACATTGTTTGTAGTACTGATTATTTGACAACAACTAGGTGCCACCAGTAAAGCTAGATAATGACATCATTTATATGTGGTCAGTTTTAGACAGGACAAAATGTGAGAGAGAATAGGAGAAAAATGTAGAACAGAACAGAATAAACAAAGAAATTGGAAAAGAAAAATACAGAGTGGAACAAAGAAGGCAGTATGGATACATGTGAATGGGGAGTGGTCAATTATATTTCCTAGAGATGAAAATTATTTTTTTTCCATTTTCTTCTTCTGTGTTTTTAAATGTTCATGTTGCTTTATTTTATTGTGCACAGAAACATTTAACAAAACATAAATTAATGATTGCTTGTAAAACAATGTAAAAGAGACATGCTAAATAACACATGGAGAATAGATTTAAACAGCAAATCCAAAAGTTACTATATAACAAGGAACCTTATCTTCCTACCCCTGTACCTCATTCCAAATGATGGTGATCATTCTGACCTTTGTTGTTTTGTGTGTGTGTGTGTGTGTGTGTGTGTGTGTGTGTGTGGCGTGCGTGCGTGCGTGCGTGCGTGTGTGTGTGTGTGTGTGTGTGTATTAAATGTTTTAATAAAATTGACATAATGGGTTCTTATCACTGTATAATGTATCTTTAATAACTTTATAAAACTAATGCTAGAATGCCTACCTTAAGTACTTCATAAAAAGGTGTCAAGTTTATCTGTGTATCTACAAAGATACTCTATTACATAACTTTTATATATAAAAGGTAATAAAAATAGTGACATGTTACAATATCTGTATGCCTTGTCTATAATTTCTTGTTTCCCCCTTTGCCACTATATGGATATATGCTATAAAATTTGTAAAATGAGTCAAAAACCATAGTAATATCAACCACCAACTTTTGTTTATACTTAGTGTTGATCCACATGTATTAATGCAATGTGACGTAGAGGGAACTGATTACTATGGAAATTGTGTACATGACCACATCACCTTCATCACAGAGGTATCACATTTCTTCTCTTTTTTTATTAAACATTAAAATTCCTTGATATTTTTAACCATAATTTCTATTGTTGTGTTTTGGTAAGTATCTACTTAGGAGAAAAGACTTAACTATTTAAAGACTTTCAATTTTGTTATCAAAAGAAATAATGAGGGCTTTAAGTATTTTTCTTATACTATATGTTACCAATTTAAATATTTTCCTAATTTATTTCATTTTGATTAATGTATAGTTAATTAACCTCCCATGTTCCTTTTTCGATCTCAGGTCTGCTGCATGTTCCCTTTTTACTTCTAAATTCAAGGTCTCTTTTTATTATAATTATTATTACACACACACACATACAAACACAGATACAGAAAAATAGACACAAAGAAAAACACACAGAGACACACAGAAAGACAGATGCAAACACACGGACTCCCCCCTACACACACACACACACACAGACACACACAAACACACGATTTACTTAGTTTCAGTGCCCTGATCTTACTGTGGGGATGCAGAAAAGGCCATCTTTTGAACAGTGTTCAGGAATCCCCAATATTCTAGGTTGGTTCTTCATGTAGCAGGGGTCATATCTTCTAAAAAAGAACTTGAAACAGTGCCTGCCACACAGGGAAACATCCTGGAAGTCCACTCTTCACTTATCTAGCAGCAGAACTGTGATCTTCATCCACATTCAGCAAAGATCAGCTCATTGCTCTCTATATTCTATGCATCTAGTAGAGATATAGCAACACCCTGTTTGCTCCTGCATTCATGTAAATCCTATGTTTGGATGAAATTCCTATATTATGGTTTGTATGAGGCAGCCTCCAGGCCTATCAGGACTATGTCTTGCAAGAAAGACAGAAGGCAGGCCAAGAGGAAGAATTGAGGTGGGACTGGAAAGAGGAGAACGTCCTAACTACTGCCAATGCCTATCAAGTGCCATCTCTGAAGAAAGGACCAGGGCCCTAGCCAGCACCCAGAGGTCAAGGAGCACTGACAGTCCCAAAGAAGCTAGAGCACACCTGTGTGGGATCCAGAACCTATATCCAGTACCACCACACCCACATGGAAGTGTTCTAGAAGCTCTATGTTAGTAAGAGATATAAAAAGTCCCTGTGATTGAAGTTTAAAATTCAAAGGAAATGTGAGGTGCCTAAGGCTTGGAGAGGAAAGGTCAGTGTTGGTCTGCACTGTCAATTGCTGAGGAGCCGTGTACTCTAGAAGGAGAAGATGGGGAAGACAAAAAGATGCTATAGACTGACATCCTGGGAGCTGTGGCTACTGCAAATGCTGACAAGTGTCCTCACTGAATACTTTCAGAACTGAGAGACTCTTGGCTGGTGAATCATAAATGGATCATGTGGCTGTCCTGGATTGAGTGACAAAGTAGCTCATATGTGAGATCAGCATTACGGAAACATTGTTCACTGTGTCCCAGAACCACTGGGGAAACTGAGCCCCACTTTGACAGCCTGGAGAGTAAGAGGACAAAAGTTGGCAGCAGCACTAGCATTGGGAGCTGACGGCACTGTGGGAGAATAGAGCTGCAGGGCTCATCTGTCTGAACCTCCAAGCCCTGGCAGTATAACTGGTACAGTCCCAGTGGTACTCAAGGGTCTGGGGAGAAAACCTCTTAGTGAGCTTAGCCAATGTCATCCCCACACTTAACAGGGCAGTCAGTTTGAAGTTTCATAGAAATGTCCTCTTCAAAGTAAGAATGGCAGAGTGAAAAATATCCTTGAAAACATTCTTCTCTTTATATAAGTGTCATGGATAGTCCACTAGGATGCTGTAGAAATGATTGTTCTGAAATGTCTCTTGTAGTTTACCTTTAGTCAGATTTTTCCTCACCATGTGTCTAAGCTAGCTGAGGGGATTCAAGAGCATTGTCCTAAATGTCTGCAAAATTACAAAATTGTTTGTTTTAGGAGAGTTTTTTTTTTTTTTTTTTGATTAAAGAACACAGGATAAACTAGCCTATACACTGTTTCAAGGTTAACAAACACTAGTACCACTTTTCATTTTCCTGGAAAGGACAATAGGTGAAGATATATGTAAGTTTTTTTTTTTTTATGTTAGATTGCATAGTAATATTCCTCTATCTTGCCAAGAGTATTGTGGCTATGTACAGTGTTGGCTGCCAAGGCTGACAACCTCAGTCTGATCCCTAAAACCCACATTGGTGGGAAGAGAAAACCAATCCCCACAGTTTGTCCTCTGTCAACCTCATGCTCTCTGGATCAGAAGACACACTCAACAAGTAAGTAAATGACTAATAAAAACAAGAATGTCACAGTACATTTAGAAAAATGTGCCCATCTGTCTGCAACAGACTCTCAACCTCAAAGATATTTTTTTCTTGTGGACAAAAGCATTCTGACAAGTCTTAAGGACATAAATGCACCACCGGGCTGAAGTAGCACACACCTGTAATCCCAGCACTCAAGATGCAAAGGTAGGTGCATGTGTGTGAATTCAAGGCCAGTCTTGTTTACAAAAACTAGTTCCTGGACAGCCAGGTATACACAGAGAAAACCTATCTCAATACCCCCTCCCCCGAATGAACAAAATCACCATATGCATTCTATTCTTTCTCATTCAGACTTCCTGGTTGTTAGTTCCATTATCTCAACCCCCCTCATCACTGTATTTTTCATTTTCGTTGTTACAGGTCATTTAAAATGAAACAGGTATGGAATGTCTCCAAAAAACAGACCGAAGGATTTTCTTAGATGAAGATCAATCTTGACATGCACAAATCAATGTAAGGGAAGTGACTCTGACTGGAGAACAAGAATCTCTCACTTCAAACAAAGTTGGTGCCAACCCGCTGCTGTGATTTCCCAGCCAGCTGCGAGTATTCAGTTTGTTTTCCCCTAAAAATGTTTCTACTCACCCAGATTATTCCATTACACAAGGAGGTAATCAAAATCATTATTAATGAGGTTAATAGTTGTCAAATTGTTTGTAAATAGTTTATATGTTTAATAAATAGACACTATGTTAACATGGATCAGCTCCTTGGGTTTTTCTTTATTGTTAAGCTTTTTTTTTTTTTTGACTTTTTGAGAAAAGTCATTTATCTTCCCAAGATATCTATGTAAAATAAGAGGATTGCACAGTAAAAAAAAAGTAGCTATTTTTTAAAATCCTTATCTTTCATAAAGGCAATGTGTAGTGTCGATACAGAATATTACACAATTCAGAAGCATATTATAACAGATTATATAATGAGTATGTGGAGACATTATTTTCCTGTCAATTGAACTTGTCCTTATCCCAAACTCTTGTCATATTCTCTTCCTTAGAAACTAAGGTAGACCTTTTCCTGATTTTTTTTTTAACTTTTGTTTACCTACCACTTTAAATATTCTTTGACTGAATATGTTTCTAAAGTTTTCCTGGGTTTGTATTTATCAATCTATGTATAATGTGTGTCTCATTTTTATGAGATTCCTCCAAGTTTCTACAGCTATTTGTAAGTTATCTTCTGTTGTTATGGAGACTTATCTTTTTAACTGCATGTGCATTTTCTGTGTCTGAACCTTTGGTTCTTTTTGGTTTAGCTGTTGGAGTCAGAGCTGTTAACAAAACTACTTTGAGATTTCTAATACACAGAGACATCTTCCCAGCCTCCTAGGAAGTGAATCACTAGGTCATGGGAGGTGTATCGTTAATTTATTAAATGATGGCTCATGCTTTGTTTCATTTGAGAGCTTGTCATGTCCCCCAGGTTGGCCTCAAGCTTTGTGCAGCCAAAGATGGCCTTGAGTCTCTGGTCATCTTGTCTTTACTTTCCCAGGCCTAGGGTGACAGGTATGCATTACTGTACCATGTCCCCTATCTGTGGAAAAACAATCCTATTGGTGTGGCACTCACTAACAAGGTGTGAATGTTCTATTTCCAAGAGCTTGTATTGCCAGACAAGTTGCAAGTCTGCTGGGTGTGCTGTGCACAAGTATAGGGCTTCCCTTTTCACATCAATGTAGACTACCTGGATTTTACTTCTGTGTGCTTAAGTGTTATGTTAACACTTTTCATTAGGACCTGCTTGATTTAAGCCTGTTAGAGAGGAGTGTTCATCATGTCAGGTGAGGGCTCTTGCTACATCTTTAGTAATTGTGTTTCATATAGTTTTAAGACAGCACAAATTTGAAAACTCCAGGTAGGATCTCATTTGTAATAGAAGAGCTGAATCAGAGCTGGGTGTGGTGACTCAAGTATATGATCTCAGGATTTAGAAGACTGAATGAAGGTCGGGACAAACAGCTGTGTTGTTCCTCACTTTCCACCATGTTTGAGAATTCATTTCCTGTTCTTCACAGTGGAATACAGAAGGCTAGAGGTATGTGTGGTTTTAGTTGTCCACTCTCTGTCACTTATCACATTATAGGTGTGATAGGATGGCAGATGTATGCTTCCATGGATTTACTTGGGTTCTGGCCATCTGAATACAGGTCTGTACACTTGTGTGCCAAGTGATCTACCCAACAAGATTCACCACAAACCACAGTGTTACTTTACTAAACTTTGTAGAAATTTGCAGTGCCTAGTCTTCAATCAACAGTGTATATTGTAGTACAAAGGAAAAAAATCTGAGAACTTTTTATTAAAAGAAGGATTGGGGTCCAGAATATATACAAAATTCAAATGACAGAAAGAAAAATCCTATTCAAATAAGCATTAAATGAATGGATGCTTCTCAAAGGGAGATATATACATGGAAACAAGCATGTGAAAAAAATGTGTCAGAAAATATGTACACTGAAACTTCACCGGGATATAATTGCCCTTCCTTCAGATTTTTACAACAGCACAGAATAAAACAGGCTAGGTTGTGCAGTGAGAGGCATACTCACACACTTGAGAGAATGAATACAGCGACTGGAGTAAAGACTGTGGGATTGAACAGCCACTTTTCTTCTTGCTGTAGTAAAATAAGTATGAAGAAGTGATTGAGGAAAGAAGAGTCCATTCTGGGTGACAGTTTGTGATGATCATGGCTTCAGGCCAGGGCAATGGGGCATGCTGTTGGGAGCAAAAGCCTGGTTAGTCACTTTGCATTGGGGTTCAGTAAGCAGAGAGTGATCATTGCTAATGCTCACAAACATCACAAACATTCTCCTCTGAATTTAGTTCAGGACCAAGTCCTTGAAATGGTGCCATCTCTGCCTTTAAGGTGGGATTTTCCTTATCAACCAGCCTAATTAAGAAAGTTCCTCAGAGGTGTTTCCAGAGGCTCCATTCCTAGGAGACATCACTATGACCATCATACAGATACTAGTAATAATAAAGAATCAGACCAGCCATCCTAGGTTTATAACTAGAGGAAGTAAAATCAGTCTGTTGAAGAAAACCTTGCATTCCCATGCTTATGGCAGTAGTTGTTCTCAATGTATAGATGGATGGCTAAAGAAAATACTGTATAAAAACACAATATTATTGAGCAAAAGAGTGAATGGAATCCTGTTATTTTTTAAAATGATTGAAAGGTTGGGAGATAAGTTCTTTCAATTCCAAGAGAAGTTTTGTTCACTGTAGTGATTGCAATGGAAACTGTCTTCTACATGTTTCTGTATTTGAACAATTGATGCCCTGTTGTTGTTGTTGTTGTTGTTGGTGGGTGGTGGTGGTGGTGGTGATGGTGTGTGTGTGTGTGTGTGTGTGTGTGTGTGTGTGGTTGTGTATTAGTCCAGTCTTCTTTTTCTACCATGTGAAACACAGTTAGAAGGTCTCATCTCTTAATCAGTTCCTCATCAAATTCAAATTTACTTCTGGCTACTTGTCCATGGATTTCCAGGTTCCAGAACTGTGAGAAATAAACATGTGTTTTCATAAAACTCTCTATTTGTTACATGGTGTTGCTGTTTAGGGTATGGATGTTATCTTTCTTGCTGTGATTTTCTAGGATATAATGCCTCCAGGGGATGTAGGTAATACTCTGAGGAACATATACTATTCCTCACACTCTAAACAGAGTGTGTAAAAAGGCTCTCAAAATGCCATGTAAGGAGGAATTGGTACTGAGTATGAATATTCAAACTTACTGGGTCCATATGTGTCTGCCTGGAGAGGTGATGAAGTATTGAGTACATATATGGTCTCTTTTCTGGTCCTCATTTATCAGGAGAGGAAAACAGAAGCTGATATGATTTGAAGACTATGGTGATGGAGTCAGTATTATTTGGTTGAGTTTGTCTTTTGCCTACCACATAATCAATACCATAGATGAATGAATGAAAGTTAAATTATCAGGCATTTGCCTGACAGTACTCAGTATGGCATTTTTGTGAAAATTCTGAGCACAGGATGAATAAAATGAATTGAATGAGCATTAAAGTAATAAAAAAGCTAGTTCCAGTGTTCTTAAAAATACCTTGAACATATCAGAGTCTGGAAGGATTACCTTTAATATTTACAACCTGCCTAAAAAGCTTTATTTCATTATCTACCATTTTTATTCATAGACTTAAGCACTTTGTTCTATTAAATAGAGCAGGTGAGTCACTTCCTGGGCAGGAATTTGAATCTAGATGTTTAAGTTCTCTCTGCATTGTGAGAAACTCTTACAGAGGACAGATCACAAAGCCCACCTACTGTGTAAAAAGTTATATTATCTAAGGCTACACAGTTAGGTAAATGCTACCTGTAAGTTTGTATATATTCTCCCAGAGGGAATGGTAAAATGTCTGTTTCACATGCTTGTCTTATCTTTACAGGGTTGTATGCCATCATAGGTGTTTAATACCATGTCTCTTACTTTAAATGTCATGCCTTCATCTTGCCAGGATGACATCTTTTTATTTCTATTAGGTTCTTTTTTTTTTAAATATAACAACTGACATCCAATCCCCTTTTATATTTGCTAGTTTTCACTTTGCAGGCATCCATACTCAGCTAATACGAAGAAATATACAGCACATGCCTTTCTTTGCATCTCAGTTTCAGTGTGACAGGTGTGGAGTCTGAGAACTTTGAGCAGCTTCCACAGCAGCAGCATCTGCCTCCTTGCAAAATGAGCCTTGCCTGCAGTTCAGGGATAGATGCATAGAGACTTTGTACCCAGTAAATGTAAGAGAGAGCCAGCAGCTCCAGCCAGATCCCAGGCACCCTGGCAGCAAAGATAGAGTTCAGGTGAGCTCTCTGCTCCATCCCCCACACTCCATGCCTCCCTTCTCCCTGTCACCTTCCCAAATGTCAGGCTCTGGGGAGCAGAAAAAAGAGCAACAAGTTAAAAAAGATGCAGGGAAGGAGAGCCACCTGGGCCACTCACTCTGGCAAAGGGATATATTGCTTCCCAGGGGCCAGTGGGTGGCAAAACCTGCAACCCTCTAAGGCAGAATTTTGTAAAGATTCCACTCATTCTTTCATTTTTTTAAAATTTACTTTTGCTCAAAACAAATGTTAACATTACTTAGGCCAATATATACATTACCTGCAAACTTCCTGAAAATGTTTACCTATATAATTTGTACCTATGATTTTTACAAAACACCATTTTATATTTCAAGCCAACAAAGAAATACACCTCTAATATTTACATACTGCAATTGTTAAATTAATATATATAAAATAATTACAATTAAATTGCATGTTTACCAACAAAACCCAATAAAAGCACAAACATCCAAAAAGAAGGTCACAGAGAAGTACTAAAAACACATCAGAGATTTTATAAAGGGGTTTAAAAGGCTGCAGCTCAAAGTGCACCGCAGAAATCTCTTGGAGTACAAAGACTAGATAAGCAAAATATTACCATACACAACAAACTGTCTTCTCAATAAAATGAATCTTACTTCGAACAGCCTCTCCATATAAACTGTTTTGAATGCTAATAAAAAGGAGACTCAATAACCTGTCCAAATCAGAAAGCACACAAATAGTATAGTTACTGTCCAAAGTCAGCCAAGTGCAAAGTGGTCCTCGACCATACCCGAAGATAGGCAGAGGCAGCCAACCTGACAACATCCAGGCAGCATGGCTAAACCCTCCATCCAACTGTGCATACAACTGGGCCATCTTCTCATTGGGTTGACTTCTAATTTCCTTTCCATGCGATGATCAATGGCTAGCAGTTAAAATTACTGGCTCAGAAGTCACCTAAAAAACATCCAAGGAAAAGAGATCATTCTCATTACAATTTCCAAAGTATTTTCAAAATACTCCTTAAACATACACATTTTAACACATATGCTAGCAGAATACTATTCACATCTCCCAAAGTCTCCAGATATCTATACATCTATGCAGAACCCTGGAGGCAACAATCCTAATCACTAACCACAGGGGCCTTCTGGCTAGCCATACCTGATGGCACAGAACACCTCTACACCTTATTTCTAAATTCTTCATCTTGAAGTGATAAGGTGACTATTAAAAACAGAGCAGGAATTGGATTTCCAGGATACAGCACAAACACTGTGAGTAACACAAAGTTTGCTCAATGCTTATGAGAAAAATAAAGAGGATATTCCCAGGAAATGGCCATACCAAAACCAAAGCATAGGGTGACAATAAGGAGTAAACACAGAAGTGTTGGTTCTGTGTACCAAAAACTACAATCACTATTATGAAACATCACACTGAACACAAGCACCAGATAAGCCCGATTGGATGGCAATTGACATTTGCAAGAATCATGTAACACTCTTCTTTGACTCTTCCCGTATCAAATGAGCTTCCAGTTGACATCAGGCCTTACCATTAGATTAGGCATAAAGGAGATCAGAAAACATGCTGGACCCCAGGTGCTCTAATGACACATTTCTCATTCTTTAATTTTAAGATTGTTTTTTTTATACTATTGGGTTTTAACATGGGTTGTGCTATGTATGGAAGGCTGTCCAGAAATCCTAATCCTTCTGTCTCCACTTCCCAAGTGCTAGGATTCCGGGCATGTGAAAAAATATTTGTTATCAGTGAGATCATGCCTGTAACCCTAGCATTCAGAAGGCAGAGGCAGGAAGACCCCTGGTTTGAAGCCAAGTTGGATTATACCGCAAGGCCCTTCACACACACACAAAAAAAAATAACAATAAATAAATAAGAGGCATTCTAATGCATACATGAACACCTTCTGTGACTAGGAAACACATCACATGAGCTTCAGTTGTAGTAAAAATAATGTTCCTAAACCTTTTATAGGAGTTGGCAGCCAGCATCAGAAGGTGGTGACCTGATGTCTAGGTCCCACTATTCTAAAGGCAGACATTGCTCCTGGCACATATACTCCAACTGGCTCTCTGAAGACAATACCTAGACCTACACTCTGGGCTGTGTTTGCCATTACAACTCCATTAGATACACCGTTCTTCTACTCATACCATACTTTGTTCTGTACATACTCACAAACTGAAAATAGGACAAATGTAAGGAATTTGCTTACTCCTTTCTCCAGTTTCTCCCCAACTCTGAAAGTACTCCATTGTTCCTTTTTCAATTATAGAAACGTATGGGTTAAAGCAGACTATTTAAGGCTGCTTTTTAAAATATTTTTCTATTCTAAAAACACCTTCAAAAATCAAGAAAAATAATGTTTACAACATTAAAATACATTTTTATTTTACTCTAGGATACAACAGGTTATTCCAACTACATAACAAAGAAAATGTTTTTAAATTTGAAAAAGAAAACAGGATTTTTAAAACCTAAAATATGTATGGAAACTTAAGACCATCCATTCCATAAACTGATATAAGATTTTTTTTTTTTTAAATAAGGGCAGTCCTCTACCTGGGCCCTAGAAAATGATATGTCAGGAATCCTACTCATCATCTTCTAATATCCCACCACTTTTTACTCAAGGGCTCACTTTCCTATCCTGGTTATCTTGTAATCGTCAAACCCTACCCAATCAACACTCTCCCAAAAGTCCATTGTACCTCACCATGATTTTATCCTCCTCCATACATGTTCTCATTATATTTCTAGATAGCATTCATCATTGACAGTATCTTCCACAAGTTTAGAACAGCTTGAATAAAATGGTTTTGTTAAAATAACTATTAGCCCTTTGAGAAAATTAAATCTTAAAACTCTAATAAAAAAAATTCTGTTGATCCCATCACCTCGGGTGCTCTACCAGAGTTGAGTCTGGGACCAGTTCAGACTTAATTCCCCTCCCCCTTCTTCCCTGGGAACTCCCTGCATTAGCTGTGCACCTTGCTCCCCCCTCTCTATCCTGGCCCTGGATAGTACAGTCCTGGTTCTCTGCTCCATACACCACCCAGTACCTGCCTTCCCCCCACCCTTTGTCCTGATGGCCTGGTGCTCCGGGTGAGCATTGGGCCAGAGGCCATGGAACTTAATGGGTCTGCTCTGAGCACATTGGACCCGCCTATCCATGTGGGACCACCTTGAGGCCACACTAACCTCATCTTTGTATGCCATAGCCTCAAGCTCTGCCAGAGGACCACCTTGAGCCCAATTCCCCTGATCTATGGACCCCATCACCTGGCCACTGCTGGAGGAAAGACCTACAAGAGAGCTTGGATCATTTAAGAGTTGCAGATATCGAACTACTGAACCACCTACAACCACCAGCACAACAGGGTAGAGAGAGAAAGACTCTACCTTCTCCCACTGGAAGAAGCATTGGGAAGATGACATACAAGAAAACACACAACACTAGAAAGACCAGTATGACACCACCAGAATCTAGGGAGGGACTCTATACCAACTAGACCTGAACACACGAAAGCAACGGAAGCAGAAGAGAATAACTTAAGAAATAACTTCATAAAAAGTGATAGAGGCCCTCAAAGATTATATCAGAAAATCCCATAAAGAAATGGAAGAAAATACAAACAAAAAAGTGGAAGAAATAGAGGAAACACCAAACAAAAAATGCAAGAAATGAACAAACCTCTTAAAGAAAATAAGGAAAGCCCCCCCCCTTAAAAAAAAAAAAAACAGTCAAACAGATGAAGGAAACAATTAAAACTAGGAACTTAGAAATCCAGCAATAAGGAACTAGAACTTCAAAGCCAGGTATGGTGGCTCAAGTGTATAACCCCAGCATTTGGGAGGTAGAGACAAAAGGATCAGGGGTTCAAGATTATCTTCAGCTAACTATGGACTAAGAGGCTAGCCTAGACTACAACACATGAAAAAGAAACAAAGGACATTTGAATTTTAGCTCATTTAAAACCAAATATAAGACAGCAGAAAAGACTCAGTACAATGTTCACCATGCAACCATGGTGGTTGGAACCCCAGCACCCATGTGAAATAGCTCCATGTAGAAGCATTTATACTCCCAGTGCTGGAGACTAGACACACGCTTCCTGGACATCACTTTCACATCAAATGGAGATGAATCAGCAAACTCCAGCTTCAAATAGACTGTGTCTCACACACTAAAGCAAATGTCCATAAAGAAGGACAGCTGGCATCAACCTCTGTCCTCTGCATGCAGGCCCAACACATGCACACATGCATACAGATGCAGAACACCCCCCCCCAACACATACACAATCATACACACAGAGTTAATGAGAGTAGAGAGGATATCTCAAACATAAGTGCTTTAGGAATGAATATAAAATAAGCATATAAAAGTTAATTAGTCTCAAGAGGAACTGAGGAATGGAAAGGAATAACTCCAAAGACACACTGGAAATTGGAGTGTCCCCTTGTAGCACACATTCTTTTCTGGGATATTTTCATCTGGAAATCAAGGGAAAACTAAAACTATATACTTTATATGGTAAAAGATATAATTATAAATGTAATCAGATACTATTTCAAGTTAAACAGGAAAATATAGTGAAACTGTTTTAAGATTTGTTTATTTTTGATGCTGAAGAGTATATATATATATATATATATATATATATATATATATATAATAATTTCTCTGAATTTCTTTAAGTATCTATGGAAACATTTAATAATTCACTATAAGTAATTTATAAAAAGCTAAAGTATACTGAAATAAAAATGAATGCTACCTGGAACGTAAGTCTGTATGCCTCTTACCTTAAAAGATTTTCAGATCAACACATTGCCAATATTTGTGTGTAGAATATGACAAAAGGACATATGATGCCACACAATTTTCAGAGTGATTGAGAAAACGGGATGTTTGTAAACAAAGAATATTGTTACTTTTCCTCAAGTAATACCAAAACCTATATAACCTATACCATGACATGTAGTTGGAAGATGTTATATAAAGTACATATTTATGCATTTGAAGCTAGCATGGTCTAATTAGTAAGTTCCAGGACAACTAGAAATGAATAGAGAGTTTAAAAAAAGAAAAATGAGGCATTCTCTGTTTTCTTTTCAAGAATACACATTTATTAAAAAAAAAACTCCTATTTAGTAGATATGTGTGATCAATTTGTCTCAAATGATACTATTATAAGAAGAAATGATTGTTAAGAACATTGCATTAAAATTAATTTGCTTTCTTCTCTTCTTTAAATCTTTCATTTAACACTGAATGAATGGAGAGAGAACTAGGAGAAAGAGAAGGGGAGGACAGGACAGCACGTGCAACTAGGAACATTGAGTCAGGATAGGTAAAGAAGACAGGAGAGAGAGAGAGACAGAGAGAGAGAGAGAGAGAGAGAGAGAGAGAGAGAGAGAGAGAGAACATAAAAGAGGGAGCCATTACTGGTTTTCAGAGAAATCTGAACATAAAGAAAAGCCTAGAGACCTACAAGACTGCCACCAACTAACATTTTGAGCAACAGTGGAAAGGTTACCATAAATGCCCTTCTGGGATAGTGAGATCAACAACTACCTCATCCACCATCATGGAGCCCTCATCTAGTACCTGTTGTAAACAGAATCAAGCACCAATTAGTTAACACTGAGTCGAACTAGAATCCAGATGCACAGAGAGAGGACAAGATCAGCCTGCAGAAAGACATAGATACAGCTGACCTAAACAAGGAGGAGCTAATGGCCTGAGTGATAGCTGGGAGTACAGCATGGGACTGAATCAGACCCCCTGAACATGGGTCTCAGCTAGAAGTCCTGAGCAGTCCCTATGGGACCTCAGACAGTGGAACTAGGATGTATTCCTGGTGCACAAATGAATCTTGTGGACACATCGTCCATGGAGGGATACTCCCTTAACCTAGAGACAGGAGAAAAGTCCTAGGCCCTACTTCAAATGACTTGTCAGATTTACATGACCCCACCTGGATGGCATTGCCCTACATGTGGAATTGGGGTGGGGGAATTGGAGGGGAGGGGAGGGTTGTCAGTGTGCATGTGAGAGGGGAGGGTAGGTAAGAGGAAGGGAGGTATGGTTGAAGGGAGGGAGAGAGGGGGAACTGTGATCAACATGTAAAATAAATCAATAAATAATAGTAATAAATGTCCTATTTGTTAAATATGTGTGATAAATTTGTCTCAAATGATTGTTAAGAACATTGCAAAAAAAATTACTTTGCTTTCTTCTCTTTTTTTTTTCTTTGAATTAACACTGGGTCTAAGATAATATGCCCTTTACCACTGAGCTAACTTCTAAACACCCTTTTCATTTTGTTTCTCACAAACAAAGTTTACAAAGTGAGTATAATTGCACATGACTAGAATCTCAAATTTTGGATGTGGAAGCAGGTCAATCTAGAGTTTAGGACCAGACACAGCTACACATTGGGTTTGAAACTATCCTGGTATACCTGAAAACTCTTCTCAGAAAACAAATAAAAACTATAAAACACAAAAACCATTACAATTTAGATATAATAAAGGTAGGACTTTTTTAATTTGGCTTTAGAAAGTGATGCCACCATATCAATATCTAGGAACCAAATTGGAAATCTATTGTATTTTTCCAGTGAATATATCCCCTTTTTACCTTTTTCCAAATTATCATAAATCAAATATAATTCATATAGTTAAAAATATCACAGTACTTCATCTTAAGTGTGAGCTTTTCAGAAATGCCACACAGGCTTTCTTATTCCCATACAGAAAATGAATTGCTGTTAAGGTTAAAGAGATGGAGTAGACAGAAAAAGAAATTTATGAACTTCTTGAACTTCACATTATGAGTTATCTGATTACAAAGCATAACTGAGAACACAAGTACTGCATAACATGACAGTAAGTCCCCAAGTGTTTCATGTGTGTCCTGGGAGCTCTTCCAACTCACGTGTCAGGAACATGAAGTAAAAGTGTGAACTGAGCCTCCATTCCACGGGACCCATTTCATAAAGCAACTTCTGATTGTCATTACAGAACACGTAGAAATTCCCTAAACTTAGCATTATGGAAGAACTCCCGACTCAGTAAAATACATCCATTGGATATGATCTTCCATACCCTGAGCAGAGAGGAGTTATGGATTATTTCTGAGCCCACTTCCTTGAAAGCAATGGAGTGTGCACTATGGAAAAGGTAGTGCAATGTAGGGGGGTGTTGGGAGGTAACCCCTGGCTCTGTGCCAGACAGTGAATACATTCAAAAACAGTGTGTGTATGTGTGTGTGTGTGTGTGTGTGTGTGTGTGTGATAGAGAAACTGATGCACAGATCACTCAGTCGAAATATTAGAATAAAGATATTTTCTAATGTACTCACATTGATTTTTAAATGTGCTTTCAGTGTTTTCTTTCACTAATACAAGAGGGAAATCCTTAAATATATATACATTTTACGGGAAGTTTAGACACATAATAGCACAGTCATGTTACAGGCTATGATAGAGCAGATGTTCTAGGAAGCAAAAAATCATTATATAAATACTGTAATCCCAAGATAGATGGACTGAGTTCGGTGTAAAACACAAAACCAAACTCATATTGTCTGCAGTGACCTCAGATGTAGAAGTAAATTGTGTCTGACTTGAGTTAAAAAGCCCTGATTACTTTTTTTCAAATGAAAATGTAATGTATATCAGGTGGCACATCTGATACCATTAAGTATATCACATCCACATGTATTATCATCAATTAATTTATATAGTTTCATTAAAAATAAGAGCCACATAAGGAGAATTTAGAAAGTTTGGTTAAAAAAAAATCTTAAATGTCTATCAGACACAGCTTAAAAACTATTAAAACTACTGCTTATTTTCCAGAATGTTCATATTTAAGCTTCTAAAGTTGCAGCATAAAATACGAAGTCAGGGACAAACGTGTTACATCACTTCTATTCATAAATAACTCAGAGCCACGAGGCTACAAACAATATAACAATAAAACACCAAACAGGCAAGTCATTTAAGAAAAGCAAACACACTTAGAAAAGAGAGTGCTGTGTATTATCAAAGCATGGGCACTGTCAACCAAAGTAACACAATGAAAGTAACACTACGACCAGCTTCTTCACATCAAACAGAGTACTGAGGGACACTGATCACAGGGACACGGTTATTGCAAGTTGATGCAGGTGAAGGCACAGTTCCAAGAAGGACAAGTTTCTCTCAGACAAGTGTTTGGAATACGAAGAAAAAATACAGTGACCTAAGAAATTTCTCTCCAGAGAAATAAACAAGTCTCTGCCAACATTTGGACCAGGACACCTCCTGGCACATGTAATCACACAGATGATTCCAGAGACAACCCTTTCTTCAAACAGGTATCTTCACTTCTCAGCTGACACAGTCTGGTTTATATGGGGTCAATACATAGAGCAAGGAGGGAGAGGGAGGAAGCAGGAGTCACCCAGTGGTAGTCTCTTCAAAGACAGAACCCTTTGACCTTCCCTTTTGCTGAAGTAGTCCTTCTCTCCAAAGGCATCTCAAAAAAACAAGCTGTTGATTCATATAAGGTCCCTCACAGAAGAGGGACCTTACATATAAGGTCCCCCACAGCACATGGGAAGTGGGGGGGCCATGAATGGAGAGGGAACTAGGAGAAAGTGAATAGGAGGATAGGAAAGCATTGCAACTAGGAAGATTAAGTCAGGGTAGGGAAAGAAGACAGGAGAGAGAGAGAGAGAGAGAGAGAGAGAGAGAGAGAGAGAGAGAGAGAGAGAACATAAAAGAGGGAGCCATTATTTGTTTTCAGAGAAAACTGAACCTACAGAAATGTCTAGAGACTTGCAAGACTGACTCCAACTAACAATGGAAAGGTTACCATAAATGCCTTCTGGGATAGTGAGATCAACAACTACCCTATCATCATCATGGAGCCCTCATCTAGTACCTGTTGTAAACAGAATCAAGCACCAATTAGTTAACACTGAGTCGAACTAGAATCCAGATGCACAGAGAGAGGACAAGATCAGCCTGCAGAAAGACATAGATACAGCTGACCTAAACAAGGAGGAGCTAATGGCCTGACTGATAGCTGGGAATACAGCATGGGACTGACTCAGACCCCCTGAACATGGGTCTCAGCTAGAAGTCCTGAGCAGTCCCTATGGGACCTCAGACAGTGGAACTAGGATGTATTCCTGGTGCACAAATGGATCTTGTGGACACATCGTCCATGGAGGGATACTCCCTTAACCTAGAGACAGGAGAGAAGTTCTAGTCCCTACTTCAAATGACCTGTCAGATTTATATGACACCACCTGGATGGCATTACCCTACATGTGGAGTGGGGTGTGATGGGAAGCGAGAGTGGCCAGGGCGCATGTGAGGGGCGAGAGATGTTAAGAAGAGGGAGGTAGGGAAAGAGGGAGGGTGAAGGGAGGGAGGAAGGCAGGTAGAAGGAACAGGGATCAACATGTAAAATAAGTAAGTAAATAAATAAACAAATAGAAGACAACCTGTTATTGTAGCTCCTGCAATGGGTCAGAGACCCTTACTGAGTCCTTGGGAGTCCTCTGACCACCCCTACTCCTTATGCTTTTAGAGATGCAGGTGAAGTGTAGGGCTGGTGATGGGGTCCTCAGTCTAGAGCTCTTTCTTGCCCGTATCCACTGACACCCTCTGTGCCAGCCAAGAGCTTTCGGCCAATGGACCCGTAACTCTTCTTTCACAGCATCTCAGGTACACTGTGACAGGTGTGGAGTCCCTGAGCTGTAAGCAACATCCCAGACATTGGGCTGCCATTTGATCTTGTCCACTGTGTCCTTTGCCTTACAGAAGTTTCTCAGTTTCAGGAGATCCTATTTATTAATTTTCAATCACACTGTCTGAGCTACTGGAGTTATGTTCAGGAAATAGTCTCCTGCCACAAATTGTTCAAGGGCACCTCCTACTTTCTCTTCTAAGAGATTCAGTGTGCCTGGATTTATGTTGAGGTCTTTGATGAATTTGTATTTGAGTTTTGTGCATGGCGAAAGACATGGGTCTATCTGCAGTCTTCTACACACCATCATCCAGTTGTGCCAGCAACTTTCCTCCTTCCACTGTACACTTGTAACTGTTTTGTCAAAAATCAGGTGTTCGTAGGTGTGTGGGTTAATATCATGATTTTCAGTTCAATTCCATTGGTCTACCTGTATATTTTTGTTTCAGTACCAGGCTGTTTTCAGGACTATAGCTCTATAGTAGAGCTTGAAGTCAGGGATCGTGATGCCCCCTGAAGTACCTTTATTGGAAAGGGTTCTTTTGGCTATTCTGGTTCTATCATTTTTACATATAAAGTTATTATCCTTTCAATATCAGTGAAGAATTGTGCTGGGATTTTAATGGGGATTGCATTGAATCTGTAGATTGCTTTTGGCAAGATTGCCATTTTTATTATGTTTATCCTAGCTATCCAAGAGCATTGGAGAACTTTCCATTTTCTGGTATCTTGTTAATTTCTTTATTTGAAAAAACAAAATTCTTATTATATAGGTCCTTTACTTGTTTGGTAAGCATTACCCCAAGATACTTTATGCTGTTTGTGGCTATGGTACAGGGTGATGTTTCTCTGATTTCTTTCTCAGCCACTTTGCCATCTGTATATAGTAAGGCTACTGATTTTTTTTTTTTTTTTTTTTTGGTTATCTTATTCCTTTAGCTAGAAATTTAAGTACGATATTGAAGAGATATGGAGAGAGAGGGCAGCCTTGTCTTGTTCCTCATTTTAGAGGAATCCCCTTAAGCTTCTCTCTATTCAGTTTGATGTTGGCTGTTGGTTTATTGTATAATGCTTTTATTATGTTTAGGTATATTCCTGTTATCCCTGATCTCTCCAAGATCTTTATAATGAAAAGTTGTTGAATTTTGTCAAAGGCTTTTTCAGCATCTAGCGAGATGATCATGTGTATTTTCTTTTTCAGTTTGTTTATATGGTGGATCACATTGATAGATTTTCATATGTTGAACCATCCCTGCAACCCAGGGATGAAGCATACTTGGCCAGGTGGATGATTTCTCTGATGTCTTCTTGGATTCGATCTGCCAATATTTTATTGAGTAATTTTGCATCAATGTTCATGAGGGTTATTAGTCTGTAGTTCTCTTTTTTTAGTTGTGTCTTGGGTACCAAGGTAATTGTGGCATCATACAACTTGTTTGGTAATAATCCTTCTGCTTCTATTGTGTGGTACAACTTGAGGAATATTGTTATTAGCTCTTCTTTGAATTTCTGATAGAAATCTGAACTGAATCCATCTGTCCCTGGACTTTTTTCTTTTGGTTTAGAGGCTTTTGATGACTACCTCTACTATATTAGGTGTTAAAGGTCTATTTTAGGTATTTATCTGTTCTTGATTTAATTTTGGTAAGTGATAGCTATCCAGAAATTTGTTCATTTCCTTTGAATTTTCCAATTTTGTGGATTACAGGATTTCCAAGTATGACTTTAAAAATTGTCTGGATTTAGTCAGTGTCTGTTGTTATATCCCCCTTTTTGTTTCTGATTTTGTTAATTTACATGATCTCTCTCTGATTTTGGTTAGTTTGGATAAAGGTTTGTCTTTGTCTATCTTGTTGCTTTTCTCAAAAAACCAACTTTGTTGCATTGATTGTTTTTTTTTTTTTTTTTTTTTTTTTTTTTTTGGTATAGTTTTCCTGACTTCTATTTTATTGATTTCAGCCCTCAAAGTGATTATTTCCTGGCATCTACTTGTCTGGGGTAGTTTGTTTCTTTTTATTCTAAGGTTTTCAGTTGTGCTGTTAATTCTTTTATGTGACTATCCTCTGCTTTCTTCATATGGGCACTTAGTGCAATGGACTTCCCTCATAACACTGCTTTCAAGGTGTCCCATAAGCTTGGGTATGTTGTGTCCTCTTTTTCTTGAATTCTAGGAATTCCTTCAATTCTTTTTGTACTTGTTCTTTGACTCAGGTATACTTTGTTACATTGCCAAGTATGTGGTCTATTTTATACAAGGTTCCATGTGGAGCATAGAAGAATGTATATTCTTTTGTGTTTTGTTACAATGTTCTACAGATGTCTGTTAAACCCAATTGAGTCATATCTTCTGTTAGTTCTTTTCTTTTCTTTTTTTTTTTTGTTTGTTTGTTTTTTTGTTGTTAAGTTTCTGTCTAGTTGTTCTGTCTAGTAGTGAGAGTAGGCTGTTGAAGTCTCCCACTATGAATGTGTGAGGTTTTATGTGAACTTTGAGTTATAGTAGTGTTTCCTTTATGAATTTAGGTGACTTTGTATTCAGGGCATAGATGTTCAGAATTGAGATTTTGTGCTGATGGATTTTTGCTGTGATGTATACAAAATGACTGTCTTCATGTCTTTTGATTGATTTTGTTTAAAGTCTAACTTGTTAGATATTAGGACAGCTACACCTGGTCTGTCTTTGATGTTTAGATGTGTTTTTAGTATGCAGCAGAAGGATGGATTCTGTCTTCATATGCATTATATTAGCCTGTGACTTGTTATAAGTGAGTTAAGACCATTAATGATGAGGGAAAGTAAGGCACATTGATTGTTAGTGCTTGTGTGTTTGAGTTGTTGGTGCTGGTATCATTAATATATTTGCCCTTCTTTACCCTTGTGTTCTGGTGAAGTGGGATTACTTATTGTCTATGTCTTTGTGAGCATAGTTAACTTCCTTGGGTTGTAGTTTTCCTTCCAAAACTTTTTGTAAGGCTGGATTTGTAGATATGTATTATCAAAATCTGGCTTTTTCATTAAATATCTTGTTTTTTCCATCTATAGTGATTGAAAGTTTTGATGGGTATAGTAGCCTGGGCTGGCATCTGTGAAGTCTTAGTACTTGTAGAATATCTGTTCAGGACGTCTGGCCTTGAGAGTTTCCATGGAGAAGTCAGGTGTAATTTTGATAGGTCTGCCTTTATATGTTACCTGGCCTTTTTCCTCCAATGATCTTAATATTCTGTCTTTATTCTTTATTTTAGGTTTTTTTATTATGGGTTGAGGTATGTTTTTTTCTTTAGTTCAGTCTATTTGGTGTTTGATATGCTTCTCGTACTTTCATGATCATTCCCTTCTACAGATTGGGAAAGTGTTCTTCAATGATTATGTTGAATATGTTTTCTGTACCTTTGAACTGGGCTTCTCCGCCTTCTTCTAGCCCTATTATTCTTAGGTTTGGCTTTTTCACCGTATCCCACATTTCTTGGATGGATTTAAATTTTCTTTGATCAATGAATCTATTTCCTCTAGTTAATTTATTACCTTGGATTCTCTCTTATGTTCTGATAGTTATGCTTATGTCTGTAGTACCTGATGGTTTGCCCAGTTTTTCTATTTTCAGCATTTCTTGCTTTTTTTTTTTTTTCTTGTCTCTGTTTCAGTTTTCAAGTCTTGAACTGTTTCCTTCACCAGCTTGATAGTATTTTCTTGCCTTTCCTTATTTTAAGAGATTAGTTCATTTCTTGCATTTTTTCCTTGGTCTTTCCCTATATTTCTTTCAATACTTGGTATGTTTTTTTCTTCTATTTATTTAAGGGATTTTTTTCATATTGTATTTGTCTCATATTGTCATATTTTTATGAAAATATTTTTTATTCATTCTCTTCTGCTTCATCTGCTTTGAGGTGTTCAGGTCTATTTGCAGTACAGTCCCTAGATTCTGGTGGTGTCATGCTTGTCTTTCTATTGTTATGTGTTTTCTTGTATTGCTGTCTTCACATTGCTTCTTTCAGTGGGTGAAGGTGGAGTTTTTCTCTCTGTGTCTCTATGCTACTCCCCCAGTGGGCTTAGGTGAGTCAGTAGTGTGATGTCTGTAGTGCTGGGTGTTCAAACTCTCTAGGAGGTCTGTCCTAGTCAGAGGCTCTGCTATGGAGGTGAAAGATCAGGTTGTTCCATTGGGGCTAAGTATCTAGTGTGCTCAGAGCTGATCCAGGAGTTTCCCTTAGGAGGCTCGATTGTTTGCCCCATTGCCCCGACCTGAAGCCACGATCCACTCATACTGTTACCCTTCTTTTCTTAATCACTTCTTCACACTTATTTTCTTACAGCAAGAAGAAAAGTGCCTGGTCTATAACATAGTCTTTACTCCAATAGCTATATTATTTCACATCCTCTCAAGTGTGTGAGTATGCCTCTCACTGTACAACCTAGCCTGTTTCATGCTGTACTTTTGAAAATATCCTCAATGAAGTGCAATTCTATCCTGGTGTAGTTTCAGTGTACATGGTTCTGATACATTTTTTCACATGCTTGCTTTCCATATGTATATCTTCCTTTGAAAGCATCTATTCAGATAAATGCTTATTTAAATAGGAGTTTTCATTCTGATGTTTGAATTCTGTATATATTCTGGACAGCAGTCTTTCATTTAATGAAAAGTTTTCAAATTGTTCCTTTGCACTACATTATACACTGTTGACCGAAGACTAGGCGCTGCAAGTTTCTACATTTTTTAGTAAAACAACACTGGAGTTGGTGATACATCTTGTTGGTTAAAGCACTTGCCCACAAGTGTACAGACCTGTATGCAGATGGCCAGAACCCATCTAAAACCACGGCAGCACACAGCCATGGAGAGTGAACATCTATAAACACACAGTACATATAGCTTTCTGTATTCCACTATAAAAAAAAAAAAAAACAAAAAAAAAAAAAAAACAGGAAACCATTTTGCAAACAAGATGGGAAGTAAGGAACAACACTACTGATTTTCCAAACCTTCATTGATTCTCCCAAATCCTGGGATCACATCCTTGAGTCACCACACCCAGCTAATACTCAGCTCTTCTATTACAAATGAGATCCTCCCTGGAGACTTCAAAGCTGTGCTGTCTTTAAAACTAAAGATGTAGCAAGAGCCCTCACTAGACCTGATGAACACTCCTCTCTAACAGGATCATTAGAAGCCACACCTAATGAAAAGTGGGAAAACAACCCTTTGGCACACAGAAGTAAAACCCAGCTTATCTACAGTGAGGTGAAAAGGGAAGCCCTATACTTGTGCACAGCACACCCAGCAGACTGGCACCTTGTCTGAGAACACCAGCTGTTGGTGGAAGAACACTTACACCTTGCTAGTGAATGCCAAACTGATAGGATTATTTTTCCACACATTTGGGGAAAGGCACAGTAGTGCATACCTGTCACACCAGAAAGTGGGAAAGTAAAGAAAAAAGGACCAGAGACTGAAGGCCATCCTTGGTAAAAACAAAGCTTAAGCCAACCTGGGTACATGACAAGCTGTCAAATAAAAACAAAACATTGGGCATCACTAAAAAAATTAAAGCTACACAACCCATGATCTGGTGATTCACTTCCTAGGAGGCTGGGAAGATGTCTCTGTGTGTTAGAAATCTCAAAGGACTGTTGGTAACAGCTTTGACTCCAACACCAAACCCAATAAACAACCAAAGGTTTAGACACATAATTTTACATATAGTTAAAGAGATAACTCTTCATAAGAGAAGATAACTTACAGAGAGCTATAGAAATTTGGAGGAATCTCATAAAAATGAGACACATGATATACACTTATTGATAAAGTAAAAAGCTAGGAAAACATAGAAACATATACAGTCTAAGAATTTATAAACTGGTAGGTAAACAAAAGCCAAAAAAAAAAAAAATCAGGAAACAATTACCTAAGTTTCTAAGGAATAAATTGTGGCAAGCTTTTGGGTTTTGGGATAAGGGAAAGTTCCACTTGACAGGTAAGTAATGTCCGCACATATTTATTATATAATCTGTTATAGTGTACATTTGAATTTTGTAATATTCTGTATGGATATTATACATTACCTTTGTGTAAGAGAAGAATAAAAAATGAACAGCTACCTTTTTTTTATTACCGTGGAATGCCCTTATTTTACACAGATATCTTGAGAGGATAAAAGACTTATCTCAAAAAAAAAAAAAAAAAAAAACTTTACAATAAATATAAACCCAAGGAGCTGATCCATATTAACATAACGTCTTTTTATTTAAAATAAAATATAACTATTTACAAACAACTTGACAACTATTAACCCTATTAATAATAATATTGATCATGTCCTTGTGTAATGGGATAATTTGTGTGAGTAGAAACATTTTTAGGGGACAACAAACTGAATACTCGCAGCTGGCTGGGGAATCACACCAGCAGGTTTGCACCAACTTTGACTTAAGTCAGCGATTCTTCTTCTCCAGTCTTCTTCTCCTGATATTGGTTTGTGTGTGTAAAGATTGATCTTCAGCTAAGAAAATCCTTCCGTCTGTTTTCTGGAGACATTCCATACCTGTTTCATTTTCAATGCCCTGTAACAAAGACAAATGGAAAATACCGTGATGAGGGGGGTAGAGATAATGGAACTAACAACCAGGAAGTCTGAATAAGAAAGAATAGAATGAACATGGTAATTTTGTTCATTTGTGGGAGGGGGTTTTGAGATAGGATTTCTCTGTGTAGACCTGGCTGTCATGGAACTAGTTTTTATAGACCAGGCTGGCCTTGAATTGACACACATGCATGAGCCTCTGCTTCTTGAGTGCTGGGATTAGAGGTGTGTGCTACCACAGCCCAGTGGTATATTTTTGTCCTCAAAACTTTTCAAAATGCTTTTGTCCAAACCAAGAAAAACATAACATCTGTGAGGTTGAGGGTCTATTGCAGACAGATGGGAATTACTTTGTATATATGCTGTGATAATCCTAGAAAGCAGGAACATTCTTGTTTTTATTAGTCTTTTACTTATTTTTTGGGTTTGTCTTCTGACCTGCAGGGCATGTGGTAGTCAGAGAATAATCTGTGGGGATTGGTTTACTCTTCCTACCATGTGGGTTTCAGGGGTCAGACTGAGGTTGTCAGGCTTGGCAGCCAACATTCTACATAGCCATAATACTCTTGGCAAGAGAAAGGAACATTACTATGAAATGTAACATAGAAAACTTACATAATTTTTCAACAAATGTCCTTTCCAGGAAAATGAAAAGTGGTACTAGTAAGTCCTCTTACTAGTTACTTGGCTCCCTTGAAACAGAGTATAGGCTAGTTTATCCTGTGTTTTTTAATCAGAAAACAAACAATCAAAAGAGCAAAGCCCTCCTAAAACAATTTTGTACTCATTTAAGATTTAAGCCAATCCTCATGAATCTCCCCAGCTAGCTTGCCCACATGGTTAGGAAAAATCTGACTAAAGGCAAGCTACAGGAGGCATTTCAGAACAATCATTTCTACAACATTCTACTGTACTATCTATGAATCTTATATAAAGAGAAGAATGTTTCCAAGGATACTTTTCACTCTGCCATTCTTTCTTTGAAGAGGACATTTCTATCCAACTGCAAACTGATCGCCCTGTTCAGTGTGGGGACGACACTGGCTAAGCTAACTGAGAGGTTTTCTCACCAGTCCCTTGACGACCACTGAGACTGTACCAGTTATACTGCCAGGGCTTGGAGGTTCAGACAGATGAGCCCTGCAGCTCCATTCTCCTCCAGTGCCTTCACCTCCCAATGCTAGTACTGCTTCCAACTTTTGTCCTCCTACTCTCCAGGCTGTCAAAGTTGGGCTCAGTTGTCCCGCGGGCCAGCATGTTAGTGATATCTCTTGCTCTGCCCCATCTCTAGCACATTTCAGAATGGACTGAGCTCTAGTCTATGCACATGGCCTGAGAGCAGATGGGTGTTGTAGGCCTACCTATATGTTGTACATTAGTCATTTCCCCTCCACATAGACAGCGGTATTAATGTGCTGAAGATAGATGACACCATTGTAAAGTAGTGAGACATGACTGAGCTGTCTAGCCCAAGTAGTTAGGCTGTTAACATCTTCCTTACTGACTCATTCTCATCGGTCCCAAACCAGGTCTGCAAATCTAGAGCACGGAGGAAGTGGAAGAATTTAAGCGTTGCTTCATGGTGGTCTGCCATAGGTGGAAATCCAGTGGTCTTGGGCCACAGTGAACAGTGTTTCCATGACGCTGATTTCACATATGAGCTATTTTGTCAGGGAACTTTTTCCATCTCTCACTATGACTGAGCTTCTAGGACATATCCACAGGGGTCGCTTGGGCTGGAAATAGGTTCTTGATCCCACATAGGTTTGTTCTAGTGTCTTTGGAAATATCAGTGCTCTTGACCTCTGAGTGCTGGCTAGGGCTCTGGTCCTTTCTTCAGTGATGATACTTTGGAGGCACTGGCAGTAGGAGGGAAGGTCTCCTCTTACCAGTAAAACCTCAATTCTTCCTCTTCATGTACTGTGTGTTTTTCTTGCAAGACATAGTCCTGCTAGGCCTGGAGGCTGCCTCCATCTCACCATAGAACAACACTCCAGACCTACATATAGGAATTTCATCCAAACAAAGAATTCACACGAATGCAGGAGCATTCAGGATGTGGCTGTATCTCTCTTTAATGCACAGAATAAAGAGAGCAATGACCTGGTCTTCTCTGAATGCAGATGAAGATCACAGTTCTGTTGCTAGCCACTTGAAGAGTGGAGATCCAGGATGTTTTCCTGTGTGGCATGCACTGTCCCAAGAGCTTTTATAGAAGATATGACAACTGCTCCATGAAGAACCATGGATCACCTCGAGGACCTGGGATTTTGGGGAATCGTGAACCCGGTTCAAAAGATGGCCTGTTCTGCTTCCCCTCAGTAGGAAGATCATGGCACTGAAACAGATTTCCTATGCATAAGTAAATATGGTGAGTGTTTGTATCTGTATATGTGTGTGTGTGTCTGTGTGTGTGTGTGCGTGTGTGTATATATGTGTTTGTTTGTCTCTGTGTGTGTATTTGTTTCTCTTTTTCTGTGTGTGTGTCTCTAACAATAATATATGAAATGAGACCTCAAACTGAAAAGTAAGAAGGGCATATGCAGGAGACCTGTATTTGAAAAAGGAACATAGGAGGTGAAGTAATGTGTTAATCAAAATGATGTAAGTCGAGACATTTAAATTGGTAACATACTTGTGCTAAGAAAAAAAATGCAAGTCTTTAGATAGGTTAAATCTTTTCTCCTTAATAGTCAGTTACCAAAACTCATCTATAAAAATGACAGTTAAATATATAAGGGTATTTAAATCTTTAATAAAAAAGAGAAGAAATGTCATACCTCTGTGATAAAGGTGACGTGCTCATGTATGTAATTTCCATAGTAAACTGTTCCCTCTGCATCACATCTGTTTAATATATGTGGACTAATACTAAGTATAAACAAAGATGGTGGTTGATGTTACTAAAGTTTTTGACCCATTTTACAAATGTTATAGCATATATACATATAGTGGGAAAGGGGGAAACAAGAAATGATACAGCAAGGCTAACAGATTCTATAACATAAGTCACATTTTTGTTTACATTTTATATTTAAAATTAATGTAATAGAGTATTTTTGTAGATCAACAGATACACTTTACACCATTTTATAAAGTACCTTAAGATATGCAAACCAACATTAGTTTTATAAAGTTACTAAAATACATTATCTAGTGGAAAGACCCCGTTATCTCAATTTTATTAAAACATATTTAAGACACACACAGACACATGCATGCACGCCCCCCACACACATGCCCACACACACAAAACAACAACAGACAGAGTGATCACCATCAGCAGGAATGAGGACAAGGACAGGAAGATAAGTTTCCCTTTGACATAGTGACTTTTGAACTTGCTGTTTTTCAGCTCTTCTTCGTGTTTTCTTTCACATATTTGTCTTTTACATTGTCCTACAAGCATTCATTAATTTCTATTTTCATGAAATGCTTTGTATGCATAATAAAAATAAAGCAACATGAACATTTAGGAAAACAGGAGAAGAAAAGGAAAGAAACCTGTAATTTTCATATTTAGGAAATATAATTAACCATTCCCCAATCACATGTATCCATACTGCCTTCTTTGTTCCAGTCTCCATTTGAATTTTCCAATTTCTTTTTTCTGTTGTTCTACGTTTCTTTCTCCTGTTCCTTCTTACATTTTGTTCTGTCTAAAACTGGCCATATAAAAATGATGTCATTGCCTGGCTTTACCACACAGCTTCTGATGTCATCTAGCCCTTTTCAAATATTCAGTAATATAAACAATGTTACAATGTCAAATAATACAAAGATATCTTTGATGCTTGGATTCTTATTTCTCTATGATAAAAGATTTATTGCTTTTTAGTGCAATATCCAAAATCCTGATATTTCCTGGGCAATGTCTTTATTTGTAAGCTTTATTGGGATTTATCCCTAATTGAAAAAGACGAGTTTGGTTAACACTGAATTCACTGCTAACTTTTAGATGTGATATATCCAGTGGTCCCTTTCTATCTGATTTCATCGTTTATACAAATGAAGTCAAGTTTCATAATCTCTAGTAAAAACATGGGGTCATAGTATGTCTTCTTTACTGCCAACAACATGTCTACCATATGTTATTGGTAGTTGGGGTGTTAAATTTTTGCAGTTGTTTTCCTCAATGCTGAATAATAGCTCCCAATAATAAAGATTTTCTACCATTATGTTGGATACATTCTTACTATGCGGAGAGTTGCTTTTGCTGTATAGAAACTTTCAAATTTCATTGTAACTCAAATCATTTTCACAGTCTCTGCTCAATATTCTTCACAATTTCTGCTTATTTAACCCTCACAATCCCAAGGGAGACTATTATTGTCTCTGATGCTTTTAGAAGTTCTGTATCTATTCATGATCACAGACACAGACAACATTTATTGCAGAGGTCAGATGGCTCTAACATTAATGGATTTTCAATCTTAGATATTTGTCTAAGAAGGTTCTGGTGTTTTGAAACTAAGTGTTTCTTAAAGGAAGTTTCTCTTTTTCTCAAACTATTGCAAGTTCAATAGTGCAGAGGATACCAAGTTCTGAATTACAGCTGTAAGAGAGAGTCCAGAGAACTGGTAGTAGCCCCAAAGCACAACAAACAAGCCATCTTTTTTTCCATTCTCAGGACACCTCCCCTTCACTGCCACATTGGGAAAAGTATCTCAAATTCACGATTAATCACTAGTTAATCACTAATGAAAGACTGAAATACTCTGACTACTAAACCCAGATAACATGCTAAAAAAATACGACAGTAGATGTTTAGACATGTCCATCCATGAGCTGGGTATATCAGTTAGCTTGGTAAATACACAAAATTGCATGTAACTCCAAAAATATAATCAAATTATTTCTTATACATATTTTAAAAGAATAATCTAAACTCTAAAAAGTCTCTTGTGCTTTTGATGTATGGGAATATCACAGAAATGCTGGTCTCAAAGAATCTGGGGCTATATGGGATTGTCACAATAATTAAGCAGCTCAAAAGTCTATACATAGTTCTTAAATGAATGAAGAATAAGACAGCTGTCAACAACTCAGTGTCATTGACAAATGTCTATGAATATACAAGTCCTAGAGCAGCAGAGTAGTCAAGGTCATAATAAACCTGCCATTTTCATAACACTAGTTACTAGCTGAGGCATATTTCCAAAGTAAGTTATAAAACAGTCATCAAGGATAGACTGAACTCCTACAATGTAAGGAATTAAAACTCCTTAGAATAAATCAACTTCTTAATAACTCAAGACTTCCCCTTTCTCCTACAGGTTTATGTTTCTCCATCAGAGTCAATACGAATTCATTTAGGGTGACCAAAAACTCTGAACAATGTTTGTGCCTGAGGATTCAAAGGGGGTGGTGGTGTTGGACATGTCAGGAAGTGCTGAATCCTTTCCAGGTGGAAGAGAAGTATCAGGCAAAAATCTTAAGCAGAAGCAGACTGATATATTGAAGGACTTCAAGAAGGACAATTAGTGTGGGAAAAGTGACTTTGAGTATGTGAGAATAGTCAAGGCAGTCATAAGGTCCTGCCATGCAGTACAGAACCACACTAGAGTATGATGGTCTGAAGTTTTAGGAGCAAAATGCTATCCCTGAGATGACTATAAAAAACAGACTCAAAGGAGGGATTAGATTAATTAGTCCATATCAAAAAGCAGGGACAGTGGTATGGTTCCTATGTCCTCTGAAAACAGAGTGAACAGGAATTTGTCATAGACTTCAAGAAAGGTAAGAGGAAAATTGGAGTCAATGCAGGTGAAGAGGGCCAAGAAAGGCTCACATTAAAAACAGACTGGTTTGTTTTAGTCATTGCTGAATGCCTGTATTCCATCACTAAGTGAAAGAAATCCGGTGGAATGATCTGTCTTACATGGCTAGGATAGTGACCATAACAAAGTGGTGAAGACTAGGAAAAGATTACACAACAGACATGCATCCACTGTCTGATTTAATCCTGCAGAATAACATCCTGCTGAAAATGAAGGCAAAATTCCAATGGTAAATGTCTTTGAGTCACATCTAATTCACATATCTAAAAGTTACAGAATGATCTCCTGTTTACGTCTTCTTATGCCTCTGATGAAGGTATATTTTACTGTTAAAATAACCTCCCTGGCGGCCCACCCCCACCCCAGAACTCCCTGGGGTGGCACCTGATCCCGCTGCTCCTGTGTCTTGTCCCCATCAAGAGCACCCTTGGAGCTCTAATACACCCCCACCCATCCCCACCACAAGCCCGCCACCCCTACCCTATGCCAAACCCTGCCCACTGTCCAGCAGCTGTGGTTGAGCACTGGGACAGAGGGTGGAGCCAACAGTCCACCCTACTTCAAAGACTTCTGGGAGCAACTCTGAACAAAGGAGACCTGCCTATCCACGCGGGACCACCAATAATTTCCACCTGCTTGGTCTCTGACCCCATCTCCAGTCCTCTGCTGGAGTCCCAGGCCCCTCCCAGAGATCCGTCTGTCTCTGCAGGTCCACTCTGAATTCCCGCCAGCAAGAACCTTGACCCCCAAAGCAAGGCCTCTGCTAAAGAAAGAGGCCTCAGCTGGAGAGTCCCAGTTTCCAGTGAGATCCCACTATCCTGCAAAACCTTCCCAAGTTTCAGCTCAGCCTTTGTCCTCTTCTGCCAGCCATTGGCTAGAGGTGAGTCTAGGCCGTCTCAGGGCAGCATCTGCCCTACAACCTCACACTTCCCACCCCCGAACTCCCTGGGTTGGCCCTGATCCTGCTGCTCCTGTCTTCTGTTCCCATAGAGAGCACCCTTGGAGCTCTGATACAACCCCACCCATCCCTATCGCGAGCCGACCCCCCCACCCTGAGCCATACACTGCCCACTGTCCAGCCGCTCTGGTTGAGCACTGGGACAGAGGATGGAGCCAGTCCACCCTACTTTGGAGGCTTCTCGGAGCAACTCTAAACAAAGAAGACATGCCTATCCACGCGGGACCACCCATAATTTCCACCTGCTTAGTCTCTGACCCCACCTCCTGTCCTCTGCTAAAGTCTTTGGCCCCTCCCAGAGATCCCCCTATCTCTGAGGGTCAACTCTGAGTTCCCTCCAGCAAGAACCTTGGCCCCCAAAGCAGGGCCTCTGCTAAAGAAAGAGGCCTCAGCTGGAGAGTGCCAGTTTCCACTGAGATCGAACTATACTGCAGAAACTTCCCAAGTTTCAGCTCAGCCTTTGTCCTCTTCCTCCAGCCACTGGCTGGAGTCATTGGCTAGTGGCATCATCTACTGGATCCTCAGCCCTGACCCCATCCTTGGGTCCCTGTCTGTGGAGAGACCTCTTAGAGAGCTTGGACCATCCAGCTCTACAGATATTGAATCTCTGACCCACATAAGCCTACCAGGGAAGTACCATAGAGAAAGGAAGAGACCCCCCCCCCAAACAACTACTGGAAGAAGCTATGGGAAGACACCGGAAAGATAAGCATGACACCACCAGAATCTAGAGAATCTACACCAACTAGAATGGAACACAACAACAAAGCAGAGGAAGCAGAAGGGAACAACTTGAAAATTACCATCATAAAAATGATAGAGGCCCTCAAAGAAGATGTGAGAAAATCCCTTAAAGAAATGGAGGAAAAAACAAACAAAAGAGTGGAAGAAATGAATGAATTCCTTAAGGAAAGCAAAGAAAGTACAGAAAGCCAAGAAAAAATAATTATGCAGGTGAGGTAAACGGTTCAAAACTTGAAAACTGAAATAGAGGAAATAAAGGCAACACAAACCGAAGAAATGCTGGAAATAGAAAAACTGGGCAAAAAAAAATCGGGAACAACAGACGCAAGCATAACCAACAGGATTAAAGAGATGGAAGAGAGAATCTCAGGCGCAGAAGATAAACTAGAAGAAATAGATTCATCGACCAAAGAAAATCATAAATCCAATAAATCCTTAATAGAAAACATCCAGTAAATGTGGGACACCATGAAAAGGCCAAACCTAAAAATAATAGGCATAGAGGAAAGTGAGGAAGCCCAGCTCAAAGATGCTGAAATCATATTCAACAAAATCAACGAGGAAAACTTTCCCAATCTAAAGAAGGACATGCCCATGAAAGCACAAGAAGCAAACCGAACACCAAATAGGCTGGACCAAAGAAAAAAGACCCCTCAACATATAATAATCAAACACCTAGATTACAGAATAAAGAAAGAAAATTAAGAGCAGTGAAGGAAAATGGACAGGTAACATATAAAGAAAGACCTATAAAAATTACATTTGACTTCTCCATGGAAACCCTCAAGGCCAGAAGGTCCTGGATAGATGTTCTAAAAGTATTAAGAGAACACAAATGCCAGCCTAGGCTACTATATCCAGCAAAACTCTCAATCACTATAGATGGAGAAAACAAGATATGTAAAGACAAAACTAGATTTTCCCAATATGTATCTACAAATCCAGCCCTACAGAAAGTATTGGAAGGAAAACTCCAACCCAAGGAAGGTACCTACGCCCACAAAAATGTAGGCAACAGATAATCCAACTACACCAGAAACCAAGGGTAAAGCAGAACTAATATATTAACAATACCACTGCCAACAACAAACCTAAATCAAACAAGCATCAACAATCAATGGTCCTTACTCACATTCAACATTAATGGTCTTAACTCACCTATAAAAAGACACAGACTAACAGAATGGATACAAAGACAGAATCCATCCTTCTGCTGCATACAAGAAACACATCTAAGCTTCAAAGATAGATAATACTTCAGGGTAAAGGGTTGGGAAAAGATTTTCCAATCAAATGGAACCAAGAAGCAAGCAGGCGTGGCTATCCTTATATCTAACAAGTTAGACTTCAAACCAAAATGAATCAAAAGAGATGAAGATAGTCATTTCGTATTCATCGCAGGAGAAATCCATCAACACAAAGTCTCAGTTCTGAACATCTATGCCCATAATACAAAGGCACCCACATTCATAAAAGAAACACTGCTAAAACTCAAAGCTCATATAAAACCTCACACACTTATAGTGGGAGACTTCAATACACCACTCTCAACACTAGACAGGCCCAGAAACTCAAGAAAGAAATAAAAGAACTAACAGAAGTTATGTCTCAACTGGGGTTAACAGACATCTCTAGAACATTCCAACCAAAGACAAAAGAATAGCCTTCATCTCTGCTCCACATGGAACCTTCTCTAAAATCGATCACATACTAGGTGGCAAAACAAACCTCAACAGATACAAGACACTAGGAATAGTCCCCTGTATCTTATCAGACCAACATCCTTTAAAATTGGAATTCAACAACACAAATAGCAGAAAACCTGCAAACTCATGGAAACTGAACAATGTGCAATTGCACCACTCCTGGGTCAAAGAAGAAATAAAGAAAGAAGTTAAGGACTTTCTAATATTCAACAAGAATGAGGACACAACATACCTGAACTTATGGTACACCTTAAAATCACTGTTATTAGGGAAGTTCATTGCACTAAGTGCCCATATGAAGAAAACAGAGGATAGTCACATAATAGAATTAACAGCGCATTTGAAAGCCTTAGAAAAGCAAGAAGCAAACTCACCCTGTAGTAGAAGACACCAGAAGATAATCAATTTGAGGGCTGAAATTAACAAAATAGAAAACAGGAAAACAATACAAAAAAATCAATGCAACAAAGAGTTGATTTTTGAGAAAATCAACAAGATAGACAAACCTTTATCCAAATTATCGAAAAAGCAGACAGAGAACATGTAAATTAACAAAATCAGAAACGAAAGGGGGAACATAACAACGGACACAAAGGAAATCCAGACAATTTTCAGGTCGTACTTTGAAAACCTGTATTCCACAAAAAATTGAAAATTCAAAGGAAATGGACAAATCTCTGGAAATTTACCAAAATTAAATCAAAAACAGACAACTTAAATAGACCTATAACCCACAATGAAATAGAAGCAGTCATATTAAGCCTTCCAATCAAAAAAAGTCCAGGGCCAGATGGCTTCAGTGCAGAATTCTACCAGGCATTCAAGGAAGAACTAATACCACTACTCCTCAAAATGTTCCACAAGATAGAAACAGAAGGTTCAGTGCCAAACTCTTTTTATGAGGCCACAATAACTTTGGTACCCAAGCCTCAGAATGACACAACTAAGAAAGAAAACTACAGACCCATATGCCTGATGAACATCGCTGCAAAAATACTCAATAAAATACTGGCATACCAAATTCAAGAATACATCAGAGATATCATCCACCATGACCAAGTAGCCTTGATCCCTTGATGGTTTAACATATGAAAATCTATCAATGTGATCCACCATAGAAACAATCTGAAAAAGAAAAACCATATGATTGTCTCCCTAGATGCTGAAAAAGCCTTCTACAAAATTCAACACCCTTTTATGATAAAGGTCTTGGAGAGGTCAGGGATAACAGGAACATACCTAACATAATAAGAGCAATATACAGCAAACCAACTGCCAACATCAAACTGAATGGAGAGAGACTTATGCCAGTTCCTCTAAATTCAGGAACAAGACAAGGCTGCCCTCTCTCCCCATATCTCTTCAATATTGTATAGTTGTAGCTAATGCTATAAGACAACAAAAGGAGATCAAGGGGATCCAATTTGGAAAGGAAGAAGTCAAACTGTCTCTATTTGCAGATGATATGATAGTTTACATAAGTGACCCAATAAACTCTACCAGGGAATTACTACAGCTGATAAACACCTTCAGCAAACTAGCAGGATACAAGATAAACTCAAAAAAATCAGTAGCCCTACTTTTTTCAGACGACAAAGAGACAGAGAAAGAAATCAGAGAAATATCACCCTTTACAATAGCCACAAGCAACATAAAGTATCTTGGTGTAACGCTTACCAAACAAGTAAAAGACCCATATAATAAGAACATTGTGGCTCTAAAGAAAGAAATTAAAGAAGATACCAGAAAATGGAAAGATCTCCCATGCTCTTCGATAGGTAGGATAAACATAGTAAAAATGGTAATCTTGCCAAAAGCAATGTACAGATTCAATGAAAGGCCCATTAAAATCCCACCACAATTCTTCACCGACCTTGAAAGGATAATAATCAACTTTATATGGAAAAACAAAAGACCCAGGATAGCCAAAACAACCCTATACAATAAAAGACTTCAGGAGGCATCACCGGCCCTGACTTTAAGTTCCACTACAGAGCTATAGTTTTGAAAACTGCCTGGTTTTTGCATAAAAATATGCAGGTAGACCAATGGAATCGAATTGAAAATCCTGATATTAACCCACACACCTATGAACACCTGATTATCGACAAAACAGCTAAAATTATATAATGGGGCGAGGACAGCATCTTCAAAATTGGTGCTAGCACAATTGGATGAGGGTGTGTAGAAGACTGCAGATAAACCCATGTCTGTCTCCATGCACAAAACTCAAGTCCAAATGGATCAAAGACTTCAACATCAATCAAGCCACATTGAACCTCTTAGAAGAGAAAGTAGGAGGTACCCTTGAACAAATTGGTATAGGAGCCCACTTCCTGAACATAACTCCAGGGGCACAGACACTGAGAGAAACAATTAATAAATGGGACCTCTTCAAACTTAGTAGCTTCTGTAAGGCACAGGACACTTTCCACAACACCAAACGGCAGCCCACAGACTGGGAAAAGATTTTCACCAATCCTATATCCGACAAAGGGCTGATCTCCAAAATATACAAAGAACCCAAGGAACTAGTCAACAAAACACCAAATAACCCTATTAAAAATAGGGTACAGAACTGAAAAAAGAATTCTCAATAGAGGAAATCAAAAAGGCTGAAAGGCACTTAAGAAAATGCTCCACATCCTTAGCTATCAGGGAAATGCAAATCAAAACAACTTTGAGAATCCATCGTACTCTTGCCATAATGGCTAAAATTAGAAACACAAATGATGACTCATGTTGGAGAGGATGTGGAGAGATGGGAATACTCCTCTGCTGCTGGTGGGAATGCAAACTCATACAAGCATTTTGGAGATCAGTATGGTGGTTCCTCAGGAAAATGGGAATTAGTTTACCACAGGACCCGGCAATCCCCCTCTTAGGCATATACCCCAATGATCCACATCCATGCAACAAAGACATCTGTTCAACTCTGTTCATAGCAGTACTATTAGTAATAGTAAGAACCTGGAAGCAACCTAGATGCCCCTCAATTGAAGAATGGTTAATGAAGATGTGGCACATCTGCACAATGGAATACTATTCTGCAGAAAAAAATAATGGTATCTTGAAATTCGCAGGCGAGTGGGTGACACTTGAAGAAACCATCCTGAATGAGGTAACCCAGGCACAAAAATAGGAACACAGTATGTACTCACCCACATATGGATTTTAGACATAGAGCAAAGTATAACCAGTCTATAATTCATACCACCAGAGGAACAAGGATACAAGTTGTATTCTAAGTGATTCATATAAAGTCCCTCACAGAACAGGGAAGGGAAAAGTTCCCCAGAGCACAGGGGAAGTGGGGGGGCAGCAAATGGAGAGAGACATTGGAGAAAATGAGGGGGAGGAAAGGAAAACACATGCAACCAGGAAGATTGAGCCTGGTTAGGAGAAGAAGACAGGAGAGAGACAGAGACAGAGACAGAGACAGAGAGAGAGAGAGAGAGAGAGAGAGAACATGAAAGAGGGAGCCATTATTGGTTTGAAGATAAAATTGAACACAAAGAAAGGTCTAGAGAACTATAAGACTGCTGCCAACTAACAATTTGAGCTTCCATGGAAAGGCTACCATAAATGCCCTTCCGGGATAGTGAAATCAACAACTTATCCATGGAGCCCTCAACTAATGTCTGTTGGAAACAGGAGCAAGCACACATACATAAACACTGAGTCGAAGCAGAACCCAGATGCAGATGGAGAGGACAAGACCAGGTGGCAGAAACACATAGAGACAGCTTACCTGAACAAGGAAGAGTTTAACGGGTCACCAGACTGATAGCTGGGAAACCAGCATGGGACTGACTCAGGCCCCCCTGAATATGGGTCTCAGCCAGGAGGACTGAGCAGTCTAAGGGACATCAGACTTTGGAGCCAGGATGTATCCCTGGTGCACAAAGAACCTTGGGAACACATCCCCCATGGAGGGATAACTGCCTTAATCTAGAGACAGGAGAGAAGCCCTAGTCCCTACTTCACATGACCTGTCCGATCTACATGACCCCAACTGAATTGCATTCCCCTACATATGGAATTGGGGTGGGGGATGGGAGAGGAAGGTGGTTAGGGTGCATGTGAGAGGGCAGAGAGGGTAAAAGGGAGTGAGGGAGGAAAGGAGGAAGGGAGTTTGAAAGGGAGGGAGAGGGAACTGGGATCGACATGTAAAATAATAAAATAAAAATAAAAATGAATAATTAAAAAAATAATAACCTCCCTAGATAAAATGATGCATGACACACAGTGCACAGATTGATACCTTGGATGGGCTGACAGTTCATGGGTGGTCTGATCACTTCCCTGAAAACATGAACTCTCCATTCTATATTGCCCTTCCGATTCTTTCAGCTGTTGCTTTAAAGACTTCCCAGGGCTCTCTAACCCCTGAACTGGATTTTCACGATCTTTACTTTCTTCACTCTCTGGTAGAGAAGACACCTCGATCTCATGACTGATGTCTGTGTCACAGAAACAGAGTCAAAGGCACACTTTGGTCAAGATTTCTTGGTGACAAAGCAGAATTACTTGTGTGTACAGAAAATACTTGTTATATTTATACGCATACTATATTGATGATATTTTATTCTCATTAAAAAATACGGTGTGTCTCAAGATCCCCTTTTCAATCATCATGGTTGTAGAATCAAGAAATATATCATTTTTACATCATTACGTTTAAAGCAATTTAGAAACAAAATATGAGAAATGATAAAAACAAAAGAGACGAGGAGTCTGGACTTTCACTTCAACGAGGAGAAAACTGAATAAGATATCCATGAAAGCCACAATGTCCTCAAATGTACAGTTTTAAGAAAACCACATCTGCAAATATTTGGTATTCAATACTGTAATGTGTTCCACACTTATAATTTACCATTGTTCTGTAAAGGAGCCTGAGAGCAAAAGGACAAAAACACTGCTTCCTCTCCTGCCACCTTTTCTTCTGGAAACTCAAGGTTCACAGCATCTTCTTGCTGTCTGTGATCCTATTGACAACAGAAGATGACATGAATATTCAATCTAGTACTTTGCAAAGTGTGTTAAAACAATTAAAGAACTTTGAATTAAGTTTATTTCTTAAACCCCAACAATTGTGCTGCTCTGAATCAAACACTGTTTTCTTTTGATAAGTGACTGACTGTCATACTCATGGGAATGAAATTGTATTAGCAATTCTCTGTATATCCAGAGCAATGCTCACTTTCCAAAAACAACTGTTTCATATAAATTTCACTTTAAAGCCCTTTGAAACTTTAGTGTAAGCAACTAATTTTTATCATCAATACTTGACAACATAAATTTTGTTTGCTTCTGGATGATTGGTTTAAGCAGGTAAATGACAGGTATACTGCTCATTAAATAAACACTCTATGTATACATTGAAGAATCTGTACACACACACATATAAAACAGAGGGAGAGAAAGAGAGAGAGAGAGAGAGAGAGAGAGAGAGAGAGAGAGAGCGTGCATCTATGGTCTCAGGGTTCATTAGCTAGGTGAGGAAATGAGAGAGAGAGAGAGCGCATCTATGGTCTCAGAGTTCATTAGATAGCTGAGGAAATAAGACTATTCCAGAAGTAATACCTTGAAGTCTGAGTACTATGACAGTGATTCAGGAGTGCAACTGAGAACTGGGGAGAACCCAGATTTGAGCTGGGCCATGGTTAATAGTTTAGAACAATGACTTTCTGAAAAGGCTCTGTGACAGGACCTATGATCTAAGGAGTAAAACCAATGACCTGTGGACATGGGCTTATATTCGATAAAATGGAAAATAAAGCTAGTTCAGTAAAGTATACCTAAATTACAAGGGGAAAGAGTTTTGACTTGTTGGACAAGAGGAGTATTGGATGCTATGAAAACCAGTGAGCAACAGGATTAAAAAGTATGTTCTAAGAGGCTATTTTAATTGGTCACTACTCTCTTTATTAGGTGTCCTCTACCACATGCCTACCTTCAGAATGTTTCTTATTTCCTTGCTTGTGTGAGTACATGCATGTTTGTGAATATACACTTTATATAGGGAGCATGGGCGTGGAAGTCAGGCCAATAGCAGATGTTTTCCTCTTTCAGTTTCTCAAGACATTCGGAATTTTTCTATTAGGCTAGACTGGTTGGTCAGCAAGTCCCAGGGATCCTCCTGTCTCCACCTCCCTCAAACTGGCATTACAGGACATGCCTCCATTGCTATGAGTTTGAAAGTATTAATCTCAGGTCCTCTTCTTGCATAGAGAGAACTTGATTGAGCCATTCTCCAGCCCCTCAAGGACACTTAAACAGGTGACACTTACCTATTACTTCCTAGGTAAAATAATAAAATCATCAGATAATATCATAATTTAATGCCTAATATTGTTACATATTTACCCAATTCAATCATCAATACCTACTGAGTCTTTATCATGTACAATCCAATTGCTGTGCTAGAAACATGAAATAAATATAGACTTCTCTGATTTGAAAGTTTGGAGTTTATGGAAGAGGTAGATCAATAATATCAAAATGAAAAGTCAGGAAACACAAACATATGCTTAACAGAGAGCTTTGAATCATGAAAGAAAGAACGCTAAATAGGCATCTGGGCTAAGAGCGCCTTAGAGGGATAGAGGGAAAATGTTTAAGGCTATGAATCCAGGAGAAGATGACACAAGAAAGTAACATTAAACCAACGGGAACAAGAAACAGGACTAAGTAAAAAAGACTGGAGGAGTATGATTACCGCTAGGAAAACGGAATATCATTGAACAAAGACCAGGAGTGAGAGTTTCATCTCAGTTCTCTGGCTGAGTTTCTCAGTTCATCTGGCTGAGACTCTGATGCATTGCAATGCTAACCTGATACTCCAGGACTCGGCATGGTCGGCAGTTATGGCTGTAGTTGAACATTATTTCAAGTTGTGTTACTTTTGTTTGTGCTGCATTTGTTTAACTCAGAGAAGCTATATTATAATGCCTGTTTAAAATACCTGGTGGTCCTAATAAAGAGCTGAATAGTCAATAGGGAAGCAGAAGGAACAGAGGAAGGGCATGGCATGCAGAGTATAAATAGAAGGAGAACTAAGGAAGGAGCCGCAAGAGGACAAGGAGAAGATGACATCAGGGCCCATCTGCCCAATGGCCCAGCCACCCAGCAGCCCAGCCACGAAAAAAAAGACAGAAAGTGAGATATGCAGAAGTAAGAAAGATAAAAGCCCAGAGGAAAAGGGGAGAAGGGTAAGAAACAAGTGAAGGTAAGGCCAGATCCTCAGAACTAAGAATCAGCCTGAGTCTTTGATTTATTTTGGAGTGGAATGTCGGGCTGTGGAAAAAGCCAAAAGAGTGAACAAGGAAAACATCATAGGATATATAGATAAATGGCTGTGTTGAAAGCACTCATTACCCAATGTGCAGAGGACAGTTTAGAGATCAGTGTTGAAATGTCTGTCTTTAGAAGAGCCTGCTTATAAACTTTTCTCTGGGCAATAATTCAGAAACCCAACAAAGAGCTCTCTGTGCTAATGTAGACCTTCCCTAATGGTAACTGTGTTTCACCATTGATATACAGAAAAGCATTATAGTCTAGTTCCTGTGAACTCTTGTGGAGGTTGCCTATCTGCCACTTGAAATCTTTGTGGAGTCCTAGGTGCAAGTGAACGCTGTTGGTACACAATGGGAACATGTTATTTCCCTCTCAGTGGAAGAAATAAGTGTGTCAGATGAATCTACTGGAAGAGGAAATGGTCTCCTGCTTCCCTTGGGACTTCCCTTTCAAGTCCTTCCAAGGCTGACTTTGCTGTGTGTGCTCTTGCTGTGATGGATACTACTCCTATATACAACTACACATCTTGAAAATTTACCTAAGCATTTTAACAGAAATGAATGCCAGAAGCTACTCAAATAAATGAAGGTGCCTTTTACCATATTTTTCTACAACTTGCAATTTACAATACACTATTGGAAATTCAACAATATGTGCTTTATTTCTGAGACATGGCTATTAAGTTATATTATGTTGTAGATATCATTTTACCTGATTTTAAGAACACTTTATAAAATTACTATAGTCCAAGAAAACAAACACAGATGATACTATGTGATAATAAGTTATGTGCAGACAACTAATTATCTTCTTTAAAATAAAAAGTGAGACCCATTGCCTTAACAGACCAAGGGTATAGTTCAGTGATAGACTGCTGTCCTACAGAGTACCTTTGTTCATACTCCAGTAAACAAAAGGAGGAAAGTATCTATACAATTAAATACAATTGATGCATTTGCTTAATATTTGACATTCATGTACACTTCCTGACTTAATAAACCATCTTAGAGAGTCACATACTGCTCAAATCTCCATTACTACATACATTTTGTAGCTACTTATTGGCGGGGTGCTTGTTACCTACCCAAATATACATGGAACATATATCTACGAAGGAACACCAAGAAATTCAAAGTGCAATTTTTTAAGGACAAAAAATTCCAAAACCACAAATGAAGAAAGTTATCTCTCTCTTTGTTTAGCCATGGGTGGCCTGGAATTACTGTGCAGACACAGTGGCTGAGGATTCACACCAATTCACCTGCCTCTGCCACTGAGCATGCCCAACCATCCTTGCAAGGACATTTCTTAATGTAGCTCACTCCTCGATATTTTTGCTTTTTGCTTTCAAAATCAGACAGCATTAATTTAAACATAGTAAACTCATTATTTTTTTGAAGAGTTTAAAAGGATGTTTTGTTAGAATCCTTAACAGAAAGAAGTAAAATGAAGAAATAGGCTGCAAAAGAGAAACAGCAGAAAGAAACAAGAAATGTTAGAATAGTTCAATTATATGCATAGTAAGAATGTTAAAATATAAAGAGTACACTAAAAGTATACACTAAATATGAATTTCATGCCTGAAAATAAGATACTAAGATAGAAAAGTTAATTAAGTAGTGATTAAAGCAAAGTTTATGCAAAGTAAATACTGTTTAACAGGATGGTAAGCTGTTTACACTCATTCTTGGAATGTCAGCCTTGGAATTACATTGTACACACCAGAATTCTCTTTCTTGCTTATTTTATTTTCATAATAAAAGGACAACAGTTCATCAAAACATGCATGCAAAGACTATTAACAAAATTGAATTTTTTAATTAAAATTTTGATTTCTTTTAAATACTCTTAAAACATTATTAATCTAAAGGAAAGGTGTCAAAAGATTATGAATGGAATCTTAATTCCTTCTTCCTCAACATATGAAATCCATCTGCAGAAAATTCATGTTTCTCTTTGACATGAAATCAATCCCTTATCAGGGAGAGATTGATAATCTTAATTATAAAAAATGATGCCTTCATTTCTATTTCCTATTTATAGTGAAATATATAATGAAGTGTGTTTACCCCCTAAAATGGCACCTACTCTTTACCTTGATAAGATCTCATGACTATATCAAATATCCTGAAAAAAAACATCACAAGAAGTGAAGTTCAAAACTGACACCTAGGGAGGTCTACCACACCTCTCTACAAAATGGGCATCTATAGTAGTATCCTTTCTATTATATGCAACCATATTTTCTGTGGCCTATCCATGCACACTTTTAACAACATCCAGCTTAGTGTTCTGCAGAGCAACTCATAACCCTACTAACTTTTAAAATACCATTTCATGTTAACTAGCTCCTCTCTGTCAAAAGCAATGCTTGTGCCTTCTGCTCTGCTGGAGATGCAATGGATCTGAGTTCCTTTGTTCTTTCTCTGTGCTCACAGATATTGAATCCAAGAAGACCTTAAACATACCAGCAAGCACTGAGTCACTGAGTCACTGAGTCCCATCCCTAGCACTAATTCCTTTTGTTCCCAAATGGATATCAGATAAAAAGCTAACAGTTCATTTAAAGCTTAGAATTCAGGATACCTTTTCAATGCAGTTCTATACAAAAGAGATTCAGGAACACATGCATGCCTGGTTCTGCTCAGTAAACCATTAGCACTTTAAACTTTGGCACCTCTTGTCCAAAACCACGCTTTTTGTTTTTTGTTTTGTTACAATATCAATCCCAGTTCCCTCTCCCTCCCATCCTCTCCAGACCCCTTCTCCCCCATCTACTACTATCCAGAGAGAGTGAGGCCTTCCAGGAGGGATCATCAAAATCTATCAAGTCTTTTGTGGTAGGGCCTAGACTCTCCCTCATGTCTCTAGGTTAGAAGAATATTTCTTCATGGGGAATGTGTTCCCGAAATCCTTTCGTGCACCAGGGATACATCCTGGATCCACTGTCATAGGTCCCATAGACTGCTCAGGACTTCTGAGACCTGAATCCAGGTGGGTCATATATTGGTTTCTCAGCTATCATTCCGGGGGGCCATGAGCTCCTCCTTGTTCAGGTGAGATGTCTCTGGGGGTTTCTGTATCCTGGTCTTGAACACTTTGCTCATTACTCTACCCTCTCTGGAACTGGATTTCAGGCTCAGGGAGTAACATTTTACCTCTGCAATACAGGAGCACTCTTCAGATACTGCTGTTTGAAGTGGTCCAATTAGCACCTGGAAAGGCTCTTTGTTGTTACCTAGCAGAAGATATAGCACATGTGAGGCAACACTGTACATGCATAAGTAATACTGTCAGAGGTAACTTTTCCAACAAGTGGTATTTTAAAACAAGACACATTTTAACTTATTCCAAATTTAGTGTCTATTGTGCAAAGTAACTGTCTCAGATCAATTTCAAAGACTGGATATTTCCATTCAATGGAAGAGTATACATCAGTGATTTCCACCCCAACACAAAAAATATATTCACATAGTTATCCACTAAATACATGATTGCAAAATTCTAATAAACCTTCCACAAATGAATCTTCACGATTTTTAAAAACAGGGACATAGTTCATTGGTAGGGTATTTTGGCTAATATGTCCAGGACCTGGGATTCAACACTAGTGCCAAAAAAAAAAAATAATTGATTTTAATCATGTCTTCCTTTGTCTTTTCCTCTGTTCAGAAAGAGTGATCATTACTTACTAAACCACTTTATTACCTACTAATAGAACAATCAATTCTCACTACAAAACACCGTAGGGGCTATCTGAAGACTATATCAACACAAACAATGGAATGCATGCAAATACAAGTTAAATCTTATCAAATTAAGATGCCAAAGAAGTCTTGAAATGAAAACTTAGCTTCCTTCTTAAGTGATTCTTCAACTCTGATATTTTCAGAAGAGCAATTCTATTGAGGACTTAAAAATTACCCATTCCTAATTGTAAGTACCTAAATGTGAGAAAGGAAATATACAGTAACCCAACAGCCAACATCAAACTAAATGGAGAGAAACTCAAACCAATCCCACTGAAATCAGGAACAAGACAAGGCAAGGCTGCCCGCTCTTTCCATGCCTATTCAACATAGTACTGAAAATTCTAGCTCTAACAGGATGGCAACAAAGGAGATCAAAGTCATACAATTTGGAAAAGAAGAAGTCAAATGTTCCCTGTTTGCTGATGACATGTTAGTATATATTAGTGACCTCAAAAATTCTAAGAGATAGCTCTTACATCAGCTTCAATAATATGGCAGAATACATGGTTAACTTTAAAAAATCAGTAGCCATTCTATATACAGATGACAAACAGGCTGAAAAGGTAATCAAAGAATCATCATTGTTCAAAAAAGTCACAAATACCATAAAATGTATTGGGGTTTTTGTAACCAAACAAGTGAAATAAATGTATGACAAGAACTTGAAGTCTCTAAAGAAATTACAGAAAATTTCAGAAATCCCATGTTCTTGGATATGAAGGATGAACATGCTGAAAATGGCCAAAAGTAATTTACAGATTCCACGTGATCTCCTTCATAGTCCCAGCACAAATCTTCACAGAATTTGATCAAAAAATACTCAACTTTAAATGGAAAAACACAAAACTCAGGATAGCCTAAACAATCCTGCAAAATAAAGGATCTTCTGGGGACATCATCATCCCTGACTTCCAGCTCTACCATAGAACTATAATGATGAAAACACTTTGGTATTGGCATAAAAACAGAGAGGAGGACCAAGGGAATCAAATCCAAGAGACTGATATCAACTCACAACCCATGAACACCTAATTTTTGACAAAGAAGCTAAAGATATAAAATGGAAGAAAGAAAACATATTCAACAAATGGTGCTGGTATAACTGGCAGACAACATGTAGAACACATACAGATTAATATCTATCGCCATGCATGAAACTCAAGTCCAAATGGATCATAGACCTCAATTATAAATCCATCCACACTAAACCTCAAAGAAGAGAAAGTAGAAATACATTTGAATGCATAGTCACAGGAGACCACTCCCTAAGTACACCACCAGTTGTACAAACTCTGAGAGCAACAATTAATAAATGGGACCTCCTGAAACTGAGAACCTTGTAAACGGAAAGAAGACAGTCAACATGACAAAACGGTTCCCTAGAGAATAGAAGTCTTCACCAACGTCACATGTCACAGAGGACTGCTTTCCTAACTATACAAAGATCTTAAAGAACTAGATATTAAACTACCAAATAATCCAATTAAAAAATATGGTAGAGATCTCAGCAGAGAATTCGCAACAAACAATCTCAAATGGCAGAAAGACACTTAAAGAAATGCTCAACATCCTTAACAGGGAAATGCACATAGAAATCACTCTGAGATTCCATCTTACAAGGATCAGAATGGTTAAGATCAAAACCACTAACGATTGATGCAGTTTTTCTAGCTCGGTTTTAAGTGGTAAGTCCTGAATTTCCTGCTCAAGTGCCCACTTTTCCTTCTCTTCCAGTTTGAAGATATCAATTTTTTTTTAAGCTCATTAATCTGAAGAGTAATTTGTTCGAATTTCAAATCAATATGTCACTGCTATAAATCTCTTAGCTCAGAAATTTCTAAAGTTAGTTGATTCTGCTTACTCATCAAGTTGTGGTTTTCACACTGCATCCTTTCCATCGTCTTACAGATTTCCTTTTGTAACTCATATATCTGATGGTTGACATGAATGGCCAAATTATCTCTAAGTTTTTCAATACATGTTTGAAAGTTTAATTCTAATTCTTCTTTTAATTTGGAAAGTTCTTCTGCATGACTGGAGAGGAGTTGGCTTCGCAACTGCTGCAGTTTCATTTCTTGGGATTTTGACCTTGCATACGATATTAAAATAGAGTCCCTTTCACTTTTGTGGTGATATTTAAGTTCCTCTATCTGAGCTTTGTGTTCTTTTATTAATTCGTCTTCCACATGTATTATTTCCCTTTCATATTTATCATCAAGCTCCATTTGGAGGTTGTCTAATTTCCTCTCTGTTTCGCTTTCCGTGCTCTGCTCTATGCCGGTGTCAGTTTGGTGAACTTGGTAACATCTCTTCTGTAGGCCTTCAACTGAGTCCTTGAAGTATTTCATTTGTAAAATATAGGTGTTCTCTTTTTCTTTAGAACTGGCTAGCTCCAATTTTAATCTTTGGGTCTCTTTGTCCTGTCTTTTAAGCTGTCCTTTTAGATCTCCTATTAATTTTGCAGCAGTCTCTAACTTCCTCTGCAGAGCATCACTCCGCTTTTCTTCTATAGCCTTTCTTTCCTGCCACACCTCAATGACTGCCTGCTGTTCTTGTATCTTATTAGCATTTTCTACCTTTTCATCTTCTTCCTTCAGGAGGAAAAAAAAAGGAAATTATAACAATTTCTGATAACTTTGGTGCTTAATTTTAACAAAAGACAAATGAAAGTCAAATTTTTACATCATTCTATGAAAAGCAGCTGTTGTGCCCACCCCTCAGTTGTCCCCATGATAAGACAGTTAGGAGCAAATAAGAGTTCTACAGAAGTTCAGACCTTCTTAGGAAGAAATACTGAATTACATTTGCTGTTTCAAAATTTGAATTAACCTGGGTAGGGTCAATCTGGAAGAACAGGAAGGAAAATGATAACAATATATGCTATGAAAAATGTTAAAATAATAAATAATGAAACACACTTTAAAATTAAAAGCCTACACCCTGATTTCCATAGCATGTGTGAGAATTAGAAAAAGAATGAAGGAAAATTAAAGACTGCTAGTCTGATGAGACAGTTCTGATGACCTGAGTCCACTCTCCAGGCAAATAAATAAGTGTAATAAAGAATCCAAAAATCTTTGCAAAATAGTTATATCTTCTCTTTTATATTAACTGATTAATACCCCATTTTTGTAATCTTCTGATAGGTAATTATAATATTAATCACTGTCAGACTACTCAGACAAAAAGATGTAAAAGTAAGTTCAGTCTACTCCCATAAACCCTAGTGATCTGAACATGTTCCTATGATAAGAAACATTTTCTTGGGTCTGTCCTCATTTCACTGTATGACAATTAAGGGACGTCAATGAAAAATTAGTATATATAGCACATGGAGCTAGAACTACGATTTCATATCAAGCAGAAACTTGGAAACATAAAAGGATCTGCAGTTCCCATTTGATGTCAATTACACAACTGTAAGTAACAGCTCCGCCCACAGCAACACACCAGGCACAGGCATATCACAGTCTCATCAAAGCACCAGGTGAAACAGAGGCCTAGGCAGAGGTTTCCATCTGTTCTTTAGTTTTCTCTGTGGGCAACGGCTTCAGACACAAATACTAAGCATGAAATAAAATCTACAGAACTGACCACAGCAGGTGAATTATATTGCAAAGGTCCTTAGCAAGCAAATTTCAAAGGAATTCTGATTGGATGTATAATACACAGACAGAAAAAATATCAAAGCTCAGACAGAAGGAAGCCCTCTGAAGGAGGTGCTGTGTGTACCCATCTAAGTTCAGTTCATGGAAAAACACAAAAGTGTCTTCAGCCTTTGACAATTATGGTCCCTCTAGAAAACAATACTCTAAGCCAGGCATACCTAACATAGACACAGCAGTCAGGAGATAGCAGGATCATCCAAACATACACAATATACTTACTCAATTGAAGAAAAAGCAACAATGTTTGAAATTGGTATAAACAGGACTGAATAATTCCAGCGCACAGGCATAAACTCTACTAGAATAAGATGCATTAATCAGTTCACCACATTTTAATGCCCCAACAATGCCTGTCTGCTAACACCCGCCCATCTGCTCATTAAGGAAGTCCTAACTAGTATTTGTCTTTTTAAGTTCATTTGTCCATGGAAAGAAAACAAAATCCAAAGGACAGAAATAAGGCCTTCCCCTTGATTGTTGATGGTTGCAAACCAATAATCTTACATTTGAATTTTTAATCAGCCTCTGGAACTTAGAACACCCTGATTCACCTCTGCTCTAGCTCAGGACTCACATAATACCTAAAATGAATTTTTTGAGCCAACAACTCAGTATCAGATTGTGCTTTTGATTTGCTATTGATTATGTTTTTTTTTCTTTATTTTCCCACATGAAAAGGCAGTGTTGTACAAGGCTCTGCCCTGCACCAAGCCATCTGAATTCCAATTCTGGTAAGGGACTAATACAGCCAGCAACAAATCACTTTTGAGTTTTCATTTTTTATTGGAAAATCAGTGAAAGCAAACCTTTCAGGATGAGTTCATTTAGAAGTTAAGATTATAATCTATGTGGTGCATAATGCCATCCTATTCCCTAAAGAACCTTAGTACCTAAATGTTTACAAAACTTAGAACATAATTTGCATAAACAATCCACTGCATTTCTTTTTTGTAATAAATCTACAGAATTTTACATTGTGACAAAGGTATTTTCACAATTTCAGTATCATAGCTAAACTAGATGGGAAGACTTCAGATGGGACAAGGTAGATATTTGACTTACAGTTTACGTTCTACTGAGACTTGAGGTAACATATGCAAACCACTTTAAGGGACACAGTAGAGGACAGAACAATCTCAACAACTATATTGGTGTAATACTTACAGTTAGTATGAGGTTCTCAATGGCTTTAGAAAATAAATTATTTTCCATATTAGCAGTTTGACTTAAGTATAAAAGTTTCTAATTCACATTCATAAGGCACTTGAATAAGAAAATTACAAAATTGTGACAAGCTAGCCAACATCTATATTTACCATTTCATATAATTTAATTTTCTCCTGTAGAAAGTTGATTTGAGTTTTTAATTCTGCCTCATTTTTCTGATAATCCTTTAACAGATGGTTTTGTTTTTCCAGCTGCTGCTGCTGGGCAAGAACCTGCTGTTTGATGAGAACTAGCCCACCAACAGAGGTATAAGGGGTGCTGCTCTGCAATATCTCACAAGCCTGTAAGGTGAAAACAGAAAGAAACTTCAACATACTGAACCCCCAAGTGACTGTTTGTGAACAGAATTCTGGAGGCCTGTTCTGTAGACACTGGATCACTGTTATGTGTCTTCACTTCAGGGGTTTGAGACCTGGACTGAATGAGCCATAAATTATCTTTCAAAAATTGTTCAGAGAAAGCAGGTCCAGTGAGGGAACTAGGACTGAGGCCACCCACAGTCCCATGAGAAGTGAGACAGGAACATATTGCTTCTTTCTGGTGACTTTTCAGACTCCACTTTCAATTTATTGCAAAATCTTGATTGTATTTTTACCCCTAAATTCTGTAGGACACCAGTATACTTACAAAAGGAAGCTGTGAAGGAGAGGGTTTATTTGCCTTATGTCCATGTCCTAGTTCATCTTCAAAGGAAGTCAAGCCAGGAACTCAAACAAGGTAGGACCCTTCAAGCAAGAGCTGATACAGAGGTGCATGGTGGCTTCCTCCTCATGGCTTGCTCAGCCTGCCTTCTTAGAGAAAACAGGACCCCTCCCCAAAATGGCACCACTTGTCATGGGCTGAGCCCTCTAGCACCAATCACTAATTAAGAAAATGCCTAACAGGCAAATCTTATGGAGGCATTTTCTCAACTGAGGTTTCCCAAGTTAAACTTAAAATAAATGGAAGTTGTAGATCCAGATACCCGTTGTAACCTGACTAAAACTATGCCAGGACTGCAAAGGTCCAATGCAACTACAGAGTGATATCTGCAAAATTCCATTCAGTCCACCCTGGCAAGATTTTGTAGACTTTCAAAATAGAAATAGGGGGTAAAAATAATATCAGGAAACCACTCATGAAACAGGAATTACAGTTTTGAGGTAGGTTGTGTAGTGGTGGCAGCATATGCCTTTAATCTCAGGACTCGGGAGGCAGAGGCAGGAGGATCTCTGTGAGGAGGCAAGCCTTGTCTACATAGTGAGTTTCTGGAAAAGACTTGGAAGCTCTGCAGAGAAACTCTGTCTCAGACAAACAAATTTGGTTACAAATATCAACACAAATGTACCAATGTTTTCAGTATGCTAAAATAGTACACTAAAGTACTTCTTTTAGTACACTAAAAGCAGCAAAGGGCTTCATAGGAAGTTTTGATTTGCCCTTGAATGGAATAAAGTATGTAATTCATGTCTTAAAAACTAATCCACTTTGTTGTACTCATAATACTTACATGCTGGAATTGAATTTGTAATTTGTTACTTTGATCTTTCAATTGGAAAACTGTTTTAATCATTTCAGCTGTCTCTTTTCTTGATTCCTGCAATTGAGCAGTTAGCTGAGTAATGATGGTGTCTCGTTGTTTCATGGCAGATTCAAATTCATGTAACTAATAGAAACCAGGATAACAGTAAATGTTAGCTTTTAGGTTTCTCCCCCACGTCCCCACAGTTAAGTAATCTTCCATGAAAGCTACTATTCTGTCCAAATTAGTTTTATTTTAAAACTGACTTTGAAATCATGTATATGCATGAAGGACAAGAATATATTTTGCTTGACTTTTCCGTGTTTACTATATAAGAATCGTCTTTACACTTTGGAGTGAACCGATGTGACTCTAGGCAACACCAACAGACACATTTAACCCCAGCTTGTTTCTGAAGAGGATGGAATGGAAGTGTGCTGTCATTTTTATCAGTGTCCCACTTCATCGTGACTTCCATGCATAGCTGATGTCACTGTAACCTCTGAGATGACTTACAAGGACTTGCTGACATTCTTATTGGGTTAATGGGTTTACGTCACACATTTTTGTGGTTTTCACAAATTTTCTCCCAGACTGATCACAAAAAGACATCTGTCTTACACGAGTGATTTCACTCTAACTACTTGACACAGTTAAATTTTGTAAGTCTGGATATTGCAGCTGTGATCCTGCAATCCTTATATTAAAGGGGCTTGTTCATGCTATCTATGTACAAGAAGAAAAATTATGAAATGACCCACATTGCCATTGCAAGCCATTCACGTGTGTAACAAAGCAAAGCCACGGGAGGTGAATGCACCCTCTGCAAGTCTTCAGTCCCACAGGTGGCCCTCATTCCTTCCAGTTGTTGAGTTAGTTCTTCAATCTCATGCTGTCTTCTAGCCATTTCAATTTCCATCATCTCCACAGGGTGTGACTACACTGATCTACTTGTTCAGAATAAGAATTTTCAAGTTCAAATTCTTCATCCTAAATAGATCTACAATTTTTAATAATTCATTACTAGCAACATTCCTCAGGGAGAGGGATGAAACTTTAAGATCACAGCGAATTCCTTTTAAAAACATTGCTACCCCCTGCAAGTTCTGTAGGACATAAACTAGCTTTATTTATGAGATATAAGTATGAGATATATACCTTAACAGCATAAACAGGATTTCTTCACTACAAAAAGTAGATAACTGGTTTGTTAATTATCAAAAATAAATAGAAATACATCCAGGAAAGCTTTGTTAGTAAGCTGAGTCCCTTTACACAGTATAAAACTTTACTATCATAGTATATATATTATATATCCTCAACATTTGTAGGCTACCCTGCTTTTTTGTTTTCAAAACAGCAGCCATTTAAGTGTAAAAAAGATAAAAAAAAAGTTTCTTGATTTATTTATTATGATCTTAAACTGATTGTAATTTAACTGACAAGTGTATTTCACTAAGAATAGGGATGGAAAATTCAGCTACATTCACTGGCCAGCTAGCACAAGGCATCCTGTCTCTGCCAACTCAAAGAATACACAGGCACTCAAGCATGCATGCATGCGCAGCAACACACACACACACACACACACACACACACACACCCCCCCCCTTTCATACTTTCTATTGGATTCTAGGGATCCAAGCTCATGCTTGTGTGCCTAGCACTTTACTCATCAAAAAGACATATAAATAGTTCAAATGTTAGTCATTCCTCAACCACTTGAATGCATCTTTTTCTCTGCCAGTCACCACTAATTTCCCTCATACTGCTTCTCTGTGTAAAGTGTAATTGGGCAGGCTACAGACTGCTATGGCTTTCAGTGTATGTATGTGAGGTCAGAGTTCAATGTCAGATGTCATTTTCAACCACACTTTGTGGGTGCCCATAAAGATGGCTGCACTCTATTTTGGCACAAGGGCAGAGAGTTCAAAGCTGTCAGCAAGTCACAAGACCTAAAGGTAAAAGGTGTAGCTATAGAAGGATGCTTTGGCCCTCTTAAATAACAACAGACCTGAATCTGAGGTGTGGCTACTTCTGACTGTCAAGGCTAAGGAAAGAGAAGTTGAATCTGAGGTATGGCTACTCCTGACCTTAAGGCTAGGAAAAAAGAATTTGTGGCTAAGGTGTGGTTACTGAACCCTTAGAATAATTGAGGGAGAAAGGTTTGTTTGCTCCATATACATGATACTGTGTTCTTTTTTGTTTTGGTTTTGTTTTGTTTTGTTTTGTTTTGTTTTTTGTTTTTTTGTTTTTTTTTTTTTTTTTTTTGTGGTGAAAAGTAAATTTGTGGCATTTTAGTATTGACTGATCTGCCCTCCTGACCTTTACTCTGTCTCTCTGATTCCTTTATTTTCTATAGCTAGACTTTCCCTGATCCACACTCCCCTACCCAGGTACAGACTTGGGGCCACTCAGCTGGCTCCGATTGTAGCACTGCAAAGACTGCTCTGGACAACTCTCCTTCTTAATATTTTGAGAGAGGTAACTGTAGCTGGAACCTGACATTCATTGTTTCAGCTAGAATGCCTGAGCCAAAGCCCCAGGGATCCTCATGTCTTGACCTCTCCAGTGCTGTGATTACAGAAACTAACAGTCACAACTGGATTTCCCATGGGTGCTGAGGAACCAAATCCAGGACAAGCAAGCACTTTAGAGCTACACCATCTCCTCAGCCCCTGAAAAGGCTTTTTCATCACCTCTTTGGCTTTCCTCTCCTCTATATCTGTCTGCTATTCCCCAAGATGAAAGAATATCACTTTGATAGCCCAGCCAACAGGCTACTATAGTTGACAGGGTCACCGAAGGAGCCCCCAGAGGAAGGCTCTTCAGTACACTGTTCATAATCATGACTTGTGCTCTTAATTGCTTTCTCTTCTACCAGGGAGCATGGGAAAAGCCGAAACCCAACTGTGTAATCATAGAAATGTTTGCACCAACCTAGAGAGCTTCCATAAATACTTTAGCAACCATGACTAAGCATCAGAAGCACTAGAGCTCAATGAGTGGAGGAAAGTTCCCAGTTGGAATAAAACAGTAATAAAAATCAAACATGTAAAACAGGCAATACTCGAAGGTCTCCTTCTCATGCATTGCAGCATTCACTGGCTCAGGCATACTCAAAGGTCTGCAAGAACTAGTATATATACTAGTTCTTCAGATATAAGTACACATACTCCTGTGGTTGTTTTGAAGGTTTCTCTTACCTTGGATATAGACTCCTCTGATATAGTCACATTAAGTCCAGTGTGTCTTTACCAGTGAGACATATTTCTCACAGACAACAAATGATTGCCTTATTTTTTTCAATCAGCCAATTTTATCTTTCCATTGGAAAGCAGGGACTACTATTATTGAGGATACTTTGTTATTTCTTATTACTCTGCTGACTTCTTTCTGGTTTCAAGTTTTTTTGGTTTGGTTTGGTTTTTTTGCACTCTGACCCCCACCCAAATTCCACTTTGGGAGTTTCTTGATTTGCAGAATAATATACAAATGGTTATTAAATATTTTTCCTCTGTTCATCTACTTTCTGTGCTTATTTCCCTGTGCTTTTGTGACTGAGTCTGTCTCTCCTGCTGGTTTGCTTGACAGGAATGTCTTAAGTTTGTACTCATTTTTATAATTCTGAAATTCTCCCATCATTTTTTCGGCATAGTTCTCTCAAATGGTAGTTTATAGAGGTTGTGATTTTAAAACCATACTGACCACAGAGTTAATTTTACATAGTGTGATGCAGATTTCCATTTATTTATCCATCATTGCTTATTTTCCTGGTCAGTCTACTAGTACATAATTTGTTCAAATGTACTTTAAATTTTTTATATATCACTTGTTCTTCCCATATTACCAATACAAAATGTCAATTTAATTATAAATAGTAATCTTGTCTATTTCGAACCTGCAACACACTGAAATAAAGAAATACACAAATTGCTGACACATTTAGAGTAAGAGAAAGGTTTTGATGTTCTCTATCTCTGGACCAAAGAAATGGTGATCATATTTAAAAAAAACTAAGACAAATGGCACAAGGCTATCACCGTCATGTGAAGACAGGACATCATAAAGAGATCTTTTCCACTTAATAGTTCCTCAGGCAAAGTCACCCCCACAGCATTAGTGCCAACTGAAAAGTCCCCATGGTTAATGAAAATCCACACATTTTTTAAAAGCTTTACTCAAAACAAATTATGAAAAAATAAAGTAAAATTTGTGCTAAAAGAACCCGTTCACAATGGGCTTCCCACTCCAGATTTTAGCTCAGAGATTTACTACTCCCACCTGTTCCCCTGAGAAAATAAAGACAAAAATAAAAAATAGTCAAGCCCTTTGCTCATCCTCAAGGAAAAGTAAACTTTCCTGAAGGCCTATGCCACCCCTAAGTCCAGAGCTCTGGAAGGGGCTAGGTTTAGTTTCTTGTGCAAATAAACATAGACCTTCTCCTTGACTTACAGCCCTAAGACACTGGTGATAAGAGGTTCTCCTACAAGTTTTACTTCATAGCTCACTGTGTAAATCTTAACTGACTTGCTGACCCTGAAAAACTCAAGACACATATTGCAAAAAGAATTACTGTGGCAAACATACATACATACTTTCTCTCTCTCTCTCTCTCTCTCTCTCTCTCTCTCTCTCTCTCTCTCTCTCTCTCTCACACACACACACACACACACACACGTATATTATGTTCTTCCAGCAAGTGACTTTAAGCATTGAACCATCTCACCTGTCCCGCACCATTTCTTCTCAAACTTATACATCAAATAATACTATCAACATAAAAAATAAAATCATATTTACAGATTTTATATATAAGAGTATAGTTAATTTTTGTTATTCATACTCTTTCCTTCATGAACTCAGCTCCTTATGAAATGTATTTGCTAGCCCCCAAATCAATTTGAGGACATGAGCAGACTGGGAAAATGGAGAGTATACAGAACAGGATTTCATCTCCTTTCTTCTTTCTCACTATGTAAAGACACTGTCCTTCCAGAGTACATAGTGACACATTTTGCCACTTTTTAATTGCTAATCTCACTGCTTAAAAATGACCCCTAGTATAAAGGTGAAGTGCTGCTTCATGTTTCTAAGAACAGCAAGGCTGTGGTGTGCCTTAAGAGGACAGGCGATTCAGTGAAATTTTGTTCAGACATGGTCTGTAGTTTGTGTGTTCATGTGTGTGTGTCTCCTTCATGTCCTCTTACTCACTACATACAAATAACCACACTTCAATTCTAAAGATTTAACAATATATACTAAATAAGGAGTCTTTAAACATAAATACAAATAAAAAGATAGTGTAACAATTGCTGTTGTACTTATATTTTACTGTATTTATTAATTTGCATGTGCTGCCATGGGGTGATGAGAACACTATGTCAAATGTGAGGTTAATTGAAAATGTAGCAGAATCAATTTTCTTTCCCCTTGTCATGAGTTCTGGGAATTGAACTGAGGTCACCATGCTTGTGCCTCAGTGTCTTTACCAACTTAGCCTTCTTGACAGACTTGTATTATCTATTCAACAAAATGGAACCAGTGACTCACAGCAATCTAGCACTGATTACCTTAAGAAAAATGGTTCAGTGTTTACAAATTCATCATTGGAATAATTAGAGAAAGCGGCTGAGGCATGTAAGGAAAGATTTCTATATGGGAAGCACAAATGCTTGTTCCACAATACACACAGTTATGTTTTTAGTGTGTCTCCCTCTTCCCATTTTCCTACTTCCCCACTACAAAGTCTCAATCCACAGCCCAGGCATGCCTCTAACTCCCCAGTCATCTCAGATGATATTTAGCTTTAAGCGTCTTCTATACAACCTAGAATCACCTGGGGAGAGGCTCAATGAGGACTCACCTACAGGAGGGTGGCCTGTGGGCTTGCCTGTGAGTAATTTTTCTTAATTGGATAACCTGGATGTGGAAAGATGGATCCCACTCTATATAGCACTAATTGCTGGTCTTGGGTCCTAGACTTTTTAAGAGTAGAGAAAGGACCTGAATTCTAGGTATGCACTCATTTATTCTCCCTTGATTGTTACATGTGATGAGACTAGCTACTTTGATCTTGACTAACCTGCAATGGTGGACTAGAACTCACATTCATAAGTCAAATAAGTCAAATAAACACTTTCTTCTCCTAAGTTACTTTTATTGGGGCTATTTATTCTAATAACATCAATGAAACTACCACATCCCTCTTCAATCTCCCAAGAGCTGAAGTTTCTGATATGTGAAAACAGGTTGAGCAAGCCATGGGAAGCAAAGCAGTAAGCAGCAACCCTCCATGGCCTCTGCATCAGTTCCTGTACTCTTTGAGTTCCTGTCCTAACTCCCTTCAGTGATAAACAGCAATGTGGAAGTGTAAGTTGAATAAACCCTGTCCTCCCCTCCTTACTTCAGGACATGGTATTTTGTCACAGCAATAGAAACACAAAATAGTACAATCCCCAACTATTTTAATCTTATTTCTACATAAATATGCTGTGGCACAGAATCCAAATGATATTCATCCTCCTAATACTCACATGAGCAACCTGTGCCTCTATTTCTCATGGTGGTTAGTGAGCCAACCACATACTAACCATTATAATCCATTCTAATTACACCATTTCAGAAAGTTGCACCATTCAAACGGGAGAGGGATTGGGAAATTAGGAATCATTTGGCACTTTCTATGGACTCGGCCTGAGGACAATTTCAAACACTCCACCACCCTACCCTTTCACATTGGAATCCATATGAACTCGATACTCCTGTTACAAGATCATATAGCACACAGCTATTTATCTTCACAATACTTCACTTTCTGCACACAAGTTGCTTCCCTTGGTTTTTTGTTGACTCTTAACTGATTGCCACTCATACTTCCAATATTACCCTTTCAAAGCTACCCAAGTAACACACATGGGGCTGGAGTTGGCATCACCTGTATTCTTGAGAAGCAGATGCACTCTTGTGGACATGGGTCTAATGGTAGTACAGTGTTGTTTTTCCATCTCCCTTCCTCAGCTCTACACTATGACTGTTCAAGAAATAGCTATTGAATGAAGCCTACAAGGCTCCCTCAGATGTTATTAAATATTTTAGCCACACTGCTGAATTTGCAAGGAACAAAAGTCATCATTAAACTGCATGGGGTGCTGATGGCCACTCTCCTTACACAATTCAGAACTATGCAGAAAAACTGGAAGCACTCACTTCAACCAGGACTTGATTAGGTGTTCCGTTGGTCTTGGATTTATGACAAGTTCTTTCATTATTATTCAAGCACTGTTGATGTTGTTCACAATTTGAATATTTTTTAATATTCTTCTTAGACTTCTCATTACTTTGGGCCTTTCTTGCTCTATATTGAGCAAGCTATTGGGGTGGGTGGGAGACAAAGCAGAATTATCATCTAAGATTTCTTTCTATCATTATTAAAACTCTGGGTCATTTTATTTAACTCAAACAATCATTAAAATGGAGTGACAAAACAAAGGACACATTTGCTGCCCTTAATAGAGAATTACTATTATGCTGCAAAGGATCTGGATGTTTCTGAATCAGGACTAAACAGTGAAACTGAAAGAAAGAAAATCAACTCAGCACCAGAAGATGGAGAATGAGGCAGGTGCTCAGAGTAATTAAGATTTCACATGTTTCAGGAAAGACACACACACAAAGAGGTCAAGAGTATCAGTCTTCATGTGTTTCCTAGGATTGTAACTTAATGCTAAAGATAATTAGCTTGTGCCCAAAATTTAGCTCTAACTTTGGTCTGTGCACCCTTATCTATAAAGGAAATAATAGAAATAATCTAAATTTCAGAGACTGATGCTTTCTAGCCTTCAATCATTTGCATATCATTCATACAATTCACTTACCATCCACAGCAGTAGACCTTCCTTAATTTAACTTGAAATTTAATTTGAAAAGAATGTTTAATCTTTTATTTTTTTTTCCTTTTGAAAATGTAGTCATTAAAAATTAAAACAATGACACAGCTATATCTAAAATGTTAAACACTAATGAAATTTATAAACAACACTGATGTGTATTAAAACATTTAGGGATAAAAGAGCAGCAAACAATTTCAGCTGCCATAGCAGAAAGAAAAATATAAAAGGTAACAGACTTCTTTAATAATATACAACATTTCTGCCATTGGACAAGGGCACATAATATACCATCATCTTGTCAGAATTATCATCTCATATATACCACAATGATGGGTGAACTATAGTGAAGCCTTATTAATAATATTAATTCAAACTACTAATGACAATAATTAAGGCAGAGTAGAGGCTACAAAATATTATTCCAGTATAATCATTATGAAAAAAAAATCATCACACCTCTTCTTAATAGAGACACAGCAGGCTTCACCTCAGGCTTCAAACCATCAAGAATTGTATCTAGCTTGTATTTTAGTAACACTAAACTCACAGCCATAATTAAATATTGGTCCCCCGTGAGGGGCAACTTGCAGTGAAGCCCCCCCTCCCGCCTAAGACATGGGGTCCCCTGAAGATGGGTAAGGGGTGGCATACCCTGCAGAACCTAAACCAAGGGTCTCTCATAGAAAATAATAAAAAAAGGGGATTGTAGGAATTAAAAATTAGGCTAAGAATTCACTCCCCCTCCTGTTGCCCTCAGGGCAGGCAATTGTAACAGCTGGAAAACAGGAGACATGCTTTCTAATGCAAAATGTTATTTTGGCTTCCAGATCCCTGAAAGCACCCTAACCTGTCCTTGGAATCTGAGATGCCAAACCACCCCCTCTGCTTTCCCCTCCTCCAAATGGTGCTGGGGTATATAAGCTAGTAGGATATACAATAAAGACCATTCTTAATATCAAAAAAAGGGTATAACTTTTGTGTGTTTACCAACTAGAACTACAACTGCTTTCTCCTAGATTTCTCTGAGTTTGCTGGTGAGTAGTATGTGTGTGTGCATGTGAATGCAGGTGTTCTTCCCTGAGTGTGTAAACAAATGCAAGGCCAGAGGTTGACTGCAGGTACCATCCTCTATCACTCACCACTGAAGCAGTAGCTCATAGTGTTGGCTAGGTAGTCTGGCCAGCATATTCCAGGCATCTTCCTGCCTCCATCTATGTTTCCCTGTGATGTGATATAGGACTCACAACCCCCAGGCTTGGATTATTATATGGATGTTGGAGGCCTAAACTTTGCTTACATAAAAAATACTTTGCATACTGAACCATCTCTCCAGCCTGAACTTCCTTTTTTATACAATTAATTTTCTATGAATCAATCGAGCCTCCCTCCTCTCTGATGACTGTGGCTTGTGTCATGATACAAAGCCAGCCAGTACAATAGGAAAAACCTTTAAAAATATCTTAATTGTCCCAACGTATGAAAACATATCTCAAAGGTAACTTCGTTTTAGTAATCAAGGAGGGCAAAATAAGCTCAAAGAGGTCATTTCAGAAAGAAATCATTACATTCATTTCCCGTGTGAAATTATTCATTAAGCCCACTGACAGATACCTACATATAATTCTGGATTATATACAGGTCTTGCCATATACCCATACCCACACTAAATTGAACTCACCAAATACATAATAAATTCATTAAGAGCAATTCTACATGAGCTGTTTAATTTATAGAAACATTCAATGCTCAGAATTCCACACAACTCCAAAAAACATTTTACACAAATATACAAGAGAAGGAGGAGAAGGAGTAGAAGGAAGAGGAGGGGGAGGAGGAGCAGGAGAAGAAGAAGAAAAAGAAGAAGGAATAATATTTCTAAAAACACACCAACAGCCAAGTTCACCACCTGTGGCACACTCAGCCTACTGGCGAGGTAGCTGTCACAGGACAATCATACACCACACACACACACACACACACACACACACACACACACACACACACACCCTAAATTCAGGAGGTTTGTGATCAGAGCACAGGTGTCCCTGAGAATAAAGAAATGACTAAACACCCACTCAGAACACTCAAAGAGCAAACCAGTCAACACACTCCAATGAGAAAGTTAAGGACCTGGGCTGCAGAGCTATTTATGAGCAGTTTATGGTGGGGTTAAGAGAGGGTTTTGTGTGGCACCAGGGAGAAAGGAGGCTGTTAGTGCAGGTATCAGGTCTGCTGTAGCCAGAGTGGGCAACTCTCTCCAGCCCCAGTCCCTGTCCCTGCCCCACAGCCCTGCTCCTCTGCACTGCACTCTACCCCTGGCCCAGGAATAACCGCGCAGGCCGCCAGGGTCCTACCTTAGCCCTGCCATATTCGATCTTCCTCCTTCTCTCCTCGTCCTCCATCATGCCTGCAGGCCAGGTGAAGACAGGAGGAGAGGAAAGATCTGTTAGGACTCAAGGGGACAGAGCTCCATGGCTGCCCAGGGCAAGCTCGGTTCCTACTGGCCACAACCGCCTTACTCACCATCTTTCACCAATGCCATCTTCATCCCCAGGGAAACACACAGGGAGGGTGAGTGGTCTCAGTAGGAGCCTGACACTGCAGTTGCTATTTATGCTTCTACCATACCACAGTGCTTTTCCAAACTCAAAAGCAGCAGCTGCCTGAAGACTACAAGCTGCAGTGGGGAATGAGGTGGCCAGGGAGGGACCCCTTGGCTATGGTCTATCAGCCCAGGATGAGGGGGAACCCTGAGGATACCCTCCCGACTCCTTCCTTACCACAACCCCGGTCCTTCCTCCTTGTGCCAGGTGGTTCCTACCCACCCAGGTTCTCCTACAAGGAGAACAATTCCTGTTGCTCCAGGCTTCTCCCAACTCTTTGTTCCCTGAAGCTAGGCAGAGGCTCTCCTCCCCCATGGGGCTTCTCCTGGGAACCTTGCTCCTGAAGGAGCTGGAATTATGGATATAAACGGGGACCAAACCCCATCTACACTCACTTCCCAACGTTAAAGCCTGGAAACACAGGAGCTGATGAGCACTGCGTGTGAATGAGGTCAGGAACACAAAGTACAGTATGAGTGGTGTCCTAAAGGCAGAGCCAAACACAAAGGTGGCTAATTAAGAGTGGGGAATTATACATAAAATCACAGAGGGGAAAGAAGGCCAGACTAAATTATGTAGGCCTTTTATCATTATGTAATTATGTAAGATCAGTACCCATTTCTCTGAATGAGAGCAGGAGCCTCTGGGAAAGTCTCATGGTCTATGCTATTACTATGTATAGAAGCTACAGTGAAAAGTGGGCTTGGATTTTGTTTTGTTGAGAATCTCCTTTACATTAGGTCACCTGATTACCTGGATCTGGGGTAATACCTAGAAATTAGTCACACCTATGGAACCTTCTAGTGTCCTAAGTCCTCCTTCCCCTTCAAGGCCAAAGTCACAAAGACTGAATGAGACAGCCTACCTCTACATAAGACTCATTTCAATGTTCCTTGAAAGACTAGCCGTCACCAGAAGCTTTGAACTAGTCTGCATCCAGCAATAGCTGAATTGGGCCCTGTCTCAGGGTATTTATCCCTCACTCTGAGGTGATGTCATAAAGGAGGAGATACCTCATCTCTTGGCAACCTGCTACTTCCAAAGGAACAAGAATGCCTTTAGGTCATGTTGCTAGGCAGCAGGTCCCACCCTTGGATTCCCCTTGAGCTTGGGGTCCCAGGAGTGTTGAGGTGACTGTTCAATGTTAATATGCCTGGGAGGCAAACTCTGGTCCTCACACTTGTGTGGTATTTACATTCCCACTGAGCCACCTCTGCATCCCCTACAGTGGAGATTCAAAGGATTACATTTGTATTTATAAAATGTCTTCAATAAATTAGGGTAGCATTCTCTTCTAGTTTAAAAATGAAAGTCATTTAAAAATAATGACATAAAACTGACCTATAATCAGTTAAAGTAAAGTGGCATGGGATCTAAATGAAATCATATGTCAAAGGATGAAATTATATATCGATTATCCAAGACAGTGCAGTTAATTACTGACTAACGGAATGCATGATCACAAAATTCATTATCTGAGGAGTTTATACCACTTAGCAGTCACAGTACATGAACTCAGCTTCCAAATAGATGTGACAAAGGCCCATGTGGTCTTTATATTCAGAATAAAATACATTTACTGTAAATGTTAGTATTTTGTGTTACTTTTGCTAAGAAAAGTTTTGGATGTTGTTATGGCTCCTGTTGGTTTTGAGAGAAATCTATCTTGCTGTCTTACAAGTGTTCAGACTAGTAAGACTAAATACACAAAGAAGATGCATCTCTCCTGCGTTAGAACAGCACAAGATTCAAACCATTTTAGATCCTATTTGAAAAGGAATGTACATACCCAATCACAGCCGCTCCTTGGAAATCAACATATCGTATGAATTAAGAGAATTCCAGTCATTAGACTTTAGGCTGATTCCTATTTCCCATGAGACCTGCCTTTTATGTACTTCCTTGGAAGTACCTTGAACAAATTGATAGCTCAAACGATAACATCTTTGGATAGCTTACATCACACCACAACCTTACACAAATCGTGCATTACCAAAGGTGATCAGGGTGTGCTTTTTAATTTCTTAAAAAAGCTAATAAATACATCTCACATATACTATATGGCATTTTTCAAAACAGGCATAGTAATATAAATTATTTATCACTACATAGTCTCATCTAAGAAATTCTAAATATAACTTACCATTGTGAAGGTCTATAAACACTTTGTTTTAAAAAGCCAAAATTATGAAAATGAAAAACAATCTCTTTTTAAAAAAGAAACAAAATTATTCATAATATCCAGAATCTGGAAACAACCTAGATGCCTCTGAACAGAAGAATGGATAAGGAAAATGTGATACATTTATATTGGAGTACTATTCAGTGGTAAAATAATAACAACCTCATGTAATTTTCAGGCAAAGGGATGGAATTAGAAAAAAGCATTGTGAGGTATGTAACACAGACTCAGAAAGATATATATCGTATTACTCACTAATAAATGAATATTACATGTAGAGCAAAGAATAACCAGACTAAAGTCCAGAGCTGCAGAGAAGATAGATAACAAGGAGGACCCTAAGAGAAATACATGGATCACCCTGGGAAGGGAAATTAGAAGATATCTGTGAAGTATACTGGGAGGGAGATGGGCAGTAAAAGGGAGGAGAGGGGAGAGGAGAACAGCGGGGAATGAGATGACATTAAGAAATAAAAACTGATAATCCAAAAAGTTCCACAGTCCATGGCAAAATGGACCATCAGCAAGGAATTCAGCTGGCCGATGGCACACCCTAATGCTTTTAGAACCACTGCCATTATTCCTGCTGTAACACTCCCTGTTTCCCTGGCCTATTCTCCCTGGCAGTGGAAATTTGTTCTCCTCCCTCATCTGCCTGACTCTATTCTAAACCTCCTCTTTCTTTTACCTTGAACCCTTTCTTTTCCAACTTTATTTTTTTCTGTCCACTTATGTTCTTCATCTCCTTCTGTCCAACTTATGTGGCCATGTTAGAGACATTGACTTCATGGGGAGTGATGGAAGCTCATAGTTCTGCACTGTGCCTGGGGACTGGACCAAAACCCTATAGAGTATGTGCAGGTTAGCTGAGGAAGTCATGTGGTTGGGCTGGAATGAGTTTCGTTTGTAATTAAAAGGCACAATTTTGTGGGATATATACATATATACATACATACATATATACATCTGCTATTACTGTGCTTTGAGATTTTAATTTCAAGCTCTTTTAGAATGATATATTTGGTTCAGCAATGGCATCCAGTCAAAACTTCTGGTCCCATCAACATTAACAGGGATGACTTGGGATTGAGTTCAGGTTAGGTCAAAATGGCAAAGTTTCTGTGCATGTCTCTAAAATTGCTGTATGTGTAATAGCAGTCAATGACTAATTCTAATGCTAATTTTTGTCCAAAGACCCCGAGCACCCTTTGAGCAAGGATAGGGACTTCATTTTTAAGAAGTAGAGACTGATTTTTGAAACACTTAGACTGGACCAACCCTAATTTTTCTTCATTGATTCTCCCAGGCCTGTGACAGGCAGTTACTGTTTTTTATACTGAGTAATGGGGAACACTTGCCATTTGCCTCAGATTAGCATGCAGGGAGATAGTGATGCCAGAGCTGGAGAGCATTACTGTTGGTCAAGTGCAAGAATTGTAGTTTGAAGTATTTACAACTTAGCATTATATTTCTGGGCTTCCATGTCCTTTTAATAACTGTAAATTTAAATTCTTCTCTCTACAGCTAGAAGTCAGTAGGGAAAATATTAGGGCAGGAACAATTCAAGGAACAGTGAGACCAAAAAATGGGAGGGCACTGAATAGAGGACATATTGTGATGTTGATAGTTTCCATCTCAGGTCCTGAATTTGAGTCTCAGGAAAAGGAAGTATGTCTGGTGTCCTGAGAGTATTTCAGAAAAGCCATACACATAGATGAACTCTTTGGCATAATGAGTTGTGGTGGTAAAAATAACATTAGCAAATCTCAATTTCATGGTTTTTTTCTGGTTGTATTTTGTTTATTTCCAATAAACATAGAATAATGAAGCTAAGACTTTCATTACATTATTGTAGTATCCATGTCATCTCCACACACCTCCCCAAAGCACACACACTCACAAACCCTTCCTCCTTTTATCTTGTTACAACTGAAGCATTTTACAAAGAATATATTTCTGTCAGTTTATTTTCTTTGAAACATAACTCTTAAGACATGTTCACAGTTAAACAGAAAACCACCAAAAGCCTCTTTGGTTTGTACTGTTCTCTTTTATCAAGAATGGAAACTAGCTGGAAATAGTACATAGTGTCACATACTGTTCTTTTAAACAATAACTGGTTTTATATCCAACCTCTAGCCACACTGAACCTCTTAGAAGAGAAAGTGGGCGGTACCCTTGAACAAATAGGTACATGAGACCACTTCCTGAACATAGCACTAATAGCACAGACACTGAGAAAGACAATTAAAAAATGGGACCTCCTCAAACTGAGAAGCTTCTGTAAGCAAGGACACAGTTGACAAGATCAAACGGCAGCCTGCACACTGGGAAAAGATCTTCACCAACCCCACATCTGACAGAGGGCTGATCTCCAAAATACACAAAAAACTGAAGGCAGTAGTCATGAAAGCACCAAATAACCCTATTAAAATGTGGGGTACAGAACGGAAGAGAGAATTCTCAAAAGAGGAATCCAAAATGGCTGAAAGACACTTAGGTGCTTAACATCCTTAGCCATCAGGGAAATGCAACTCAAAACAACTCTGAGATTCCATCTTACTGCTGTTAGAATGGCTAAAATTAGAAAAATCAATGACAACTTATGATGGAGAGTAAGTGGAGAAAGGGAACATTCCTCCACTCTTGATGGAAGTGTAAACTTCTACAGCCATTGTGGAGATAAGTATGGTGATTCCTCAGGAAAATGGGAGTCAGTCTACCACAGGACGAGGCAATCCCACTATCCACATCCATGCCACAAAGACATCTATTCAAGTCTGTTCATAGCAGCATTATTTGTAATAGCAAGAACTTAGAAACAACCTGGATTCCCCTCAACTGAAGAATGAATAAAGAAGATGTGGCACATTTACACAGTGGAATACTACTCAGAGGAAAAACAAAACAAAACAAAATGCCTGAAATCTGCAGGCAAATGGATGAGTAGAACTTCAAGAAATAATTCTGAGTAAGGCAAACCAGTCACAAAAAAAAGGAGGATCATGGTATGGGCTCAGTCATATATTGATTTTAGACATAGAGCAAAGGATTGCCAGCCTATAATTAACACCACCAGAGAAACTAGGATACAAGGAGGAACCTAAGAGATTCATATAAGATCCCTCACAGAAGGGGAAAGGGACAAGATCTCCTGAGCATATTGGGAATGGGTGGGCAGGCAGTGAGTGGAGAGGGAGTTAAGAGGAAGAGAAGGGGAGGAGAACATGTGGGTCTAAGAAGATTGAGTCAGGGGATGAATAGAGGAGAGAAAAAAAAAGAGATATCATAATAGAGAGAGCCATTTTTTATTTGAAGAGAAAACTGACTGTAAAGAAATGTCCAGATATCTACAAGGATGACCCCAACTAACAATCTGAGCAACAGTACAAAGGCTACCTTAAACACCTTTCCTTGATAATCAGATTGATAAGTAACTTATGCCATCATAGAACCCTCATCTAGTAGATGATGGAAACAGAAGCAGATACCCATGGCTAAACACTAAGCCAACTTCATGGAATCCAGTTGCAGAGAGGGAGGAATGATAAGAAAATGGGGTCAACCAAGGTGCAGAAACCCACAGAGACAGCTGACCTGAACAATGGGAAGCTCATGATCCCCCAGACTGATTGCTAGGAAACCAGCATTGGACTGACTCAGACCCCCTGAACATGGGTCTCAGTTGTAAGGCCTGGGCAGTCTAAGGGACCTCTGACAGTGGAACCAGAATGTATCCCTGGTGCATGAAAGAAATTTGGCAACACATTCCTTATGGAAGGATACTTCCTTAACCTAGAGCCAGGAGGGATGGCCTAATCCCTACTCCAAAGACTTGACAGATTTTGATGATCCCACCTGGAAGTCATCACCCTCCTTGTGGAGTGGAGTGGGAGGGCAAGGGGGTCAGGGGGAATGAGAGGGAGGGAGAGGGAACTGGGCTCGATATGGAAAATAAGAAAAAAATTACATATGCATATTCATATATATGTATATGTATGTACATATATACATATACATACATATATATATGCTGAAATTCTGTGATTGCCTATTCATTGTGTGAGATGGCATATAAAGTATATCCATACTTTTTCATGGTCTTTAAGTAAGTCCTCCTTAAAATCTGGCCAGCTGTGGTGGTGCATACCTTTAATCCCAGCACTCCAGAGGCAGATACAGTGGATCTCTGTGAGTGTAGGGACACCCTAGACTACACAGAGTTCCAGGTCTGTCAGGCAGCCATATGTCCCTTCTGCCAGAGCTAAGGGAAACAATTGCTTTGGGTTGATGGACCCAGTTTCTATCTAACCTGCAGAAATCCCCCTATAGTCAGCTTAAACTTATTCCTGTGTATGTGGACATACTGAGACCTAACAGCAGTGTGTGTGTGTGTGTGTGTGTGTGTGTGTGTGTGTGTGTGTGTGTGTGTGTGTTTGTGTGCTCATGCATTGTTCAGAACACAATATAAGACATATGTATGTGTGTGTTTGTGTGCACATGCATTGTTCAGAACACAATATAAGACATAGGTAGCATGGGAAAAGGGGGAATGAATTATTATAGCTTTGACAGAAAACAATGCTTTTTCACAGTGAATGTTCTCCTCCCTGTCTTATTCTTCAATGAAAGAGACCTTATAGAGCACATTTTCAGGTATTCACAAACCAACTCTTTCAAGGAAATTTAGACAACATAATTGATTTTCATTTGCTTCAGGCCTGGCAGCATTAATCAATTTGCTGCAAAGGCCTAAAAGTTTACTGCAGGAGAGTATGCAGTTATATGATAGTGATTGGGTGTTTTCATGATCTACCTGAGGGCTGGATAAATAAAGACATTGACTGCAGTGAAATGCATGCATAGCTTCACCGAAGGTACTGACATGAACATAGTTAGAGTTCAGAATTGGGGGACTGAACTGTATTAATGAAATAAACTGCCTATTTGTTATTCATCCTCCTCTTTGTAGCATTAGAAGCAACCTGTAGATAACTGTTACAACAAACTTTTTCAGCCATAAAATTTAAAAAAAAAAACCTAAATAATATATCAAAAATTATTGATACATTTTCATTATGTCCATTATGGGCAATCCACCACTTTCTCATTCTATGAAATGAAAGACTTTCAATAAAATCTCCTCATTTTCCTCTAGGAACTTAGCAACCCAGCAGTAAGGAACTTGAACTTCAAAACCAGGTGTGGTGGCTCAAGTGTATAACCCCAGCATTGGGGAGGCAGAGACAAAAGGATCAGTATTTCATCGCGATCTTCAGCTAACTGTGGGCTTAGAGGCTACCCTAGACTACAACAACATGAAAAATAAACAAAGGAAATGTAAATTTTAGATCATTTAAAATCAAATATAAGACAGCAGAGAAGACTCAGTACAATGTTCTTCATGCAACCCTGGTGGTGGGAACCCTAGAACCTATGTGAAACAGCTCCACGTAGAAGCATTTATACTCCCAGTGCTGGAGAGGTAGACACAAGCTTCCTGGACCTCACTTTCATATCAACTGGAGATGATTCAGCAAACTCCAGCTTCAAAGAGACCATGTCACACACACTAAAGCAAATGTCCATAAAGGGAGACAGCTGGTATCAACATCTGACCTCCACATGCAGGGCCAACACATGCACACATGCACACAGACACAGAACCCACACACACATTTACACTCACATACAGACACACACACACTCATACACACAGAGACTTAAATGAAGTAGAAACACCTCAAGCATAAGTGCTTTAAGAATGAAAAATAAAATAAGGATATAAAAGTTAATTAGTCTCAAGAGGAACTGAGAAAGACAAAGGAATAACTCAAAAGCCACACTGGAAATCAGAGTGTCCCCTTCTAGCACACATATTTTTTTCTGGCACTGTTTCATCTGCAAAACAAGGGAAAACAAAAGGTATACATTTTATATGCTAAAATATATAATTATAAATGCAAACAAATACTATTACATATTAAAGAGCAAAATGTAATAAAACTATTTTAAGTTTTGTTTATTTTTGATGCCAAAGAGAATATATATATATGTATCTGAATTTCTTTAAAAATCCATGGCAATATTTAAGAATTCACTATAAAGAATTTTATATAAATGCTAAAGTATACTGAAATAAAAATTAATGCTGCCTGAAACATAAGTCTGTATGCCTCTTACCTGAAAAGATTTTCAAATGGGCACCTTGGCAATATTTGTGTGTACAATATGACAAAAGGAAACATGGTGCCACAATTTTTCAGAGTGACTGAGGAAAAGGGAAGTTTATAAATAAAAAATAGTGAACGTTTCCTCACAGCAATACCAAAACCTATGTAACCTATACCATGACAAGTAGTTGGAATAAGTTATATAAAGTACATCTCTATGCTTTTGAAGCTAGCATGGTCTACTCAGTAAGTTCCGGGACAACCAGAGGTGAATAGTGAGACCATGTTTAAAAACAGAAAAGTGAGGCATTTTCTGTCTTCTTTTCAATAATATACATTAATAAAAAAAATGTTCAATTTGGTAAATGATACTATTCTAAGAAGAAATAATAGTTAGGAACATTGCAATAAAATTACTTTGCTTTCTTCTCTTTTTTAATATCATTGGTTTAATACTGAGGCTAAGATATATGCCCTTTACCACTGAGCTAACTTCTAAACACCCTTTTCATTTTGTTTCTCTCAAAGTTTACAAAGTGAGTATGATGGCCCATGACTAGAATCTCAAAATTAGGGATGTGGAGGCAGGTCAATCAAGAGTTTAGGACTCAGCTACACATTGGGTCTGAAGCTATCCCGGTATACCTGAGAACTCCTTCTCATTGCCATTAGAGAGCACGTAGAAATTCCCTAAACTTAGCATTATGCAAGCACTTCCAACTCAGCAAAATACATCAATTGGATATGATCTCCCAAACCCTGAGCAGAGAGTTGTTATGGGTTATTTCTGGGCCCATTTCCTTCATAGCAATGGAGTTTCCATTATAGAAAGGGAAGTCCAGAGTAGGGAGGGTAGGGAGGTAACACCTGGCTCTGTGTCAGTCAGTATATGCACTGAAAAGCAGTGGTGTGTGTGTGGGGGGGGGTGAGATAAAGAAAGTAATACACAGTTCACTCAGTCTAAATATTAGAATAGAGATTTCTTCTGATGTACTTGTATTGAATTTTTAAATGAGCTTTCAATGTTTTCTACTTTTACTAATACAAGAATAATACCCTTAAATATATATACATTTTATGGGAAGTTTAGACACATAGTAAGCACAGTCATGTGACAGGCTATGATAGAGCAGTTGATTTAGGAAGCAAAACAAAAAAAAAATGATTATGTAACTAATGTAATCCCAAGACTGAGTTTTGTGTAAAACCCAACCAAAAGCATATTGTATGCAGTGACCTCAGAAGTAGTAGTTAATTGTGTCTGACCTGAGTGACAATGCCCTGTTTACTTTTTTCTAATGAAAATGTTATGTATGTCAGGTGGTACATCTGATAACAGCATGTGGAATATCACCTACACATGTAATATCATCAATTAATTTATACAGTCTCCTTAAAAACAAGAGCCACATAACTTGAACTTAGATTGGTAAAAACAAAAATAATTAAATGTCTATCAGACACAGCTGGACAACTGGTGAAACTACTACTTATTTTCCAGTATGTTCATACTTAGCCTTCTAAAGTTGCAGCTTAAAAAAGAAGTCAGGGACAAATGTGTTACATCACTTCCATTCATAAATAACACAGAGCCACAAGGCTATAACAATATAATAATAAAACACCAAACAGGCAAGTCATTTAAGAACTGCAAACACACTTAGAAAAGGAACTGCTGATATTCCCATAAGAGAGTGTTGTATATTATATAAAGCATGGGCACTGTCACCCAAAGAAACACAATGAAAGTAACACAACGACAAGCTTCTTCCCATCAAACACAGCACTGAGGGACACTGTTCACAGCAACACAGTTATTCCAAGGTGGTGCAGGTAAAGTCACAATTCTCAGAAGGTCAAGTTTCTCTCTGACAAATATTGGGAATATGAAGAAAAAAATACAGTGACCTAACAAATCACTCTGCCTAGAACCTAAACAAATCCTGCCAACATTTGGACCAAGGAACCTCCTGGCACATGTATGTACACAGATGATTCCAGAGGAAACCCTTTCTTTAAACAGGTGTCTTCACTTCTCAGCTGACACAGTTTGGTTGATATTTGGTCAATACATAGAGCAAGGAGGGAGGAAGCAGGAGTCACTCAGTGGTAGTCTTTGACCTTCCCTTTTGCTGAAGTAGTCCTTCTCTCCAAAGGCATCTCAAAAGACAACCTGTTGTTGTAGCTCCTGAGATGGGTCACAACCCCTATACTGAAACCCTGGGAGTCCTCTGGCCTTTTCTTCACCCTAGGTGCTTGCAGAGAAGGAGGTGAATTGTAGGGCTCACGATGGGGCAATCAATCCGTCTAGAGCTCTTCATGCTCATGGCCACTGACACCCTCAGAGCCAGCCAAGAACATTGGTCCCATGGTCCCTTCACTCGCCTTTCAAGGCATCTCTGGTGCAGTGTGACAGGTGTGGAGTCCCAGAGCTTTGAGTATCTGCCACAGCAGCAGCAGCTGCTTCCTTCCAGAATGAACCTTGCCTGCAATTCAGGGATAGATGCATAGAAACTTTGCACCCAGTAAAGTTAAGAGAGAGCCAACAGCTCCAGCCAGATCTCAGGCACCCTGGGAGCAAAGATAGAGCTCAGGTGAGCTCTCTGCTCCCTACCCCCATGCTCTTTGCCTCTCTTCTCCCAGTCACCTTCCCTAAAGTCAGGCTCTGAGGAACAGAGCCAAGAGCAACAAGTTCAAAAAGATGCAGGGGAGGAGAGCCACCCTTGCTGCTCACTCTGGCCAATTTACTGTGCAGCCATCATCCCTGGGGACCAGGATTTGCAGGGCTCGGGGGTTCAGGACTGCAGGGTTCCTGACTTCAGAGCCAGGCTGCTGGGTGGTTGCAGGGCAGGCAATGGTGTTGGGCCTCGGAAGGGTCGCCAGTAGGGTGGTCATTGCCATGGAGGCAGTAGGGGGTCCAGGGGGTGGAGAAAACTGCTCCCTGCTCCCAGCCAGTGGGTGGTCCCGCATCTCCCCCAGGGTCTGCCAAATCTCTGCCTCTGTGATCTGTAAAGCTGCAGGAAAGAAAGCAGGAGTGGCACCAAGCATGACCTGCCATGCGCCCCATGCACATTAGGGGAAGGCTTGCCCTGCCTTTCCCAAGCTCAGACCTTTCTCCACTCCAGCCCTCTGGGATCCTTTCGATCCACCCCACCCTCCCATCAGCCCAGGAACCAAATTTCCCCAAGGGAGAGATTCCAGGTGGTCCTGCACCAGGGATGAGCCAGGCACAGATGAACAGAGAAGCTTCAAGAATCTTTACAGCTGTTGTTTGGTGAAGAGGAAGAAGGGGACTGGTGGCTCAGTGCTGCCTGCTGGGCCAGGAGCATGGAAAACAGGGGCAAAAACATTCCAGAAAAGCTAGGAAGGAGGGTTTGCAGAGCAGAAAGAAAGCAAAGGGATCTGTTGCTTTCCAGGGGCCAGTGGGTCACAAAACCTGCAAAGCTCCGCCGCATAAGTTTTAAGTGATTCCTCTCTTTCTAATTTTTTAAAATGTATTTTTGCTCAAAACAAATGTTAACGTTACTTAGGTTAATAAATGCCGTACCCGCTCAACTTGCAGAAAAGGTTTGACAAATCTCCTTGGCTAATTCTTGCAACAACTCCTTTCTATTATCCTTTGCAAATGAGTGGAGAGTTTAGACAGTTTTTTTTGAAATGTCAGAGTGCAGGGGCATACGTCTCTGAGACTGTGTGTTTCTTTTGAGCATCCCTGCGAACATCTAAAATGGCCAAAGGAAAAAAGTGACCGGGTGAAGGGTGAGTGTGAGGAGAGACAAGAAAACTGGAGTGGCGAGAGAATTTTGGTCTTCATGTAACTCTCCCTACAATCAATCATGAGGTGTCTTCCTTACCAACAAGCTTTTAACTTCCTTAGCCAGTAGATGGGGGGAGTGGTGAGAAGTTAAATCTGCATCTAGCATAGTAGCTTTAGAAAGATCATATAAGCACCTTTAATTCCCTGCTAGCACCCACCTTGCTTTATGTTCATATGGGTCCTGCTATTCATTCTTCACACTGCTTTTTGATGGATATGGAATAAGATGTAGAGAGTTTCCTGTTTAATATACTGTCTGGAAATTAAATCTGAAGTGTCATTATCAGCAAAAACATTAAGATGGTTGGAAAACTGAGGTTTGTGTTGACATGAGGAAGAAGATGCTTACTTCAACATCAAAAATTTCTGAAAAAAAAATTGCTGGTCAAGGCTTTGCCCCCTTATTCTTGGTTTGGAAAGTTACTGGATTGTAAAGTACTGCAAAGAAATTGACTAGCAAGAGATCATAGGCATGGTAATGAGAATACACAGCCCTGACAATGTGTGGTGTTTTCTGTCAAGACCGATAGTTTGTTGTGTTTGCTCACATGTGGAGGTTTAGGGAGACCAGTACAGGTTGGTAGTGAAGCTGCAGCTAAGGCAACAGGGATGTTTAGACACGTGCTGTGTATTTGTTTGGATTAGCTGAGCTAGGATGCATGGAACGTGAAAACTAGCAAATAGAAAAGGGGATATTGGCTGCCAGTTTTTATATTAAAAAAATAAACTAATATAAATAAAAAGATGTCATCATGGCAAGATGAAGGCATGACATTTAAGTAAGAGACATGGTATTAAACACCTATGATGGCTTGCAACCCTGTAAAGATGAGACAAGCAAGTGAAACAGACATTTTACCATTACCCTCAGGGAGAACATATACAAACTGACAGGTAGTATTTACCTACCTGTGAAGCCTTAGATAATATAACTTTTTACACTTTAGGTGGGCTTTGTGATCTGTCCTCCTGAAGAGTTTCTCACAGTGCAGAGAGTCCATAGGTATTAAACATTTAGATTCAAATTCCTGCCCAGAAAGTTACTCACCTGCTCTAGTTAACTGAACAAAGTGCTTAAGTCTATGAATAAAAATGGTAAATAATGAAACAAAGCATTTTTGGCAGCTTGTAAAAATTAAAAGTAATCCTGTCAAACTCTGATGTGTTCAAGTATTTCTAAGAACACTGGAACTAGCTCTTTTATTACTTCAATGCTCATGCAATTCATTTTATTCATCCTGTGCTTAGAATTCTCACAAAAATGCCATACTGACTACTGTAGGCAAATGCCTGGAAATTTAACTTTCATTCATTAAGCTTTGGTATTGATTAAGTGGGAGGCAAAAGGCAAACTCAAATAATACTGAATTCATTACCATAGTTTTCTAATCATGTCAGCTTCGGTTTTCCTCTCCTGAAAAATGAGGATCAGAGAAGAAACCTGATATGTACTCACTCATCTCTTCTCCAAGCAGACACACATGGATCCAGTAAGTTTGAATTTTCATACCCATTACCATTTCTTCCTTACATGGCATTTCGAGAGCTTTTTAAACACTCTTTTTAAAGTTGTGAGGAATAGTATATATTCCTAATAGTATTACCTACATCCCCTGGAGGCATTATATCCTATCAAATCACAAGAAGAAAGATAACATTCATATCCTGAACGGCTATACTACGTAACAGAGAGGTTTATGAAAACACATGCTTATTTCTCACAGGTCTAGAAGCTGGAAATCCATAGTCAAGTAGCCAGCAGTATATTTGTATTTGGTGAAGAACTGATTAAGAGAAGGGACCTTCTCACTGGGTCTCACATGGAAGAAAAAAAAGACTGGACTAACACACACACACACACACACACACACACACACACAGAACACCACCAACAGGGGATCAAATATTCAAATACAGGAACATGTAGAAGACAGTTTTCATTGCAATCACTACAGTGAACAAAACTTCTCTTGGAATTGAAAGGACATGCCTTCCATCCTTTAAATTTTGTTAAAAAGTAACAGGATTCCATTCACTCATTTGCTCAATAATATTCATTGTGTATTTATATAATATCTTCTGTAGCTATCCATCTATACATTGAGAACAACTACTGCCATAAGCATGGGAATGCAAGGTTTTCATCCACAGACTGATTTCACTTCCTCTAGTTATAAACCTAAGATGGCTGGTCTGTTTCTTTATTATTATTACTAATGTCTGTATGATGGTTCATACTGATATCTCCTAAGAATGGAGCCTCTGGAAATACATCTGAGGAACTTGCCCAACTAGGCTGCTTGATGTGGAAAATCCAATCCTAAATGCAGAGATGGCGCCATTTCAAGGACTTGGTCCTGAACTAAATTCAGAAGAGAATGTTTGTGAGCATTAGCAATTACCACTCTCTGCTTCCTGAACCCCAATGCAAAGTCATCCTCTTGCTCCCAACACCGTGACCCATTGCCCTGGCCTGCAGCATGCCTCTGCCATCACATCACTCCTAAATTGTGATAAGAGATGGAGGGTGAACATCTAAAACCAACCTTACATGTAGCCTTCTCTATTCCACTGTGAAGAACTGGAAATGAAGTCTCAAACAAGGTGGGAAGTGAGGAACAGCACAGGTGTTTGTCCCAACCTTCATTCAGTCTTCCAAATCCTAGGATCACATGCTTGTGACACCATACCCAGCTCTGATTCAGCTCTTCTATTACAAATGAGGTCCTACCTGGAGACTTTAAAGCTGTACTGTCTTAAAACTATATGGAACACAATTACTAAAGATGTAGCAAGAGCCCTCACCTGACATGATGAACAGGCTCAATTCAAGCAAGTTCTAATGAAAAGTGGGAACATAACCCTTAATCTCACACAGAAGCAAAATCCACCTAGTCTACAGTGATATGAAAAGGGAAGCCCTATACTTGTGCACAGCATACCCAGGAGACTGGCAATTTGTCTGACAATACCAGCACTTGGCAACAGAACACTAACACCTTGCTAGTGAGTGCCACACCAATAGGATTGTTTTTCCACAGATTGGGGGCAAGGCACAGTGAAGCATAGCTGACACCCCAGGCCTGGGAAAGGAAAGACAAGAAGACCAGAGACTCAAGGCCATCCTTGGCTACACAAAGCTTGAGGCCAACCTGGGGGACATGACAAGCTCTCAAATCAAACAAAGCATGTGGCATCATTTAAAAAATTAAAGACAAGCATCCCATGACTGAGTGATTCACTTCCTAGGAGGCTGGGAAGATGTCCCTGTGTATTAGAAATCTCAAAGGAGTGTTGGTAACAGATCTAACTCCAACAGCTAAACCAAGAAAGAACCAAAGGGTCAGACACAGAAAATGAAAAAAAAAAAAAAAAAAAACGTAAAGAGATAATTCTCCATTTCAACAGAAGCTAACTTAAAGATGGCTGTAGAAACTTGGAGGAATCTCATAAAAATGGGAAACAAGTTATACACAGATTGATAAATATAAACCCAGAAAAACTTTAGAAACATATACAGTCTAAGAACATCTAAATTGGTAGGTAAACAAAAGGTAAAAAAAAAATCAGGAAAAGGACTACTTTAGTTTCTAAGGAAGAGACTGTGACAAGAGTTTGGGATAAGGGCAAGTTCAACTGACAGGAAAATAATGTCCCCACATACTGATTAAATTATCTGTTTTAATATGCACCTGAATTTTGTAATATTCTATTTGGACACTACACATTACCTTTTTGTATGATAAGAATAAAAAAAAAACAGCTATTTTTTTTATTTTGGAATCCCCCTATTTTACATAGATATATTAGGAGGAGAAATGAATATTCTCAAAAAAGAAAAAAAAATCTTTACACTAAAGAAAAATCAAAGGAGTTGAATCTTATTAACATAATGCCTATTTATTTAAAATAAAATATAACTAATTACAAACAATTTGACATCTAGTAACTCTATTAATAATAATGTTGATTATGTCCTTGTGTAATAGAATAATCTGGGTGAGTAGAAACATTTTTAGGGGACAACAAACTGAATACTTCCAGCTGGCTGGGGAATCACAGCAGCAGGTTTGCACCAACTTTGTCTTGAAGTGAGAGATTATTCTTCTCCAGTCACAGTCACTTCCCTGACATTGATTTGTTCATGTCAAGATTGATCTTCAGCTAAGAAAATCCTTCTGTCTGTTTTCAGGAGACATTCCATACCTGTTTCATTTTCAATGCCCTGTAACAAAGACAAATGAAAATTACAGTGATGAGGGGGGGTAGAGATAATGGAACTAACAACCAGGAAGTCTGAGTAAGAAAGAATAGAATGCACATGGTAATTTTGTTCATTTGGGTGATGGGGTTTTGAGATAGGGTTTCTCTGTGTAGACCTGGATGTCCTGGAACTAGTTTTTATAGACCAGGCTGGCCTTGAATTGACACACATGCATGACCCTCTGCTTCTTGAGTGCTGAGATTAGAGGTGTGTGCTACCACAGCCCAGTGACACATTTTTGTTCTAAAACTTTTCAAAATGCTTTTGTCAAAACCAAAAATATCTTTGAGGTTGAGGGTCTATTGCAGTCAGATGGGCATTAATTTCTAAATGTGCTGTGGTTTTCCTACATAACAGGGACATTCTTGTTTTTATTAGTCATTAGTCATTTGCTTAATGTTGTTTGTGTCCTCTGATCCACAGGGCATGTGGTAGTCACAGGACAATCTGTAAGGATTGGTTTTTCTCTTTCCACCATGTGGGTTTCAGGAGTCAGAGTGAGGATGTCAGTCATGGAAGCCAACATTGTACACAGCTACAATACTCTTGGCAAGAGCAAGGAACATACTATGCAATCTAACGTACAAAGCTTACATATATTTTCACTTATTGTCCTTTCCTCGAAAATGAAAAGTGGTACTAGTAAGTCTTGGGCAACCTTGAAACATCTGCAGAGTACAGGCGAGTAGTCATTTAGGCCAATGTTCTTGAATCTCCTCAACTAGCTTGGACACATGGTTAGGAAAAGTCTGACTAAAGGCAATCATTTCTACAGCAATCTAGTGTACTACCTATGAAAGTTATATAAAGAGAAGACTGTTTCCAAGGATACTTTTCACACTGCCATTCATTCTTTGAAGAGGACATTTCTATGCAACTTCAAACTGACTGCCCTGTTCAGTGTGGAGTTGACACTGGCTAAGATAACTAAGAGGATTTCTCCCCAGATCCTTGACTACCACTGGGACTGTACCAGTTAAACTGCCAGGGCTTGGAGGTTCAGACAAATGAGCTCTGCAGCTCTATTCTTCCACAGTGCCTTCACCTCCCAATGATAGTGCTGCTTCCAACTTTTGTCTTCTTACTCTCCAGGCTTCAAAGTGGGGCTCAGTTGCCTCAGTGGTTCTGGGACACAGTGAACAGTGTTTCCATAATGCTGACCTCACATATGAGCTACTTTGTCACTCGATCCAAGACAGCCACATGATCCTTTAATGATTCAGCAGCCAAGAGTCTCTCAGTTCTGAAAGTATTCAGTGAGGACACTTGTCAGCATTTGCAGTGGCCACAGCTCCCAGGATGTCAGTCTACAGCAACTTTTTGTCTTCCCCATATTCTCCTTCTACAGTTCACAGTTCCTCAGCAATTGACAGCACAGGCCAACACTGACCTTTTCTCCCCAAGCCTTAGGCACCTCACATTTCCTTTGTGTTTTGACTTCAATCACGGTGACTTTTTAGATCTTTTATTGGGATAGAGCTTCTAGAACATCTACATGTAGGTGTGGTGGGGCTGGAAATAGGTTCTGGGTCCCACACAGGTGTGCTCTAGCTTCTTTGGAACTGTCAGTGCTCCTTGACCTCTGGGTGCTGGCTTAGAGAACTGGTACTTTTTTCAGAGATGGTACTTGTGAGGGACTGGCAGTAGTTAGGGCATTCTCCTCTTTCCAGTACCACCTCAATTCTTCCTCTTGGCCTGACTTCTGTCTTTCTTGCAAGACATAGTCCTGATAGGCCTGGAGGCTGCCTCATACACACATTAAAATAGGAATTTCATCCAAACAAAGGATTAACATGAGTGCAGGAACAGAGTGTTGCTATATCTCTCCTTGATGCACAGTATAAAGATTACAATGAGCTGATCTTTTCTGAATGAGGGTGAAGATCACAGTTCTACTGCTAGACACGTGAAGAATGTAGTTTCAGGATATTTCCCTGTGTGACATGCACTGCTCCAAGAGCTTGTATAAAAGTTATGACCATTGCTACATGAAGAACCATCTATCAGCTCTAGGACATGGGATCTTGGGGATTCCTGAACACTGTTCAAGAGTTGGCCTTTTCTGCTTCCCCACAGTAAGAAGATCAGGGCACTGAAACTAAGTAAGTGGTGTGTGTGTGTGTGTGGGAGGTGTGGAGCTGTGTGTGTGTGTGTGGGGGGGTCTGTGTGTTTATGCCTGTCTTTCTGTGTGTCTCTGTGTGTTTTTCTTTATTTGTTTCTATTTTTCTGTATCTGTGTTTGTGTGTGTGTAATAATGATAATAATAATAAGAGACCTTGAATTTAGAACACAAAAGGGAACATGCAAGAGACTTGAGACTGAAAAAGGAACAATGGAGGTAAATTAACTATACATTAATGAAGTAAATTAGGACAATATTTAAATTGGTAACATACTAGAAAAAGGAAAAAAAATTAAATGCCCTCACCTTATCATTTCTTTTGATAAGAAAAAAATTGCAAGTCTTTAAATAGTTAAGTCATTTCTCCTTAGTAGATAGTTAAAAAAAAAAAAAATAACAACCATAGAAATTACACTTAAAAATTTCAGGGAATTTCAATGATCAATAAAAAAGAGAAGAAATGTGATACCTCTGTGATAAAGGTGATATGATGATGTACACAATTTCCATAATAATCTGTTCCCTCTGCGTCACATTCTTTTAATACATGTGGAGCAACACTAAGTATAAACAAAAGATGGTGGTTGATATTACTATGGTTTTTGACTCATTTTACAAATTTTATAGCATATATCCATATAGAGGGAAAGGGAGAAACAAGAAATTAGAGACTAAGGCATACAGATATTGTAACATAAGTCACATTTTGATGTATCTTTTATATTTAAAAGTGAAGTAAAAGAGAATCTTTGTAGATCAACAGCTAAACTTGACACCTTTTTATGAAGTATCTTAAGATATGCATACCAGCATTAGTTTTATAAAGTTATTAAATATACATTATATAGTGAAAAGACCCCATTATCTCAATTTTATTGAAATATTTAACACACACACACACAAAACATCAACAACAGTCAAAATGACCACCATTATTTTTAATGAGGTACAGGGGTAGGAAGATAAGGTTCCCTGTTATATAGTAACTTTTGGACTTGATTTTTTAATCTATTCTCCCTGTGGTATTTTGCATATCCCTTTTACATTGTTCTACAAGCAGTCATTAATTTATGTTTTTCGAAACATGAACATTTAAAAACACAGGAGAAGAAAATGGAAGAAAACAATAATTTTCATCTCTAGGAAATATCATTATCTACTCCCAATTCTCATGTATTCATACTGCCTTCTTAGTTCCACTCTGTATTTTTCTTTTCCAATTTCTTCATTTTTCTGTTCTGTTCTACATTTTTTCTCCTGTTCTCTCTCACATATTGTCCTATCTAAAAGTGACCATAAACAAATGATGTCATTGTCTAGCTTTACCACATAGCTTCTGATGGCACCTCGCCATTTTCAAATAATCAGTAATAGAAACAATGCTACAACATCGAATATATAAAGATATCTTTGATGCATTCTTACCTCTCTATGATAAAAGATTTATTGCTGTTAAGTTCAGTACCCAAGATCTTGACACTTCATGGGCAATGAGTTTATTTTGTAAGCTTTATTGCTTTTTTATCCCAAAGTGAAAAATGCTAGTTTGGTTAAAACTGAATTCACTGCTACTTTTAGACCTGATTTGCCCACTGGTCACTTTCTATCTGATTTCACCCTTTATACAAATGAAGTCAAGTTTCATATTCTTGACCAAAAAACAAGGGATCATAAAGATATTCTCTGTACTATTAATAAGATGTATACCATATGTATCTGTAATTATGCTCTATTCTATTTTCCTGGTGTTCTACTAGCAACATTACAGCTATGTGCAATGAAATTGTTACAGAGACATTGCCTTCAATTCCAGAACTTTCCTTATGTCACTAGTTTATAGATGCAAACAATATTATATTCTAATAATTACTTGTGAATGCTGCTTGCTTCATAATTACATTGAAATGCACAAGAAAAGCAACTTTATACACATCTAAAGCATATTTCCAAAGTAAAACATTCATCAAGGATAGACTAAGCTTCTTCTACTTGCAGGGGATTATGAATACTTAGAATAAAACAACTTCCTAATAACCCAAGACATCCCCTTCCTCCTACAGGTATATGGTTCTCCATCAGAGTCAACACTAATTCATTTAAGGTGACCCAAAACCCTCAGAACACTGTTTATAAGTGAGGATCCAAAGGGTGAGAGTGTTAGACATGTCGGGGAGTGCTGAATCCATGCCAATTGGAAGGAAGTATCAGGCACAATCTTAAGCAGAAGCAGACTGATATATATAAGGACTGCAAGGAGGATGCTTAATCCTGAGAACAGTGACACTCAGTATGTGAGAATAGTCAAGATGGTCACAGGGTCCTATTGTGTAGTACAAAACCACAGGGGAATAAGGTGGTCTGTCTGAAGTTTAAAGGAGCAAAATGCTGGCACTGAGTGGACTGTATGAGGAACAGACCCTATGAAAGAACTAGATTAATTAGTCCATATGAAAAAGCAGGGAACAGTGAGTGGTGAGGAATGGTGTGGTTCCCATGACATTTGAAGACTGAGAGAACAGGATTTTGTCATAGATTAGAAGACAGGTATTTGGAAAAGAGGAATCAAGGTAGGTGGAGAAAGCCAAGAAAGGCACACTTTGAAAAGATACAGGTTTACTCTAGGCATTGTTGAATGTCAGGATTCCGTCACTTTGTGAAAAAAATCCGCTACAATGGTCTACCTTACAAGGATATGGTATTGACCATATCAAGGTAGTGAAGACTAGGCAAAGAGTACACAACAAACATGCATCAAATATCTGCTTTAATCTGCAGAATAACATCCTTCTGAAATATAAGCACAATTCCTATGGTAAATGTCATTGAGTAACATTTATTTCACATATCTAAAGTCACAAAATGATCTCGTGTTTACTTCTTCTTATGCCTCTGATCAAGTTATATTTTAGTCTTAAAATAACCTCTCTGGATAAACTGATGCATAGCATACAGCACACAGATGGATACCTTGGATGTGCTGACAGCCCATGGATGGTCTGAATACCTTCCTGAAAACAGGGGATCTCCATTCCATAGTACACTTCCCGTTCTTTCAGCTGATGCTATAAGTTGTTCCCGGGGTCTCTAACCCCTGAACTGGATTTTCCTGTTCTTTACTTTCTTCACTCTCTGGCAGAGAAGACACCTCACTCTCACGTTTGATGTCTGTGTCACAGGAACAGAATCAAAGGTACAATTGGGTACAAGTTTCTTGGTGACAAATCAGTATTACTTGAGTGTACAGAAAACACTTGTTATCTTTACAAACATGCTATATTGATGACTTTTATTCGTAATAAAAAAAAACATTATGACTCAAGATCCCTTTTTCTATCATTGTGGTTGTAGAATCACTAAATATAACAATTATACATCATTAAAATTAAAACAATTTAGAAAGAGAAAATATGAGATATAATAAAGACAAAAGAGATTCGCTGTCTGGACATCACATTAATGAGGAGAAAATTGAAAAAGAAGATGACCATGACATTCCCAATGTCCTCAGAAGCACAGAGATTTAAGAAAAGCACATACGTAAATATTGGGTATATAAAACTGTAATGTGTTCCACACTTAAAATTTACCGTTGTTCTGTATAGCAGCCTGAGAGCCAAAGGATAAAAACCCTGATTCCTCTCCTGCCACATTTTCTTCTGCAAACTCAAGTTTCACAGCATCTTCTTGCTATCTGGAATCCTATTGAAAACAGAAGATTACATAAATATTCAATCTGGTATTTTGAACGTTGTGTTAAAGCAATTAAAGAACTTTGCATTAAGTTTGATTCATTAACCCCATCAATTGTGCTGTTCTGATTCCACCACTGTTTTCTTTTGACAAGTGTCTCACTGCCATGCTCAGATATACTGAATCATGACAGACAGCACACAGATGTATACCTTGGATGTACTGACAATCCGTGGATGCTCTGAATGCTTCCCTGAAAACAGGGGCTCTCTCTATTCCATAATGCCCTTCTGGTTCTTTCAGCTGATGCTGTAAGGTGTTCCTGTGGCTCTCTAACCCCTGAACTGGATTTTCATGTTCTTTACTTTCTTTACTCTCTTGCACAGGAGATACTTCACACTCATGACTGTTTTCTGTGTCACAGGAACAGAATCAAAGGCACACTTCAGTCCTATGTTCTTAGTCACAAAGCAGAATTAGTTGTGTGTACAGAAACACTTGCTATCTTTACAAACATGCTTTTATGATGACTTTTTATTTTCAATAAAAAGAAATCTGGTGTGACTCAGGATCACTTTTTCTCTCCTCGTTATATTATCACTAATTATAAGAATTTTATGTCATTAAGTTTAAAACAATGCATAAACATAAAATACAACAAATGATAGAAACAAAAGGGATGAGGTGTCTGGACTTTCACTTCTGTTTTTAATGGGATCACAGACAGCAAGAAGATGCTGTGAAACTTTAGTTGCAGAAGAAAATGTGGCAGGAGAGTAGAAAAATGAACAAGAAGATGACCATGAAATTCCCCATGTCATCAAATACACAGAGTTTTAAGAAAAGCACATTTGTAAATATTGGGTATATAATACTGTAATGTGTTCCACACTTATACTTTACCATTGTTCTGTAAAGCAGCCTAAGAGCAAAAGGACAAAAACCCTGATTCCTCTCCTGACACATTTTCTTCTGCAAACTCAATTTTCACAGCATCTTCGTGCTGTATGTGATCCTATTGAAAACAGAAGATAACATGAATATTATTTCTTGAACATTGAAATCTATAGTAAATCAATTAAGAACTTTGCATTAATTTTGTTTCTTAATCCCCCACAATTGTGCTGCTCTGACTCACTGTGTTTCCTTTTGACAATGACTCACTGTCATACTCCTCTAAATTAAATTGTATTTGCAAATCTCTTGAATAGCCAGGGATGCTCACTTTCCAGAAACAAACAGAACTTTCACCTTAAAGCCCTTTGCAACTTTAGTGTAAGCAACTAATTTTTATCATCAATACTTTACAACATGATTTTTGTATGCATCTGGGTGATTGGTTTAAGCAGGTAATTGACAGGTAGTATAATGCTCATTACAATAAACACATTATCTAAACATTGAAGAATCTGCATACACACACACACACACACACCAAGAGAGGGGGGGGAGGAAGAGAGAGAGAGAGAGAGAAAGAGAGAGAGAGAGAGACAGAGAGAATCTATGTTCTTAGAAAGTGCATTAGCTAGCAGAGGAAATAAGACTATTCGAGAAGCAACACCTGTGAAGTCTGAATACAAAGACAGTGACTCAGAAGTGCTTCTGAGCACCTGGGGAGAACCCAGATTTGACAAGGGTGATCATTAACAGTTAAAATCATTGACCTTCTGGAAAGGCTCTGTGACAAGAACAACAAGAAGCAACACCTGTGAAGTCTGAATACAAAGACAGTGACTCAGAAGTGCTTCTGAGCACCTGGGGAGAACCCAGATTTGACATGGGTGATCATTAACAGTTAAAATCATTGACCTTCTGGAAAGGCTCTGTGACAAGAACAATTTCTAAGGAGTAATTACAGTGACCTGTTGACAGGGGATTACATGGGATGAAAAGGGAAAATAAAGCTAGTTAAGTAAAGCACACTTAAATTACAAGGAAAAGAGTTTTGAATTGCCAGAGAAGATGAATATAGGGTACTGTGGAAACCAGTCAGGAACAGGATAAAAACCTATAATAGGCTATTTTAATTGGTCACTACTCTCTTTATTAGGTGCCCAGTACCACATGCTTACCTCCAAATGTTTCTTATTTCCTTGCTTGTGTGTGTACATGCATGTTTGTGCATATAAAATTTATATGGGGTGCATGGGCATGGAAGTCAGAGGTCAATTGCCGATGTTTTTATCTTTCAGTTTCCCAACACATTTGGAACTTTTAAATTATGCTAGACTGGTTGGTCAGCATGTCCCCGGAGCCTCCTGACTCTACCTCTCTCTCAAACTGGGATTACAGGACATGCCTCCTTTGCCATGAGTTTCGAGGGATTAATCTCAGTTCCTCTTCTGACATAAAAAGCATTTGACTGATCCATTCTACAGCCACTGAGGACACTTAAACAGGGACCACTTACTGTTACTTCCTAGGGAAAATTACAAAAATCATCAGATATTATCTTAATTTATTGACTGTTATTTTTATATATTTACTCAATTTAATCATCAATATCTACTGAGCCTTTACCATCTATATTCCAATTGCTGTGTTAACAGGATGGAATAATTACAGACTTCTCTGATTTGAAAGTTTGGAGTTTGTAAAAGGGATAGCTCAATAATAACAGAATGAAATCTCAGGAGACACAAATATATGCTTAATAGAGAGCTTTGAACAAGAAAGAAAGATGGATAACTTGGCATCTGGGCTAAGAGAACCTCAGAGGGACAGAAAAAAATGTCTAAATCTATGAAGTCAAGAGAAGATGACACAAGAAAGTAACATTTAAACCAACAGAAACAAGAAATAGGAACAAGTAAGAAAGACTGGAAGAGGGTGGGTATCACTAGGAAAACGGAATATCCTTGAATAAAACTGGGAGTGAGAGTTTCAGTTTATCTGGCTGAGACACTGGTGCATTGCATTCCTGACCTGATACTCCAGAACTTGGCATGGTCTTCAGTCAGGGCTGTGGTAGGAAATTATTTCCTGGTGTGTTGTTTGTGCTGCATTTAACTCTGCGAAGCTGTATTACTGTGCTGGTCTAAAACATCTGGTGATCCTAATAAAGAGCTGAGTGGCCAATAGAGAAGCATAAGTAAGGGAAGAATGGCATGGCAGGCAGAAGGAGAACCAAGACAGTGGAGACCCAAGAGGACGAGTAGAGGAGGACATCAGGGCCACCTGCCCAGTGGCTCAGCAGCTCAGAAGACCAGCTGTGCAGCTGCCCAGCCGCCCAGTCCCCCACCTCTCCAGCCATAGAGGAAGAAGAAAAGTGAGATATGCAGAAGTAAGAAAGATAAAAGCCCAGGGAAAAAGGGTAGAAGGGTTAGAAACAAGGCAAGGTAAGGCCTAGCCCACACAACCAAGCCTGAGTCTCTGATTTATTTTGCAGTGGATTGTCTGGCTGAACCAAAAGACAAAAGAGCAAACAAGCTAAAACATTATAATGTAAGACCCTCAGAATGAGGAGTCTCCCAGTTTTGGTCAGTACCCCCAAGAACTCAATGTCCAGTCCAGTTGCTGCAACACGCAAGAGGCTTTAATGAACAGGAAACATTTGCACAAACTGGCTCCTCTAGCATGCAGGCTGGAGAGAAGCACCATCCCTGGGGCACAGGTGTTTTTAAAGGCAAACCACAAGCTTAGGGAGGGGGTGGGACCCTCTCTCCATTGAGTACATGACCCTTTGAGGCTGGATGGTCTTGCTATTAGGGTCAACAGACCTTAGGGCCTCAGGGTGTGCTAACTAATCTTGTCTGAGCAAACCGGAGGTACAGTTATCTCTTTGTTTCTTAAGGACACTATTCACCACCTGCTGTCTCACAAGAAAGGAGGGGCAGTGTGAATTCTTCATATCTTGTCATCTCAGGGCCTTGTGAGGGGAAGTTAGCAAATTCCAAGGAACAAATATTGGTCAGGGTTAGCTTTCCTGGTTAGTCTGTCCTTCATTTCAAGTGGGGGGTTTCTTTAACTGTACTTTTTTGTCTTTCATCCCCCCTTTTTCTCTTTCAGTTACATCAAAAGGCTTAGAGCGGGTGCTTTCAGCTGGGCCTTTTTAATGGCATCAAAAATGATTCCTGATGCTCCTGGGCCCAGGAGCATTTTTTTTTCTTAGTCAGCCTGCAAAACCCAAATGTCCCCAGAAATTCTCTTACTTTCCTGGCCATCTTGGGGAATTTTAAACCCTTGGGACAGTCAGGTCCAGATGAGCTGCCCAGTTCTACCCACGTCAGGGTCCTTCCATTCAAAGGCAAAAAGCAGTTGGCTGGTGGGATGTAACCTTGAATGAGTGGGATACCCGGCCCACTCCAAGGTCCACTGTTCTTCAGGTAGTCCATGAATTACCTTGGGCTTAGGGAGGGGGTCCAAACCCCGTCTCCCTTTAATTTTATCTTTTCTTAGGGCTAGGACCTTCGATACCTGATTTGTCTTCTTGGGACAGTCATTTGCCAAGTGTCCTTTTTCTTTACAATATGCACACTGGTCCTCCTTGTGGAGTGGGGTCCTGTTGCCCAGGTTCCCTAGCCTGTTTTAAATTTCCTAACATTTTTTTTCTCTCTTTCTATTTTTCCCTTTAACCACTGGAGCCAAGATATTTTAGTCAAATTCTTTTCCTGTCTTCTTTCATGCTTTTTCTCTTTTTCTTTCTCTTTTCTCTGCTCTCTGTCTCTCTACTGTCTTTCTTTTCTCTCCTTTTCTTCTATTTCCCTTCAATACACTTTCTCTTCCTCTTAACCTTTCCAGTCTCTGGAGTTTCTTCCTAATATCTGGGGCCCAATTTCCCCATGAAGCCCAGAGACACCGAAGCTCCCTGGGCTTCTGAAGTAGGGTCAAAAGGAGTGCTCTCTTTACCTTAGCCAAATTGGTAGGCCTTCTCACAGCACCTCAAAGACCTGCCACCAGAACCTGGCAATAGATTTTTAAGCTCTCCCTACCTTCAGCAGTGTTGAAGTCCCAACTGGGGCAAGTCAAAGGAATCCCAAGTCAATCTTGTTTTTTTTCAGCTGTGCTGGCTACCCATCGGCCCCAGGGATATTTTTCTAGCCTCAAGCAGAAACTGTTGATAATCATATCAAATAGTCTGGTGAGAGAACATAAGGAACACCAAAAAGTGGGTGGTTAGTTTTTCCAATTACAAAGATCTGGGGAGAAGGGTCAGTCCTGGAGGCTGGCTTTGGGGAGCCAAATATGTGCAGCGGCAGGGTTATAAGTCATAACCCTGTCCCTCCATTCCGGCATGGCTATGCCCAGGCCACGCCAAGCCCATGGCTGTTCAACCTTCTGCTGAAGCTTAGCCCCAGCAGTTCTGGCTGCCCCACCACATTCCTGGGGGTGGGGGATGAGCGCTCATTGTCTAGCTAGGTCTCCTGGCCCTGCTCTCCTGTGTATCTAAAGTCAAACTTAAGTGGGGTAGTTAGTTGTTGACCCATGGGGAGAGTAGAAATGGACACAAACAGTAGGAACAGAAGGACGCGAAAAACACAGAACAATCTGACAAACAGGACAAATCCGCACGGTTGACAAAGGGAGCCCAAACCAAAGTTACAAAGCAGAAGGGAAGCAAGTCCGTAGGCCGGCTGTCCCCAAGAGAAAGGAGACTCCGTCACCTCTCCTCCTCCAAACAACCTGGGACTTTCATCCAGGGCGGGACCAAGGGTCTCAGGACATGTCTGTCTCCCCTGTGGTCCTATACAAGTCCTGTGCAGGCCAGACACAGATTCAAATACTCAAGTCAAAAACACATAACATCAGACACATCAGACATACATCAAACATATAGGTTGCCAGCTCTTTGTTCCCTCCAACTGGCAATGGAATTGAGTCTGGGGGTCAACCACATCTTGGTGGGACCTCCAAAATGTAAAACCCTCCGAATGAGGAGTCTCCCAGTTTCGGTCGGTACAAATATTCACAAAACTTGATCAAAAAATACTCAACTTCAAAGGGAAAAACAAAAAACCCAGGATAGCCAAAACCATTTTTAAAACAAAAGGAACTTCTGGGGGCATCACAATCCCTGATTTCCATCTCTACCATAGAGCTATAGTGATGAAAACAACTTGGTAATTGCATAAAAAGAGAGCGGTGGGCAAATGGAATGAATTCCAAGAGCATGATATCAACGCATAAGCCTATAAACGCCTAATTTTTGACAAATTATAAAATGTAAGAAAGCAAACATATCCAGCAATGGTGCTAGTATATCTGGCAGTCAATATGTAGAAGAATGCAAGTGGATCCATATCTAATGCTATGCATGAAACTCAAGTTCAATTGGATCAAATACACAATATAAATCCATCTACACCAAAAAGTGGAAATACATTTGAACGCATGGGAACAGGGATCACTTCCTAAGTAGACACCAGTCACATAAACTCTGAGAGCAAAAATTAATAAATGGGACCTTCTGAAACTGAGAAGTTTCTGAAAAGCAAAGAACACAGTCAACATGACAAAATGGCTCCATACAGAATGAAAAATGTCTTCACCAACCCAACATTTGACTGAGGGCTTATCTACAAAATATACAAAGAACTTAATAAACTAGAAATTAAACTGTCATATAATCCAATTAAAGTGGGGTAAAGATCTAAACAGAGAATTCTCAACAATAATATCTCAAATGGCAGAAAGACACTTGAAATGCTCAACATCCTTAGTCATCAGGGAAATGCAAATCAAACCACTCTGAGATTCCATCTTACATGGATCAGAATGGCTAAGATCAAACTGCCAACGACTGCAGCAGTTTTTCTAACTCAGTTTTGAGTGGTAACTCCTGAATTTCCTATTCAAGTGCCCACTTTTCCTTCTCTTCCAGTTTGAGGATATCAATTTCTTTTTAAGCTCATTAATCTCAAGAGTCATTTGTTCAATATGTGAGTGCTGTAAATCTCTTAGCTCAGAAATTTCTAATGTAGGTTGATTCTGCTTACTCATCAAGTAGTGGTTTTCACAATGCATCATTTCCATATTTTTAAAGATTTCAATTTCTGACTCATCTATCTGATTTTTGTAGCGAATTCCTAATTATCAAAGTTTTTCAATATTTATTTGAATTTCATTTTCTAGATCTCTAAACTTGGAGAGTTCTTCTTCATGACTGGAGAAGAGTTGGCTTAGCAATAGCTCCAGTTTGATTTCTTGGGATTTTGATATTGTGTTTAGAATCTCATTCTTTTAGCATTTCAAGTTCATTGTGTAATATCTAATTTCTGATTCATGTATAAACTCAATATCTTTCTGGTTTTTACATAGAGCATCTATCTCAGATTCAATTCTCTCACTTTCTGGTGGCATTAACATGCATTGAAGAAGACATGACCCCTACCCAGAATGGTACCACTCAAAATGGGTTGAGCCTTCTCACACCAATCACTAATTAAGAAAATGCCTCACAGCCCCATATTATGGATGCATTTTCACAATTGTGGTTCCCTTCTTTAGGATAACTCTAGTTTGACATTAAACTATCCAGGGAGGATTCCCAAGGTAAACTTAAAGTAAATGTAAGTTGTAGATCCAAATACCATTTATAACATGACTAAAACCATGCCAGGACTTTAAATGTCCAATGCAACTACAGAGTGATATCTGCAAAAATCCATTCAGTCCAGCCTGGTAAGATGTTATAGACTTTCAAAATAGAAATAAAGAGTTTAAATAATAGCAGGAAACCAATCATGAAGTAGGAATTACAATTCCTGGGTATGCTGTGCAGTGGTGATAGCATATGCCTTTAATCCCAGGTCTCGGGCAGTAGAGGCAGGAGGATCTCTGTAAAGAGGCTAGCCTAATCTACATAGTGAGTTTCCAGGAAAGGCTCTGTCTCAATCAATTGATTTTTGTTACTAAAATCAACACAAAGGTACTAGTGTTTTCAGTATGCTAAAGTAGTACACTAAAGTATTTCTATTAATACAGTAAAAACAGCAAATGGCTTCATAGTAAGGTTTGATATGCCCTTGAATGGGATAAAGTATATAATTCATGTCTTAAAAACCAACCCACTTCGTCATACTCATAATACTTACATGCTGAAATTGAATTTGTAATTTGTTACTTTGTTTCCTCAATTGGAAAACTGTTTTAATCATTTCAGCTGTCTCTTTCCTTGATTCCTGCAAATGAGCAGTTAGCTGAGTAATGATGATCTCTCAATGTTTCATGGCAGATTTAAATTTATATAACTAAGGAAAATGAGTGAAACAGCAAATAATATCTTTTAGGGTGTTTTTCCAAAGTTATCTTTCTTGAAAGCTACTGGCCTGTCCAAATTAGTTTCAAAACTGACTTTGAAAACATGTATGTGCATTAAGGATAAGAATATATTTAGGTTGACTTTTCTGTGTGTTCTTATAGAAGAATCATCTTTATACTTTGGAGTACACAGATGTGACTCTAGGCAACAGCAACAGACACATTTAACCACAGCTTGTTTCTGAAGAGGATGGAATGGAAGTATGCTGTCTTTTTTTTATCAGTGTCCTACTTCATCATGACTTCCATGCACAGCAGGTGTCACTGTAACCAGTGAGATGACTTACAAGGGCTTGCTAACATTCTTAATTAGTTTAAGTCATACTTATTTTGTATTTTTCATAAATATTCTCTCAGACTGATTACAAAAAAAAAAAAAAAAAACATCTATCTTACAGGAGTGATTTCACTCTATCTACTTGACACAGTTAAATTTTGAAAGTCTGAACATTGCAGCTGTGATCCTGTAATCCTTACTTTTAATATGCTTGTTGATGCTATCTATGTACAAGAACAAAAATTATGAAACCCAGGTTGCCATTGCAAGCCCTATGTGTTAATAACATACACACACACTACAATTCACATGTGTAACAAAGCAAAGCCACAGGAGGTGAATGCACCCTCTGCAAGACTTCAGTCCCACATGTGGCCCTCATTCCTTCCAGTTGTTGTGTTAGTTCATCAAACTCACGCTGTCTTCCAACCACTTCAGTTTCCATCATCTCCACAGAGTGTGACTGCACTGAGCTCCTTGTTTATAATGACAATTATCAAGGCCAAATTCTTCTTCCTAAATTGATCATGATTTTTATTAATTTAATACTAGCAACATACCTCAGACAGAGGGAAGAAACTTCAAGACCAATGCAAATTCCATTAAAAACATTCCAACATCCTTCAAGTTCTGTAGGATAGAAATAAGCTTTCTTTATGAGATATATGTATGAGTTATATACCTTAACAGCATAAACAGGATTTCTGCACGATAAAAAGGACATAACTGGTTTCGTTAATTATCATAATCAATGAGAACTACATGCAGGAAAGCTTTGTTAGTAATGTGGGTGTCTTTTTACAATATAAAACACTGCTATCATAAGTAGTTTAAACAGTATACCCTTAGTAAATTTGGAGGCTTCCCTGCTATTATCACAAAACAGCAGCCATTTATCTGTAAAGATAAAGTTTATTGATTCATTTATTATGGACTTAAACTGAATGCAATTTACCTGCAGTAGTATTTCACTGAGCATGAGGACCGAAAATACAGCTACAATTACCGGACAGCTAGCACTAAGTATCCTCTATCTGTACCTCCCCAGTGCAAGAATACACACACACACACACACACACACACACACACACACACACACACACACACACACACACACACACACACAGAGAGAGAGAGAGAGAGAGAGAGAGAGAGAGAGACTTAAATACATTTTGTGATTGCTAGGGATCCAAGCTCATGTTCCTGTGGCAAACACTTTCCTCATCAAAAAGAAATATGAGTTCAAATGTTAATAATTCCTCAAACACCTGAGAGCTTACAATGCATCTTATTCTCTCCCAATTACCACTAATATCCCTCATATTGCTTCTCCATATAAAGGGTAATTGGACAGGCCATGGACCCCTATGGCTTTCAGTGTATGTATGTGAGGTCAAAGTTCAATGTCCAGTGTCTTTTTTAATCACTCTCCATCTCAAGATTTTTAGATAGGGAGTTGGAATCTGAAACTCACTCATTCATCTAGAATGGCCTCAGGGATCCTCTTGTCTTAGCCTCCCCAGTGCTGTGATTACAGAAACTAACAATCACACCTGGATTTAACATGGGTGCTGAGGAACCAAATCTAGGACCTCATGCTTGAACAGCAAGCACTTTAGTGCTACACCATCTCCTCAGCCCCTGAAAAGGCTTTTTCATCACCTCATTGGCTTTCCTCTCCTCTATATCTGTCTGCTATTCTCTAAGATGAGAGAAAGTTCACTTTGATAGCCCAGCCAACAGGCTACTATAGTTGATAGGCACATTGAAAGAGCCCCCAGAGGAAAATACCAGTCATTGTGACACATTCTTGTAACCTCAGTGCTGCTTGGGACACAGAGACTTGGAACATCCCTGGGTCATTGGTCCGCCAGCCTAGCCTATTCTTCAAGGTTCAGGCAATGAGGGACACTGTCCCATAAAACAAGGTGATCACTCCTGAAGAACAATGACCAGAAGTTGCTGTCTGGATTACACACACACACACACACACACACACACACACACACACACACACACACGCACACAAGATGATAGATAGATAGATAGATAGATAGATAGATAGATAGATAGATAGACAGATGGCTATATTTGTACTGGCACTCTGGTATTTTGGTCACCTTAGACACCCTCACAGAACTTCTCAGGCCTCAGTTCCTGTTCCCTTCCTGCTGTAAAGTGGGAGGACTGGGTGTGTTTCACCTCCCCAAACAGCAGATGACCCTTGACACATCACTTGCTTTCCCTGGGCCGCATATTTTCACATCTGTAATGTGAGCTGAAAATGTCATCCTAGGTTGCTTCATGTGAGCAATAATAATATTCAAGTGTAAGAGCCTACATGGTCACCCTTTCTTCAGAGCAAAGCTGCATCGGTTGAGAGGTGAGACTGACAAACACAGGGTTACTCCCTGATCAATATGCATCCTTGGGTTCCTGGCTCTATAAATCTGCTCCAGGTGACACATACAAAAAGACTCTGTAATTTATTTACTTTGGAGAAATACTTTTTATCTGTTTAGAGTTTCCTTCAGATGGTGTGTGTATATGTGTGTGTGTGTGTGTGTGTGTGTGTATACTGTTCGTATTATATGTCATTGTGGATTGTATTAGGAACATTTGTGCACATTATCTACCCTTCTGATTTCTAGGGTACAACATATTGTTGCTCACACCTGTTGGCAGGCCTCTAGGGCTATTCCTCTTGCTTAACTGAACTTAGTCTTCCTTTGTACAGAGGTATGTTTCTCTTTCCCACCCCCAGCCTTGCTAACTACCATTAACCATCTGTTTCTATGACTTTGATTCATACATCATACCATAGCAATCACAGCTAACTTTTTGTGCCTGGATTATTTCAGCTGGCATATTACCCATATTCTACAATATTCCTGTATATGATAAGAATTTATTTTTGCCACATAGAGACAGCTGGCCTGAACAAAGAGGAGCTAATGGGTCCCCAGACTAATAGCTGGGAATCCAGCATGGGACAAACTCAGACCCCCTGAACATGGATCTCAGAAGGCCTGGGCAGTCTAAGGGACCTCTGACAGTGGAACTAGGATATATCCCTGGTGCACAAAAGGTCTATGGGAGCACATCCACCATGGAGGGATACTCCCTTGACCTAGACAGGAGAGAAGGCCTAGTCCCTACTCCAAATGACTTGACAGATGTAGATGACCCCTCCTGGAGGGCATCACCCGACATGTGGAGTGGGAGGAATGGGAGTGCAGGGTAGCCGGGGTGACTTGAGAGGGCAGGAGAGAGGGAAAGTGGGAGGGAGAGGAAACTGGGATCAATATGTAAAATGAAAAGAAAAAAGAAAAATCTTAATTGTCACCAAGTATGACAACATAATATCTCAAAGGTAACTTCATTTTAGGAAGGACAGAGGGCAAAAGTAAGGTCAAAGAGGAAATTTCAGAAAGAAATCAATACATTCAATTTATGTGTGATATTAAGCCCACTGAAAGACACCTACATATAATTCCAGGTTATTTACAGATTTTACCATGCATGCATGTTTGCACAAGAGTGAACTCACTAAATACATAATAAATACATTAACAGCAATTCTACTGGTTCTGTCTAATTTATAGTACCTTTTGATGCTCAGAATTCCACATAGTACCACAGGTCATGTGCCATACAAAGACATTCTACACAAATATACAAGAGAAGAAGAAGGAGAAGTAGGAGAAAAAAGGGAAGAGGGAGCAGGAAGAAGGAGGAGGAGAAGTAGAAAGAGGAGGAGAAAGAGGACTATATCACAGTTAAATAAGGATCAGGATAAACAAATAGGCTGAATAGATGTTTATTCAGGGAAAAATAACTTACAATATAGATAGATGAACACCAGGAAATTCAACCCAATGCTTTCCTGTCCGAGTCATGCCAGCAAGAGAGCTTTTCCCAGCTCTCTCTCCAACCTCCTTCCCCAGGTCACTTCTGCCCATGGCTCCACCCCCAATGGGCGTGGTCAGTGCCACAGAAGGACTATCTCACTATAATTCCCCTTTTAGTTGAAAGAAAAGATTTATGCTTAATACAAAACTACATACAAAACAGTGAATAACAAGTGTGCTCTAAGAAAAGAAAAATCGAGAACAAAATGACCTACATATCTAGTCCTAGGGTGAGGGCATAATGGAGTTTACAATAGAGTTGTCCTAAGCTGGAAAATGTAAGTCTAGTACCTAATATATCTAACTAGGAAGAGAGAATAATAGTTGTGATAGTTTAATCTTCAACCTCATCAAGACCTGAGAAGGAAATTAACAATAGTAGAGTAGACAGGAAGTGCTGATGGACAACTTCCAAAAGGTGCAGCAAGGACAGAAACAGCAAGCCACCTGGACAGTCACCCTAGGTCTCACAGCAACGTTGGTATACCCAGTTTTGGCTAAGGCCAAGAGAACTTGACAGACCACAACAACAGCAGGGAGGTAGAAATGCTGTCTTACCCTGACTTGGCAAGGTCAAGCAGTCTTCTATATTTGTCTCCTGCAAGCACATAGGACTGAATGTCCAAATCAGTTGTCAAGGTGGGGGCAATTCTTTGCCCAACAGGCCATTAGCTGAGGCGAGAATGAACTCCAGCAGGAGTAACAACAGTGTCCAACATATTTTCAGGAAAGTGCATGGTGCTGTCAGGAGCAACAGTGTCTCAAGTCACATTTAAATGCCATGTTCTGCATGTCTATGAAGTGATTGAAGATTAAACATCTATATCTGACTAATCTCATAGGTACAGGAAACATGAGTGAATGTAATCTGTAATACTCAGGAACATAGCTAAAAAACTGATTAAAACTTCCCTGAGTAAAGCAGGAACAAATACTTAAACAATATGACTATATACATATACATACATATAAATCCCTAAAATAAGGTAGAGTAGAAATGTCAAGACAAGAGGTAGAACTATAAAGGACAGCATGATAAATATCCCAAATTGTATTAATATCCAAATGCCTTGAATACAAGAAAAGTATACATACATAGAATTTGGTAAAAATAATGTGCATAAAACATTGTAAGTGGAAAGATTTCACACAATATAACAAAATATAAACTTAATTTTACATAGCTTACCAATATAAGAATACATAACAAAGTAAGCTGTAAAATACTATCTCATTCTTACTCAAATTCACAAGAAAATAGGTTAATCTACCTATATCCTATCTAAACCATACCTTTCCCAACCATTCCCTATTCCTGTCTAAAAGATAAACCCGAAGTAAGCATCACCTTCCATACACAACCCTAAATAACTAAAACCAACCCAAAGACGATGACTATTATCCCAAAATTCCAAGGGTAGGGAAAAGGGGCGTCGTTATCTTAAGGTTACTTCCTGCTGAAATGGGACGATGATTGCTCCAATGGATCCTGTAGGAAGAAAAATTTTTAGCAACCAAATTTCTCAACAGAACTGGCTGTGACATATGTAGCTAGTCACTGTGTGGCAGAAAATTCTTGACTGTAGTTCTATTTGAAACTCTGGCCAGGGTGTAATAAAAAGGTGAACCATTACAGCTAGTCATGAGTTATCTCGAGCAAAACAGTCTCAAACCGGTTTTTGGAGTGATGTTTGTAGTTTAGATGCATCAGGTTGAGACAAGCGGAAATGATGATGTGGGGCCCCATCTTCTTTCCGGAGAGTTCAAAGACTGCTGTTAGGAATCGTTATTATTCCTTGTGGAAAATTTACACATCAATAATAAAGTAAAATTTTCAAGTTTTAAGGTATGCATTAGGGAAAGACAACAATAAGCATTAAAAGTACGTGAGAAAATTAGGATTTCAGAGAGCAAATTGCATATAAGAAATGAGTCCCCAGATTTTGTTTTCTTCTGCCTTACACCAATTGGCTTCTTGATTTAAGGCAGAAACCATGAATTTAATCTTAACAACATGCTTGAATTTAGAGAAGGAAAGCCAAATCCAACTCCAAAGCCAGCATTGGTTTACGTAAATTGGGACTTCAGGAATACTAGATAGTAGAGAGAAATAGATTTCTGTATAGAAATAGTTTACTACAATTAAATATTTTTTTTTTACCATATATCAGATTCTGCTTCCTTAAGTGATTGTTTCTGAAGAGCTGTATTCTCTTCTGTAGGTACCTACATGTTCCGTGTTTTTTGGCTGTTTGATGATAGGTTTTCTCTGTTTTCCTATAAGAACAAGAAAAGAACACTTCCCCTACCTTTGAGAGGCCTCCACACACCTCATGGGACCTAATTTGTTGGATGACTTGTCATTTCTCTTCATTAAGATTCAGCAGAGAGCCTTGTCATAGTCAAGCAGGTGGTCTTTCTCTCTCTCTCTCTCTCTCTCTCTCTCTCTCTCTCTCTCTCCGCTACTCCCTGGTTTGGGCTTAGCTGGTTCAGGTGTTCAATGTCTGTAGCTCTTGGTGGTCCAAATGCTCTAGGAGGTCTCTTCCTTGCAGGGGCCTAGTGATGTAGGTGAAAGATCAGGCTGGAGTGGACTCAGGGTGGTCCCGTGGGAATTGGTGGATCTAGTGTACTCAGAGCTGATCCAGGATGTTGCCTGGAGGTGACTGGATTGTTTGTCCCATTGCCCTGACTGAAGTCATGTTCCTCTCAAGGTCTTATGCACAATGGACCCTTCTTTCCTCAAGCACTTCTTCGTACTTATTTTCTTACACCAAGAAGAAAAGTGGCTGCTCTATTCCATAGTCTTTACTACAATGGTTGTATTATTTCACATCCTCTCAAGTGTGTGAGTATGCCTCTCACTGTACAGCCTAGCCTATTTCATTCTGTGCTTTTGAACATATCCTCAGTGAAGTGCAATTCTATCCAGGTGTAGTTTCAGTGTACATGTTTCTGTTATTTTTTTTTCACATGCTTTATTTCCATGGGTATATCTTCCTTTGACAAGCATCTATTCAGTCAAATGCTTGTTTGAATAGGATTTATCTTTCTGTTGTTTGAAATCTGTATATATTCTGGACACCAATTTTTCATTTAATGAAAAGTTCTCAAATTTTCCCTTTGCAATACAGTACACAATGTTGACTGAAGACTAGGCACTGCAAGTTTCTACATTGTTCAATAAAACAACACTGTGGTTGGTGATATGTCTTATTGGCTAAAGCACTTTCCACACATATGTATGGACCTGTATTCATATGTTCAGAACCCATGTAAAACCATGGCAACACACATCTGCCATCTTATTACTCCTACAATGTGATAAGAGATAAAGAGTGAACATCTACAAATACACATTATATAAAGCCTTCTGTATTCCATTGTGAAAAACAGAAAACCTTATCTTAAACAAGGTGGTAAGTAAGGAACAACACTGCTGTTTGTCCTGACCTTCATTCAATGTCCTAAATCCGGGATAACATGCTTGAGTCACCACACCCAGCTTTGATTCAGCTATTCAATTACAACTGAGGTTCTGCGTGGAGACTTCAAACCTGTGCTGTCTGTAAAACTATGTGAAACACAATTACTAAATATGCAGCAAAGCCCTCACCAGACATGATGGCACTCCTCTCTAACAGGCTCAATTGAAGCAGTTCCTAATGAGAAGTGGGAAAGTTACCCTTAAGCACACACTGAAGTAAGATCCAGCTAGTCTACAATGATGTGAAAAAGGAAGCCCTATACTTTTGCACAGCAGACTGGCTACTTGTCTGACAATACCAGCTGTTGGCAACAAAGCACTAACAACTTGCTAGTGAGTGACACCTTGATAGGATAGTATTTTTCCACACATTTGGGGCAAGGCACAGTGGTGCATACCTGTCTCCCCAGGGCTTGGGGAAGTTGAGTCAAGAGGAACAGAGACTCAAAGTCATCCTTGGCTAAACAAATCTTGAGGCCAACCTGGGGGATATGACAAGCTTTCAAATAAAAACAAAACATTGTATATAATCTAATAAATTAAAGATATACATCCCATGACTAAGTAATTCACTTCCTAGGAGGCTGGGAAGTTGTCCCTGTGTATTAGAAATCTCAAAGGAGTGTTGGTAACAGCTCTGACACCAACACCTAACTCAAGAAACAACCAAAGGTTCAGACACAGAGATTGCATATGCAGTTAAAGAGATAACTCTTTATAACAACAAAAGGTAACTTACAGATAGCTGTGGAAACTTGGAGGAATTCCGTGAGAATGAGTCAAAGGATATACACAGATGATAAAGAAGAAACCTAGGGAAACTTTAGAAACATATACAGTCTAAGTATTTATAAAGTGGTTGGTAAGCAAAAGATTAAAAAAAAATCAGGAAAACTATGACCTTATTTTCTAAGGAAGAGAATGTAACAAGCTTTTGGGATGAGGTCAAGTTCCACTTGACAGATAAGTAATGTCCACACATACTCATTATGTAATCTGTTATAGTATGCATCTGAATTTTGTAACATTCAATATGGATACTGCACATTACCTTTTTGTAAGAAAATAATTAAAAAGAAATGGCTATTTTATTTTTTATTGTGGAGTCCCCTTACTATACATGGATATATTAGAGGATAAAAGAATTTTCTCAAAAAGAAAAAAACAAAGTGTTACATTTAAGAAAAACCCTCAGAACTGAACAATATTATCAGAGTGCTTTTTATTTAAAATAAAATATAACTATTTACAACCAACTTGACTGACAACTATCAACCCTATTAATAATATTGATTATGTCCTTTGTAATGGGATATTTTGCTCAAGTAGAAATATTTTTAGGGTACAACAAACTGAATAATCACAGCTGGCTGGGGAATCACAGCAGCTGGTTTGCACCAACTTTGACTTGAAGTGAGAGATTCTTGTTCTCCAGTCAGAGTCACTGTCCTGATATTGATTTGTGCATGTAAAGATTGATCTTCAGCTAAGAAAATCCTTCTGTCTGTTTTCTGGAGACATTCTAACCTGTTTCATTTTAAATGCTTTCCAATAAAGGAAAATTAAAAAATATACAGTGATAAGAGGGGTAGAGATAATAGAATTAAGAACCAGGAAGTCTGAATGAGAAAGAATAGAGTGCAAGTGGTAATTTTGTTCATTTGTGAGAGGGGGTTTTGAGATAGGGTTTCTCTGTGTAGACCTGGCTGTCTTGAACTAGTTTTTGTAGACCAGGCTGGTCTTGATTCACAGAGATGCCTCTGTATCTTGACTGCTTGGATTAAAGGTGTCTGCCACCACAGCCCAGTGGCATATTTTTGTTATTAAAATTTCTCAAAATGCTTTTGTCCAAAAAAAAAAAATCTTTGAGTTTGATGGTCTTTTGCAGACAGAAGAGCATTAATTTTTAAATATTTTGTGTGTTTCCTATGAAGCAGGAACATTCTTGATTTTATTAGTCATTTGTTTATGTGTTGGGTATGTCTTTTGATCCTCAGAGCATGTGGTAGTAAGAGGACAATCCGTGGGGATAGGTTTTCTCTTCCCACCATGTGGGATTCAGGGGTGAGATTGAGGTTGTCCAACATTGCATTCAACATTCTACATAGCCAGAAGACCCTTGGCAAGAGAGAGGAATAGAAGTATGCAATCTACCATAGAGAACTTACTTAATTTTTCACAAAATGTCCTTTTCAGGAATATGAAAACTGGTAGTAGTAAGTCTTTGGTAACCTTGAAATTTCTGCAGTCTACAGGCTAGTTCATCCTGTGTTCTTTAATCAAAAAAAAAAAAAAAAAAAAAAAAAAAAAAAAAAAAGCCAATCCCTTCCAAACAAAAATTTTTTTACTCATTTAAGCCAATGCTCTTGAATCTCCTCACCTAGCTTGGCCACATGGATACGAAAATCTGACTAAAGGCAATCTACAAGAGGCATTTCAGAAAAGTCATTTCAACAACCTTCTACTGTACAATATATGAAACTTATATGAAGAATGTTTCCAGGGATAATTTTCATAATCCCATTCTTTCTTTGAAGAGGACATTGCTATGCAACTTCAAACTGACTGCCCTGTTTAGTGTGGGGATGACACTGGCTAAGCTAACTAAGAGGTTTTCTCACCAGACCCTTGACTACCACTAGGACTGTACGTTAATCTTTCAGGGCTTGGAGGTTCAGGCAAATGAGCTCTGCAGCTCTATTCTCCTCCAGTGCCTTCACCTCCCAATGTTAGTGCTGCTTCCAACTTTTGTCCTCTTACACTCCAGGCTGTCAAAGTGGGGCTCAGTTGCCCCAGGGACCAGCATGTTAGTGATGTCTCTTGTTCTGCCCCATCTCTAGCACATTTCAGAAAAGACTGAGCTCTAGTCCTTGCACATGGCCTGAGAGCAGATGGGTGAGGTAGGCCTACCTATATGTTGAACATTAGTCATTTCCCCTCCACACAGACAGTGGTATTAATGTGTTCAAGATAGATGACAGCAGTGTAATATTGTGAGACATGACTGAGCTGGCCAGCCCAAGAAGTTAGAGCTGTCATCATATTCTCTACTGACTCATTGGCACCATTCAGAAACCAGGTCTGCAAAGCTAGAGCCTGCAGGAAGTAGAGGAACTTAAGTGTTGGTACATGGTGTTCTGCCACAGGTGGAATACCCGTGGTTCTGGGCCACAGTGAATAGTGTTCTCATGATGCTAATCAAACATATGAGCTACTTTGTCACTCAATCCAGGACAGACACATGATCCAGATATGCTTCTAAAGCCAAGTGTCTCTCAGTTCTGAAAGTATTCAGTGAGGACACTCAAGCTTGTCAGTTTTTGCAGTGGCCACAGATCCCAGGATGTCAGTCTACAGCATCTTTGTATCTTCCCCATCTTCTCTTTCTGGAGTTCATAGTTCCTCAGCAATTGGTTGCACAGACCAACACTCACCTTTTCTCCAGAGCCTCAGCCACTTCACATTTCCTTTAATTTTTAGGGGGGTTTGTGATCTCTCACTATGACAGAGCTTCTAGAAAACTCCACATGGGTGGAGCGGGGCTAGGCAAAGTTTCTGGGTCCCACACAGGTTTGGTCTATCTTCTTTGGAAAGTGTCAGTACTCCTTGACCTCTGGATGCTGGCTAAGACCCTGGTCTTTTCTTCTGAGATGGCACTTGAGAGGCAGTGGCAGTAAGAAGGAAGGTCTCCTCTTTCCAGTACCAACTCAATTCTTCCCCTTGGCCTGCTGTCTGTCTGTTTTGCAAGACATAGTCCTGCTAGGCATGGAGGCTGCCTTCATTGCACCCATAGAACAATAATCACACACACAAATATGGGAATTACATCCAAATAAAGGATTCACATGAATGCAGGAGCACACAGAATGTGGCTATATCTTTCCTTCATGTGCAAATTAGACAGAGCAATGACCTGGTCTTCTCTGAATATGGATGAAGATCACAGTTCCGCTGCTAGATACTTGAAGATTGGAGTTTCTGGGTATTTCCCTGTGTGGCGGAGCTGTCTCAAGAGCCTTTATAGAAGATATGACTCCTGCTAAATGCAGAACCATCCTTCAGCTCCAGGATCTTGGGGATTATTGAACACTGTTCCAAAGATGGCCTGTTCTGGTTCCCCACAGTAGGAAGATCAGGGTAATTAAACTGATTTACTATGCATAAGTAAGTGGTGTGTGTGGTGTGTGTGTGTGTGTGTGTGTGTGTGTGTGTGTGTGTGTGTGTGTGTGAGAGAGAGAGAGAGAGTATATGTGTTTGTCTTTGTGTGTGTCTCTCTGTGTTTTTCTTTGTGTATATTTTTCTGTGTCTAGTTAGTGTGTGTGTGTCTGTAAAAATAATAAAGAAAAAGAGAACTTAAATTTAAAAGTGAGAAGGACACATGCAGGAGACCTGAGATAGGAAAAGGAACATGGGAGGTAAAGTAATTGTACATTAATCACAATGAAATAAATCTGGACAACACTTAAATTGGTAATGTACTTGGATAAGAAAAAAATTAAAGAAGTGTTTATGTTATTTTTTCTTCTGCTAAAAAAACATGCAATTCTTTAAATATGTTAAATCTTTTCTCCTTAGTAGGCAGTTACCAAAACACATCCATAGAAATCACAGTTGAAAATATTAAGGTTATTAAAGTTTTAATAAGAAAGAGAAGAAATGTAATACCTCTGTAATGCTGGTGATGTGCGTATGTACACATTTTCCATAGTAAACTGTTCCCTCTGCATCGCATTCTTCTAATACATGTGGATCAACACTAAGTATAAACAAAAGGTGGTTGTTATGTTACTAAGGTTTTTGACTCATTTTATAAATTTTATAGTATATATACATATAGTGGGAAAGGGGAAACAAGAAATAATACACCAAGGCTTACATATATTGTCACATAAGTCAAGTTTTTGTCTACGTTTTATATTTAAATGTAATAGAGTAATTTTGTAGATCGAAAGATTTAAAAAATGGTGTAAAGTTTAACAGATCTTGCCTCAAGTTTATTTGTAAAAGCAGAATAGGGCACAGGTCATCTGCAGAGTGTGTAGATGTGTCACACCAGTCCATCTGTTTTCGCAGTGACAGAAACCTTTTCTATGGGGCCTTGGTGCCTTTGGAAGCCTGAGCTGGAGCTGCAGCCTGGGCCTTAGATGGTGCCAAGGCCTCTGCCTTGGTTTGAACCTTGGGCTTTGATTGGCAGAACCTATGACCCTTGACATGTAGTTTCTAATCTTCTTCCCAAGTTTGGGATGGGCGATGAAAGCAAGATGGCTGAGTTTGCAGCTGGGACCCTTTGGCATCTTGGGTTTTACCACATTGGGCTTCACAAGGGCTTTGATGGCTTCTGTGTGTGCAAACTCATTGCCTTTGCATTGTTTGCCTGCATCTTCTTCATGCCTTTCTTGTTGTGTTTCTAGGCAAAGCGCATGTTCCTCAGGAACTTAGAGCCAACCCCTTTAAGAGATTCTTATCTTTGCGATCTGGGTTTCTTGATGCCATCTCTGTGCCATTTCCGGGACTGGTTCTGTGTGGTGTGGTTCTTGGACTTGGCCATGTCTGAACATGGCTCCCAATGTGCCTGGGCCCGGAAGAGAAAGAAAAACTTTATACCATTTTATAAAGTACCTTAATATATGCATACCGGCATTAGTTTTATAAAGTTATTAAAAATACCTTACCTAGAGAAATGAACCCATTATCCCAATTTTATTAAAACATATTTAACACACACACACACACACGCACACGCACACGCACACATGCACACAAACACACCACCACCAACTGTTAGAATGACCATTAGTGGGAATGAGGTACAAGGGCAGGAAGATAAGGTTCCCTTTTACATAGTAAGTTTTGCACTTGCTGATTTTCAATAATTCTTCATGCAGTCTTTATCATGTGTCTCTTTTATATTGTTCAACAAGCATTCATTAATTTAGATTTTTCTAAAATGCTTTGTATGTATGATAAAAATAAAGCAACATGAACATTTAGTAACACAGGAGAAGAAAAGGAAAGAAAACAATAATTTTCATCTTTAGGATATATGATTAACCACTCCCCCTTCACATGTATCCATACCGCCTTCTTTGTTCCAGCCTCCATTTGTCTTTTCTATTTTCTTTTTTTCTTCTGTTCTACTTTTCTTTCTCTTATTCTCTCTTACATTTTTTTCTGTCTAAAACTGACCATATACAAATGATGCCGTAGTCTGGCTTTACCACATAGCTTTTGAAGGGATCTAGCCCTTTTCAAATATTCAGTAATATAAACAAATTTACAATGTCAAATATTATAAATATACCTTTCATGCTTGCATTTTTATTTTTGTATGATAAAATATTTATTACTGTTAAGTGCAATACCTGAATTCCTAACACATCTTGGGCAATGACTTCATTCAGTAAACTTTATTGGGATTTAATTGAAAAAGACCAGTTTGGTTAACATTGAATTCATTTCATTGCTACTTTTTAGAGGTGATATGTCCAGTGGTCCCTTTCTCTCTGATTTTATCCTTTATACAAATGAAGTCAAGTTTCATAATCTCTATGAAAAACATGGGGTCATAGTATTTCCTCTGTACTGCCAATAACATGTCTACCACATGGTATTGGAAGTTTGACTATTAAATTTTTGCATAGTTTTTCTCAATGATGAATAATAGCTCCCATTGACAAAGATTTTTCTCCCATTATGTTGGCTACATTTTTGCTATTCTGATAGTTGTTTTTGATGTGTAGAAACTTTCAAATTTCATTGTAAATCTAATCATCTTTTCACAGTATCTACTCAATACTTTTCACAATTTCTGCTAATTAACCCTCACAATCCTGAGGGAGACTATTTTTGTCTCTGTTGCCCCTTTTTCTCTTCCAGTCACCACTAATTTCCCTCATATTGCTTCTCCATATAAAGGGTAATTGGAAAGGCTATGGACTGCTCTAGCTTTGAGTATATTTATGTGAAGTCAGAGTTCAATGACAGGTTTAGTTTTCAACCACTCTCTGTGGGTGCCCATAAAGATGGCTGCTCTCCATGTTGGCACAAGGGCAGAGAGTTCACGGCTGTCACCAAGTCACATGACCTTAAGGTCAAAGGTATGGCTACAGAAGGATGTTTTCGCTGTCTTAGTCTAAATAACAACAGACCTAAATCTGAGGTGTGGCTACTCCTGACTGTCAAGGCTAAGGAAGGAGAAGTTGAATCTAAGGTATGGCCACTCATGACCTTAAGGCTAGGAACAAGAACTTGGAGCTAAGGTGTGGTAACTGAACCCTTACAATAATTGAGGGAGAAAAGTTTATTTGTTCCATATACATGATACTGTGTTCTTTTATTGATTATGGTATGTAAGAGTGGTGATAAATAAACTTGTGGTATTTCAATATTGATTGAACTGTCTCTTGTGACCTTTATTCAGTCTGTCTTACTTTATTTTCTATAGGTACCCTTTCCCTCATCCATACTCCCCGACTCTGGCACAGATTTGGGGCCGCTCAGCTGGATCCGATTATATCCCCACAAAGACCACTCCCCACAACTCTCCATCTTAATAATTTGAGATAGGGAATTGAAGCTGGAACCTGAAACTCATAGGTTTAGCTAGAATGGTTGAGCAAAAGCCCCAGAGATCTTCTTGTCTTGACCTCCCCAGTGCTGTAGCTGCAGAAACTAACTATCACACCTGGATTTAACATGGTTGCTGAGGAACCAAATCCAGGACAAGCACTTTAGAGCTACACCATCGACTCAGCTCCTGAAAAGGCTTTTTCATCACCTCTTTGGCTTTCTTATCCTCTATATCTGTTTGCTATTCTCTAAGATGATAGAAAGATCACTTTGATGGGCCAGCCTACTGTAGTTGACAGGCATAGTGAAGGAGCCTACAGTAGAAGGCTCTTTGATACACTGTTCATCATGTTTTATGCTCACAATTACTTCCTGTGCTGTCAGCGAGCATGGGAAAAGATGAAACCCAATTGTCTAATCACAGAAATGTTTGCACCAACATATAGAGCTTCCATAAATGATTTAGTGCCACAATTGACAACGGTTCCCAAACTCTTTAGGATGTTTACCCTGGTCACAGCAATGCCCATCTCCTCCAAGTTCAGAGGAAAGAAGGCAGGGAATAGTCAGTAGTTTACCACAGTTCACACTGGTAAAACCTGCCAGGATCTATTGATAGCTACCCTGAAGAAAACATCAAAAGCACTGGAGTGGAGGAAAGATTCCTGTTGGGATAAGAGAGTAATGATGATCAAACATGTAAAATGGGAATTACTCAAAGGTCTCCATCTCATGCTTTGCTGCATTCACTGGCTCAGGCATACTGAAAGGGCTGCAAGAACTAGAAAGGATTATGCCACTTTATTAACATGCACCAGCCTGCTTTATCCTTTCTGATTGACTCTGGTATAAAGTATAAAGTTCACTTCATCAGATAAGTGTACACCCACTCCTGTTTTTATTTATTTTTTTTTAAGTTTCCTCTAACCTGGGATATGGACTCTGATATATTCAGTCTAGTGTGCCTTTGCCACTGAGATGTATTGAGATATATTTCTCACAAACAACAAATGATTATTTTTTTCAGTCAGCCAATTTTATCTTTCAATTGGAAGCAGGGACTATATACAATCAATGCTATTATTGACAACACTTTGCTGTTTCCTAATACTCTGCTGATTGCTTTCTGGTTTCAAGTTTTCTCGGTTTGGTTTCATTTTTTGCACTCGGATCCCCACCCCAATTCCACTTTAGGGGTTTGATGATTTGCAGAATAAGACATACATGGATTTTGTTTATTTTTCTCTGTTCATCTACTTTCTGTAATTACTTCCCTATGCTTTTGTGACTAAGACTTTGTCTCCTATCCTCTGTGTGTGACTCTTGTCAGAGCATCTTTTACACAGCTTGTTTGCTTGACAGGAATGGCTTTAGTTTGTATTCATTTTTAAAAGTCTCAAATTCTCCCATTTTTTTTTGTTTTGTTTTTGGCATATTGGTCTTGAAATGTATATTTTAGAGGTTGTGATTTTAAACCTTCCTGATCACAGAGGAATCAGATATCCATTTATCCATTGTTGCTTATTTTCCTGGTCGGTCTACTACTACATAATTAGCTCAAAAGTACATAAAAATATTTATGTATCATTTGTTCTTCCCATATTACTAATACAAAATTGTGTTATGTCAATTTAATTATAAATAGTAATCTTGTCTATTTCAAACCTGCAACACACTGAAATAATGTAATACACTCCTTGCTGACACATTTAGAGTAGGAGAAAGGTTTTGATGTTCTCTAACTGGAACAAAGAAATGGTCATCCTATTTAAAAGCCTAAGACAAATGGCACAAAGCTATCACCACCATATGAAGAGGTCACATTATAAAGAGGTCTCCTCCACTTAACAGTTCCTCACCTAAGGTCACCTCCACAGCATTAGTGACAACTAAAAAGTCCCATGGTTAATGAAATTCCACACTTTTTTGAAAAGCCTTACCCAAAACAAATTATGAAAAAATAAAGTAAAATGTGTGCTAAATGAGACCAGTTCACAGTGGTCTCCCTACTCGAGATTTTTAGCTTAGAGATATACTGCTCCCATCTGTTCCCCTGAGGAAATAAAGACAGAAGTAAACAAGCCCTTTGCTCATCCTCAGGGAAAAGTAAATTTTCATGAAGGCCTATGCCAACACCAAGTCCAGAGCACTGGAAGGGGCTAGGGTATTTTATCTTGTGCGAATTAAACTTAGGCCCTCTCCTTGACTTACAGCCCTAAGCCACTGGTGCTAAAATGTTCTACTACAAGTTTTACTTCACTGCTCACTGTCTAAATCTTAACTGTCTTGTTGACCCTGAATAACTCAAGACTCATATGGCAATTCAAAAAACTTACTATGGTAAACACACACACACACACACACACACACACACACACACACACACACACACGTATTATGTTATTCCAGCAAGAGACTTTTAACACTAAACCATCTCATCAGTCCTCCACCATTTCTTTTCAAATTTATAAATTTTGTACATGAAAGAATACTATCAAGATAAAAAAATTAGATCATATTTACAGATTGTATATATAAGAATATAGTTAATTGTTGTTATTCAGACTCTTTCCTTCATGAACTTGGCTCCTTATAAAATATATTTGCTAGCTCCCAAATCAATTTGAGGAGATGAGCAGACTGGGAAAATGGAGAATGATTCAAGGTAGATAATACTAGGTGATACAGGACTTCATTTCCTTTCTTCTTTCTCACTATGTAAAGTCACTGTCCTTCCTGAGTACATAGTGACACATTTTGCCACTTTTTAATTGGTAATATCACTGCTTAAAAATGACCCCTGGAATAAAGGTGAAGTGCTGCTTCATGTTTCTAAGAACAGCAAGACTGTATTGTCCTTTAAGAGGACAGGTGATTCAGTGAAGTTTTGTTCACACATGGCCTGTAGAGTGTGTCTGCTTCATGTCCTCTTACTCAATACATACATGTTAACCACACTTCAATTCTAAAGATTTAACAATATATACTATATAAGGAGTCTTGAAACATAAATACACATAAAAACACAGTGTAACAATTGCTGCTGTAATCATATTTACTGTATTCATTAATTTGCATGTGCTGATATGCAGTGATGAGGACACGATGTCAAATGTGAGTATAATTGAAAATTTGGGGGAATCAATTTTCTTTCCCCCCCGCCATGAGTTCTGGGAATTAAACTGAGGCCGCCATGCTTGTGCAGAAAGTGCCTTTACCAACTTAGCCTTCTTGCCAGCTTTGTATTATCTATTTAACAAATGGGACCAGTGACTCGCAGCAATCTAGCCCTGATTACCTTAAGAAAAATGGTTCAGTGTTTATTAATTCATCATTGGAATAATTTATAGAATGCGGCTGAGGCATGTAAGGAAAGCTTCCTATACAGGAAGCACAAATGCTTATTCTACAATACACAGTTATATTTTCAGTGTGTCTCCCCCTTCCCTTTTTCCTACTTCCCCCTCTACAAAGTCTCACTCCACACCCTAGGCATGCCTCTACCTCCCCAGTCTTCTCAGATGACATTTAAGTGTCAACTAGCCATGACTTAGAATCACCTGGGGAGATGATCAATGAGGACTCACCTACATGAGGGTGTCCTGTGGGCTTGCCTGTGAGTAATTTTTCTTTATTGGATAACCTGATGTGCAAAGATGGATCCCACTCTATGTAGCACTAATAGTTGTTCTTGGGTCCTAGACATTTTAAGAGTAGAGAAAGGAGCTTCGGGGAACTTCCAGGAGTGTATCTCAGCACACTAGACCTGCCTATTCTTGCAGGACCACCAGTAATTTCCACCTGCCTGTTCTTCGACCCCTACTGCTGGTCCTCTACTGGAGCTCTGGGCCATACCCAGAGATCCGCCTATCTCTGCTTGAACTCTCTGAGTTCCTGACAATAGGATCTTTACCCCCATCGCAGGGCCTCTGCTAAAGAGGCCCCAGCTGGAGAGTGCCAGGCCCAGGCTAGATCTGCCTATAGGCACAAGGAACATCCTGATCCCAGGCTTTGTGATCTTTCATCCCAATCGCCAGGCCCCTGCCTGTGCAGAGACCTCCGAGAGATCTTGGATCACCCAGACCTACAGACATCAAACCTCTGACCCACCTAAACCCACCAGGGAAGTACTATAGAGAGAGGGAGAGAGCCCACCAACACCTACTGGAAGAAGCTATGAGAAGAGAACAATACAAGAAAAGAGCTAACAACAGAAAGATAAGCATATCAGCACCAGAATCTAGGGAATCTACACCAACTAGACTGGAACACAACAAAACAATGAAGCAGAAGGGAACTACTTAAAAATTATCATCATAAAAATGATAGAGGCCCTCAAAGAAGATGTGAGAAAATCCCTTATAGAAATGGAAGAATAAACAAACAAAAAATTGGAAGAAATGAACAAATGTCTTAAAGAAAGGAAAGAAAGTGCAGGAAGCCAAGAAAAAAACAATTAAGTAGGTGAAGCAAACTGTTCAAGACTTGAAAACTGAAATAGAGAAAATAAAGGCAACCCAAACCTAAGGAATGCTGGAAACAGAATAACTGGGCAAATGACCAGGAACTCCAGACTCAAGCATAACCCACAGAATTCAAGAGATTGAAGAGAGAATCTCAGGTGCAGAAGATAAACTAGAGGAAATAGATTCATCAACCAAAGAAAATCGTAAATCCAACAAATCTTTAACACAAAACATCCAGGAAATGCGGGACACCATGAAAAGGCCAAACCTAAGAATAATAGGCATAGAGGAAGGTGAGGAAGCCCAGCTCAAAGGTGCAGAAAATTGGAATTCAACAACACAAATCGCAGAAACCCTACAAACTCATGGAAACTGAACAATGTGCAATTTCCCCACACCTGGATCCAAGAAGAAATAAAGAAATTAAGGACTTTCTAAAATTCAACATGAATGAGGACATAACATACCCCTGAACTTATGGGACACCTTTAAAGCAGTGTTACTAGGGAAGTTCATTGCACTAAGTGCCTCTATGAAGAAAACAGAGGATAGTCACATTAGAGAATTCACATCACAACTGAAATCCTTAGAACAAAAAGAAGCAACTTCACCCCAGAGGAGTAACCCCCAGGAAATAATTTGAGGGCTAAAACCAACAAAATAGAAACCAGAGAAACAATACAAAACAATGCAACAAAGAGTTGTTTTTTTGAGAAAAATCAACAAGATAGACAACCTCTATCCAAACTCATGAAAAAGCAGAGAGAGAGAGAGAGCATACAAATTACAAAATCAGAAATGAAAAGGGGAACATAACAACATACACAAAGGAAATCCAGACAATTTTCAGGTCATACTTTGAAAACCTTTATTCCACAAAATGAGAAAATTTAAAGGAAATGGACAAATTTCTGGATAACTATCACGTATTCAAATTAAATCAAGAACAGTCAAACAACAAAAATAGACTTATAACCTGCAATGAAATAGAAGCAGTCATCGAAAGCCATCCAACCAAAGAAAGCCAAGGGCCAGGTGGCTTCAGTGCAGAATTCTACCAGACATTCAAAAAAGAACTAACACCAATACTTCACAAATTGTTCCACAAAATAGAAACAGAAGATTCATTGCCAAACTCTTTTTTATTAGGTGACAATAACCATGGTACTCAAGCCTCACAAAGACACAACTAAGAAAGAACACTACAGACCAATATCCCTGATGAACATCGATGCAAAAATACTCAATAAAATGCTGGCAAATCGAATCCAAGAATACATCAGAGAAATCATCCACCATGACTTAGTAGGCTTCATCCCTAAATTGCAGGGATGGTGTAACATATGAAAATCTATCAACATGATCCACCATATAAACAAACAGAAAAATACAAACCATATGATCATCACCCTAGATGCTGAAAAAGCCTTCGACAAAGTTCCACACCCTTTCATGAAAGGTCTTGCAGAGATCAGGGATAACAGAAACATAATAAGAGCAATATACAGCAAACCAACAGCCAACATCAAACTGAATAGAGAGAAGCTTAAGAACAAGACAAGAACAATCAAGAACAAGAAAAGGCTGCCCTCTCTCTCCATATCTCTTCAATATTGTACTTGAAGTTCTAGCTTGTCCTGTCTACCTCCACCAGCAAGGAAACAGGACTATGAGTCTTCTTCAAGCAGTTTATTCAGGAACCTTGTACATCAGCTTCTGTTCTGCTTCTCCTTCCCACAGACCCAGCAAGCCCTTAAATGTGTGCTCACTGCCCAATCAGCTTATGACACCTGGTGATCCCAGATAGGCCACAGAAGGAGGAAGCATACCAGATCCATCAAGCACTTCCAAATAGGGCTTGTTTGCAGCTAAGCTCAGACTACCTGCCATCCAGCCAGGTGCCATCTTGGGGCTGAGGCTTCCCACAGTTCCCCCTTTTTTTGTTTTAAACGCAACAGGCAAGGGTAGAGGTCTGATCTCTTTTGAACAAGAGACATTGTAATGGCCCCGTGCCCAGTTATCAGCCAAGCTGGTGCCACACCCCTCCGGTACCTTTTCTCAGAGATGGGATTATGATACCAACCCATATGCAATCAGACTTGCCCTCCATAAAGCTGCTAGAAGCTGGCCTCAAGTGCAGTACTTCATCTCATATCCTGAGCGTGATGACTGCTTAGCCTTTTAACACAGTTAACCAAGCCTGAGGTGATTGGTGATTGCCCTGCCTCCAGGGCTGCAAAGGCTTGTGCAATCATGGCTTTACTTCTCTGCTGTGTAACTAGTATAACCTATGATAGCTGTGAACATTGTGATGATCCTGCCTCAGCCTTTTAAGTGTTGAGATAACAGGTGTATACATCTTGGCCAAGCCTACCATCAGATGTTAATACTAACAATAAAAACATCCTAATAGCAAAACTTTCAATCACTTTGTCTTATTAAAAGCCTACTCCCAAGCTTTACTGGCTTTTTGCAATATTTTTTCTTGTTTACTGTACATAAACATGAAATTTCCCTAAATTGTCTACTATTTTGCTATAGTGAAATATAGACACACATATGTAATTCAGTTTATTAAACACATGGAAGTAGGCTCCTGGGAATGTAATATACATCAAATGCTTGTAAACTGAGTCATTTCTTAAATATACTAGAGGTTGATATTATAAGAAATTCTAGAATGTCAGCACCCTCAACAGCATGAGACAATAGTTTTAGAGGTTAAAGTCTGCAATGACATTTAATTATGGCCTTATTCTGTGCAAACTACAGCTGTAGCCTTTGTTTTTCTCATTTTGAAGAGACTCCTCAGACTCACCATCTACTTTTGAATATACATTTGAACATATATTTTTAAATGTTACCTCTAATTATATAAATTCTAACTACAATGAGCACGTGTTTTTATGTGCATTCTTAAATTTTTTAATTATTTAGGGAAACTCAGAGGACAAACCATAACTATTTTTCAATGGTCACTTTAAATAAGACTGGGGGTTTACAAAACTGGCTGTGTGTCAGTCTCTATTTTAAGACTAAAACATCTATTGGCTGACATACTCTCGCTATTTGCTGATTATAGGATAGTATATATGGGTGACCCCAAAACTTCTAACACAGAACTCCTAAAACTGATAAACACCTTCAGTAATGGAACAGGATACAAGATTAACTAAAAAACACAGCATAACAAAACAAAACAAAAAAAGTGGTAGACATTCTATATACAGATGACAAACAGGCAGTGAAGGAAATCAGAGAAGCATCACCATTCACAATAGCCACAAATCAAATATTTTGGGGTAACTCTAACCAAACAAGCAAAATACATGTATAACAAGAACTTCAAGTTTTTAAGGAAAGAAATTAAAGAAGATATCAGAAAATGGAAAGAACTATCATGCTCCTGTATAGGGACGATCAACACAGTAAAAGTGGCAATCATACCAAAAATAACCTACAGATACAATGCAATCCCCATCAAAATCCCAGCACAGTTCTTCACAGACCTTAAAGAAAAATACTATACTTCATATGCAAAAACAAAATACCCAGGATAGCTAAAACAATCCTGTACACTAAAGGATCATCTGGAGGCATCACCATACCAGACTCCAGCTCTAATAGAGAGCTACAATAATGAAAACAGCTTGGTACTGGCATAAAACAGACAGGTGGACCAATGGAAACAAGTCAAAAATCCTGATATCAACCCACACACCTATGGTAAATGGGTAATTTTTTGATAGCGAAGGTAAAAAGTTAAAATGGAAGAAAACATATTTAATGATGCTGGTATAACTAGCTCTCAACATGTAGAAGAATGTAAATAGAGCCATTATCTATCGCCATGCAAAAAACTCAAGTAGAAATTGATCAAAGACATTAATGTAAATCCATCCACACTGAACCTCATAGAAGAGAAAGTTTGAAATACAATTGGACTCACAGGCACAGAAGACCATTTCCTAAGTAGAACACCAGTAGCACAGATAGTGAAAGCCATAATTAACAAATGGACCTCTTGAAACTAAGAAACTTCTGTAAAGCAGACCTGGTCAACAAGACATAATGACTTCCTACAGAATGGGAAATGATCTTTGTCAGTCCCACATCTGACTGAGGGCTGATATCCAAAACATACAAAGAACTTAAGAACTAGAAATCCAACTACCAAATAATCCAATTAAAATGTGGTATAGATCTAAACAGAGAATTCTCAACAGAAGAATCTCAAATGGCAGAAAGACACCTAAGAAAACCCTCAAAATTCTTAGTCATCAGGGAAATACAAATCAAAACCACTCTGAGATTCCATCTTACTCCTATCAGAATGGCCAACCTCAAAATCACCAAGGACTGCTGCAGCTTTTCTAGCAGTTCAAAGTTTTAACTCCTGAATTTCCCATTCAAGTGTACACTTCTCCTCTTCTTCCAGGTTGAGAATATCAATTTATAAAGCTCATTAATCTTAAGAGTCGTTTGTTCTGATGTGAAATCAATACGTGATTGCTGTAAATCTCTTAGTTCAGAAATGTATAAAGTTAGTTGATTCTCCTTACTTATTTAGTTGTCGCATTTGCACTGTATTCATTCCATCTTCTTACTTATTTCATTTTCTACCTCATCTATCTGATGCTTGTGCTGAATGTCAAATTAGCTTTAAGTTTTTCAATAATTATTTAATGTTCAACTTCTAGATCCTTTTTATTTTTTTTTTACTTGGAAAGTTCTTCTTCATGACTGGGGAGGAGTTTACTTTACATCTGCTCCAGTGGGATTTCTTGGGATTTTGACAATGTGTTTTGTATCTCATTCTTTTCTTTTTCTAGCATTTCACATTTCATTTTGTAATTTCTAATTTCTCATTCATGTTTAAACTCAAGCTCCTTCTGGTTTTATACAGAGCAGCAATCTCAGCTTTCAATTCTCCCACTATCTGCTGGCATTTACATGCATCATTTAGTTACCTTTCCTGCTCTACTAACTTTCTCTATCACTATCAATCTGTTCTATTAAAATGTTGAATTCTTCAAAAAGATCATTAAAGTGACATTGAAGTTCTTGTTCTTCTCTCTGAACTATGCAGAGCTCCTTGATGCGGTTCTCTTGAGAAACAGTATCTTGCAATTTTATATTCAGTCCATTTAACATCCCATTCCATAACTCACATTCCTTTTTATACTCTTTATACATATTGCACATACCGACTGTAATATGTGCATACTATATTAAAATAGACACCCTTTCCTTTTATGGTGAGATTTAAGATCCTCTATCTGAGATTTGTGTTGTTTTATTATTTCTTCTTTCATTTTCATTATTTCCTTTGCATATGTTGCATCTAGCTCCACTTGGAGTTGGTCTAAGTTCCTCTCTGTTTCTCTCTCAGTGTTCTGCTCTATGCCAGTGCCTATAGAGTTAATGTGGTAACATCTCTTCTGAAGGTCTTCAACTGTCTCCTTGAAGTTTTTAGTTTCTAAAATGTAGTCTTTTTAGTACTGGCTAGCTCCAGTTTTAAGCTTTGGGTCTCTTGGTCCTTTCTTGTAAGCTGATCTTTTAAGTCTGCTACTAATTTTTCAGCAGTTTCTAACTGTTTCTGCAGAGCATCACTCCTCTTTTTCAGCCTTTCTTTCCTGTAACACCTCAGTGATTGCCTAATGTTCTTGTATTTTATTAGCATTCTGTACTTTTTTATCTTCTTTCTTCAGGAAAAATAAAAAGGAATTTATAATTTCTGGTAACTTTGTTACTTAACTTTATTAACTTTATTAACCAAAACAGATGAAGGTCACATTCTCATATCATTCTAAAAAAGTAGCTGTTGTGGCCACATCTCAATTGTCTGAATGATAAGACTTTGTACCTAGACCCTTAGGAGCAGGGAAGAGTTCTACAGAAATTAAGACCTTCTTGGGAAAAAAATACTGAATGACATTTGTTATGATTAAAAAAAATTAGTTAAGGTAGGAGGGGATAATCTGGAAGAATAAGAAAGAATATGATCATAATACATTGTAAGAAAGTTTTTCAAATAATAAAATAGTAACACATTTTTAAAGTAAAAATATCCATCCTGATTTGCTTAGCATGTATGAGATGCTGGGTTCTACTCCCAGAACTGCCAGAAAAGAATGAAAACAAGAATGAAGAAAGGAAAAGATTGCTAGGCTGATGAGAGTGTTATGATGACCTGAGTTCACTCTCCAGTCAGATAAACAATTACAATAATTAATGATCTCACTAAATTTTTGCTACCCTGTTATTTCACTTTTAAAAGTAACTGTTTAATATTTCCTTATATGTAATCTTTTGATAGCTAATTACTATAATAATCACTCTCAGACTACTCCCAGAAACAGATTGAAACTAAGTTCAGATTACTCCCATGAACCTACAGATCTGAATGTTTTCCAATGGTAAGAGAAATTTCCTTGAGTCTGTATTCATTTCACTGCTGGACACTTATTGATCATCTACGAGAACTTAGAATACAGAGCATATGGGGCTGGAACTACCATTTTGGCTCAAGCAAAAACTTGAAGTCAGGAAAGAAACTTTTCCTCAGTTTCCATTTAGAATCAATTACAGCAACAGGTTTGTAACAGCTTAGCTCAGAGGAACACAGCAAGCACAATCACATCAAAGCACCAGAGGAGCAAAGGCCTAGGCACACTTTTGGATCTGTTATTTAGGTTTTTTTTTTCTTTTTATGTTTGCAAATGCTTCAAAACCAAATACTAAGCAGGAAATAAAATCTACAGAACTGGCCATAGGCAGGTGAATTATGTCAGAATTATGTCCTTGGGGAGCAGATTCAAAGGAATTCTGAATGAATGTATAAGAGACAAAAAAATATCAAAGCTCAGACAGAAGGAAGCCCTCTGAAGGAAGTGCTGAGTGTAACCTCTAAGTATAGTTCATGGAAAAACACTAAAGTTTCTTCAGCCTTTGACAATTATGGTCCCTCTAGAAAATCATACCCTGAGCCAGGCTCGCCTATACAAAGTCACAGCACTCAGGAGGCAGCAGGATCATCCAACCATACACAATATAAATACTCAATTTAAGAACAAAAAAGTCTTGGATATCGGGGTAAACAGGTCTGAAGAATTCCAGGGCTCAGGCATAAACTGCAATACAGTAAGATGCATCAATCAATTCATCACAGTCTAATGCCACAACATCTGACTGCTAACACCCTCCCATCTGATCACTAAAGAACAGCATAACTAGTATTAGTCTTTTTAAATTCATTTGTTCATGGATACAAAAGTAAACTCTAAAGGTCCCGAAATATGCATTTCACCATGATTGTTAGTGGTTGCAAACTAATAAACTTATATTTGAATTTTAAACAGCCTCTTGAACTTGGAACACCCTGATTCACCTCTGCTCTAACTCGGGACTCACATAATACCTAAAATGAATTTTCTGAGCCTCCTACTCAAATGAGATTGTACTTTTTATTTTGTATGAATTATAATGCAGTTTTTACATATGAAAAGGCAGTGTGGTACAAGAGCTCTGCCCTGCTCCAAGCCATTTAAATTCCAATTCTGGTATGGGACTAAAGCAGCTAGCAAGAAATCACTTTTGATTTGCTCATTGCACATTTGAAAATAAGTGAAAGCAAAATTTTCAGGATGAGTTGTTTTTAGAATTTAAGATTATAATATATGTGGGACATAATTTCATGCCCTGCACCCAAGAACCTTAGCATCTAAATGTTTTCAAGAAATAGAACATAATTTGCATAATCAACTGTTTTTCCTTATTTGTAATAAATCTACATTTTACTTGTGGCTACAGTAATTTCACAATTTCAGTATCATAGCCAAAATAGATGGGAATACTTCAGATAGGACAAAATAGATATTTGAGTTATAAATTTAGGTTCTACTGTGACTTGAGGTAACAATGCAAACCACTTTAAGAAACACAGCAGTAGGCTATACTATCTTAACAACAGTATTGGTGTGACATATACAGTTAGTACGAATTCTCAATTGCTTTTGATGTAAATTATTTTCAATATTTAAAGAGTTTGGCTTAAATATAAAAGTTTCTAATTCACATGCATAAGACACATGATAAGAAACTTACAAAGTTGTGACAAGGTAGCTGACATCTATCTTTACCATTTCATGTATTTTAATTTTCTCTTTTAAAAGTGTGATTTGAGTTTTTAATTCATCCACCCATTTCTGATAATTCTTTAACACATGATTCTGTTTTTCTAGCTGCTGTTGCTGAGTGAGGCCTTGCTGCTTAATGAGAACCAGCTCTTCAGCTTAGCTACTGATAGTGCTCTTCTGCAATGTCGCACTGGCCTGTAAGTTGAAAACAGAAACAGCAAGAACCTTTAACATACTGAACATTAAACTGACTATTTAGGAACAAACGGCTGGAGTCTTATTCTGATGACACTGGTTCTCTCTGACCTCTCTTTATTAAGGGGTTTGAGATCAGCTGCTGCTATGCCTGGATGGACTGAGCCATAAATTATCTTTCAAATGGGGTTTGAGATCAGCTGCTGCTATGCCTGGATGGACTGAGCCATAAATTATCTTTCAAATGATAGTTCAGAGAAAGCAGGTCTAGTGAGGCCACAATGCCAGGAGAAGTGGGAGCAGAACATACTGCTGCATCCTATTGACTTTTCAGACTCCTCTTACAATCTCCTTCAAAGTCTTGATTTTATTTCTGCCCTTAAACCAGAACTCTCAGGCTTAAGACTGAAAAGGTCCAATGCAACTACAGAGTGGTGTCTGCAAATATATACATTCAGTCCATCTTGGTAAGATTTTGTAGAATTTAAAAACTGAAATACAGATGTTAAATAATGGCAGGAAACCAGTCATCAGATAGGAATTATAATTCCTGGGTATGTTATGCAGTGGTGGCATCATATGTCTTTAATCCCAGGACTCAGGAGTCAGAGGCAGGTGGATCTCTGTGAGGAGGCCAGCCTGCTCTACATAATTTGCTTCGAGAAAAGGCTCAGGAGCTACACAGAGAAACTCTGCCTCAAACAAAAAATTTTTGTTTACTAATATCAACAAATATTTATCAGTATCTTCTGTATGCTAAAGCAGTATATTAAAGTACTTCTTTTAGTACACTAAAAGCAGTAAATGACTTTAGAGTAGGTGTTGATTTGTCCTGGATTGTGAAAAAGTATATAACTAATTGCTCAAAAACCAATAAACTTTGTTGTACTCACAATACTTACATGCTGGAATTGAATTTGTAATTTCTCACTTTGTTCTCTGAATTGGATAAATTCTACCATCATTTCATCTGTCTTTTATCTTGATGGCTGCAAATGACCAGATAGCTGAGTAATGATGCTGTCCCATTGTTTGATGGCAGCTTCAAATGCTTCTGTCTTACAGGAGTGATTGAGTGATTTCACTCTAGCTACTTGACACAGTTAAATTATGAAAGTCCGAATATTGCAGCTGTGATTCTGCAATCCTTGTTTTAAATGGGTTTGTTGATGCTATCCATGTACAAAAACAACAATTATGTAACGACACAGGTTGCCAATGTAAGCCCCTTGTATAAAGACCACACATGCACACATGCATACCATTCACATGTGTAACAAAGCAAAGCCACAGTGGGTGAATATACGCTCAGCAAGATTTCAGGTCCTCAGGTGGCCCTCATTCCTTCCAGTTGTTGAGTTAGTTCTTCAATATCATGCTGTTTTCCAGCCAATTTATTTTCCATCATCTTGACGTGGGTGTGACTTCACTGAGCTCCTTGATCAGAATGTGAATTTTCAAGTTCAAATACTTCTTCCTCAATCGATACGCAGATTTTAATAATTCAGTACTAGGGAGCGGGATGAAACATAAAATTCCATAGCGAAATCCATTTTAAAACATTCCTACCTCCTGCAAGTTCATTAGTAGAGAAACCTGCTTTGTTAGTAATAAGATATATATGGTAAAAGCATAAACAGGATTTCTGCACTATAAAAAGGAGATAAGTGACTTTGTTAATTTTCAAAAAAAAATAGACATACATGCAGGAAAGCCTTTTTAGTAAGCTGGGTAACTTTCTACAGTTGAAAACTTTAGTATCATATGTAGTTTAAATACTATATATATACTTAATAAATGTACCTTAATACATTTATAAATGTCCTTAAAAATATATCTGAAATAAAATGAGACTTTGCTGATTTTGTCACAAAACAGCAGCCATGTATCTGTTGAAATCGATTTCTTGATTTATTTGTTATGATCTTAAACTGAATGTAATTTACCTGACAACAATATTTCAGTGAGCAAGGGGACCTCAAATTCAGCTACACTCACTGGCCAGGTAGCCTTTCGGATCGTCTGTCTCTGTCTCCCCAGTACAGGAACCATGCAAGCACACATTTTCATTCATTCTTTGTACGTGGGTCCTAGGGATACATGCTCATGCTTGCATGGCAAGCACTTTACTCCTCAAAAGACATATAATGAATCAAATGTTCATCATTCCTCAAATACCTGTGTGCTTACAATATATCTTGTTCTCTTCCAATTACCACTAATTACCCTCATATTGCTTCTCCATATAAAGGGTAATAGGACAGGCTATGAATTATGATGCCTTTCAGTGTATGTATGTGTTATCAGAGTTCAATGACAGGTGTGTTTTTCAATCACTCTCCAACTTAATATTTTGAGATAGGAAGCTGAAACTGGAACCTAGAACCCACTGGCTCAGCAAGACTGGCTGAGACAAAGCCCCAGGGAACCTCCCCATTGCTGTGATTACAGAAACTAACAATCACACCTGGATTTACCCTGGGTGATGAGGAACCAAATCCAGGACCTCATGCTTGAACAGCAAGCACTTTAGAGCTACACCATCTCCTTAACCCCTGAAAAGGCTTTTTCATCACCTCTTTGGCTTTCCCCTCCTCTATATCTGTCTGCTATTCTCTAAGATGAAAGAAAGATCACTTTGATAGTCTAGCCAACAGGCACAGAGAAGGAGTCCCCAGTGGATGGATCTTCTGTACACTGTTCATCATTGAGTTTTGTGGTCACAATTGATTTCTATGCTGCCAGAGAGCATAGGAAAGGCTAAAACCAAATTGTGTAATCACAGAAATGTTTGCACCAACATAAAGAACTTCCATAAATGCTTTAGTGCCACACATTGCAATGGTTGCAAAACTCTTTAGGATGTTTACCTTGGTCACAGCAATGCCCATCTGTCTCCTCCAAGTTCAGAGGACTGATGGCTGGAAATGAGTCAGTACTTTACCATGCTTCAAAGAGGAAAAACCTGCCAGTATCTATTGATAGCAACCCTGACTAAAGCATCAGAATCATTAGAGCTCAATCAGTGAAGGACAGTTCTAGGTTGTAATGCAACAGAAATAAGGATCAAACATGTAAAATGGGCAATACTCAAAGATCTCCACTTATGCATTGCTGCATTCACTGGCTCAGGCATACCGAAAGGGCTCCAAGAACTAGAAATGATTATCTTTGATTTATTAACATGCAACAACCTTCTTTATCCTGTCTTACTGACTCTGATTAAAGTGCACTTCATCAGATAAGAGTATACCTACTCCTGCGGTTTTTAAGCTTCCTGTTACCTGGGATATGGATTCTGATATATTCCCTTTCAGTCCAATGTGTCTTTGCCACTGAGATATATTTCTAACAAACAAGAAACAGTTTTCTTTTGTTTATTATATTCAGCCAGCAAATTTTGTCTTTCAATTGGAAAGTGGAGGTTTTTTTTTTTTTTTTTTTTTTTTTTTTTTCATTCTAGTGCTATTATTGTCAACACCTTCCTGATTCTTCTAACTCTACTGATTGCTTTTTTGTTTCAAGCTTTCTTGGTTTGGTTTAGTTTTTGCACCCCCATCCCCAAATTCCATGTTAGGGGTTTGTTGATTTGCCAAGGAAGACAGAGGTTTACTTCCTGTATCATTCTCAGGATGGCAGCTGTTCTGACTAGAAACAAGGTCTCTCCCTGCCCCGAACTCACAAAGTAAGTGAGACTAGGTGGCCACTGATCCCCAGGAACATTTCTGTCTCCCTAGTTGTGGGTTTATGAGTGTAAGACACCATTCTCAGCCTTCAATAGGATTTCTAGGAATTGAACTCTGGTCTCCGGCCAGTGATGTTCTTTTCTAAATCTGTGACATAATCCCTCTATATGACAATTAAGTACACATTGTATATTAAATTCTGGCACCAAAAATAAACAGACTAGCTAGGTTGTGATGCATGGCTCTAATCCCAGCACTAGGGAGATAGAGGCAAGTGGATCTCTGTGAGTGCAAGGCCAGCATGGTATTCAGAGCAAGTTCCAGCTAAGCCAGGAACACAGAGAGAATTCCTGTCTCAAAACAACCAACCCCTGCTACAAGCTGCAAGATCACACAGAAATCATACAGCCATAATATCATGACACAACCCAGGATAATTTCATCCAATTCTGTTAGATTAAACCAATACCAACATTGTATTTGGTGTTACAGTCTTATGAAGAAAAGTGGCTGTTTCTTGCTATAGATTCTTCCTATAACCTATTCCTTTCTGTAAAAAACTTGGATGTACTTCCCACAGTCTGATCATTTACTGGGAACAATTTCTCACATGCTTTTGTGTAAGGAGTTGGATTTTTCCACCCACCGCTGGTCTTGTCCCACAGCTGCGCCAGCCCCAATTAGCACACAGAGACTCTGTATTAGATATAATTCTATTGGCCCGGTACTAGTTTCTTATCAGCTAGCTCTGTCTTAAATATTAACCCATTTCTGCTGATCTATGTATTTCTCTTACCAGGGAGCCAGCTGGCATTCTGCTTTCTCCAGACTCTCCATCTTGGCTCCTCCATACTACTCCCCCTTTCCTACTTGTCTCCTAGTCCCTCCTATCTTCCTATCCTATTGGCTAACAGTGGTTTCTTCATTATATGAAAAACATATACAAAATGACATCTCCCATCACTTTTGAAGTTTGCTGATTACATTCCTTAGCTATGTGAGACCAGTTTATCACAAACAGGTTCTTGTTTCCTTCTCCATTGTAATTGTAGAGACCTGCCTTCCTGCAATTATCGTTATGAAGGGCATTTGGTCAGTATTTAGAGCTCAGGAAAACGCAATCCATCTAAGATATTCCCTGATATACAAGGGCACAGAGTTACTACACACTCAAACCTGTTGATACATAGATGCCTAGATGGATAGAAAAAATAAACATGTCCTGGTTTTACCTTACTGGCAGGTAGAGAAGCAATAACCTAAATTAACCCCAGAGTAAAAGATTCTCAAACTGCTTGTTTTATTAACTCAAGATTTTAGCTCAGAGATTTATTTACTACCCCCTCCTATTTCCCCTAGGAAAATGAGTACATCCTCAGGGAAAAGTAAACATTCCTGAAGGCCTTTGCTGCCATTGAGCCAGAGTACTAGAAGGTGCCAGGTTCTGTTTTTGTGCTAAGTCAACTTACACCCTCCCCTCCACTTAAAACCCTAAGCAACTTGTGCTAATAGGTTTCAGTTTATTTCTCTCTGTGTAAATCTTAACTGATGTTTTGACCCTGAGAAACTTAAGACTAATATTGTATTGCAAAAAGAATTATTATTGCAAACACATGTATACCTGTACTCTAAGAACTGGGGACAGAAGGAGGAGGAGGTAAAGAAGAAGAAGAGGAGGAGGAGGAGTGTGAGGAAGAGGAAGAGGAGGAAGAGGAGGAAGAAGAGACAGAGGAGGATTAGAAAAAGAAGAAGAGAATTAACAAGAAAAAAACCCTCTTATAAAAGTCCCTACAACCAAGATCACTTGTGGCACACTCAAGCCACTGGGGAGGCAGCTGTCACAGGACAACACACACACACACACACACACACACACACACACACACACACAAAATCCCTAAATGCAGCAGGCTTGTTATCATAGCATGGGTGTCCCTGAGAATGAAGAAATCACTAAACACCCACTCAGAAAGCTCAAAGTGCGAACCACTAACAAATCTCCATTCAGAAAGTTTAAGGGCTGGGGCTACAGAGCAATTACATAGCAGTTTATGGTTGGGCTAAGAGAGGATTTTGTATGGCACAAGGCAGGATGAAACCTAGGAGTATTAGACATCAGGTCTCCTGCTGCAGGCATGGGGTGGTTCTTCCCAGCCCCAGCCCCTGCACCATGGCCCCGCCTCTCTCCAACCCCCACCCCCACCCAGCCCCAGGATAACCGCCTCCTATCATGGCCAGACAACTGTGCTTCTACCTTTGACCTGCCATACACAATCTTCCTCAGTATCTTCTCATCCTCAATCGCATCTGCTGGCCAGGCGGGGACACTGTAGAGAGAAAAGATCTATTATTAAAACACAAGTGGACAGAGCTCCAGGACCGCCCAGGACAAGGCTAGGTTCTTGCCAACTGCTCCAGCCTTCCTCAAAGGTGCAGCCATCTTCCTTCCCACAGACACACAAGGGGAGGGCGAGCAGGCCAGCACCTGTGAGCCTGGCTTGGCAGGTGCTCCACAGGCCTTGGAGTTGGAGCTTCTACCACACCACAGTGAGTTTCCAAATTTAAAATCAGCAGCTGCCTCCAGACTACAAGCCATAGTGGGGAGTGAGGTGGCGAGGGTGGGACTGCCAGGCTATGGTCTATCAACCAAGGCTGAGGCAGAACCCTGAGGACACCCTACTCCTTCCTTACCCCCACCCCAAGTCCCTCTTCCTAGTCCCAGCAGCTTCCTACCCACCCAGGTTCTCCTATAAGGAGAATAAATCCTGCTGCCCCAGGCTTCTCCCAGCTCTTTGTTCCCTGAATCTAGGCAGAGACTCTCTTCCCCAGGGGCTTCTCCTGGTAACCTCACTCCTGAAGGAGCTCAAATTAGGAATATAAATTGGGAATAAAGTCCATCTACATGAACTTCCCAGCATTCCCTTAAAACTGCTAGGTTTCTTCTGTGACTTTATCTGCAGTTTTAGCACAAGCTGTTTCATATTTCTGACTCTTCCTGGCTTGTGGAAACAACCAGACCTTTGTCAGCTCTATTTCTTTACTGAAATGACTAATATGGAATTTTGTGCCCAGTGGACTTGTTAGACCGAGTTGAGCCCTGCTTGTAAGTTAATATTACTGTCGTCCTCCCCCATCTGCTGTAGCAAATCCTTCCTGGAGTGTGTCTCAGCTTGAATGTTTCTTTGTATTAACTTATGAACTGAAAAAATTAGCATATAAAAACTAAAGTAAATTTAATCATAAAAGTGGTGTTTGGTGGACAGACATATGAAAAAGGGGAAACTAAAAAAACCTTACATTTGTCACAGGTGTTTTCAGCACCTGTAATTTAGAGATGCCTATATTTCAACTATAATTGTGCCAACATAAATCAAGTCTATATTGCCCTGTAATCACAGCAGGGATTGAGAATGTGAGGTTAGACAATCTTGATAGCAATAAAAGGCATTGAAAGAGTAGGGATGGGCAAAGGAGTGATTTTCTCAGTCACCTTATATAGATATAAATCTAGAATGAAGTGTATAAACTGCCTGTATTGAATGGCTATCTGATGATTCTGATCGCCTAGGATGCAGAAGTCCAGGATATCTATAGATTTACTATTTGCTAGTGGACACAACTTCCTCTGTGGCTCAGCTGATCAACTCTTGCAATTTGTAACTAAAGATGTTCATGATCACCTGCTAAAGTTGAAAGATTATTTCTGCATTTTGCATTAGTAATCATCACTCATATGCCTGTCTGTTTCACATATCAAGGATATACACACTGCACATTGTTGACTGTGTGATGACATCTATTAGAAGGTCACGTCTGTGGAATTAGTGCTGTTAGTATGACATCTGCTCAATTGCAACATCATGTCACATACCTCATTTATTCCTATAGGCAATTTTTCACTACGGTCCCCTGCTGAGACGATAGTATTTCAGCTAAGTCTTAAAAAGAAGAGGTGGTAAGGTGTGTGTGTGAATGAAGTCAGCAACAGATCCACAGTACAGTGTGAGGATGTCCTAAAGGGAGGGCCCCACACAAAGGTGGCTAATTAAAACGGGATGGATGAGAGGGAGATTAACCATGAAATCACAGAGGAAACAGTAGGCCAGACTGATTTCTGGGAACTGTGCCCATTTCTCTGAAAGAGACCAGAAGCCATTGGGAAAGTCTCATGGTCTACGCTGTTACTACTTAGAGAAGCTACAGTAAAGGGTCAGTTTGGCTGTCATTTTGTTAAGAATCTCTTTTACATTGGGTCACCTGATTACCTGGACCTGGTATGTCTACCTACAAAATTAGTCACACCTAAAGAACCTTCTAGTGACCTAACTACTCATTCCCCTCCAGAGCAAAAGGCACAAAGACTAATTAATTCAGCCTACCTTTATATAATAATCATTTAGAGTGTTCCTCAAAAGGCTAGTCATCACCAGAAGCTTCAATGTACTCTGCATCCAGCACAGCTCAACTGTGCCCCTGGGTCTGGGTATTTATCCCTCACACTGAGGTTACTTCTTTAAGTCATGTTGCTATCAACAGGTCCTGCCCATGGATGCCTCTTGAGCTTGGTGTCCCAGGCTTGTTGCTGTGCCTGTTCAATGTTACTATCCCTGGGAGGCAAACTCTGGTCCTCACTCTTGTGTGGCAGTCATTTTCCCCACTGAACCACCACGCCAGCACCTACAGTGGAGTTTCAAAGGATTAAATATATATTTACAAAATGTCTTCAATAAAATAGGACAGCTTTAATTTAAGTTTCAAAATAAAAGTAGTTTAAAAATAAAGTCATAAAGCAGACCTATAATTGGTCAAAGCGGCATAAAACCTAAATGAAATCGGAGAAACTTAAGGTGGTGCTACTATTACAAAAGGATGAAATCATAGGCCAATAGTCCAAGACACTGCAGTTAATTACTAACTGAATATATGAACACAAAATTCAGGTCTTCCAGGATGTTTATACTACTAAAAAGTCACAGCATATACACTCTGCTCCCAAATAGTTGTGACAAAAGCCCATGTAGACTTTATGTTCAGAATCAAATACATGTATTCTAAATAGAAATATTTTGTGCCACTCTTGCTGCTAAAACTGCTGGATGGGGCTGGTGGTTTCGAGAGAAATAAATCTTGCTGGTGTAGAAGTGTTCAAACTAATGTAAAGATTAGATACTCAAAGAAGATGCACCTCTCCTTAGTTAGACCAGCACAAAATTCAAACCATTAGGTTCTGATTTGAAAAGGAATGTACAAACTGAATAACTTCCTCTCTTTTTTGGAAATCAACACATCTTATGAATTAAGAGAATTCCAGACATTAGACTTTAGGGTCATTTTGGTTTCCCATGAGACCTGGCTGTTATATTCTCTTCTGTCTTGGAAATACATTAACTCTATAGCTACAAAGATAACATATTTGGATAGCTTACATCACACCACAAGCTTGCACAAATCCTCCATTGCCAAATGTGATCAGGATGTGTTTCCTTCATTGTGTTTAAGGAATCTAATGAATTGATCTCACATATACTACATGGCCTTTTTAATAACAGGAAAAATAATATAAATTATACCTACATACTTTCATCTATATTAAGCATTGTGAAGGTCTATAAATATTTTGTTTTAAAAATCCAAATTAAAAGAAACAAATGAGCCAGTGGTGGTGGTGAAGCCTCTAATCCAACACTTGGCAGGCAGAGGCAGACAGAGCTTGAGGCCTACCTGATCTACACAGAGTTTCAGGACAACCTCCAAAGCTACACATAGAAACCCTGTCTCAGAAAACCAGAATAAAGATGAAACAAATGAATGGAACTGTATACTAATAAAATGGCATAAAGATACTGGGAAAAATCAAGGTGAAATGTTAGAACTTCTAACAAAAATATCTGATATAACCCCAAAAACAATAGATAGTTACAAGACTGATGGGGAAATTTAATAATCTGCTGCATCTGAGTCCCTGGTTAGACTTACCATCAGTCAGGAGTATGCAAGCATCATATGCCTCACTAATGACACAATACAAACTGCAAACTACAGCAGCACCATGTATGCAATTTCCATGTCTTAAAAGGCGAACTGGTCTGTTCCTGGTGGTACATCCTGGAACTCCAGACACTAAGGGGATGAGATAGGAGCACCATGAATTCTAGCCAGCACAGAAGGATCAAACACTTGCCCCTTGTCTGCTTTTCTCAAGTTCACAGATTGGATATCTCGTTATACTCTGGTTTGATCCCCCATTCTCCTATCTCTCTCTCTCTCTCTCTCTCTCTCTCTCTCTCTCTCTCTCTCTCTCTCTCTCTCTCTCTCTCTCTGGGTAAAGAATAGAGAAAGACATCAAGGAAATACATACCTTGATAGAGGGAGTCATTTCTGTGTTTACAAGAAGCCTGGCAGTAGGGGAAGTCCCAGTAATTCATAAGGATGACCCTAACTTAGAATGTAAGCAATAATGGAGAGGCTATCTTAAATGTCCTATAATGAGATTGATGACTACCTTAAATGCTATCATAGAGCCTTCACCCAGTAGCTGATGGAAGCAGAAGCAGATATTCACAGCTAAACACTGAGCCAAACTCCTGGAGTCCAGTTGTAGAGAGGGAGGAGTAATGAGCAAATGAGTCAAGAGGATGTTGGGGAAACCCACAGAAATGGCTGACGTGAGCAAGTGGGAACACCCTGATTGCAGACTTATACTGGGGGAACCTGGAAGAACAAAGTAAGCACCCTAACATGGGTGCCAGTCAGGGGGCTTGGGTGGTTCATGGGGCTGTTGGTAGTGGATCTAGTATGTATCCATAGTTCTTTTGGCTTTTGAGGGCCAGTGGTCAAGGAACCAACCCCAGCCTGCCTCAGAGGAGAGCCACTGAGCTGGCATGTGCTGAGGTAATATGGTCACTCTTCAAAGGTCCACTACATCACTCTGGTAAACCCAGAATGGATGCGAGAAAATACTTAAAAGGCATGCTTTTACTATCTGTCTAGGCCTGCTGTCATTTAGGTCCATTGAGGCTCAGTTATCCCCCACAAGGTCAACATGGTGGCATGAAAGATATAAAGGCTGGGCTGCAGGAACAGCTCAGTTCAGAAAATAATGATGGTTGTGGAATTAAAAAGTGAACTCTCAGGGATACAGCTAGAGCTGGAAACCACACTGAAGGCCCAGCATGAGCTCCTAAAGGAACTGGAAATATTCCGGTGTGCCTCTCTACTTTAGGATGAGCATCAGAGAAGGAATTGCCCTGGCTTGTCAAAATTGTTATGCACATAGCACATACAGCAGCAGCAAGAATGGAATTTAAATAGGAGAAGAATGAGTAGAACAATGAAAATGATTTTTTTTCCAAATTCAAAATGCAATTATTTTGTCCTCTGCTATGATTACTGTTCCAGGCAGCATTTATTAGATAGGATTTTGCCCTTGATCTTGCCAATGACTAACTATTATTAATGTGTAATCTCATACCTTGGGAAGTGAGTAACTGGCAGGTTTTGGAATTGAACACGCATGGGAAAGATTATGTTACTGATGTAAATACTGAGATATTCTGCTTCCCAGAGGCATGATGCAAGTGCACATATTTTTACGTTGCACACTGATTTCACACACACACACACACACACACACACACACTCATACACACACACACACTCATACACACACACACACTCACATGATTTCTATGTGCAGGAAAAGATAAAAGGTGTTAGTATTCTCTATTAGGTAGTGAATTGGGTTATCATTTACAATAGTAAATAAATTAAAGTGTTAGAAATAGAAATTCATTTGAAGTGAAGCAGCCTTGCCTTGACACACTGTAGTGACAGTTTATAATATGCCTCAATATAGGAGTGCAAACTCCTTTTTATGATGACGCTGTTCATCCAAATAATGTTCAGTTCATGTCTTTCCTTACTTAGATTAAAGGCAAATGAAATGTATTTGCTTAATGATACATAAGCAAGAGAACAGAAGAAAGCCCAAGAACTCCAGTATGCCTTGGCAGCAGAAAAAGCCAAGTCAGGCCATGACAAAGAACAGGAAAAACAACTTAAGGTAGTGTCTTTAAGTAGCTTGGAGTACTGTAAGTTATACTCTTCTCCACCCAGTTGTCAGCTTTCTCCTTTTTAAAGGTGTAACTTGTTCACTCTGTGTTGGATACTGTTGCAATTTATCTAGGCCATAGTACATAGAGAAGTTAATGTTGTGACACTGTGTGTGTTTCCTTCCCTGAAGTTGTTCCCACCAGGAATGGCAAGGTACATTCCCCACAGCTGGGTGCTGTGCAGTGCAGATCTCCCTTCTGCTTTCATTTCTGCCATCACAACTTGTGAGCACGTTGTGTGTTGTCAGTCATATCTTGTGCTGCACATTTTAGCTTTCCTGTATGATGCATGGGGCTTCCTGATAGAACTTTGTAGAGTCTAATTTTCATTTTCCAGGTGTTTTCTTTTTTAGCATCTTGTTTTCTCTCTAAGTGTGTCACTTCAGGCACTCACAATGTTAGACACCTATGCTGGATAGTTCTTTTTCCTTTGTGGTTGTTGTTTTTGTTTTTCTAGTACAAGTTCTCAACCTAGTCCAGGCTGCCATTCTTTGCTTTCCAAGGCTCCCATTGAACTGCACTAGTGTAAGGCACATGGCAAAGCTTGCTTTTCTTACCAAGACACAAAATATTTTTTTTTTCTTGAAGGAACTTGTGGTAGATTGTTATACACATTTGACTGCTTTGTCAGAAAAATTTGAGACTGACTTTTGACAAATTCAGTTTTTCAGACTGAATTTTATTTGTCTTTTACCAATACAATTGACCCATCTTTCTCCGCTCATTTTTTCGACTGACTGAGTGTTAAAACCGTGAGTGACAGATCATCTATCATGATCCAGATACCACTGAACTTTTACTGCCTTTTTATTCTCACAATAACTAGGATATTAAAATAATATTTGCCTTTGGTGGAGGTGTGGTGAATGGAGGTGTGGTGAATATTTGTGTGTTTGTATGGTGTGTGTGTGTGTGTGTGTGTGTGTGTGTGTGTGTGTGCATATTTTTGAACCTGAAATGATCCTTTCCTTGATCATTTTTCTTTTTCTTTCTTTCTTTCTTTTTTTTTTTTTTTTTTTTTTTTTTTTTGATGAAGATTCTGAATTTGCTTGATGGGTCATAGAAGAAATATTAAGATGGAGACTTACTGTAATAACCATAATGAGAATGGCCAGGACCCCTCAGGAAAGTCATGGCTAGATTTCCCTGCCTGGGGCCCAGTTTTAGAAAGGGTACATTAAGGTATAAAAGTAAAAACTGTCATGATAAATGTAGGAAAATTGTTACACAGTTGCAACTGGTAAACATGCAACTCTAATTCTAATTATGTTTTTCATTTTCATTTAACAATAGAAGTTTTAAATGTTAGAATTTGCATTTCTTTGTTGGCTTTAAACATAACAGAGTGTTTTATAAAGGTCATTGGTATGAATTATATAAGTCAGTTTATGAAAGCATTTTGAAACTCTACTCTGCCTTGATCTGGGTTTGTATGTATACATCTAGTTCAGTATTGGACCAATTTAAATCACTTTAAGATAATTTTTGTGGCTTCTCATCTAGACAGTTTTCAACATAAGTATACTTCACATTGACCCTGATATAGTTCACATTGACACTTATCCTTGTTTGTACCATGTTGAAACATTCTCTAAAGAAATATGTTCTTTCTCACTTTGTACACTATAGAGGGTACTACATATACCATTCCTCCAGGACATCAGGTGTGTTTTTCTCGTACTGTCAATCTAAGACTGAAACACCTATGGGTAGAACATTTGGACTTTAGCCCTGACCGCTCCTTACAGGATAACCAAGCATCACAAAGAAATTTGCCTATGTGCCATTTGGAGCTGATGAGATGACTGATTGAATTTTCGTTTGAAGTTTTTGCTTTGGTAACATATCTGTCCTTCTTCAATAAACCATCTTAAATTCATATACTGGAGAGAGAGACAGGAGACAGAAAGAGAGAGAGAGGTTAAGAGATGGGTGGAGGACTAGTTGGAGAGAGTAGGAAAGAGGAGAGGAGATGGAGAGAGGTAGAGGGATGGAGAAAAGACAGAAGAGAGGGGAGGAGATGGAGACAGATAATAGAGTGATTTGAGAGTGAGGGAAAGAGAGAGAGGTAGAGAAACACACAGAGAGATAAATATGTCACCCCCTGAGGAACATGCCTGTTGAGTACATTTCTGGGAAGGGGATCTTTGTAAAATGAAATATTTCATAAATCTAAGAGTAAATCTTTGTATAATGCTCCACTGTGTTTGACCTATGCCTTTTATTAGTTGAACTTCATACCATTATCTAATATGCTTAACATAAGATACAGCGATTTGTAGATTAGCAGTTGAAAGCACCATTAGCTCAGCAGTTCAGCTTCTATAAGGAGAGAGGAGGCATCACTAAACTGGTGTCTGTCTCCACTGCCTTCATGTCATGGACTGCACTGTACCAAATGCACCAACATATTCCATTTCTGGGCAGCTTTCATTATTAATTCTTTTAATAATATGTCGAGAGATTGCCCTAATCACAATCTTGACCCTTCACCATCGGTATTAGTATTTTAGAATTTCTATAGCTAATATAACCTGGGTATTGAGAAACAAGATTGTCCCCTTGCAGTACTGGAGGTCAGTTGTCTGAAATCCAAGTGTTGGAAGAGCCATATGCTTTCTGAAGATTTTGAAGCTTCCTTGACCCTTCCTTGTTGTAGAAGTTACTGGCAATGCTTAGCTTAAGGCAGCATCTCAATCCAGCCACTGCTCTGTCCTTGCTTGTTATTTGTTTATAAATATTTGTAAGTAATCTGAACTTTTTAAGTCTTTTGTTAATTCAGTTAGGATTCTTATTTGGGATTATTAAAAGATAATTAACTTTTTATTTAAGCAAGACTTCTCTTGCATATGGACCAATGTACATTTCTCCCTTAAATGTGGCTCCCACAATGGACTTTGCAAGCATGGTGACAAGCCATGTTCAATTCTGTGTTTTCCTTAGCAAAAAATAAAAAATAAAAAAAAAAGATAGAAAAAAAATATCCCCCCCCATACTTTTTTTTTTTTTGAGACAGCGTCTGACTATTATGGACTGGAACTCAATCTGTAGATCTGGTGGACTTCCAATTCATGGAGACAGGCTTGTATCTGCATCATGACTACTGCTGGAATTAAAAGCATGCACTACGAAGCTGGGCCTAGCCAAAATACTCAACTTAGTAAAACATTCATAGCCATTGTCTTTGCCTAGCCTCATGTCAAGAATGTCACACCTTTACTAAGCATTAATGAATTTTGTACTGATGATCTAGTAATGTCTTGAATTATTTTGATGGGAGAAAGGGATGAAGTTGGTGATTTGCAGAGTCTCCTCATACCCACATTTTAGTGTTATTGCAGCATTTTCTTAGCTTGCACTAATGAACTTTGCTGAGAACCAGGGAGCAATCAGATTATTTCTGGGCTTGGGGACTATCCCTTTGATTTCTTTCTTCAACCTTTTCTAGTAGTACACTGCCCTTGTTCCTGGACCTTTAGTCATGTTATCAAATTTCAAATCAATTTCAATCCTTCAGGGTAGTTCATGGTTAAGGTTGCTCTAGACTTAACTTCCCTGTGCATTTTTATAATTTCTCAGCTTCTGTATTTGTAGATTTTGATTTCAGTACAGATGTTATTTTGGGTGTGTTAAATCCCCTTCTATTATCATTGTAGAGGACATCTGGAATTTTGACTGATTGGTTCAGTTCTCTTGGGACTGATACCCTACTCATACCCAATTATACTGTCATATGATTTGAACCTTCTTATTAATGGGGAAATTTTAGCAAACCTAATGACATTAAAACAGTTTATAATAGTTTTGATAGGATGTTTTTCCATAGAACTGTGTGGAAGCTGAGCTTTTGTATTATAAATTATTTCTGGGAAATAGTTGTAGTTGACAGAAGCTAGTACCTAGGTATTAACTTCAGAAGCACACATTTCTCCAGGGTGACCAGTCCTGAAGAGTCTAGGTTTGCAAGTTTAAAATTCTTCAAAGACCTGGGGTTATTCATGTATGAGGGCCACTTATGTATATAAAGACCTGAGAGGGTAAGGAACAAACTCACTGCCAAAAGCTTTAGGTGAAATCAAACACTTTTTAGGTGTCCTTTGAAATTTTAACTTGAAGTACAACTAAAGGAAAATGGCTGAGACCTTGGACTAACTCTGATGACCACATTTCCTAAAACTAATGAATACCAAAGAGTGTATGTGGATATTACTGGTCCCACTTGATTATATTTTGGTGAATCCTTATGGGATTTGATTGTGACTTGTTCAAGGTTCATTGTGTCATGGTCATTTTAGTCAAACCTGTTATGGTGGGGATCTTATTGATAGAATTTCATATTTAGGGGGCTGACATCCATGTCTAGATTTTTGAGGAGGCTTCTTTGGGTGTAAGAACACTAAATGAGAGAAAATCCGAACTAATCATGAGAATACCAATTCTAGAATTCAAAACACTTATGGATAGTTCTTACAAAGGCACAGTGAAACTGTTATGTAATTGGGGGAGATAGAAACCCACTACTGAATCGAGATGTGTACCATGAGCTAAGCTCTAGAACAACAGTGTATGTCCTTTCGCAAAGAGCCATTTTTTTCAGCCTCCATAACTCAAACTTGTTCTAAGAGGCTGACAACATTAAAAAGTCACCATGACTGCTCCTACAGCAAAGCAGCTGCCATAATGTTAATGTGATTCATGACTGGTCTGAAGGTTGCTTGGGTTATACAAATGACTTCTTGAATAAAGGGCTAAACTGAATTTAGATAACTATAGTCTACAGTATGTAGTATTCACAGAAAGAGAATTCTTGCAAATGATCAGGGGCTGGAGACATGGCTTTGAATAGCACTGGCTGCTCTTCTGAGGACCTGGATTTTAATCCCAGCTCCCACATGGCAGCTCACAATAATCAGAAACTCGTTCTAAGTGATCTGACATCCTCTTCTGGCCTCTGCAGGTACCTGGCACACATGTGATACACAGACTGACATGGATGCAAACAATCACACACAGAATAAATAATAAAAAAAAACATCAAGTTGGACATCTAGGACATAACTTAAGCTAAAATGACTCAGTGTTTGGGACAACAGTGAGTTAAGGAACACAGGAATTATTCCGTGATGAATGGACTCTGCCACTATATGAAGTATGACACTTTGTGGATAGTTCTGAAGGATAAAAGATGATTCTTACAAAGTCTATCTGTAAAAAATGTTCTCCTAAAAATTACATTTTTATCTCTGTGTATAGATGATATCTGACAGTGCAGAGCAGAGTGCAGACTGTGGGAATTGCTTCTCTCCTACCTTGTGGGTCATAGTGATTGAACTCAGGTACTCAGGTATGGAGGCCAAGTGCCTGCTGAGCCATTTCTCTAGCCCTTTAAATTCTACCTTTCTGGAATTTACAATACTGAACTTTTGACGAGAGAAAGATGATGCTTACAGTGCTTTACCAGTGATGGCTTGGTAAATGACATGTAGAAAGATGGACGATCAGCAATGGGGACAGTGGCTGTATTCCTTGTATAGGACAGGGCTTGCTGTGCCTTCTACACCTTACTGCTTTCCGCCATATGAGGAACAGGTGCTCCTGTGGGCCTCAACATCAGTGTACCTTGCAGTGCTCATCATGCATCTTGTCGAATCCAATGAAGGCAGCACCAAACCATTCTGTCAGGGGTTGCTGGTAGAGCATAGGAGTAATAAAGAGATGATTCTCTGCTGGTGAGAATTTAAGCTGAGACCAGCTGTGAACTTATACTCCGAGCTACAAGATTCAATTAACAGAAAGGAAAATGTTGAGGAGTTACAATTTCACACAGCGACCACAAAAAAAGTGGTTAAAATCTAGCACCTGTGTTATGAGTATGTTTTTCCCTGCTGCTCTGCTCCCATCGCTGCAACAGCCCCACATAACACACAAGATATAATTCTATTGGCCTGTTACTCATTTCTTATCGGCTGGCTCTGTCTTAAATATTAACACATTTCTATTAATCTAAGTATTTCCGTGTGGTTTCATTTTTTTCAGAGAGAGGCCTGCCTGAGCAATCTTTTCTTTCAGTCCACCATCTTGAATCCCTTCCCGACATCTTCCTCTCTCCTCCTAGTCTCCTAGTCCCAACTATCTTGTTTTCCTATTGCCCAACTGTATTCATTAACAACTAAGCGAAACATATTTACAGAATGACATCTCCCATCACACCTAACTGTGAAGTAGACCCAAGTCGTCTTTGCAGTGCCTCCATAGGGGAGACATAATCTATCAGAGTTCTGCCAGGATTGTAATGCTCGAGTTGAGGGGAGGCCAGGGAGGCAGCATTTAAATCAGCTAGAATCTCTGGACACCTATGGGATGGAGTATGTTCAGAAATCCATTTTGTAAGAAACAACACAACTAAGTTTCCAGCCTGCCCCTTCTCTGATCTTTCCAATGTGTGTTCTACACTCCCAGATGTCTAAACAGAGGACAAGGAAGTAACTCATCAATAGAAAACTCAGAGATGCCGTTGTCAGAAGAATGCCCAGTACCAATCTTGCAGAGGTGCTCAGTAAATGACTGATGTGTGGAAATCATCATTTCATGCAAGTACAATTTTTTTAATAGTGGATGATGTTTAATGCTTTTCTAGGGTCTAACTACAGCATATATTTATAGCTATAGCATATGTTTCCTATGCCATTAGAAACTGTTAGAACTGAAAAATGAGCTCTGATTCTAAGCTTTAAGCCAGAGAAACTACGTATAACTAGGGATGTCCAGCTCTCATAATTCAATGTACTCTAAGTCCTAACAGTGTCCACTCCTCTCTGAAACATTACTATATCTACTCCAGCCAAGTTCAATAATTTGTTACTTATTCAATAGTAATGGAACATATGAGAAAGGAAGGTCAAGATCATGAAGGAAAAACTTACAGAGACACCTGAACCAAGCACATGGAATTTCAAGTACTCTTGACATACAACTGGGGAGACTCCAGGGGACTGAACTAGAGACCCTCTGCATGTGGGAGACTGTAGTGAAGCTTGGAAAATCAGAGGGGCTCCTGGCAGTAGGACCACAATACAAACCTGATACATGAGATAGCTTGTTGGAGCCCATTCTGCATTGTGGGATGCCATGTTCAGTCTTAATGCATGGGAGAGTGCCTGGGCCTACCCCAAATTATTTTGCCAGACTATCTTGACTCCTCATGGGAGCCATTACCTGTGAGGAAGAGGGGATCTGGGGTGTGCTAGGGAGAAGGTGAGGGGTATAGGAAATGGGATGGGAGGAAGAACTGTGGTTGGAATGTAAATTGAAATAAAAAAAATAGAACAAAAATATTCTGACTGCCTATTTCAGTGTCCAGTTTAAGGAGGGTCAAAATACAACAAACCCATTGCAGGGGAAAAAAGGGAGGGATGTGCCAGACTTCTTGGCACACACCTTTAATCTCAGCACTTGTTAAGCAGAGGCAGGATAATATCTGTGAGTTTGATACCAGCTTGGTCTACAGAGTGAGTTCCAATGAACTAGTGACACCCCATTTCAAATAACTTGTAAAGTGGGGAGATGTGTGCTTGACAGGAACTCCCTTACTTCATGGAGACTTCTGGAATTTCTGTACATTACAGGCTAACTCCTGTCACATCAGAAGTCCAGGTAGTCTATCAGTTCCATGTATTCTACTCTCACCTAGTAGACAGGGAGCTGCCATTAGGCAGTGCTGTCTTCATTCATGTTTCCACAGTGCTTACCTCCTACCTTATCCCATACAAGGTGAGGGAGGGAATGAGAAGCGAAAAACCTACAGTGAGGACTGGAAGAGGCAGGCAGGTCAGAAGCCAGCAGTAAGATGAAGCCTAGCTCCTCTGTAGAGCTGCAGAGTTTTTGGGTCACTTATGTAAACTATCATATCATCTGCAAATAGTGACAGTTTTACTTCTTCCTTTCCAATTGTAGCCCCTTCATCCCCTGTTGTTGTCTTATTGCTTTAGCTAGAACTTCAAGTACAATGTTTAGGAGATATGGAGAGAATGGGCAGCCTTGTTTTGTTCGTGATTTTAGAGGAATTGCCTTGAGCTTCTCTCCATTCAGTTTGATGTTGACTGTTGGTTTACTATATGTTGCTTTTATTATGTTGAGGTATGAACTGTAAGGAAAATAAGCAGTAGTTTTACCAGATGTCAAGCTGTGTCTGATAGACATTTAAGATTTTTTTTACCAAACTTTCCAAGTTCTCATTATGTGGCTCTTATTTTTAATGAAACTATATAAATTAATTGATGAAATTACATGTAGAGGTGATATTCTGTGTAATGTTATCAGATGTACCACCTGATATATATAACATTTTATTTAGAAAAAAGTACTCAGGGCTTTGCCACTCAGGTTCTCAGCCACAGTGAACAGTGTTTTCATGATGCTGATATTTCATATGTGATCTATGTCCCTCAATCCAGGACAGCCACATCATCCAGATATGCTTGTAAAGCCAGGTATTTCTCAGTTCTGAAAGTGTTTAATAATGACATTCAAGCAGAGGTGCTTTTCATCGTTTGCAGTGGCCACAGCTCCCAGGATGTCAGCCTACAGCATCTTTTTGTCTTCTCCATCTTCTTCTAGAGTCTACAGCTCCCCAGCAATTGACAGCACAGATCAACACTCACCTTTTCTCCCCAGCCTCAACCACTTGACATTTCCTTTGAGTTTTAGATTTCAATCAGGGGGTCATTTTCGATCTCTCACTATGGCAGAACTTCTAGAACTCCTCCACATGGGTGGAGTGGGCCTGAAAATGGGCTCTGGGTCCCACACAGGTTTGGTCTAGCTTCTTTGGAACTGTCACTGCTCCTTGACCTCTGAGTGCTGGCTAGAGCCCTGGTCCTTTCTTCAGAGATGGTACTTGAGAGGCACTGGCAGTATGAAGGAAGGTCTTCTCTTTCCAGTACCAACTCATTTCATACTCTTGGCTTGCCATCTGTTTTCCTTGCAAGACATAGTCCTGCTAGGCCTGGAGGCTGCCTCCATCTCACCATTAGAACAACAATCACACAGCCAAATATGGGAAATACATCCAAACAAAGGATTCACATAAATGCAGGAGCATACAGGATATAGCTATATCTCTCCTTGATGTGCAAATTAGACAGATCAATGATCTGGTATTCTCTGAATGCAGATGAAGATCACATTTCTGCTGCTAGACACTTGAAGAATGGACTTCCAGTGTGGCATACACTGTTCCAAGAGATTTATACAAGGTATGATCCCTGTTACATGAGGAACTATCCAACAGCTATAGGACCTGGGATCGTGGGGATTACTGAACTCTGTTCCAAAGAAGGCCTGTTCTGTTTCTTCACAGTAGGAAGATCAGGGTAATGAAACTGATTTCCTAAGGATACCTAAGTGGTGTGTGTGTTTCTGTGTGTGTGTGTGTGTGTGTGTGTGTGTGTGTGTGTGTGTGTGTGTGTGTGTGTGTGTCTGTGTTTTTCTCTGAGTTTGTGTGTGTTGCTGTGTGTGTGTCACTGTGTGTATTTTTCTTTGTATTTGTATTTACGTGTGTTTGTCTCTCTATGTTTACGTGTGTGCCTGTAATACAAATTAAGAAAAAGTGTCCATGAATTTAGAAGTAAGAGGAACACATGCAGGAGATCTGAGAATGAAAAGGGAACATGGGAGATAATGTAGCTATAAGTTATTCAAAATGAAATAAATCAGGACAAAATTTCAATTGGTAACATAGTTGCATATAAAAAAAAATGCCATCATGGTAACTTTCTTGTGCTAAGAAATAAATGCAAGTCTTTAAATATGTTAAATCTTTTCTCCTTACTAAATAGATACCAAGACACATTCATAGAAATGACAGTTAAAAATATCAGGGAATTAAAACGTGTAATAAGAAAGAAAACAAATATAACAACTCTGTGATGCTGGTGATGTGCTCATGTACAAAATTTCCACAGTAAACTGTTCCCGCTGAATCACATTCTTTTATTACATTTGGATCAACTAACTATAAACAAAAGACAGAGGTTGATGTTAGTAAGAGTTTTGACTCATTTTACAAAGTTTATAGCATATATACATATAGTGGGGCAGGGGGAAATGAATAAACCATACAGCAAATCTTACTGATATTGTAATATAAGTCATATATTTGTGTAACTTTTATATTTAAAAGTAATGTAATATAGTATTTTTGTAGATGAACAGATAAACCTACACCATTTTATAATGTATCTTAAGATATGAATACCAGCATTAGTTTTATAACTAGGTAGTGAAAAGATCCTATTTCAATTTTATTAAAACACATAGAACACACACACACACACAACCACACACACACACACACACACACACACACACACACATTTCCACACAAAACTACAGCAACAACAATAGTCAGAATGATCACTATCATTTGGAATGAGGAGCAGGGGCAGGAAGATAAGGTTCCCTGTTATACAGTAATTTTTGGACTTCCTGTTTTTAAACTATTCTTTGTGTGGTCTTTAGCATATGTCTCTATTACATTGTTCTACAAGCATTCATTAATTTATGTTTTTCTAAAATGCTTTGCATGCATACTAAAAATAAAGCAACATGAATATTTAGGAACACAGGAGAAGAAAACAATAATTTTCAACTTTAGGAAATAATATTAACCATTCCCCATTCATATGTATCCGTACTACCTTCTTTGTTCCAGTCTCCATTTGTCTTTTCCAATTTCTTATTTATTCTGTTCTGTTCTATTTTTCTTTATCCAATTCTCCCTCACATTTTGTCCTGTCTAAAACTGACCATATACAAATGATCTCATTGCCTAGTTTTACCACATAGCTTCTGATGGTATCTAGCCATTTTTAAATAATCAGTAATACAAACAATGCTACAATATCAAATATTACAAAGATATCTTTAATGCTTGCATTCTTATTTCTCTATGATAAAAAGATTTATTGCTGCTAAGTGCAATGCCCAAATTCCTGGACACTTCATCGGCAATGTCTTCATTTTGTAAGCTTTATTGGGATTTATGCCAAATTGAAAAAGACCAGTTTGGTTGACACTGAATTCACTCGTATGCATTAGACCTGATGTTTCCACATGTCCCTTTCTATCTGATTTCATTCTTTATAGAAATGAAGTCAAGTTTCATAATTTCTACTAAAAAAACATGGGATCATAGTATGTTATCTGTACGCCCAATTACATGTCTACCACATGTATTTGTAATTATCCTTTATTCTATTTTCCTAGTGTTATACTATGCAACATTACATCAATGCACAATAAAGTGGTATACAGATATGGGCTTAAACCAGAATATTTCTGATGTCACTAGTTTATAGATGCATCCATTATTACCTTCTAATAGTTACTTGTGAATGATGCTTGCTTCATAACTACATTGAAATGTCTGAGAAAAGTCACATTATACAAATCTCATTCATTAAAAAAAATAATTTTAAACATAGTATATGTACGGCATTCAGTACCATTATGGCACTTCCTAGCAAAAATATTTTAGCATATTCTCCTCCTTGGATTTACTGTGACCTCATCTTGCATTAAGCCATTTCCCCTCCTTGTTTCCTTTCTGCCCTCAAGTCACAATGATTTCGTTTGTCCCCCTGCCAGCCATCTTCTACAGCAACCAATTTTACACTCAGAGTCTAGTTTTTTTTTTTTTTTTTTTTTTTTTTAATGTGTTGCACTGTTTGTTACTGTGGTTAGAGAAACAATAAACATTACGTGATGTAGGACATGGGGTCCTTTGGGTGTATGCCCAGGATTGGTATAACTGGGGCATACATTAGCTCTATTTTTAATTTCTAAGAGATCTCTCTATTGAGTTTCATACTGTTTGTACTAGTTTGCACTCCTACCGTCAGTGAAAAAGGGTTCCTCTTTTCCCACCTCCTTGTGGGCATTTGCTGTCATTTGATTTCCTGATTGCAGCCATTATGACTGGTGTGAGGAGGAATCTCATTAATGTCCATTTCCCTAAAGGATAAGGATGTGGAGTTCTCTTTACAAACACTTATAATTGGCCATTCCTGTTTCTTCTTTGGAAAATTATTTGTTAATTTCACTACTCCATTTGTTAATTGGAAGTTTGTGTGATAAACTTTGGCATTTTTTTCTCAATACTGGATAATAGCTCCTAAAGGCAAAGATTTTCTTCTATGCTGGTGGCTATATGCTTGCTCTGCTGAGAGTTTCTTTTGCTGTGCAGAAAATTCTAAATATTATTGTAAATCTAATCATCCTTCCACAGCATCTACTCAATACTCTTCACAATTTCTGCTTTATTTAACTCTCAAAAACCTGAGGGAGACTATTATTGTCTCTGTTGATTTTAGAAGTGTTGTATCTATTCATGATTACAGACACAGGCAAAAGTTATTGCAGAAGTCAGATGGCTCCAAAACTCATGGATTCTTCAATCTCATATATTTGTTTAAGAAGGTTCTGGCATTATGTCACTAAATATTTCCTTAATGAAGATTCTGTTTTTAACAACTATTGTAATTCTAATAGTACAGAGGATAGTAAACTCTTAATTACCAAAAGGAGAGAGGCCAGAATGCTGGTACTACCCCAAAAGCAGAGCAAACAATCTAGCTTTTTTTCCATTCTCCTGACATCACCCCACCACAGCCACCACTCCTCACACATTGGAAAAAGTATCGCCAATGGAAGTTAATCACCAATCAGTCACTAATAAAAGACTTTTAAAATTCACCGACTGCTCAATGGTGAAAACTTAGTGGTTTCTACATGCCAATCCATGGGCTGGGTGGATTAGTTATCTCGGTAAATACACAAAATCGCATGTGACTCCAAAGATATAATCAAATTATTTCTTATTACACACATTTTAAAAGTATAAACTAAACTATGAAAAGTCTCCCAAGTTTTTGATGTTTAGGACTATCTGAGAATCACTGCTCTCAAAGAATTTGGGGCTTTATGGGATTGTGACAATAATTGAACAGTTCCAAAGCCTACATGTAGATCTTGAATGAAAGAATAAGACTGCTGTCAATGACTCAGTGCTGGGTTTCATTAACAAATGCTTGTGACTACACAAGTCCTAGAGCAGCAGAGTAGTCCAAGTCAGAATAAATCTGCCATTTTTCATAAGACCAGTTACAAGCTCAAGCACACTTCCAAAGTAAATTATAAAACATTCATCAAGGTAAGGAATTACAAATCCTTAGAATAAATCAAGTTCCTAATAACTGAAGACTCCCCCATCCTCCTACATGTTTATGTTTCTCCATCAGAATCAATTCTAATTCATCGTGGTGACCAAAAACCCTCATGACAATGTTTGTGAATGAGGATTCAAAAGGGTGAGGGTGTTGGGCATGTCAGGAAGTGCTGATCTTTGCCAGTTGGAAGAAAGTATTAGGCAAACTCTTAAGCAGAATCAAACTGATATATTTAAGGACTACAAGGAGGATGCTTATTCTGAGAACAGTGAGGCTGAGTATGTGAGAATAGTCAAGATGGTCACAGGGTCCTATTGTGCAGAACAAAACAACACTGCAGTAAGGTGGTCTGCTGAAGTTTAAAGGCACAAAATGCTCTCCTGCTGATGATTATTGTGTAAAGAACAGACTCGAAGGAAGGAATGATTAATTAGTCCATATGAAAAAGCAGGTATTAATGGGTGATGAGGAGTGGTGTGTAGTGAGATAGTTACTAAAAGGGGAGTGGTGTGTTTCCCATGACCTTTGAAGACCCAGAGATAAGGAAAATGTTTAGATTAGAAGACAGGTATGAGGAAAAGAGGAATCAAGGTAGGTGGAGAGAGCCAAGAAAGCCACACTTTGAAAAGATACAGGTTTACTTTAGACATTGGTGAATGTCAGCATTCTATCACAAAGTGAAAGAAATCCAGTGCAATGATCTACCTTACACTTCTAATGTACTGGCCATATCAAAGTAGTGAAGACTAGGCAAAACTTACACAACAAACATGCACCACTGTCTGATTTAGTCCTGCAGAATAGCATCCTTCTGAAAATATAAGCAAAATTCCTATGGTAAATGTCTTTGAATGACATCATTTCACATATCTAAAAGTCACAGAATGATCTCCTGTTTCCTTTTATGCCTCTGATGAAGGTATATTTTACCGTTAAAATAATCACTCTGGATATACTGATACATGGCAGACAGGGCACAGATGGATACCTTGGTTGTGCTGACAGTTCGGAGATTGTCAGAATGCTTCCCTGAAGACAGGGGCTCTCTATTCCATAATGCAGTTCTGGATTTTTCAACGACTGCTGTAAGGAGTTCCTGGGGCTCTAAAAGCCCTGAGCTGGATTTTCATGTTCTTTACTTTCTTCACTCTCTGGCAGAGAAGACACCTCGATCTCTTGACTGATGTCTGTGTCACAGGAACAGAATCAAAGGCACACTTTACTCCAACTTTCTTTGTTACAAAGCAGACCTACGTGTGTATACAGAAAATACTTGTTATTCTTTACATACATGCATTTATTATGACATTTTATTCTCATTAGTAAGAAATCCAGAGTGACTCAAGACCACATTTTCTATCATTAGTGGTTATAGAATCACTAAATATAACAAATTTGCATCATTAACTTCAAACAATTTACAATCTAAAATATGAGAAACGTTAAGGACAAAAGATGAGGAGTCAGGATTTTCACTTTAACGAGGAGAAAACTGAACAAAAGATGACCATGAAATTGCAAGTTTATAAAATTGGCAAAATTATAAAATTAAGCAAAACACATTTGTAAACATTTGATATACAAGTACTCTAATGTGTTCCACACTTAAAATTTACTAGTGTTCTGTAAAGCAGTCTGAGAGCCAACCGACAATAACTCTGCTTTCTCTCCTACCACATTTTCTTCTGCAAGCTGAAATTTCACATCATGTGTTTGCTGTCTGTGAACCTATTTTAAACAGAAAAACAATGACATACATATACAATCTGGAAATTTGAAATCTATATTAAAAGAAAGAACTTTGCATCAAGTTTGTTTCTTAATCCCCCTCAATTGTGCTGCCCTGAATCAAACACTTTATTTCCTTTTTTACAAGTGACTCACTCTGGTACTCATGAGAATGAAATTGTATTAGCAATGCTCTTATTTTCCATAGGAACTCTCACTTTACCGGAAAAAAAAATGTTTCACAGAAACAATTGAAACATGGAAGAAAAATGCTGATGTATTGCTGTCCTGAACTGATAGTCCAGGACTTGGCATGGTCTGCAGTCACGACTGTGGTAGAATATTACTTCAAGGTGTTTTAATTTTGTTTGTGCTGCATTTGTTTAACTCTGAGAAGCAGTATTACTGTGCCTGTCTAAAACACCTGGTGGTCCTAATAAAGAGCCGAATGGTCAACAGGGAAGCAGAAGCTAGGAAAGAAGGGTATGGCAGGCAGATCATATAGAGAAGGAGAACAGAGGACTTGGAGCCGCAAGAGGACAAGGAGAGGAGGACCTCAGGGCCCACTGACCCAGTGGCCCAGCCATCCATACCCCAGCCGCCCAGCAACCAGACACAGAGGAAAAAGGAAAGTGAAGTATGCAGAAGTAAGAAAGATAAAAGCACAGAGAGAAAAGGTAGAAGGATTAGAAAAATCCCTAGATAAGGTCAGGCCCTCAGAAGTAACAATAAGCCTGAGTCTTTGATTTATTTTGGAACAGTATGTTGGGCTGTGCCAAAAGCCAAAGAAGTAAACAATCAAAAATATAGCATGCACAAATCAAAGGCTGTTTTTAAAGGTCTCATTAATCAATGTGCAGAAGACAGTTTAGAGAACAGTGTTGAGATGTCTGTCTTTTGAAGGGGTACTTAGAAGCTTTTCTCTTGGCAATAATTCAGAAACCCAATAAAGAGCTCTCTGTGCTAATAGAGACATCCCCTACTGTTAACTGGTGTCACCATTGCAACACAGATAACACTGGTCTAGTCTGTGTGAACACTTGTTGAGTTGCCTATTTGCTACTTGACAGAAAACTTTGGAATTCTAGGCGTAAGTGAATGCTGTTGGTACATAATGTGAACATGTTATTGCACTTGTACTGGAAGAACTAAAGTGTGTCAGGTGACTCTACTGGAAGAGGGCATAGTCATCTGTTTCCCTTGAGACTTTGGCCATGAACCCTTTCAAGTCCTTCCAAGGCTGACTTTCCCTGTGTGCTCTTGCTTTGCTGGGTCCTACTCCTATATACAACTACAAATTTTGAAATTTACCTGAGCATTTTAAAAGAACAGAATGACAGAAACTATCTCAAATAAATGAAGGTTTCTGTTGCCATGTTTTTCTACAAGTTGAAATTTAGAGTAGAAAATTGGAAATTCAACAATGTGTGCTTTATTTCTGTGACATGGCTACTGAGTAATAGTACATTGTAGATATCATCTTACCTGATTTTTAAGAACACTTTATAAAATAACTATATTAGAAGAAAACTGACACAGGTGATACTATGTGATAATAAGTTATGTGCTGACAATGAAGTATCTTTTTAAAATATTCCTTAAGCATATTACATGTAACAGGCCAAAGGTATAGCTCAGTGATAGACTACTGTCCTACAGAGTGCCTTTGTTAATACTCCAGTAAATAAACTAAGGAAGGCATCTATACAGTTAAATACAATTTTATCATTTGCTCAATATTTGATGTTCATGTACACTTCATCATGACTTATTAAACCATCTCAGAGAGTCACATATTGTTCACTTTCTGGAAAATTATTCAGGTACTAATATAAATGCTCAAAGAGAAACATAAAAATGGCTACTGTTATGTTTCTATTAGCCTTTTCTATGTTCACATACTTTAGAAAGTCATGACTGACAAAACATCAGATAATAAAGAAAAATGCAAATAATGTATTTACTACCCCACATCCCTTACTTAACCCTGTCTGTAATGTCAGAAACTAGTTGTGTTCATCTGTTACTTAGAAGGTTTTGAATCATGTCTTGAATCTCTGGATGACAAAAATATTACAATCATTTAACTTCATGGAATAAGTTTAACATTGTAAAAACTATGATTTACCTAATGACAACCTTAGAAAACCATAGGGTAGTATCAAAACCTATATATCTAGTAATTTAAAAATTTAAAATTTTTACTGTGAAATAAGTGTTATAACATTAACTTGAAATCTTCATCCAAAGATAATTTCTGTAGCTACTTATTGGTGGGTTGCTCATTACCTATACAAATATGCAGGGAACATACATCTTTGAAGGAACACTAAGTAATTCAAGATGCAAATTTTTAAGAACAAAAATCCTAACCACAAACGAAGAAAGTTTTCTGTTTCTTTGTTTAACCATGAGTGGCCTGGTATTGCTGTGCAGAGTCAATGGCCGAGGACTCACTAGATCGACCTGCCTCTGCCACTGAGCATGCAGACCATACCTGCCAAAGGACATTTCTTAAAGTAGCTCACTCCTCAATGCCTTTGCTGTTCAATTTTAAAACATGCAATTCCCCTTTAAATTTAATTTAAACTTAGAAAACTCTGTAATTTTTGAAGAGTTTAAAAGGATCTACAGAACCATCAACAGAAAGAAGTAAAATGAAGAAATAGTTGGGAATAGAGAAACAGCAGAAAGAAACAAGGAAAGTTAGAATAGTTCAATTATCTGCATAATATCATTGTTAAACTATAAAGAATACACTAAAAGTGTACACTAAATATCAATTTCAATGCCTGAGGATAAGATAGTGATTAAAGCAAAGTTTATGCAAAGTGAATACTGTTTATTGGGGTGGTAAGCTGTTTACCTTCAACTTGATATCTGTATTCTTGGAATGTCAGCCTCAGAATTATATTGTGCACACCAGAATTCTCTTTCTCATCTATTTTATTTCCGTATTTTAAAGGACAACAATGTTCATCAAAAAATGCATGCACAGTCTGTTAAAAATTTGAATTTTTAATTAAATTTTTATTTCTTCTAAATACTATTGAAACATTATTAATCTAAAGGCAGGGGTCAACAGAGTCTGAATGGAAGCTTAATTTCCTCTTCCCCCACATATGAAATCTATCTGCAGAAAAAATAATGGTTCTCTTTGACATGGTATAATACTCTCATCAGGGAGAGTTTGATAATCTTAATTACACAAAATGATGACTTTCTTTCTTATTTCCTTTTAATGTTGAAATATATAATGAAATATAAGTGTTTACCGGCTAGCATGGCTCCTACTTTCTACCTTGAAAATATCTCTTGACTATATCAACTATCCTGAAACAAAGAGCACATGGGGAGAACTTCAAAACTGACATCTAGAGAGGTCTGCCACACATCTCTGAAAATGATACTCTGTCAAGGGAGAGATTATACTAGTGTCCTTTCTATAATAGTCAAGCATGATTTCTGTGTCCTATCCATAAACACAGCTAAAAATATCCAGCACAGTATTCTGCAGAGCAACTCATAACCCTACTATCATTTAAAATACCATTTCATGTTCCATGACTTTATTAGTCATCCAAGTTATTTTTACCTTTGTATCTCACATAACTGGAAATAACCATCAATGATTTAAAAGATTTTAAAGCCAACTGTTTATTGCTACTATTTCTTATACTAACGCACACTGTGGGTTAGTGATCGAACATATTAACTCTTCAGCAGAGCCACAAAGGTAGTCCCTGGGTCTTTTCCCTACTAGTTTCTGAGTGATCTACACACCAACACAACAAATACATCCATATACTTATCCATTAAATACATCATTGCAAACCTCAAATAAAACTTCCGGAAATGGGTCTTATCCACACCAACTCCGGTAAAGTCTGTGTGACATGGTGAAAACCACGTTCCCAGGCCAGAGGCATATGTTCCAAGGAACCTGGTCTTCCAGAGGACCCTGGCAGCCTGCCTCTGCCAGATGTTCCATTGCGCTGATCAAATTCTGTGGATTTGGGTTCTGAACCTTTTCTTTCTTGATTATAGCTATAGTTAGTACAACCAACGGGTCCTGGCCAAGTCTTGGTGGATAGCGGATAGTGAAAGGATAAAATTTCAGAAACTAGTAGGAAAAGACACAGGGAGATCACCAGGAACTTGGAAGAGCAGCCTCGTAATTCCTACTACTATGGCTTATGGTAGAAAGCATTAGTTACTTAGAGGACAATAGTGGGCGTCTTCAGTAAACAGGGAAACTCCACAAATATTCAAGACTACAACCCCTCCTATGCCATATACAGGAGTATACAATGATCCGGGAAATAGACTGCTAAATGTAGATGGTCTTTATGGTGATATTAGCTAGGGAAGGCATCCTCCTTCATTATAGAACAAAACAAATAGTTTAACAAGGCATTGGCAAAAATTATATGCTCACCTCAACCAAAGATGAATAGAAGGGACGTTACAAGAGAGGAAAGGAGGGTGGGGGAAATGGGATTGACATATAAAACAAGCTTATTTCAAATTTAAATAAAAAACTTAAAAAAGAAAAAGCCAAATTGTCCTGACTGTCCATAAATATATTAAACTTTGTAAACTTTTGAATTTTTTGCAAGGGAGTCCTCTCAGCAGGATTCTAAGAATAAATTGGCCTCAGGTCTGAGGCTATTAACCACTGTCTGGAGGACACATGGTTCTCAGAGAGTACTTCCTGCTCTCTTCTTTTATTTCAAGGTAAGTTGTTAACATGTAACCGCTTATCAGAAGTAACTATGTATAACCTGGCATGGGGTCAAATCTTAGTTCCTAAATCATGTGTATATATCTGAAGTAAACTTTCAATAGATTCAAATTTCATCTCTGTGTGTTCTGTCTGTCTGTCATTGGCCGAATCTTTAATGAACTGAGAACTGGAGCCCTCATTCTCCCATGGTGGTGACCACTAACTGGGTCAGTCTGTGGCAAGTCCTCACTTTTTTGGCACAGAGACATAGTTCAGTGGTAGGGTAACTTGGCTAGTATTTCCAGGCCCTGGGTTTCAGTCCTAGTGCCTAATGAATAAATAAATAAATCTATTAATTAAAACAAAATATTTAAACATGTACTCATTTCTCTTCTCCTCTTTTCAGAAAACGTGATGATTACTCAATAAGACACTTTATTACCTCCCAAGAACAATAAACTGTCACTAGAAAACACTGGACAGTCTATCTGAAGAACACATCAAGACAAACAATACATGGCATACAAATACAAGTAAAAAATATTATCAGATTAAATAACCAAAAAAGACTTGAAGTGAAAACTTAGCTTCCTTTGTATGTGATCCTTCAAATCTGACATTTTTCAGCAGAGCAATTCTATTGGAAACTTTCAAAGTACCCGTTCCTAATGGGAAATACCTATATGCATGAAAGGAAATATCTAGTAACACAACAGAAAACATCAAACTAAATGGAGGGAAACTCAATGCAATTCCACTGAAATGAGGAGCAAGACTAGGTTGTGCATTCTTTACATGTGTATTCAACATAGTACTCAAACTTCTAAATACACCAAGAAGACAAAAAAAAAAAAAAAAAAAAAAAAATCAAAGGCACACAAATTGGAAAAGTAGAAAAGTGAATCACTCACTAATTGCCAATGACATGATAATATACATAAGTGATGCCAAAAATTCTTAGAGAGAGCTCCTACAACTGGTAAACACCTTCAGTAATGTAGCAGAAAATAAGATTAACTAAAAAAATTCTGTAGCCCTTCTATGTACAGATGAAAAAGAGACTGAGAAGGAAATCAGAGAAAAATCACCCTTCAAAATAGCCACAAATAACATAAAATATCTTGGGATAACTCTAACCAAACAAGCAAAAGATAGGTATGACTAGAACTTCAAGTCTTGAAAGGAAGAAATTACAGAAGATATCAGAAAATGGAAAGATCTCCCTTGAACTTGAACAGGCAGGGTCAACACAATGAAAATGGAAATACTACCAAAAATAACCTACAGATTCAAAGCAATCTTCATCGAATCCCTGCAAAATTCTTCACAGAACTTGATTGGATAATACCCAACTTCATATGGGAAAAACAAAAACCCAGGATAGCCAAAGCAATCCTGTACAATAAAGGATCTTCTGTGGGCATCACAATCCGACTTCCAGCTCTACTATAGAGCTATAGGGATGAAAACAGCTTGGCATTGGCATAAAAATTGACAGTTGGACCAATGGAATCCAATCCAAGAACCCGATATCCACCCACATACCTATGAACACATAAATTTGACAAAGAAGCTAAAAATATAAAATGGAAGAAGGAAAAACATATGCAACAGATAGTGCTGGTATACCTAGCAATGAACATGTGGAAGAATTCAAATAGATCAATATCCATTGCCATGCACAAAACTCAAGTCCAAATGGATCAATGACCTTGATATCAATCCATCCATACTGAACCTCATAGAAGAGAAACATTCATTTGAATGCATAGGCACAGGAAATCACTTCCTATATAGACCACGAGTATCACAAACAAGCAGGACCTTCTGAAACTGAGAAGCTTCTGTAAAACAAGAACACAATAAGACAAAACAGCTCCCTACAGAATGGGAAAAATCTTCACCAACCTCTCATCTGACAAAGGGCTGATCTCCAAACTATACAAAAATCTTAAGAAACTAAAAATTGAACTACCAAATAATCCTATTAAAAAATAGGGTAGAGATCTAATCAGAGATTTCTCAACAAAACAATCTCAAATGCCAAAAAGAAAAAAAAAAAAAAAAAAAAAAGGAAAGGAACTGCTCAACATCCTTAGTCATCAGGGAATTGCAAAATCAAAATCCCTCTGAGATTCCATTTTACACAGATCAGAATGTCCAAGATCAAAATCACCAACGATTGCAGCAGTTATTGTGGCTCAGTTTTAATTTGTAACTCCTGAATTTCTTGTTTAAGTGTATGCTTTTACTTTTTTACCAGTTTGAGGATATCAATTTCTTTTTTAAGCTCATTAATCTGAAGAGTCATTTGTTCGGATTTCAAATCAATGTGTGACAGCTGTAAATCTCTTACCTCAGAAATTTCTAATGTTAGTTGAATCTGTTTACTTATCAAATTGTTGTTTTCACACTGCATCTTTTCCATCTTCTTACTGATTTCAATTTCTAAATCATCTGTCTGATGCTTGTCGTGAATGTTCAGATTATCTTTAAGTTTTTCAATATTTATTTGAAATTCAAGTTCTAGATATTCTTTTAACTTGAAAAGTTCTGCTTCATGACTGGAGAGGACTTCGCTTCGCAACTGCTCCAGTCTGATTTTTTGGGAATTTGACATCCTGTTTACTATCCCATTTCCAGTTTCATTTCACAATTTCTAATTTCTGATTCATGTTAAACTCAAGATCCTTCTGGTTTCCATACATAGCAGCTACCTCGGCTTTCAATTCTTCCACTGTCTGGTGGCATTTACGTGAATTATTTAATTTCCTTTCCTGCTGTTCTATTTTTTCTCGATCTCTATCAATCTGTTCTCTTAAAATGTTGACTTCTTCTTAAAGATCATTAAACTGACACTGAAGTGCAGGTTTTTCTCTCTGAACTACACAGAGTTCTTTGCTGAGGTTCTCCTTTTGAGAAAGGGTATCTCGCAATTTTATATTCTGTCCATTTAATATCACATTCCATAACTCACTTTCCTTTTTATACTCTTTATACATACATATTGCACCTACCGACCGTAGTATGTGCATATGATATTAAAATAGACTCTGTCACTTTTATGGCGGGATTTAAGACTATCTGAGATTTCTGTTGTTGCATTAATTCTTCTTTCATGTGCATGATTTCTCTTCCATACATTTAATGTAGCTCCACTTGAGGTGATCTTATTTCATCTCTGTTTCTCTCTGGGTGTGCTCTTCTCTATGCCCTTGTCAGTTACATTAACTTGGTAACATCTCTTCTGAAGGTCTTCACCTGTCTCCTTGACGTGTTTAATTCCTAAAACATATGCTTTCTCTTTTTCTTTATAACTGGTTAGCTCCAGTTTTAAGCTTTGGGTCTCTTGGTCCTTTTCTGTAAGCTGTTCTTTTAAGTTTCCCACTAACTTCTCAGCAGTTTCTAACTGCCTATACAGAGTACCATTCTTCTTCTCTTTTTCAGCCTTTCTTTCCTGCACCACCTCAATGATGGCCTGCTTTTCTTGTATTTTAAAAGCATTTACTAATTTTTTAACCTCCTTCCTCAAGGGGAAAAAAAAAAAGGAAATTAAAACTATTTCTGGTAACCTTGTTGCTTAACTTACCAAAAGACTTAACAAAAGACAGATGAAGGTCCCATTTTTACATCATTCTAAAAAAGTTGCTATTGTGCCCACCCCTCAATCATTTCCATTATAAGACACTTGATGGGGGGATGTCATTCTTTAAATATGTTCCTCATACTGGTGTAAGACCCTCAGAATGAGGAGTCTCCCAGTTTCTGTTGGTACCCCAAGAACTCAATGTCCAGTCCAATTGCTGCAACATGCAAGAGGCTTTAATGAACAGGAAATGTTTGAGCCAATGGGCTCCTATAGCATGCATGCTATAGAGAATCTCCCCCCACCCCCCTTGGGCCCAGGTGTTTTTAAAGGCAAACCCACAAGCTTAGGGAGGGGGTGGGACCCTATGTCCATTGAGTAAGTGACCCTTGGAGGCCAGATTGTCTGCTATTAAGGTCAACAGACCTTAGGGCCTCAGGGTGTGCTAATTAATTTTGTCTGGGCAAATCGGAGTTGCAGCTATCTCTTTGTTTCCTAAGGACCCTATACACCACCTGCTGACTCACAGCAAAGGAGGGGCAGTGTGAATTCTTGTTATCTCAGGGACTTGTGACAGGAAGTTAGCAAATTCCAAGGGACAGATATTGGTTTCCAGGTTAGTCCTTCATTAACATTACATTGTTTGTCTTTCACTGGTTAATAAATAAAGCACTTTTGACTAATAGGAAAGAAAGGCGGGACAAGGAGACAAGGAGGATTCCAGGAAGTTGTAGGGAGGAGTAAGCAAGGAGAGACTGGAGAACAGAGGTCCGGACCCACTCTCCCGTAAGATGAGACCACGTGGAAATACTTAGATTAATAGAAATGGGTTAATAATTAAGACAAAACTAGCTGGTAAGAAACTAGTACCTGACCAATAGCATTATATCTAATACAGAGTCTCTGCATGTTATTTGGGGCTTACGCAGCAGTGGGTCCCAGTGGCAGGGAAAAACCTTACTGCTAACATATGGTGCTGCAATGTGGCTAAGAAGAACTTCCATTTGAAACTTAACAGATGCTTTAAAAAGGGTTTTAGAAACAAAAGAACAGAGACAAGCAAGGCTTCTTCCTAACAACATTTTTCTGGGTTGGACTCTGTTTTGCATGAGTCAAGCAGAGATTTCCGAGGCTCCTTTAAGTGAGGTTTCCTGACTCAGCATAAGGGGCCAAAAAAAAAAAAAAAAAAAAAAAAGCACGGCTTTAAAAAAGCACTGCTAAAAATTTATTGGTGTGCACCAGAGCTGGCAATGGAAGTGACCACGTCTCCAAGCCAGCAACATGCTGCTGAATGGCAGCATAGTCCAAGGCAGTGAGCACAGCTGTCAGTACTGGGGATAAAATAGCCATCTTGGATAAGACCTCGGTTAACACAGCTGTGACTTTCATTTTAGCAATGTTGTTGCTTACCAGATAAAAGACTCGTGGACAGAAAAAGATAAAGATTTACAATACAGACAGATCCACATAAAAACAAAAAACAAAAACAAAAACAACAACAACAAAAAAAAAAGCTAAAGGTTTACAGTGTGTTCTAAAATATATGTAGGCTTGGGAGAGAACAGGAAATTAAAATGGTTTTAAAAATACAGCAAGTAGCTGGGTATGGTGGCACATGCCTTTAATCTCAGCACTCGGGAGACAGATGCAAGCAGATCTCTGTGACTGGAAAATAAACCTGGTATGCAGAGAGAATTTCAGGACAGATAAAAGTTACACAGAAAAACACTGTCTCAAAAAACGAAAAAATAAAAAGTAAAAGAAACAAAGTAATTAAAAGGCCACATAAAAATGGAGAGAATCTGCATACTGTATGGCATTGTATTGTCTTTGTATCTTTTGACTGCTGAGAAAAATAACAACCACTGTTAAAGGAAATGCTGCTGGATGAATTCAGTTTATATATTTTAAAAATGCTTTGACTTCAAAATTTAAGTCTAAGGACAAGTTACTGGGGAAAAGGATTTCTATTTTTGTTTTCACAGAAAATGAAAAGCTATGGATTCCTTCCAGACTAATGTGGTTTGAGCAAGCCAGACCCCCCCGAAACAGATTACCAGGTGATCCTACATTCAAAACAGCTGGACATAGCAGCCTTGCAGACTACAGCCTAGATTTCTGCATCTTCTTAGAATCCCCCATGACAGCGACCCTTATCAGCAGGAAGCAGTTTGGAAAGAACGACGCTCAAATTCCCAAATATTGTTTGTAAATGTTTGTTTTCATTTAAATGGACTTGGTTGTAAATGGTTAATGATTACAACCAATATCTTTTTAAAGGTAAAAAGGGGATTATGGTATAGATATGAATACTTTGTTTTGGAATGGATTTTCATTTATTGATACAATTTAAGGTCAATTTTGTGATATGTATAATTCTCCTCTTGTTTAGATATTGTGTTTATATAGCTCATTTAGAAATGTAATATATAATGTAGTACAGATTATAGATATTACCCATGATAGTCAAAGCTTAGAGTTAGTTAGATATCAAGATATACAGAGATGTATTGAGATGAATAGGCTTTCTTCAAACCTTTCAAAGACCTACAGTATATGGCATTTAAAATGGTGTAGGGTTTTTCTTGACAGTGAGACATATAGGCTGGCAACACCACCTGCAACAAAAAGGAAGATGGACATTGAAGAAACTCGTTATGAAGTTTACTTCCAATATGGCAAGACTAGCCATTTGGACAAGATACTGCTCTTGTCTGGACTGTTTTACTTTATGCTATATAAACTGGACATGCAGGACCCATAGAAAAGTGCTGATTCAAGATGGACATTGCTACAGAGTCCCTGCTTCATGGAAGGGTCTGCCAGACAATCCGCAGGACACAGAGAAAAATGAATGACAAAACGCCAATACAAGAAGACAGTTTAAAGTTTCCTCCTTTGCTGAAGAGTCTGCCAGACCCACTATGGCCTAGGGGTTAAGATGGAAGATTACAGAAAAACTTCAGGTGACTGACCAGGCAAGATGTCTCTGTCATCTCTAGAGTTTATATATTATCCTTCTGAGGTCTTTGAAGGAGTTGAAGACAGATACTTATAGATATAGTTTACCTTAGTTAAGCTTAAAGATAAGTTACATATAGGACTTTAGACTCACAAATATAGGATAAATGATAGAATAGTTTCTTTTAATTTTGCTAAATGTTAATGGACTAAATAGTGCTAACAGTGATTCCTATTTGATAACTGTTATGTGATATATTTTGCTATGTTAAGGTTAAAACCCTTCTTTTTATTTAGACAGAAAAGAGGAGATGATGGGAGATGCCATTATGTATATATGTTTCTCATACTGCTTAATGAATAAAGCACTGTTGGCAATAGGAAAGGAAGATAGGTAGGACTAGGAGACAAGGAGGAAAGAGGAAGTAGTAAGGAGGAGTCAAGATGGAGAGTCTGGAGAGAACAGAACCGCCATTCCTCTGCTCTCTGTATGACCACGTGGAAATACATAGAAATGGGTTAATACTAAAGACAGAGCTAGTCGAAAAGAAACAAGTAACTGGCCAACAGCATAATATCAAATACAGAGTCTCTGTGTGTTATTTGGGGCTGGCGTGGCAGCTGGAAAAGACTGGCGGTGAGAGGAAAAACCTTACTCCTTACAATACAACATTGAATACATTTGGTTATTTTATCTATGATACAGCAGGTTATTCTAACTACATAACAAAGAAAATGTTCTTAAATTTGAAAACAAAAACATAAACAGGATTCCTAAAAACTAAACCATATGTGGAAACTAAGATCATCCATACCATATATAAATACAACATTTTTTGAAACAGTGGGTGGGTCCTCTTCCTGAGTCCTAGAAAATGATATATCAGGAATCCTACCACGCATCTTCTAATATCCCACTCCTCTTTACTCAGGGGCTCACTTTCATATCCTGTTTTTTTTTTTTTTTTTTTTTTAATCCTTCAACCCAATCTGGTCAACACACTCCCAAAAGTCCATTCTATTCCACTATTTTTCTCCTCCTCCATATATGTCCTCATTATATTTCTAGAAATCATTCATTGCTGACAGTATCTTCCACAAGTTTAGAACAGCCTGAACAAAACAATTTTGTTAATATAACTAGTAGCCCTTTGAGATATTGAAATTTTAAAACTCTAATGAAAATCTTAATAAAATGTGTTTAATATAATAGATAAACCTGAGTAAAATATTTTGAATGTCATTGCTTTTGAAGAAAGGGGGAGATATTCTTCTCTCCACTACTCTAACCCTCCCAACCCCAGAAACACTAGTATTGACTCTTAACTGCCATACTTATGTGGGCTAGTCCAATCTAGTCCTAGAGAAAGTTCAGACAGCTGAGTCTTTTACTTAGTTATGTTCTCTTTATACCACTTCAATATGTTCATGTGGGAGCAGGTAAACATATAATAACAAATACCCATACCCAAAGCAGATACATTGAAAGATATTTTCTTTTAAAGACCAGGTCTCACACTACAGTCCATGTTGGGATTAAGCCCAAATTGTCTGCATCCACCTCCCAAATGCTGGGATCACAGGCATGAGCCACCACAGTTGGCTGAGTTCTGAAGTCAACAATTTCCAACTCAAAGCTCTTGGGCTAGAAAACCAAGCCTTACTAAGAATTTCTTTTGATGAAACAGTGATATTTGCTTGTATCTCTTCAAATCATATCACAATATGCTAAGTCAATGCTGACTCCATTTCTTTGTAAAGGAAAACCAGTTTAAACTTTGTGGAGCATTTCTAACAATTAGAAATCAAAGCGCCCTTGCCTTAAACAGTTTACAAAATTTCTTTTTAAATATAACAAAATGATTGGAGATGTCATTCTGTAAATATGTGTATCTTATTGGTTAATAAATAAAGTCTTGTTGGCCAATAGGAAAGCAAGATTGGCAGGACTAGGTGACAAGGAGAATTCTAGGAGATGTAGTAAGGAGACTCAAGATATAAAGACTTGATAAAAAAAAAGTTCAGGACTCTCTCTCCACTAAGAAAATACCACTTGGAAACACTTAGATTGATAGAAATAGGTTAATATTTAAGACAGAGGTAGCCAATAAGAAACACCAGTAACTTGCCAACAGATTTATATCAAATACAGCATCTCCTTGTGTTATTTTCTGGCTGATATGGCTCTGGGACCAGGTTGGCAGGGAAAACTGCTCATAACAAAATGGCATATCTGAGGTGGATAGGGAGAACTTCCACTTAACACTTAACAAAAGCGTAAGAAAGGATTTGACAAACAAAATAACAGAAAAATGAAAGTCTTCTTGGTAGCATCATTTTAATCAGGCATACTCTGTTTTACTAGAGACAAGCAGAGATTTGCGTGGATCCTTTAAGGGAGATTTCTTGACTGGGCATAAGTGGCAAACACAGGTAACAACTGAATGGTTTATGTAGAGGCTGGCAATGGCAGTGAAAACATCTCCAAGCTAGCAGTATGATGCTAGATGGCACTTAGACCAAGGCAGTGAGCAAAGCTCTCACTGCTGGTGGTAAATGTATTCTTGCCATCTTGGATAAACAGTTGATTATCAACAGTTATGGCTTTCATTTTAGCAATGTTGTTGTTTAGCAGATAAAAGACTGTGGCCAGAAAAAGATAAAGAACCATCACCTGTGTTTTCCAATTAGCACAGGGACAAACCCTAAATGTTTTCACAGACTCCAAATATGCCTTTCACATCCTCCTGTCCCATGCTGCTATCTGGAAAGAATGGGGGGGGGGACTGCTTACTACAAAAGGAGGATCCATAACTATCTCAGATTATATTATGGCCCTGTTAAAGGCCTCCCACCTCCCCAAAGCTATAGAGATTATTCACTGCTGGTCTCATCAGACTGACAGCTCCATTATCTCTAAGGGAAACAACTTAGCTGAGGAAGCAACTAAAGCTGCAGCCCTCAGAAGCCCACAATCACCACACCCACCACAGGGAATTCTTACACTACAACCCACAACCCACATCCTCACAGTCACCTTCTGATACTCAACAAATTCTGTCCTATTTACACAGGCTCTTTCATTCTTACAGCAAGGCTCTTTCTCATTTTGTCAAGGCTCACCTCCAGCCCACTCCTGAGGACTTGGATTTCTTAAAAACTATCACTGCCTCTTGTAAAACTTGTCAGATGTCATTTCCTAACTCCAGGTATCCTAGCTTCACTTTTCTTCCCAGGCCAGGGCCTCTCTCCCAGGGATTGATTGGCAACTTGACTTTATCCACATGCCTACAGTCAGACAGGTCAAATAAATCCTCGTATTAGTTGATACTTTCTCAAGTTGAGTGGAAACTTTCCAACTACTAGCAAAAAAGTTCAGACAGTCTCTGACACCCTTCCCAAGGAAATCATTCTAGGGTTTGGAATCCCAGCTTCTCTTCAGTCAGACAATGGCCTGAGTTCACCTCTCAGATTTTGCAAATCTTATCTAAAGCTCTCACATCCCTTGGCATTTCCATATCCCCTATCACCCTCTGTCCTCAGGGAAGATGGAGTGTACTAATGGTTCCTTAAAAAGTGATCTTGTTAAAATGTCACAGGAACTTCACCTTGACTGGGTAAAGCTCTTGCCTCTGGCTCTATTCAGGCTTAGGTCCCTCCCCAAATGACCCCTTCTCATCTCACCCTTTGAATTTATGTACAGGAGGCCAGTTCTAACACCTGGTCTCTCACCCAAACTGTCACCTCTCCCTGACCACCTGCTTACACCCTTACTTCATCATCTCCTTTCTCACCTATGGAACTTTACTGAGCACTCCCTGCCTCGACCTTGCCCCAACTTCTGTACATCCCCATTTAACATCTGGGACCAGGTCCTTCTCTCTCCCTCAGACCAATGCCCCTCACACCTTTCCCCTAAATGGCAGGGCCCCTTCAAGGAAATCCTTGTCACTCCAACAGCTGCAAATCTTGAGGGCCTTTCCCACCTCAAACCCTTTACTTCTCCCTCATATACAGCAACTACAACAGGACCCTGTTCCCTTAAGCTTCAGAAGACACCAAGATCAACTACACTGTCTCCTATTCTAGAAGATTGAGGATTTAGTCCTATAAGCTCATCCTGCCAGATTGGAAGCCTCATGCTTTCCTTCCTGTCCTCAGGCTGACCTAAAACTTCTAATCTAACAAATTAGCTGTTGTTACAAGAATGACATCCAAAAGCCATGGATCTAGAGACACAAATCATCAAACACTTGTAACTCCTAAATAAAGGTAACATTTCTAACATGAATATCTACTAATGTGTCTAAGATGTTTTCACAAACCCAAAGGAGTCTTTGGGTTCCATGGAGCCTAATTGGATCCACTTAAACAGGTCAGATTCACTCCAGATAAATATTACTCAACTTCCTTCCTGGCCTAGGGACTCCCTTACCTTGTCCTGGGACTCCCTTGGGAGCCCCTCCCCCACCTTATAATTCTCCCATTAAGTATCAGGACCTAACGAAAAAACTGAACCTTGTCTTCTTCTCTGCTAACATCTTCCCAGGTCTCAAAGAGACACCAGAGCTCCATACTGTCAGGGTTGCAATGAAACAACCAGCTACCAGGACATGGCAGTGCCCCAGCATTCTTGGATCCCCAAAGATTATCTATGCCCCCAAGTCATCAGGAAGCAGTCTTGAGAACTCAAAGTCCTTATCCCCTAACCTGCCATGCCCAACCCCCACCTTTTTAATAACAATAAAAGGTGGGAATGTTGGAAACCAGCAGCCTACTGACCCAGCCCCTGACAATGGGCAGGAAGCTCATGGCCATATCATCACTATGTCAGGCTGGGCAGGGGACTCAGTTACATATGCACAAGTCCCCCTTTTAAAGCAAGTGCCACACACACATACACACACACACACACACACACACACACCACACACACACACACCCTCTCTCCTGCTTTCAGTTGGCCACCAGCTACCCTTCTTTCTCTCCCCTCTCTCAATAAACTTCACGTGGGTGCTGAGTCGCCTGTTTGTGTTTCATAGGCAATATCTGCAGCAACAGAACAACAAAGACAGATTCAGATAAAGAAAAACCCCTAAAGATTTACAGTATTTTTAAAAATATACTTAGGCTAGGGAGAGAAAAAGAAACAGGATAAAGTGATTTAAAAAAAATAGAAAGAGAGTAGGTGCCTGTGATGGCACACAAATTTAATTTCAGCACTTGTGAGGCAGAGGCAAGCAGATCTCTACAGATTTTAATGTGAACCTGGTATACAGAGTTAATTCCAGGACAGGTAAAAGTTACACAGGGAAACCTAGTCTCAAACATTGAAAAAAATAGAAGTAGAAGAAATAGAATAATAAAAAAGTCACATGCAGATAGAAAGCACACACAGTCTGGATACTGGATGCTATTGTGTTGTCTTTGTATTGTTTGACTGCTGAGGAAATAGCAAAAAATGCTAAAAGAAATGCTGCTGGATTAATCCAATTTATGTATGTTAAAAATGCTTTCACTTCCAAATTTAAGTCTAAGGATAGGTTAGTAGGGAAAAGAATTTCTGTTTTTGTTTCCACATAATGAAAAGCTGTGAATTCCGTCCAGATTAACATGGTTTGATCAAACAAGACACTCTGAAACAGTGTTCCCGGTGATCCAACATTCAAAACAGCTAGGAAAAGGCAGCCTGGCAGACTACAGCCAGGAGATCTGTGTCTTATTAGGATCCCCAGTACAATGCCCCTTACCAGCAGGAAGCAGTTTGGAAGGAATGGAATTTGTTATAAATGGTTAATGATGACAACCAATCTCTTTTTAAAGGTAAAGAGGGGATTATGGTATAGAAATTAATACTTTCATTTGGAATGGATATTTGTTTATTGATACAAATTTAAGGTCAATTTCGTGATATGTATATTTCTCCCCTTGTTTAAGTATTGTGTTTATATAGCTCATTTAAAAATGTATAATTCAGTATAGATAATAGTCATCTACTTTGACTAATAGATAGTCAAAGCTTATAGTTAAGTTAGTTAGGTTTTCTCAGTATACAAATATATATATCAAATGGATCGGCATTCTTCAAACCTTTCGAAGACCCACAGAACATAGCATTTAAAATGGTTTAGAGTTTGTCTTAACAGTGAGGCACAACTGTTCCTGGCAACACTACCGGCATCAGAAATGAAGATGGACAACCAAGAATCTCTTTATGGAGTTTGCTTCTAATACATTTGGGAGACTTGAAGCTAGCGGTTTGCTGAAATGCTAGGCTAGATAATTTTAACAGTATCACGGGACAGTCCTTACCACAATCCCCTGTCACTCGTATACTGGCTGCAATCTCCCTGACAGTGATATTAGTCGCTATTAGGTACAATAGTTTACAGGATAGTAAACACACAAGACAGTGTGGAGAGCTATGGCCACCAGGGTCGCAGCTGCCCATTACTGGCCACTAGGGCCCACACAAACAGCCTAAACACCTCAAAGGAAAGCAATAAAGCCAATGCAGCTTTCTGCACTGCCAAAACCACTTGAGCAGCCACCTCCACCCAGAAGGGCCACCAGTCTGAACATCCATAGGTATGACTGCAAAAGCTAAAAGCACGGTCCCAGCCAGATGCTCAAAGCCACTGCCTCCTTAGAAACTGCAATGTCTAGCAGATCCCTGAATGCAGATTCCAGCTAAGGCGCCAGCAGGACCACCTCCAACTGCAAAAATCAGATCTGCAGTGCAGACTTCTACAGCCACCACCAGCTCCCAGAGCTCACTCCCTTTCCACCTCAAGCGCCCCCAAGCCTGCTCCCTTGTCTCTAACACAGACCGAGAAACCCCGGGGTGCATGTACCATGCCAGAGGGCAGCTAGACCATGTGACCTACTGCAAGGCAGAAAGGTAGACCAGGCTGCGAGCCGCCCGACTTCAGCAAGCCTAGAACACCATCCCTGCCACCGCTTCGCTCTGCCTCCGAAGCTGGAGGCCTCCCTTCTCACAAAAGACAGAACCCGAGAAGCTGGCAGGTGGGCTTTGGGTCTTGGGGTCGCTACATGTCCTGCCTGGCACCTCCAACACTACCGCGCGCCGCCTGCTGGTCACGGACAGGACGGGGCCTCCTGAGACCACGACCCAGAAGGTGTGGATCCTTGCAAGACAGAGGGGACCTGAGGATGTGGCCTTTGCCTATGGCACTGGGGCAATGGGTAGAAAGTGATTGCTGCAGACACAGCCACGCCCTGAGAACCGCAAGCCACAAGGAAGGACCTATGTGTCCCAGGAGGGGGCACAGCAGGATGTGGTAGAGGGATCTTTGACCAGCATGGTGGGTGGCGGGGTCGGGGTCTGGGGCGAGGAGCCAGTGAAAACACCATGCGAGCTCTCATCTTATCCTCTGTGGAATGAGAGCTGCTGCACCTATCCCAAGGAGGTGTTGCCTATGGCCTTTCAGAGCTTGGTGCTTCATGAACCCTCCCATCAGAGCTGGGGAAAACACTGTCCTGCAGAAGCAGACTGGAGGGTGAATGCATCAGGTCAGCATTACTGCCCAGATACAATCAGTTTGATCTGTTGTTCTTTACATAACAGACTTGTCAAAATTCCCAAGGCAAAACTGATTGTACTAAAGGAGCCTATGTATCTATATTCACATTTACAACTGTGAACATTTAAGTTTGAAAAGACTATTAATAATTCTTTCAGAATTTCACATATTTCATTTTGATCAATACTCTCACCCTATCTCCTCCAAGATCCATCCCCATTCCATAACAGACACATTTTGTTTGCACATTCATTATTTTTAAGTGCAACTAAGCCCTTCAACAGTGTGTTTTTATTAAAGGGGTGTTTTGACCAGGTCACGGGACCTGTGAACATTCTGATAGCAACTGCATTTAAAGTGTATATCCCCTGCAAGCAACAGTGTGTATGCATACAAACACTGTTTGTATGCAAATCAGTAAACAGAATGGAAAAGAAAACAAACAAACAAACAAAAAACAACAACATCTTGCCAATCTGTGCTAATGGGTAAGAATAGGTAAGGGACAAACTATCAAATAGTGACAAAGAGTCATCAAGATACATTCACTACAGGGGTCCCTTCATCTGCTCCCAGTCAGACTGAACTGGACTTAAAAGGCAGTGAGTGGCTGACTGTGATTGGCTTACAGGACTTGTTCCTGCTGTTCCCCAGGGGCATCTGCAGTTTAGACACTCCAGCAGAGGAGGCAGATTAAAGATACATCCAGAGGCAAATATTAATTTAAATGTTTGCAGAAGAATATAGTTATAAATGATAAACTAGATGTTTCAGAGTATATCACAGTAAAGCAATCATGATGATAATAAAGAGAAGAGAAAGGCAGGTGAGAAGAAAGATAGAGAGAAGGGAGGAAAGGAAGAAGGGAGGGAGGAGGGAGGGACTCAGGATTGTGTTATATTAGAAGACCAAATCTCTAACAATAAACTTAAAATGAAGCACAAGTTTGAATTTCATAGGTATAAAGTTGCCTGTTGAGAAGAACTACTCCGTGCTTAAGGATCTCTCTTGGATGAGGGTTATCTATCATCCCAGTCCTCGATCAATACCTATTAGCACAAATCATTTTCTACATTTGAGCAGTGATGGAGAAAAATTGCTCCTCACTCACATCTCAAAAGATATTGAACCTAATTAGGAAAGAAAGAAGTAAAAGCAGATGATGTATAAGATGTATATAAAATGCCACTTACTCTAATTGAAGTGTAATTGCAAATAGAGATGATGCTGGCCTGGGAGGCTGGGAAGGTATAACGAAGGTCAGTATAAAGGCTGGCTCTCAGAAATGGAACTGGACACCTGTGCATTACAGAGCCCTGCAAATGTGCACAAAAATGAAAGGACAGTACCCCACAGTGCTAGTTAAAAACTAGTCACATTTTATAAGATTAAAAATCTCTAGCCAGCTACTCAACTAGATCTCACATAACTGAATTTGGATGTCATAGCTTTGTTCACTTTGGTCAGACTCTGCATTCTGTTGGCCCTCATTGCCTGCAACTTCTGTGCTTTATGCCAGCAATAGTTTGCCTCACTTCCCTGTGCACTCTGTGTGCCACGCATTTGTCCACACGTTTGTTCAGTTGCTTAGAAATTACAGATTTTAACACAGTAAAAACAAAATCAGACAGGAGCTTCTTTGCTTTGGGACTCCATTTGGCTGTTCACCTCTGACACCTGCTGGCCACATATAGTTCCTGCAACTTGAGATCAGCAAGTGAGCCAACAAGCACTCTACATGCCATCCTGATAATCTCTAATGATGAGAATATTAAATCTTTATAATGATATAAGATTGAAGAGAACAAGAAATTGACTGATTTAATGAAATATTGGAAGTTTTAATGTGCAGGAAAGCCAAACACTCCAAGAAACAATGGTGAATAGATTACAGGCCACAGAAAACTTTAAAACTGATAGGACAGGAGGTGAGGTAGAAACAAAAGACAATGAAAGAGATTTAACATCACCAGTATCTTTCAGAGTAAGAGATGACTTACCAAAGGTCATAACATCAACACTTGCTTTGGTCTACCCTGTAATTATTACTGAAAAGCCAGGCAATGAGAAACATCCATAGGGATTCCTGGAATGCCATTGGCAGCCAATACATATGAAAGATTTAAAATCTATTAAAGCAGCAGTAGATCCTTATGGCATGCATTCACCATATGTGAGCCAGTTATTGGCATGGTCTACAAGATGTAGAATAATCACAAATGACTGGAGCCAATTAGTCTCAGCTGTCCTAGAAATCAGTCCTCAAATGAAATCACATTCATTATGGAGGGTCCAGGCCAAAACCCTTGGACATCAAGGTAAAAAGAAAGGGTATAAGGCTCCATAAGACAAAATTCTTGGTGAGATTCTTTATGCTGAATCAGAGAATCAAGCTACATACCATAAATGCATCATGTTCCTATTGCCATACAACAGGCTTGAAGGCTTTGGACAAGATTGAAGAAACAGGGGAAAGAACTGAGTCATATACTGAGGTTATGCAAGGCCCAAAAGAAAATTTTAGTGAAGTTTTTGAATGATTGACAAAAGCCATATAAATAGGGGTAGCAGATTCAGAAGCTAGACGAGTACTCATTGAGTCTCAGGCTTTTGAAAATGCTATTTCAGAAGGCAAATAGGTCCTTGGACCCTTAAAGATAAGATCATCACTAAAGGATGAATGGATTTTCAGGTTACTTGTGGATTTTACAGAACCTCCCAATATGGTGACAAAATCTCAATATGCAGAGAGAGTCATCTTACACATTGAAACTGCTGAATATGTTCCTGATGACACAGAAATTACTTCATTATTTATATAACTACAAGAAATAATCAGGAATAGGACTCGAGGACTCATCATATTCATATGTATGTATACATACATATACGTATACAAATATATATATATATATATATATACATATATATATATATATATATATATATATATATATATATATATAACATCAGATCCCATCCGCAAGGTTCTCTATCAAAGGAAATGATGGAATTGAGTGATTATTAATAGGAAGTGTGCTGGAGGCCTTGGAATTACATAAAAAACACAATGTCAATAGCAAAGGTTTACAAAAAATTTTTCCATCACATGGCAACAAGCTAAGGATATAGTATTTAAAAAAAAGTCCTACTTGTTCCTTCTATAACCAAAATCCTTTACCCTTTACCTTTACCAGCAAATGGATGTGTTTCACTTTGCAGAATTTGTAACATTAAAATATGTGCACCATGAAATGGACCCATTTTTCAGGATTTGAATAGGCAACTGCTCAGAGCTCTGAAAGGGCTGATTCTGTTATTATATACCTATAACAGGTAATGGCTATTATGGGTTTACCTGCACAAATAAAATCTGACAATGTTCCAGCATATGTCTCCAGTAAATTGAAATATTTTTTTAATATTATAACTTAAAGCATATTACTGGTATACCGCACAATCCTACAGGACAAGCAGATGTTGAGAGATCTCGATGCACTTTAAAGAAAACACTCTATAAACAGGCATGGGGAACCAAGACCCTCCAAGAACATATTACATAATGCTTTACTAAACTTAAACTTTCTTAAGCCTGACGAGAAGGGAAACACAGCTGCAGAAAGATATTTGACAATAGGGAACACTTTTGAGCTAAATCAGCCGGTGTACTTCAAGGCTGTGTTGACCTCAGTATGGAAACCAGGCTAAGTGCTACATTGGGGAAGGAGTTTCACCTTTGTTTCTATAGGAGAAGAAAAGCTGAGATTATCATCAAAGTTGAACAAGATTTGATTTGAACAGGAGAAATCTCTTATGAGGAGAAATGATAGGTCATCCACCAAGGTAAATCCAACAATTTGTATGGAGACCTCACAAAGTTTGGGGGAATGTTCTGTTCTGTCTTTACATGAAGAAAAAAAAATATCCAACTTCAAGAAGCCAAAAGGCATCCAATTTGTAGATGCCTAGAGAAGAAAGTATAACTTTCCAGAAAGAATCATCAAAGAAAGAAGAATCTCACTTATGGTAGCAATATCTATTCATAGTACAATCTCTCTACCTGAATCTCCTCATTTCCAGTACACTAGTAGTACAGTAGTACTAATGTAAAACCAATGCTGGCTTTGGAGATGGATATGGCTCTCCTTCTCTAAATTCAAGCACATTGTTAAAATATAATTCAGAATTTCTGTCTCATATCAAAAGCCCAATTGGTACAAGACAGAATAAAACTATAACTCAAAAATCCAAATTTCCCTCATAAATTTTAATCCTTATTGTTACCTTTCCCAGTATGCATACATATAAATGTTAAACTTTCTGTGTTGATGTTAATGTTTGATTCTTTCACAGTGAACAGCAACATTTCCTAAAACATTTAAGTCTCCAAAGAGAATATGGGGCCACACTTATTCAACTTCACGTGATTCAATTTGATGGCTCTGAACTAGAAAACACCACTTTGGGACCAGTTTGGAACTAATACTGCTCTAGACAATCCCAGATTAGCTCACTGAGATGGTCTAACTTCTTATAACACTCTAGCCAGAGCTTCATATAAGAACTTCAGACAAGCACCACCTACCACTCAGAGACTATCAACAAATACTATATCTAGTCCTCTTGAGATTTAACCATTAATTTAGATTTATTCTCCATTACAAGATCCCATAGAGTCACTGTCACCCCATCACACAGGAAGTAATTCTGAGAAAACAATGCTCCTTTCCCTACTGTTGGCTTGATGGGTATTTTGATTTTTTTTCTTCATCCCTGAAAAAGATTAATTATAACCAACTTAGGGTTAGTATAGATTGTGTAGGGTTGGGTATGGGAGAAGATGGTCAGGCTTGGGTATCACTTTTAGAAAAGTTTAAAAGGGTATGGTTGGAGTAGGATATAGGTAGATTAACATATCTCCTTCTGAATAAATTTCAGCAACTATTGGCTACAGATAACTTACATTGTTAGATTCTTGTATGTTGACTCTGTAAGGTCTTCTTTCATTTGATGTTTTGCATACAAATATAAAACTAACTTTATGTATATATTTTGTATACTGAAACAATTTAGGATAGTTTATCATGTTGCACTTTGCAGTACTACCTGTGGTCAAGACATTTCATCATTTCATATATATATATATATATATATATATATATATATGTATATATATATATATATATATTCCCCTTGCTAAATTATTTTGGGAAGTTTTAGCCATTGAGCAATTGTGTTTCTGACAATTACAGATTATAGTTAGCCATGACTTTTATACATATGAGGTTAGTGAGAAATAGATATTAGATCGTCAATGTCTTCAAGGACCTGTAGAACGTGACACTTAAATGTTTCATTAATTAAGTACTTCATTGACATGAAACACAATTGCTCCTGAGAGCACTGAGCTATTCCCAAGACTATGTTTGGTACCAATGGCACTCCATCTGGATTTCGTTCTCTCCTGGTTTACTGGCCTCTTTGGGAAAGAACTGCCCCCTCCTCAACCACTGACCTTAGAAATGCTGTCCCAAATGTGCTAGCAGGAGATTAACTTAAAGACAACTTCCCAACCTTGCCAAGTCAGGGTGAGACAGGTAAGATGTCCATGCTTCTGAGATGGTCAATGTTGCTGTGAGACTTTGGGTGACTGTCCAGGAAGCCTGCATTTCTGTCTTTGCTTGCCAATCTAGGAAGTCACAAGTTCAGACTCCCTGCCTACCCTAGCATTCTTCTTTTTCTTCGCAGGTCTTTGATGAGATTGAAGACTATCCAATCTTAGCTATGTCCGCTCTTATCTTAGATAGACAAGACTGAGACTTTCCAGATTAGGACTGCTATCAGAGTAATCTCTGTCATGCCTTTACCCTGATACTGGACATGTAGTATGTGTCTATTGCTCAATGTTGCTCTTGTTGGTAGTAGGTTTGAATTTGTGTATGTTTACCTTTCCTTTTCCTGGAATATACTTGACATTGTAAATCGTTTTTGTATCAGGCTAAACACCTTTTTCTTTTGACTAAAAGGGAAATTGTGGCAGCATTTTGCATGGGAACTTATAACAGTGGCCACACCTCTTTATTGCAATTAAATAAGGTTCAGGATAAAGAAATAGGCCAATTAGATGTTTATTCAGGGAGAAATAACTTACAAACTAGACAGATTAACACCAGCAGGCTCCGCTGGATGCTCTCCACTCCGTGCCCCCTCCCCCCAGCAAGAGAGCACTCCAAGACTCCTCCTGAGACCTCCTTCCACAGGTAGCTTCCGACCCAGGCTCCACCCAAGAAAGGGCATGGTCAGTGCCACAGAAGTAGACAAAGTGAATATGCAATTACAATACCTCTTTAACTCTAAAGAAAAGATTTAGGCTTGATACAAAACTATATACAAAACAGTGAATAACAAATGTGCTCTAAGAAAAGGAAAATCGAGTACAAAATGACCTACATATCTAGTCCTAGGGTGAAGGCATAACAGAGTTTACAATAGAGCTGTCCTAAGCTGGAAAACTTAAGTCTAGTACTTAATATATCTAACTAGGAAGAGAGAATTATCGTTGTGATAGTTTAATCTTCAAACTCATCAAGACCTGAGAAGGAAAATAACGATACTAAGGTAGACAGGAAGTGCGGATGGCAACTTGCAAAAAGGTGCAGTGAGGACAGAAACAGCAAGCTACCTAGACAGTCACCTTAGGTCTCACAGCAATGTTGGTACTCCCAGTTTTGGCTAAGGCCAAGAGTACTTGACAGACCACACAACAGCAAGGAGGTATAAAGGCTGTCTTGCCCTGACTTGGCAAGTTCCAGCACCCTTCTATATTTGTCTCCTGCAAACACATAGGACTGCATGTCCAAATCAGTGGTCAATGTGGGGGCAGTTCTTTGCCCAAGAGGCCATTAGCTGAGGCAAGAATGAACTCCGGCAGGAGCAACAACAGTCAGGTTCCAACATATTTTCGGGAAAATGCACGGAGTACTAATATTAAAACATTTAAATGCCATGTTCTGCATGTCTATGAAGTGATTGAAGACTAAGCATCTATGTCTGAATAATCTCATAGGTAAAGGAAACATGAGTGAAGATAATCTGTAATACGCAGGAACTTAGCTAAAAAAACTGACTGAAACTTCCCTGAGTAAAGCAGGAACAAATAAATACCTAAACAATATAACTATATACATATACATACATATAAATCCCTAAAATAGATGTAGAGTAGAAATATTAAGACAAGTGGTAGAACTTTAAAGGGCAGCATGATAAATATCCCAAATTGTATCAATATACAAAATATCTTGAATATAAAAAAGTATACTTACATAGAATATGGCAAGTATAAATGTGCATAAATTGTATCAATATACGAAATGTCTTGAACATAAGTAAAAGTATACATACATAGAATATGGTAAAAATAATGTGCATAAAACATCATAAGTGAAAAGATTTCACCCAATATAACAAAATATAAACTAAAATTTACATAGCTTACCACAAATAAGAATATATAGCAATGTAAGCTGTAAAATACTATTATCTCACTCTTACTCGAAAATACACAAGAAAATAGGCTAATCTACCTATATCCCATCTATACCCTACCATTCCCAACCATACCCTATTCCTGTCTAAAAGATAAACCTGAGTGTAAGCATCACCTTCCATACCCGACCCTAAATAACTAAAACCAACCCAAAGAAAATGACTATTGTCCCCAAATTCCAAGGGTAGGGAAAGGGGGCGTCGTTATCTTAAGGTTACTTCCTGCTAAAATGGGATGATGATTGCTCCATGAAATCCTGTAGGAAGAAAAGTTTTAGCAACGAAATTTCTCAACAGAACTGGCTGTGACATGTGTAGCTAGTCACTGTGTGGCAGAAAATGCTTGACTGTAGTTCTATTTGAAACTCTGTCCAGGGTGTAATAAGAAGGTGCACCGTTACAGCTAGCTAGTTGTGAGTTGTCTCGAGCAAAACAGTCTCAAACCGGTTTTAGGGTGATGTTTGTAGTTCAGATGCATCAGGTTGAGTCAAGTGGAAACGATGACATGGGGCCCCATCTTCTATCTGGAAAGTTCAAAGACTGCATAAATCAGATTCCTCTTCATTAAATGATTGTTTCTGCAGAGCTGTTTTCCCTTCCACAGGTACTTACATGTTCAGTGTCTTTTGGCTGTTTGAAGATAGGTTTTCTCTGTTTTCCTGTAAGAACAAGAAGAGAACACTTCTCCTGTTTTTGAGAGGTCTCTGCACATCTCATGGGACCTAATTTGTTGGATGACTTGTCATTTCTCTTCATTAAGATGTTTCTCTTGTTCAACTCAGGTCTTGATTAACTTAGATGGTATCCATAGTTTTTCTTCTCCTGTAGATACAAATGAGAAACCCCCACCCCAACGTAACACATATCCTGGTTTCCAAACTGAGGTCAATACATCCTTGATGTACACTAGATGATTTAGTTGAGAAGTTTTTTCTATTGTCCAGTGTCTTTCTGCAGCTGTTTTTCCTTTTTCATCAGCATTAAGAAAGTTTAATGTTAATAAAGCATTATGTAATCTCTGTTTGGTTGTCTTGGTTCCTCCTGCCTGTTTATGGAGCATTTCTTTTAAAGTACAATTGGATCTCTCAACCACTGATTGTCCTGTAGTATTGTGTGGTATACCAGTTATGTGCTTTATGTTTCAATACTCAAAAAACTGTTTCAGTTTGCTGGAGACTTCTGCTGGAGCCTTGTGCAGGTATGCCCATAATGGCCATTAACTCCAATAGGTGTGTGATAACAGAATCAGCCTTTGCAGAGCTCAGAGCAGTGTCTCATTGAAACCCTGAAAATGTATCTATAGTGTGATGTACATATTTTAATTTTCCAAATTGCTTATAGAATGAGCAAGTAGGACATTTCATTACTATTTCCTTCGCTTATTGCCAGGTGTTAGAAAAACCCTTTTTTAAACCTTTGCTGTTCACATGGTGTTTCTTATGAAACTCTGAGGCTTCTAGCACACTTCCTATCAATAAATGATCAATTTCATCATTGCCTTGTGCTAGAGGACCTGGCAGACCTATATGGGATATGATGTGTGATACTTTTTCTGATAGTATCTTGTAACTGTATAAACAATGAAGTTAACTCTGTATTGTCAGGATTAAATTCTGCAGTCTCAATGTGTAAGACAACTCTCTCTGCATATTGAGAGTAACTATATTGAGCGATTCTGTAAAATTAATAAGTACCATGAGAATGGCATACAATTCTGCCTTTTGTCCCTAATTGTAAGGGCTTTGAACAACTTTACTAATTTTTCCTGATTTATATCTTGCCTTACTTTATTTGTTTGCATCAGTGTAGAATGTATGAACTCCAGAAAGAGGTGTTTTTCCTACAATATGTGGAAGGATCCAAATCGTTTTCTTTATGAATTTGATTCTCTCAGTTTTGGGATAATTGTTGCTAATCATTCACAAAAAAATTACTGCATGCTCTCTGCCAATATTTATTATCTTTCCATAAGGAGGAAATTTCCTCATTAGTTAAAGGTACTATAATTTCTGCTGGGTCCCTTCCTGATAGCTGACAAAGTCTTAATTTACCTTTTATAATCAAGTCAGAGATCTTTTCTATATATGTTTTTAGTTTTTTATTCTGTATATGTGGTAGGAAAATGCACCCTAATATGATATCTTCTCTCTGCATCAAAATCCCTGAAGGATATTCTCTAGATGGTAATATAACCAGAATACAGTCTAGGTTTGGATCCACACGGTCCACATGTACTTCTAGTATCCTCTTTTCTACCCATTCTCATTCTTTTTCACCTTCAGCTGAAAGTATTTGTGGACTATTCAAGTCCTGGTCTCCTTTTAGGTCCATTTTCAGGTTTTTCAAATCATGCCCTTCTACTCCAATAATGGTTTTCATTTGAGAAATCACTCCTAATAATTTTTGAAGATCATTAAGAGTCTGTTAGCGATCTCTCCTGATCTGTGGTCTAATTTTCTGTAGACCAATTTTATATCCTAAGTAGTTGATAGAATCTCCTTTTTGTATATTTCAGGTGCAATTTGTAATCCCCAGCGAGGTAAAACTTACTTTCTCAAATATTTTTTTTAATATTTCTCCTTTAGAGTCAGCTAACAATATATCATCCATGTAATGATAGATTATGGATTGTGGAAACTGTTTATGAATTCTTTCTAGATGTTTTTGTACAAAATATTGGCACAGGGTGGTGCTATTTAGCATTCCCTGTGGAAAAACCTTCCATCGATATCTCTTCACCGGTTGAGAATTATTGTAATTAGGTACTGTGAAGGCAAATTTCTCTTTACCTTGTTCTTGTAAAGGTATAGTGAAGAAGCGAGTCTTTAAATCAATAACTATAAAAGGCCATTCTTTAGGTATCATAGAAGGCAAGGGCATTCCAGGCTGTAGAGAGCCCATTGGCTGGATAACTTTATTGATGGCTCTCAGGTCTGTAAGCATTCTCCGTTTACCAGATTTCTTTTTGATAACAAATACAGAATTCTAAGTGCTGGTTGATTCCTCGATATGTCCAGCATTTATCTGTTCCTGAACAAGGGTTTCTAAAGCTTCTAACTTCTCAGAGGTCATAGGCCATTGTCCTACTCAGATACGTTCCTCTGTTGGCCATTTTAAAAGTAGGACTTTTGGTTCCTCTGTTAGTTCAGCACTTGTATTCTGTTTTTGTACAGCCTGGATATTTGGTATCTGTCTGGTATAGTACTTTATAATATTTTTTCCACAATCATGAGGTCGTTTTTGGTTCTTATCTAATACTGGAGGAATGTTAATCTGTGTATTCCATTGCTCTAATAGATCACAACCCCATAAATTTATCACTACATCAGCCACAAATGGTCTCAACCTTACTCTCTGTCCTTCCGGTCCTATACATTCAATCCATCTTGTGCTCTGTTTTTACCTGAAACAGGGTTCCAATCCCTAAGAATTGAACATTTACCTCATGCAGGGGCCATCTTCGAGGCCAAAATTTATTAGTTATGATAGTTATATCTGCCCCTGTGTCAAGTATCCCATCAACCAGTCTGTTATTCATCTTAACTATCAATCTAGGTGTTTGACTATCTATAGAGGTTTGCCAAAATAAATATATGTTTATGTCATGTTTGATTCAACTTCTGTCACTAGTTTGTCATCCAGAGCATATGAGATTTTATAATAGGCACAGAATTTTCTAATTGTCTTCCACTGTGGGAGATTGTCTTCCACTGTGACTGGAAATGTTTGGACCACCTGTGACATGGGAGCCTTTGAGAGGCCCCCCAAGGAGTTTCTGATGGTAAAGGGTTTCCTTGCTTGTCTCTGGTCGATCTACACTCATTTCTCCAGTGTCTGCCTTTTCCACACCTTCTACATAACCCAGGAGGCTGAGGCCTTCTATTCGATTAATTCCTGGGAGTGTTATTTCTAGGGAAGCTTTGCCTACAATTTCTTTTTAGATGTCCTATCTTACCACAGTTATAACATCTGACATGTTGATATCTTTTCAAACCTTTGGAGATGGCTTCTCCTACCCAAGCTTCTATGTCACCATAGTTAAGATCTCTGTTATCTTGATGTCTTCTCAGACCTGCAGATAGGCTTATCCTACCCATGCTTCAGTCTAATTGTCATTATACTCAATGTTGGCTGTATATAGGACCCATTCATCCAAGGGTGCTGATCGCATATTTAAAGGCCAAAGCACCTGTTTACATTGAGGATTTGCATTCTCATAAGCTAAAGATTCTATGAGTATTCACCTAGAATCTATGTCTGCTATCTCTAATTGTACTGTCCTAGATAATCTTTCTAGAAACACACTAAAGCATTCTCTAGGTCCTTGCCTTATCTTGGTATAGGATTCTATCCTTTCTCCTAATTCATTCTTACTTTCTCCAACTACAAATGATTCCATATTTTTAATATTCTCATCCTTAGATATTATCTGAATGGCATGTTCAATGTTCTAACTGCTAGCTTGCCATTATCCTCAGACATGGAAGAGATTCTATCATCTAGTCTTTCTATCTGATGTTCCAGTTTTTAAACTTATTAGTAGCTTCCTCTGACCAGGAATGAGCTGTTTCTGCTATCGTGTTAATGCACTGCATTGTTTCTGTTCTGGTTATTGAGACATCAGACATGGAACAAATTCTGTTTTCTACTTGGTCATTTTTATGTTCCACATTTTGTATTTTACCTGTGAGCTCTCCAATGCCATCTTCAATATTCTGAACATTTTTTTCTAAGCATTCTATGTTTTGAATCTATCATTTTCAATGTTTTGAATCCTTGTTACTAAGTGTCCTATGGTTTATACAAGTTCCTTACTGTTTGCTATAATCTCAAACCATTTCTTTAAGAATATCATGTTAATGGTGAAACCCATTGCTATTACAAAAATAAATGTACATATTGGTCCAGTCATAATTTTCTTCTGCTAAAATTCCTTCTATATATGAAGTAAAATAATTCACTAAAGTCCTGCATTGTAAGATTATATGCTATTATAGGCATGGAACAATTGATCACAGATATTATATCAGCTTAAATTGCAAAGGATGTTACACTTACTTTAGGTGTAATTCTGCTGTCCTGGAACTTTGATGCTTTTAGTTGTAGATCTCAGCTTGTGGTGGTTATGCCTGGATGTGTTCCATCAAATAGTGGGCAGAAGTGTACCACCAAATAGCCTCTGGCAGCAGAAGATAGGTCTGATCCCGGTCCCTGTAGAATACCTCTTAACAAACTATGGCAAGCTAAATTTTGTTAGAGAAATGAGTAAAAGGAGTCTTGTGGAATTGCTGGGACTGAAGGGCTAATCGCAGGAAATGCACAAGCAGGGAGGGCGCCAAGTGGCTCTGCGTGAATTCAAAGAGTGGAAATGGGCAAAAAATGAGAAGCAGTGAGTGCCTTCTCAGACACCACTCCTCACCACCCACTGGTCCCTGCTTTTTCATATGGACTAATTAATCTAGTTCTTTCATAGGGTCTGTTCCTCATACAGTCAACTCAGTGCCAGCATTTTGCTCCTTTAAACTTCAGATAGACCACCTTACTCCCTTGTGGTTTTGTACTGCACAATAGGACCCTGTGACCATCTTGACTATTCTCACATACTGAGTGTCACTGTTCTCAGGATTAAGCATCTTTCTCGCAGTCCTTAAATAGATCAGTCTGCTTCTGCTTAAGAGTTTGCCTGATACTTCCTTCAAATTGGCATGGATTCAGCACTCCCTGACATGTCCAACACTCTCACCCTTTGAATCCTCATTTATAAACTGTGTCTTGAGTGTTTTGGGTCACCTTAAATGCATTATTATTGACTCTGATCAAGAAACATAAGCCTGTAGGAGGAAGGGGGTTTCTTGGGTTATTAGGAAGTTGTTTTATTCTAAGGATTCATAATCCCTTGCAAGTAGTAGGAGCTTAGTCTATCCTTGATGAATGTTTTGTAATTGACATTGTAAGTATGCTTTAGATGTGTATAAAGTGGCTTTTCTTGTGCATTTCAATGTAGTTATGAAGTAAGCATCATTCACAAGTAATTATTTGAAGATAATATTGTTTGCATCTATAAACTAATGACATAAGGGAAGTTCTGGAATTTAAGCCAATGTCTGTGGAACAATTTCATTGCATATAGCTGTAATGTTGCATACTAGAACACCAGGAAAATAGAATAGAGGCTAATTACAGATACATGTGGTAGACATCTTATTGGTAGTAAAGAAAATACCTTATGATCCCTTGTTTTTTGGTCGAGAATATGAATCTTGACTTCATTTGTATAAAGGGTGAAATCAAATAGAAAGTGAGCACATCAGGTCTAATAGTAGCAGTGAATTCAGTGTTAACCAAACTAGCCTTTTTCAATTTGGGATAAATAGCAATAAAGCTTACAGAATGAACTCATTGCCCAGGAAGTGTCAGGATCTCGGGTATTGCACTTAACAGCAATAAATCTTTTATCATAGAGAGATAAGAATGCATCAAAGTTATCATTGTAATATTTGATGTTGTACATTGTTTGTAGTACTGATTATTTGACAACAACTAGGTGCCACCAGTAAAGCTAGATAATGACATCATTTATATGTGGTCAGTTTTAGACAGGACAAAATGTGAGAGAGAATAGGAGAAAAATGTAGAACAGAACAGAATAAACAAAGAAATTGGAAAAGAAAAATACAGAGTGGAACAAAGAAGGCAGTATGGATACATGTGAATGGGGAGTGGTCAATTATATTTCCTAGAGATGAAAATTATTTTTTTTCCATTTTCTTCTTCTGTGTTTTTAAATGTTCATGTTGCTTTATTTTATTGTGCACAGAAACATTTAACAAAACATAAATTAATGATTGCTTGTAAAACAATGTAAAAGAGACATGCTAAATAACACATGGAGAATAGATTTAAACAGCAAATCCAAAAGTTACTATATAACAAGGAACCTTATCTTCCTACCCCTGTACCTCATTCCAAATGATGGTGATCATTCTGACCTTTGTTGTTTTGTGTGTGTGTGTGTGTGTGTGTGTGTGTGTGTGTGTGCGTGCGTGCGTGCGTGCGTGCGTGTGTGTGTGTGTGTGTATTAAATGTTTTAATAAAATTGACATAATGGGTTCTTATCACTGTATAATGTATCTTTAATAACTTTATAAAACTAATGCTAGAATGCCTACCTTAAGTACTTCATAAAAAGGTGTCAAGTTTATCTGTGTATCTACAAAGATACTCTATTACATAACTTTTATATATAAAAGGTAATAAAAATAGTGACATGTTACAATATCTGTATGCCTTGTCTATAATTTCTTGTTTCCCCCTTTGCCACTATATGGATATATGCTATAAAATTTGTAAAATGAGTCAAAAACCATAGTAATATCAACCACCAACTTTTGTTTATACTTAGTGTTGATCCACATGTATTAAAGGAATGTGACGTAGAGGGAACTGATTACTATGGAAATTGTGTACATGACCACATCACCTTCATCACAGAGGTATCACATTTCTTCTCTTTTTTATTAAACATTAAAATTCCTTGATATTTTTAACCATAATTTCTATTGTTGTGTTTTGGTAAGTATCTACTTAGGAGAAAAGACTTAACTATTTAAAGACTTTCAATTTTGTTATCAAAAGAAATAATGAGGGCTTTAAGTATTTTTCTTATACTATATGTTACCAATTTAAATATTTTCCTAATTTATTTCATTTTGATTAATGTATAGTTAATTAACCTCCCATGTTCCTTTTTCGATCTCAGGTCTGCTGCATGTTCCCTTTTTACTTCTAAATTCAAGGTCTCTTTTTATTATAATTATTATTACACACACACACATACAAACACAGATACAGAAAAATAGACACAAAGAAAAACACACAGAGACACACAGAAAGACAGATGCAAACACACGGACTCCCCCTACACACACACACACACACAGACACACACAAACACACGATTTACTTAGTTTCAGTGCCCTGATCTTACTGTGGGGATGCAGAAAAGGCCATCTTTTGAACAGTGTTCAGGAATCCCCAATATTCTAGGTTGGTTCTTCATGTAGCAGGGGTCATATCTTCTAAAAAAGAACTTGAAACACCAGGGAAACATCCTGGAAGTCCACTCTTCACTTATCTAGCAGCAGAACTGTGATCTTCATCCACATTCAGCAAAGATCAGCTCATTGCTCTCTATATTCTATGCATCTAGTAGAGATATAGCAACACCCTGTTTGCTCCTGCATTCATGTAAATCCTATGTTTGGATGAAATTCCTATATTATGGTTTGTATGAGGCAGCCTCCAGGCCTATCAGGACTATGTCTTGCAAGAAAGACAGAAGGCAGGCCAAGAGGAAGAATTGAGGTGGGACTGGAAAGAGGAGAACGTCCTAACTACTGCCAATGCCTATCAAGTGCCATCTCTGAAGAAAGGACCAGGGCCCTAGCCAGCACCCAGAGGTCAAGGAGCACTGACAGTCCCAAAGAAGCTAGAGCACACCTGTGTGGGATCCAGAACCTATATCCAGTACCACCACACCCACATGGAAGTGTTCTAGAAGCTCTATGTTAGTAAGAGATATAAAAAGTCCCTGTGATTGAAGTTTAAAATTCAAAGGAAATGTGAGGTGCCTAAGGCTTGGAGAGGAAAGGTCAGTGTTGGTCTGCACTGTCAATTGCTGAGGAGCCGTGTACTCTAGAAGGAGAAGATGGGGAAGACAAAAAGATGCTATAGACTGACATCCTGGGAGCTGTGGCTACTGCAAATGCTGACAAGTGTCCTCACTGAATACTTTCAGAACTGAGAGACTCTTGGCTGGTGAATCATAAATGGATCATGTGGCTGTCCTGGATTGAGTGACAAAGTAGCTCGTATGTGAGATCAGCATTACGGAAACATTGTTCACTGTGTCCCAGAACCACTGGGGAAACTGAGCCCCACTTTGACAGCCTGGAGAGTAAGAGGACAAAAGTTGGCAGCAGCACTAGCATTGGGAGCTGACGGCACTGTGGGAGAATAGAGCTGCAGGGCTCATCTGTCTGAACCTCCAAGCCCTGGCAGTATAACTGGTACAGTCCCAGTGGTACTCAAGGGTCTGGGGAGAAAACCTCTTAGTGAGCTTAGCCAATGTCATCCCCACACTTAACAGGGCAGTCAGTTTGAAGTTTCATAGAAATGTCCTCTTCAAAGTAAGAATGGCAGAGTGAAAAATATCCTTGAAAACATTCTTCTCTTTATATAAGTGTCATGGATAGTCCACTAGGATGCTGTAGAAATGATTGTTCTGAAATGTCTCTTGTAGTTTACCTTTAGTCAGATTTTTCCTCACCATGTGTCTAAGCTAGCTGAGGGGATTCAAGAGCATTGTCCTAAATGTCTGCAAAATTACAAAATTGTTTGTTTTAGGAGAGTTTTTTTTTTTTTTTTTTTGATTAAAGAACACAGGATAAACTAGCCTATACACTGTTTCAAGGTTAACAAACACTAGTACCACTTTTCATTTTCCTGGAAAGGACAATAGGTGAAGATATATGTAAGTTTTTTTTTTTTTTTTATGTTAGATTGCATAGTAATATTCCTCTATCTTGCCAAGAGTATTGTGGCTATGTACAGTGTTGGCTGCCAAGGCTGACAACCTCAGTCTGATCCCTAAAACCCACATTGGTGGGAAGAGAAAACCAATCCCCACAGTTTGTCCTCTGTCAACCTCATGCTCTCTGGATCAGAAGACACACTCAACAAGTAAGTAAATGACTAATAAAAACAAGAATGTCACAGTACATTTAGAAAAATGTGCCCATCTGTCTGCAACAGACTCTCAACCTCAAAGATATTTTTTTCTTGTGGACAAAAGCATTCTGACAAGTCTTAAGGACATAAATGCACCACCGGGCTGAAGTAGCACACACCTGTAATCCCAGCACTCAAGATGCAAAGGTAGGTGCATGTGTGTGAATTCAAGGCCAGTCTTGTTTACAAAAACTAGTTCCTGGACAGCCAGGTCTACACAGAGAAAACCTATCTCAATACCCCCTCCCCCAAATGAACAAAATCACCATATGCATTCTATTCTTTCTCATTCAGACTTCCTGGTTGTTAGTTCCATTATCTCAACCCCCCTCATCACTGTATTTTTCATTTTCGTTGTTACAGGTCATTTAAAATGAAACAGGTATGGAATTTCTCCAAAAAACAGACCGAAGGATTTTCTTAGCTGAAGATCAATCTTGACATGCACAAATCAATGTAAGGGAAGTGACTCTGACTGGAGAACAAGAATCTCTCACTTCAAACAAAGTTGGTGCCAACCCGCTGCTGTGATTTCCCAGCCAGCTGCGAGTATTCAGTTTGTTTTCCCCTAAAAATGTTTCTACTCACCCAGATTATTCCATTACACAAGGAGGTAATCAACATCATTATTAATGAGGTTAATAGTTGTCAAATTGTTTGTAAATAGTTTATATGTTTAATAAATAGACACTATGTTAACATGGATCAGCTCCTTGGGTTTTTCTTTATTGTTAAGCTTTTTTTTTTTGAGACTTTTTGAGAAAAGTCATTTATCTTCCCAAGATATCTATGTAAAATAAGAGGATTGCACAATAAAAAAAAAAGTAGCTGTTTTTTAAAATTCTTATCTTTCATAAAGGCAATGTGTAGTGTCGATACAGAATATTACACAATTCAGAAGCATATTATAACAGATTATATAATGAGTATGTGGAGACATTATTTTCCTGTCAATTGAACTTGTCCTTATCCCAAACTCTTGTCATATTCTCTTCCTTAGAAACTAAGGTAGACCTTTTCCTGATTTTTTTTTTAACTTTTGTTTACCTACCACATTAAATATTCTTTGACTGAATATGTTTCTAAAGTTTTCCTGGGTTTGTATTTATCAATCTATGTATAATGTGTGTCTCATTTTTATGAGATTCCTCCAAGTTTCTACAGCTATTTGTAAGTTATCTTCTGTTGTTATGGAGACTTATCTTTTTAACTGCATGTGCATTTTCTGTGTCTGAACCTTTGGTTCTTTTTGGTTTAGCTGTTGGAGTCAGAGCTGTTAACAAAACTACTTTGAGATTTCTAATACACAGAGACATCTTCCCAGCCTCCTAGGAAGTGAATCACTAGGTCATGGGAGGTGTATTGTTAATTTATTAAATGATGGCTCATGCTTTGTTTCATTTGAGAGCTTGTCATGTCCCCCAGGTTGGCCTCAAGCTTTGTGCAGCCAAAGATGGCCTTGAGTCTCTGGTCATCTTGTCTTTACTTTCCCAGGCCTAGGGTGACAGGTATGCATTACTGTACCATGTCCCCTATCTGTGGAAAAACAATCCTATTGGTGTGGCACTCACTAACAAGGTGTGAATGTTCTATTTCCAAGAGCTTGTATTGCCAGACAAGTTGCAAGTCTGCTGGGTGTGCTGTGCACAAGTATAGGGCTTCCCTTTTCACATCAATGTAGACTACCTGGATTTTACTTCTGTGTGCTTAAGTGTTATGTTAACACTTTTCATTAGGACCTGCTTGATTTAAGCCTGTTAGAGAGGAGTGTTCATCATGTCAGGTGAGGGCTCTTGCTACATCTTTAGTAATTGTGTTTCATATAGTTTTAAGACAGCACAAATTTGAAAACTCCAGGTAGGATCTCATTTGTAATAGAAGAGCTGAATCAGAGCTGGGTGTGGTGACTCAAGTATATGATCTCAGGATTTAGAAGACTGAATGAAGGTCGGGACAAACAGCTGTGTTGTTCCTCACTTTCCACCATGTTTGAGAATTCATTTCCTGTTCTTCACAGTGGAATACAGAAGGCTAGAGGTATGTGTGGTTTTAGTTGTCCACTCTCTGTCACTTATCACATTATAGGTGTGATAGGATGGCAGATGTATGCTTCCATGGATTTACTTGGGTTCTGGCCATCTGAATACAGGTCTGTACACTTGTGTGCCAAGTGATCTACCCAACAAGATTCACCACAAACCACAGTGTTACTTTACTAAACTTTGTAGAAATTTGCAGTGCCTAGTCTTCAATCAACAGTGTATATTGTAGTACAAAGGAAAAAAATCTGAGAACTTTTTATTAAAAGAAGGATTGGGGTCCAGAATATATACAAAATTCAAATGACAGAAAGAAAAATCCTATTCAAATAAGCATTAAATGAATGGATGCTTCTCAAAGGGAGATATATACATGGAAACAAGCATGTGAAAAAAATGTGTCAGAAAATATGTACACTGAAACTTCACCGGGATATAATTGCCCTTCCTTCAGATTTTTACAACAGCACAGAATAAAACAGGCTAGGTTGTGCAGTGAGAGGCATACTCACACACTTGAGAGAATGAATACAGCGACTGGAGTAAAGACTGTGGGATTGAACAGCCACTTTTCTTCTTGCTGTAGTAAAATAAGTATGAAGAAGTGATTGAGGAAAGAAGAGTCCATTCTGGGTGACAGTTTGTGATGATCATGGCTTCAGGCCAGGGCAATGGGGCATGTTGTTGGGAGCAAAAGCCTGGTTAGTCACTTTGCATTGGGGTTCAGTAAGCAGAGAGTGATCATTGCTAATGCTCACAAACATCACAAACATTCTCCTCTGAATTTAGTTCAGGACCAAGTCCTTGAAATGGTGCCATCTCTGCATTTAAGGTGGGATTTTCCTTATCAACCAGCCTAATTAAGAAAGTTCCTCAGAGGTATTTCCAGAGGCTCCATTCCTAGGAGACATCACTATGACCATCATACAGATACTAGTAATAATAAAGAATCAGACCAGCCATCCTAGGTTTATAACTAGAGGAAGTAAAATCAGTCTGTTGAAGAAAACCTTGCATTCCCATGCTTATGGCAGTAGTTGTTCTCAATGTATAGATGGATGGCTAAAGAAAATACTGTATAAAAACACAATATTATTGAGCAAAAGAGTGAATGGAATCCTGTTATTTTTTAAAATGATTGAAAGGTTGGGAGATAAGTTCTTTCAATTCCAAGAGAAGTTTTGTTCACTGTAGTGATTGCAATGGAAACTGTCTTCTACATGTTTCTGTATTTGAACAATTGATGCCCTGTTGTTGTTGTTGTTGTTGGTGGTGGTGGTGGTGGTGGTGGTGATGGTGTGTGTGTGTGTGTGTGTGTGTGTGTGTGTGTGTGTTTGTGTATTAGTCCAGTCTTCTTTTTCTACCATGTGAAACACAGTTAGAAGGTCTCATCTCTTAATCAGTTCCTCATCAAATTCAAATTTACTTCTGGCTACTTGTCCATGGATTTCCAGGTTCCAGAACTGTGAGAAATAAACATGTGTTTTCATAAAACTCTCTATTTGTTACATGGTGTTGCTGTTTAGGGTATGGATGTTATCTTTCTTGCTGTGATTTTCTAGGATATAATGCCTCCAGGGGATGTAGGTAATACTCTGAGGAACATATACTATTCCTCACACTCTAAACAGAGTGTGTAAAAAGGCTCCCAAAATGCCATGTAAGGAGGAATTGGTACTGAGTATGAATATTCAAACTTACTGGGTCCATATGTGTCTGCCTGGAGAGGTGATGAAGTATTGAGTACATATATGGTCTCTTTTCTGGTCCTCATTTATCAGGAGAGGAAAACAGAAGCTGATATGATTTGAAGACTATGGTGATGGAGTCAGTATTATTTGGTTGAGTTTGTCTTTTGCCTACCACATAATCAATACCATAGATGAATGAATGAAAGTTAAATTATCAGGCATTTGCCTGACAGTACTCAGTATGTCATTTTTGTGAAAATTCTGAGCACAGGATCAATAAAATGAATTGAATGAGCATTAAAGTAATAAAAAAGCTAGTTCCAGTGTTCTTAAAAATACCTTGAACATATCAGAGTCTGGAAGGATTACCTTTAATATTTACAACCTGCCTAAAAAGCTTTATTTCATTATCTACCATTTTTATTCATAGACTTAAGCACTTTGTTCTATTAAATAGAGCAGGTGAGTCACTTCCTGGGCAGGAATTTGAATCTAGATGTTTAAGTTCTCTCTGCATTGTGAGAAACTCTTACAGAGGACAGATCACAAAGCCCACCTACTGTGTAAAAAGTTATATTATCTAAGGCTACACAGTTAGGTAAATGCTACCTGTAAGTTTGTATATATTCTCCCAGAGGGAATGGTAAAATGTCTGTTTCACATGCTTGTCTTATCTTTACAGGGTTGTATGCCATCATAGGTGTTTAATACCATGTCTCTTACTTTAAATGTCATGCCTTCATCTTGCCAGGATGACATCTTTTTATTTCTATTAGGTTCTTTTTTTTTTAAATATAACAACTGACATCCAATCCCCTTTTATATTTGCTAGTTTTCACTTTGCAGGCATCCATACTCAGCTAATACGAAGAAATATACAGCACATGCCTTTCTTTGCATCTCAGTTTCAGTGTGACAGGTGTGGAGTCTGAGAACTTTGAGCAACTTCCACAGCAGCAGCATCTGCCTCCTTGCAAAATGAGCCTTGCCTGCAGTTCAGGGATAGATGCATAGAGACTTTGTACCCAGTAAATGTAAGAGAGAGCCAGCAGCTCCAGCCAGATCCCAGGCACCCTGGCAGCAAAGATAGAGTTCAGGTGAGCTCTCTGCTCCATCCCCCACACTCCATGCCTCCCTTCTCCCTGTCACCTTCCCAAATGTCAGGCTCTGGGGAGCAGAAAAAAGAGCAACAAGTTAAAAAAGATGCAGGGAAGGAGAGCCACCTGGGCCACTCACTCTGGCAAAGGGATATATTGCTTCCCAGGGGCCAGTGGGTGGCAAAACCTGCAACCCTCTAAGGCAGAATTTTGTAAAGATTCCACTCATTCTTTCATTTTTTTAAAATTTACTTTTGCTCAAAACAAATGTTAACATTACTTAGGCCAATATATACATTACCTGCAAACTTCCTGAAAATGTTTACCTATATAATTTGTACCTATGATTTTTACAAAACACCATTTTATATTTCAAGCCAACAAAGAAATACACCTCTAATATTTACATACTGCAATTGTTAAATTAATATATATAAAATAATTACAATTAAATTGCATGTTTACCAACAAAACCCAATAAAAGCACAAACATCCAAAAAGAAGGTCACAGAGAAGTACTAAAAACACATCAGAGATTTTATAAAGGGGTTTAAAAGGCTGCAGCTCAAAGTGCACCGCAGAAATCTCTTGGAGTACAAAGACTAGATAAGCAAAATATTACCATACACAACAAACTGTCTTCTCAATAATATGAATCTTACTTCGAACAGCCTCTCCATATAAACTGTTTTGAATGCTAATAAAAAGGAGACTCCTAACCTGTCCAAATCAGAAAGCACACAAATAGTATAGTTACTGTACAAAGTCAGCCAAGTGCAAAGTGGTCCTCGACCATACCCGAAGATAGGCAGAGGCAGCCAACCTGACAACATCCAGGCAGCATGGCTAAACCCTCCATCCAACTGTGCATACAACTGGGCCATCTTCTCATTGGGTTGACTTCTAATTTCCTTTCCATGCGATGATCAATGGCTAGCAGTTAAAATTACTGGCTCAGAAGTCACCTAAAAAAACATCCAAGGAAAAGAGATCATTCTCATTACAATTTCCAAAGTATTTTCAAAATACTCCTTAAACATACACATTTTAACACATATGCTAGCAGAATACTATTCACATCTCCCAAAGTCTCCAGATATCTATACATCTATGCAGAACCCTGGAGGCAACAATCCTAATCACTAACCACAGGGGCCTTCTGGCTAGCATACCTGGACAGAACACCTCTACACCTTATTTCTAAATTCTTCATCTTGAAGTGATAAGGTGACTATTAAAAACAGAGCAGGAATTGGATTTCCAGGATACAGCACAAACACTGTGAGTAACACAAAGTTTGCTCAATGCTTATGAGAAAAATAAAGAGGATATTCCCAGGAAATGGCCATACCAAAACCAAAGCATAGGGTGACAATAAGGAGTAAACACAGAAGTGTTGGTTCTGTGTACCAAAAACTACAATCACTATTATGAAACATCACACTGAACACAAGCACCAGATAAGCCCGATTGGATGGCAATTGACATTTGCAAGAATCATGTAACACTCTTCTTTGACTCTTCCCGTATCAAATGAGCTTCCAGTTGACATCAGGCCTTACCATTAGATTAGGCATAAAGGAGATCAGAAAATATGCTGGACCCCAGGTGCTCTAATGACACATTTCTCATTCTTTAATTTTAAGATTTTTTTTTATACTATTGGGTTTTAACATGGGTTGTGCTATGTATGGAAGGCTGTCCAGAAATCCTAATCCTTCTGTCTCCACTTCCCAAGTGCTAGGATTCCGGGCATGTGAAAAAATATTTGTTATCAGTGAGATCATGCCTGTAACCCTAGCATTCAGAAGGCAGAGGCAGGAAGACCCCTGGTTTGAAGCCAAGTTGGATTATACCGCAAGGCCCTTCACACACACACACAAAAAAATAACAATAAATAAATAAGAGGCATTCTAATGCATACATGAACACCTTCTGTGACTAGGAAACACATCACATGAGCTTCAGTTGTAGTAAAAATAATGTTCCTAAACCTTTTATAGGAGTTGGCAGCCAGCATCAGAAGGTGGTGACCTGATGTCTAGGTCCCACTATTCTAAAGGCAGACATTGCTCCTGGCACATATACTCCAACTGGCTCTCTGAAGACAATACCTAGACCTACACTCTGGGCTGTGTTTGCCATTACAACTCCATTAGATACACCGTTCTTCTACTCATACCATACTTTGTTCTGTACATACTCACAAACTGAAAATAGGACAAATGTAAGGAATTTGCTTACTCCTTTCTCCAGTTTCTCCCCAACTCTGAAAGTACTCCATTGTTCCTTTTTCAATTATAGAAACGTATGGGTTAAAGCAGACTATTTAAGGCTGCTTTTTAAAATATTTTTCTATTCTAAAAACACCTTCAAAAATCAAGAAAAATAATGTTTACAACATTAAAATACATTTTTATTTTACTCTAGGATACAACAGGTTATTCCAACTACATAACAAAGAAAATGTTTTTAAATTTCAAAAAGAAAACAGGATTTTTAAAACCTAAAATATGTATGGAAACTTAAGACCATCCATTCCATAAACTGATATAACATTTTTTTTTAAATAAGGGCAGTCCTCTACCTGGGCCCTAGAAAATGATATGTCAGGAATCCTACTCATCATCTTCTAATATCCCACCACTTTTTACTCAAGGGCTCACTTTCCTATCCTGGTTATCTTGTAATCGTCAAACCCTACCCAATCAACACTCTCCCAAAAGTCCATTGTACCTCACCATGATTTTATCCTCCTCCATACATGTTCTCATTATATTTCTAGATAGCATTCATCATTGACAGTATCTTCCACAAGTTTAGAACAGCTTGAATAAAATGGTTTTGTTAAAATAACTATTAGCCCTTTGAGAAAATTAAATCTTAAAACTCTAATAAAAAAAAATTCTGTTGATCCCATCACCTCAGGTGCTCTACCAGAGTTGAGTCTGGGACCAGTTCAGTCTTAATTCCCCTCCCCCTTCTTCCCTGGGAACTCCCTGCATTAGCTGTGCACCTTGCTGCCCCTCTCTATCCTGGCCCTGGATAGTACAGTCCTGGTTCTCTGCTCCATACACCACCCAGCACCTGCCTTCCCCCCACCCTTTGTCCTGATGGCCTGGTGCTCCGGGTGAGCATTGGGCCAGAGGCCATGGAACTTAATGGGTCTGCTCTGAGCACATTGGACCCGCCTATCCATGTGGGACCACCTTGAGGCCACACTAACCTCATCTTTGTATGCCATAGCCTCAAGCTCTGCCAGAGGACCACCTTGAGTCCCAATTCCCCTGATCTATGGACCCCATCACCTGGCCACTGCTGGAGGAAAGACCTACAAGAGAGCTTGGATCATTTAAGAGTTGCAGATATCGAACTACTGAACCACCTACAACCACCAGCACAACAGGGTAGAGAGAGAAAGACTCTACCTTCTCCCACTGGAAGAAGCATTGGGAAGATGACATACAAGAAAACACACAACACTAGAAAGACCAGTATGACACCACCAGAATCTAGGGAGGGACTCTATACCAACTAGACCTGAACACACGAAAGCAACGGAAGCAGAAGAGAATAACTTAAGAAATAACTTCATAAAAAGTGATAGAGGCCCTCAAAGATTATATCAGAAAATCCCATAAAGAAATGGAAGAAAATACAAACAAAAAAGTGGAAGAAATAGAGGAAACACCAAACAAAAAATGCAAGAAATGAACAAACCTCTTAAAGAAAATAAGGAAAGCCCCCCCCCCTTAAAAAAAAAAAAAAACAGTCAAACAGATGAAGGAAACAATTAAAACTAGGAACTTAGAAATCCAGCAATAAGGAACTAGAACTTCAAAGCCAGGTATGGTGGCTCAAGTGTATAACCCCAGCATTTGGGAGGTAGAGACAAAAGGATCAGGGGTTCAAGATTATCTTCAGCTAACTGTGGACTAAGAGGCTAGCCTAGACTACAACACATGAAAAAGAAACAAAGGACATTTGAGTTTTAGCTCATTTAAAACCAAATATAAGACAGCAGAAAAGACTCAGTACAATGTTCACCATGCAACCATGGTGGTTGGAACCCCAGCACCCATGTGAAATAGCTCTATGTAGAAGCATTTATACTCCCAGTGCTGGAGATATAGACACACGCTTCCTGGACATCACTTTCACATCAAATGGAGATGAATCAGCAAACTCCAGCTTCAAATAGACTGTGTCTCACACACTAAAGCAAATGTCCATAAAGAAGGACAGCTGGCATCAACCTCTGTCCTCTGCATGCAGGCCCAACACATGCACACATGCATACAGATGCAGAACACCCCCCCCCAACACATACACAATCATACACACAGAGTTAATGAGAGTAGAGAGGATATCTCAAACATAAGTGCTTTAGGAATGAATATAAAATAAGCATATAAAAGTTAATTAGTCTCAAGAGGAACTGAGGAATGGAAAGGAATAACTCCAAAGACACACTGGAAATTGGAGTGTCCCCTTGTAGCACACATTCTTTTCTGGGATATTTTTATCTGGAAATCAAGGGAAAACTAAAACTATATACTTTATATGGTAAAAGATATAATTATAAATGTAATCAGATACTATTTCAAGTTAAACAGGAAAATATAGTGAAACTGTTTTAAGATTTGTTTATTTTTGATGCTGAAGAGTATATATATATATATATATATATATATATATATATATAAAAATTTCTCTGAATTTCTTTAAGTATCTATGGAAACATTTAATAATTCACTATAAGTAATTTATAAAAAGCTAAAGTATACTGAAATAAAAATGAATGCTACCTGGAACGTAAGTCTGTATGCCTCTTACCTTAAAAGATTTTCAGATCAACACATTGCCAATATTTGTGTGTAGAATATGACAAAAGGACATATGATGCCACACAATTTTCAGAGTGATTGAGAAAACGGGATGTTTGTAAACAAAGAATATTGCTACTTTTCCTTCAAGTAATACCAAAACCTATATAACCTATACCATGACATGTAGTTGGAAGATGTTATATAAAGTACATATTTATGCATTTGAAGCTAGCATGGTCTAATTAGTAAGTTCCAGGACAACTAGAAATGAATAGAGTTTAAAAAAAGAAAAATGAGGCATTCTCTGTTTTCTTTTCAAGAATACACATTTATTAAAAAAAACTCCTATTTAGTAGATATGTGTGATCAATTTGTCTCAAATGATACTATTATAAGAAGAAATGATTGTTAAGAACATTGCATTAAAATTAATTTGCTTTCTTCTCTTCTTTAAATCTTTCTTTTAACACTGGATGAATGGAGAGAGAACTAGGAGAAAGAGAAGGGGAGGACAGGACAGCACGTGCAACTAGGAACATTGAGTCAGGATAGGTAAAGAAGACAGGAGAGAGAGAGAGAGACAGAGAGAGAGAGAGAGAGAGAGAGAGAGAGAGAGAGAGACATAAAAGAGGGAGCCATTACTGGTTTTCAGAGAAATCTGAACATAAAGAAAAGCCTAGAGACCTACAAGACTGCCACCAACTAACATTTTGAGCAACAGTGGAAAGGGTACCATAAATGCCCTTCTGGGATAGTGAGATCAACAACTACCTCATCCACCATCATGGAGCCCTCATCTAGTACCTGTTGTAAACAGAATCAAGCACCAATTAGTTAACACTGAGTCGAACTAGAATCCAGATGCACAGAGAGAGGACAAGATCAGCCTGCAGAAAGACATAGATACAGCTGACCTAAACAAGGAGGAGCTAATGGCCTGAGTGATAGCTGGGAGTACAGCATGGGACTGAATCAGACCCCCTGAACATGGGTCTCAGCTAGAAGTCCTGAGCAGTCCCTATGGGACCTCAGACAGTGGAACTAGGATGTATTCCTGGTGCACAAATGAATCTTGTGGACACATCGTCCATGGAGGGATACTCCCTTAACCTAGAGACAGGAGAAAAGTCCTAGGCCCTACTTCAAATGACTTGTCAGATTTACATGACCCCACCTGGATGGCATTGCCCTACATGTGGAATTGGGGTGGGGGAATTGGAGGGGAGGGGAGGGGTTGTCAGTGTGCATGTGAGAGGGGAGGGTAGGTAAGAGGAAGGGAGGTATGGTTGAAGGGAGGGAGAGAGGGGGAACTGTGATCGACATGTAAAATAAATCAATAAATAATAGTAATAAATGTCCTATTTGTTAAATATGTGTGATAAATTTGTCTCAAATGATTGTTAAGAATATTGCAAAAAAAATTACTTTGCTTTCTTCTCTTTTTTTTATTTCTTTGAATTAACACTGGGTCTAAGATAATATGCCCTTTACCACTGAGCTAACTTCTAAACACCCTTTTCATTTTGTTTCTCACAAACAAAGTTTACAAAGTGAGTATAATTGCACATGACTAGAATCTCAAATTTTGGATGTGGAAGCAGGTCAATCTAGAGTTTAGGACCAGACACAGCTACACATTGGGTTTGAAACTATCCTGGTATACCTGAAAACTCTTCTCAGAAAACAAATAAAAACTATAAAACACAAAAACCATTACAATTTAGATATAATAAAGGTAGGACTTTTTTAATTTGGCTTTAGAAAGTGATGCCACCATATCAATATCTAGGAACCAAATTGGAAATCTATTGTATTTTTCCAGTGAATATATCCCCTTTTTACCTTTTTCCAAATTATCATAAATCAAATATAATTCATATAGTTAAAAATATCACAGTACTTCATCTTAAGTGTGAGCTTTTCAGAAATGCCACACAGGCTTTCTTATTCCCATACAGAAAATGAATTGCTGTTAAGGTTAAAGAGATGGAGTAGACAGAAAAAGAAATTTATGAACTTCTTGAACTTCACATTATGAGTTATCTGATTACAAAGCATAACTGAGAACACAAGTACTGCATAACATGACAGTAAGTCCCCAAGTGTTTCATGTGTGTCCTGGGAGCTCTTCCAACTCACGTGTCAGGAACATGAAGTAAAAGTGTGAACTGAGCCTCCATTCCACGGGACCCATTTCATAAAGCAACTTCTGATTGTCATTACAGAACACGTAGAAATTCCCTAAACTTAGCATTATGGAAGAACTCCCGACTCAGTAAAATACATCCATTGGATATGATCTTCCATACCCTGAGCAGAGAGGAGTTATGGATTATTTCTGAGCCCACTTCCTTGAAAGCAATGGAGTGTGCACTATGGAAAAGGTAGTGCAATGTAGGGGGGTGTTGGGAGGTAACCCCTGGCTCTGTGCCAGACAGTGAATACATTCAAAAACAGTGTGTGTATGTGTGTGTGTGTGTGTGTGTGTGTGTGGGTGTGGGTGTGTGGGTGTGTGTGATAGAGAAACTGATGCACAGATCACTCAGTCGAAATATTAGAATAAAGATATTTTCTAATGTACTCACATTGATTTTTAAATGTGCTTTCAGTGTTTTCTTTCACTAATACAAGAGGGAAATCCTTAAATATATATACATTTTACGGGAAGTTTAGACACATAATAGCACAGTCATGTTACAGGCTATGATAGAGCAGATGTTCTAGGAAGCAAAAAATCATTATATAAATACTGTAATCCCAAGATAGATGGACTGAGTTCGGTGTAAAACACAAAACCAAACTCATATTGTCTGCAGTGACCTCAGATGTAGAAGTAAATTGTGTCTGACTTGAGTTAAAAAGCCCTGATTACTTTTTTCAAATGAAAATGTAATGTATATCAGGTGGCACATCTGATACCATTAAGTATATCACATCCACATGTATTATCATCAATTAATTTATATAGTTTCATTAAAAATAAGAGCCACATAAGGAGAATTTAGAAAGTTTGGTTAAAAAAAATCTTAAATGTCTATCAGACACAGCTTAAAAACTATTAAAACTACTGCTTATTTTCCAGAATGTTCATATTTAAGCTTCTAAAGTTGCAGCATAAAATACGAAGTCAGGGACAAACGTGTTACATCACTTCTATTCATAAATAACTCAGAGCCACGAGGCTACAAACAATATAACAATAAAACACCAAACAGGCAAGTCATTTAAGAAAAGCAAACACACTTAGAAAAGAGAGTGCTGTGTATTATCAAAGCATGGGCACTGTCAACCAAAGTAACACAATGAAAGTAACACTACGACCAGCTTCTTCACATCAAACAGAGTACTGAGGGACACTGATCACAGGGACACGGTTATTGCAAGTTGATGCAGGTGAAGGCACAGTTCCAAGAAGGACAAGTTTCTCTCAGACAAGTTTTTGGAATACGAAGAAAAAATACAGTGACTTAAGAAATTTCTCTCCAGAGAAATAAATAAGTCTCTGCCAACACTTGGACCAGGACACCTCCTGGCACATGTAATCACACAGATGATTCCAGAGACAACCCTTTCTTCAAACAGGTATCTTCACTTCTCAGCTGACACAGTCTGGTTTATATGGGGTCAATACATAGAGCAAGGAGGGAGGAAGCAGGAGTCACCCAGTGGTAGTCTCTTCAAAGACAGAACCCTTTGACCTTCCCTTTTGCTGAAGTAGTCCTTCTCTCCAAAGGCATCTCAAAAAAACAAGCTGTTGATTCATATAAGGTCCCTCACAGAAGAGGGACCTTACATATAAGGTCCCCCACAGCACATGGGAATTGGGGGGGCCATGAATGGAGAGGGAACTAGGAGAAAGTGAATAGGAGGATAGGAAAGCATTGCAACTAGGAAGATTAAGTCAGGGTAGGGAAAGAAGACAGGAGAGAGAGAGAGAGAGAGAGAGAGAGAGAGAGAGAGAGAGAGAGAGAGAGAGAACATAAAAGAGGGAGCCATTATTTGTTTTCAGAGAAAACTGAACCTACAGAAATGTCTAGAGACTTGCAAGACTGACTCCAACTAACAATGGAAAGGTTACCATAAATGCCTTCTGGGATAGTGAGATCAACAACTACCCTATCATCATCAAGGAGCCCTCATCTAGTACCTGTTGTAAACAGAATCAAGCACCAATTAGTTAACACTGAGTCGAACTAGAATCCAGATGCACAGAGAGAGGACAAGATCAGCCTGCAGAAAGACATAGATACAGCTGACCTAAACAAGGAGGAGCTAATGGCCTGTCTGATAGCTGGGAATACAGCATGGGACTGACTCAGACCCCCTGAACATGGGTCTCAGCTAGAAGTCCTGAGCAGTCCCTATGGGACCTCAGACAGTGGAACTAGGATGTATTCCTGGTGCACAAATGGATCTTGTGGACACATCGTCCATGGAGGGATACTCCCTTAACCTAGAGACAGGAGAGAAGTTCTAGTCCCTACTTCAAATGACCTGTCAGATTTATATGACACCACCTGGATGGCATTACCCTACATGTGGAGTGGGGTGTGATGGGAAGCGAGAGTGGCCAGGGCGCATGTGAGGGGCGAGAGATGTTAAGAAGAGGGAGGTAGGGAAAGAGGGAGGGTGAAGGGAGGGAGGAAGGCAGGTAGAAGGAACAGGGATCAACATGTAAAATAAGTAAGTAAATAAATAAACAAATAGAAGACAACCTGTTATTGTAGCTCCTGCAATGGGTCAGAGACCCTTACTGAGTCCTTGGGAGTCCTCTGACCACCCCTACTCCTTATGCTTTTAGAGATGCAGGTGAAGTGTAGGGCTGGTGATGGGGTCCTCAGTCTAGAGCTCTTTCTTGCCCGTATCCACTGACACCCTCTGTGCCAGCCAAGAGCTTTCGGCCAATGGACCCGTAACTCTTCTTTCACAGCATCTCAGGTACACTGTGACAGGTGTGGAGTCCCTGAGCTGTAAGCAACATCCCAGACATTGGGCTGCCATTTGATCTTGTCCACTGTGTCCTTTGCCTTACAGAATTTTCTCAGTTTCAGGAGATCCTATTTATTAATTTTCAATCACACTGTCTGAGCTACTGGAGTTATGTTCAGGAAATAGTCTCCTGCCACAAATTGTTCAAGGGCACCTCCTACTTTCTCTTCTAAGAGATTCAGTGTGCCTGGATTTATGTTGAGGTCTTTGATGAATTTGTATTTGAGTTTTGTGCATGGCGAAAGACATGGGTCTATCTGCAGTCTTCTACACACCATCATCCAGTTGTGCCAGCAACTTTCCTCCTTCCACTGTACACTTGTAACTGTTTTGTCAAAAATCAGGTGTTCGTAGGTGTGTGGGTTAATATCATGATTTTCAGTTCAATTCCATTGGTCTACCTGTATATTTTTGTTTCAGTACCAGGCTGTTTTCAGGACTATAGCTCTATAGTAGAGCTTGAAGTCAGGGATCGTGATGCCCCCTGAAGTACCTTTATTGGAAAGGGTTCTTTTGGCTATTCTGGTTCTATCATTTTTACATATAAAGTTATTATCCTTTCAATATCAGTGAAGAATTGTGCTGGGATTTTAATGGGGATTGCATTGAATCTGTAGATTGCTTTTGGCAAGATTGCCATTTTTATTATGTTTATCCTAGCTATCCAAGAGCATTGGAGAACTTTCCATTTTCTGGTATCTTGTTAATTTCTTTATTTGAAAAAACAAAATTCTTATTATATAGGTCCTTTACTTGTTTGGTAAGCATTACCCCAAGATACTTTATGCTGTTTGTGGCTATGGTACAGGGTGATGTTTCTCTGATTTCTTTCTCAGCCACTTTGCCATCTGTATATAGTAAGGCTACTGATTTTTTTTTTTTTTTTGGTTATCTTATTCCTTTAGCTAGAAATTTAAGTACGATATTGAAGAGATATGGAGAGAGAGGGCAGCCTTGTCTTGTTCCTCATTTTAGAGGAATCCCCTTAAGCTTCTCTCTATTCAGTTTGATGTTGGCTGTTGGTTTATTGTATAATGCTTTTATTATGTTTAGGTATATTCCTGTTATCCCTGATCTCTCCAAGATCTTTATAATGAAAAGTTGTTGAATTTTGTCAAAGGCTTTTTCAGCATCTAGCGAGATGATCATGTGTATTTTCTTTTTCAGTTTGTTTATATGGTGGATCACATTGATAGATTTTCATATGTTGAACCATCCCTGCAACCCAGGGATGAAGCATACTTGGCCAGGTGGATGATTTCTCTGATGTCTTCTTGGATTCGATCTGCCAATATTTTATTGAGTAATTTTGCATCAATGTTCATGAGGGTTATTAGTCTGTAGTTCTCTTTTTTTAGTTGTGTCTTGGGTACCAAGGTAATTGTGGCATCATAAAACTTGTTTGGTAATAATCCTTCTGCTTCTATTGTGTGGTACAACTTGAGGAATATTGTTATTAGCTCTTCTTTGAATTTCTGATAGAAATCTGAACTGAATCCATCTGTCCCTGGACTTTTTTCTTTTGGTTTAGAGGCTTTTGATGACTACCTCTACTATATTAGGTGTTAAAGGTCTATTTTAGGTATTTATCTGTTCTTGATTTAATTTTGGTAAGTGATAGCTATCCAGAAATTTGTTCATTTCCTTTGAATTTTCCAATTTTGTGGATTACAGGATTTCCAAGTATGACTTTAAAAATTGTCTGGATTTAGTCAGTGTCTGTTGTTATATCCCCCTTTTTGTTTCTGATTTTGTTAATTTACATGATCTCTCTCTGATTTTGGTTAGTTTGGATAAAGGTTTGTCTTTGTCTATCTTGTTGCTTTTCTCAAAAAACCAACTTTGTTGCATTGATTGTTTTTTTTTTTTTTTTTTTTTTTTTTTTTTTTGGTATAGTTTTCCTGACTTCTATTTTATTGATTTCAGCCCTCAAAGTGATTATTTCCTGGCATCTACTTGTCTGGGGTAGTTTGTTTCTTTTTATTCTAAGGTTTTCAGTTGTGCTGTTAATTCTTTTATGTGACTATCCTCTGCTTTCTTCATATGGGCACTTAGTGCAATGGACTTCCCTCATAACACTGCTTTCAAGGTGTCCCATAAGCTTGGGTATGTTGTGTCCTCTTTTTCTTGAATTCTAGGAATTCCTTCAATTCTTTTTGTACTTGTTCTTTGACTCAGGTATACTTTGTTACATTGCCAAGTATGTGGTCTATTTTATACAAGGTTCCATGTGGAGCATAGAAGAATGTATATTCTTTTGTGTTTTGTTACAATGTTCTACAGATGTCTGTTAAACCCAATTGAGTCATATCTTCTGTTAGTTCTTTTCTTTTCTTTTTTTTTGTTTGTTTGTTTTTTTGTTGTTAAGTTTCTGTCTAGTTGTTCTGTCTAGTAGTGAGAGTAGGCTGTTGAAGTCTCCCACTATGAATGTGTGAGGTTTTATGTGAACTTTGAGTTATAGTAGTGTTTCCTTTATGAATTTAGGTGACTTTGTATTCAGGGCATAGATGTTCAGAATTGAGATTTTGTGCTGATGGATTTTTGCTGTGATGTATACAAAATGACTGTCTTCATGTCTTTTGATTGATTTTGTTTAAAGTCTAACTTGTTAGATATTAGGACAGCTACACCTGGTCTGTCTTTGATGTTTAGATGTGTTTTTAGTATGCAGCAGAAGGATGGATTCTGTCTTCATATGCATTATATTAGCCTGTGACTTGTTATAAGTGAGTTAAGACCATTAATGATGAGGGAAAGTAAGGCACATTGATTGTTAGTGCTTGTGTGTTTGAGTTGTTGGTGCTGGTATCATTAATATATTTGCCCTTCTTTACCCTTGTGTTCTGGTGAAGTGGGATTATTTATTGTCTATGTCTTTGTGAGCATAGTTAACTTCCTTGGGTTGTAGTTTTCCTTCCAAAACTTTTTGTAAGGCTGGATTTGTAGATATGTATTATCAAAATCTGGCTTTTTCATTAAATATCTTGTTTTTTCCATCTATAGTGATTGAAAGTTTTGATGGGTATAGTAGCCTGGGCTGGCATCTGTGAAGTCTTAGTACTTGTAGAATATCTGTTCAGGACGTCTGGCCTTGAGAGTTTCCATGGAGAAGTCAGGTGTAATTTTGATAGGTCTGCCTTTATATGTTACCTGGCCTTTTTCCTCCAATGATCTTAATATTCTGTCTTTATTCTTTATTTTAGGTTTTTTATTATGGGTTGAGGTATCTTTTTTTCTTTAGTTCAGTCTATTTGGTGTTTGATATGCTTCTCGTACTTTCATGATCATTCCCTTCTACAGATTGGGAAAGTGTTCTTCAATGATTATGTTGAATATGTTTTCTGTACCTTTGAACTGGGCTTCTCCGCCTTCTTCTAGCCCTATTATTCTTAGGTTTGGCTTTTTCACCGTATCCCACATTTCTTGGATGGATTTAAATTTTCTTTGATCAATGAATCTATTTCCTCTAGTTAATTTATTACCTTGGATTCTCTCTTATGTTCTGATAGTTATGCTTATGTCTGTAGTACCTGATGGTTTGCCCAGTTTTTCTATTTTCAGCATTTCTTGCTTTTTTTTTTTCTTGTCTCTGTTTCAGTTTTCAAGTCTTGAACTGTTTCCTTCACCAGCTTGATAGTATTTTCTTGGCTTTCCTTATTTTAAGAGATTAGTTCATTTCTTGCATTTTTTCCTTGGTCTTTCCCTATATTTCTTTCAATACTTGGTATGTTTTTTTCTTCTATTTATTTAAGGGATTTTTTTCATATTGTATTTGTCTCATATTGTCATATTTTTATGAAAATATTTTTTATTCATTCTCTTCTGCTTCATCTGCTTTGAGGTGTTCAGGTCTATTTGCAGTACAGTCCCTAGATTCTGGTGGTGTCATGCTTGTCTTTCTATTGTTATGTGTTTTCTTGTATTGCTGTCTTCACATTGCTTCTTTCAGTGGGTGAAGGTGGAGTTTTCTCTCTGTGTCTCTATGCTACTCCCCCCAGTGGGCTTAGGTGAGTCAGTAGTGTGATGTCTGTAGTGCTGGGTGTTCAAACTCTCTAGGAGGTCTGTCCTAGTCAGAGGCTCTGCTATGGAGGTGAAAGATCAGGTTGTTCCATTGGGGCTAAGTATCTAGTGTGCTCAGAGCTGATCCAGGAGTTTCCCTTAGGAGGCTCGATTGTTTGCCCCATTGCCCCGACCTGAAGCCACGATCCACTCATACTGTTACCCTTCTTTTCTTAATCACTTCTTCACACTTATTTTCTTACAGCAAGAAGAAAAGTGCCTGGTCTATAACATAGTCTTTACTCCAATAGCTATATTATTTCACATCCTCTCAAGTGTGTGAGTATGCCTCTCACTGTACAACCTAGCCTGTTTCATGCTGTACTTTTGAAAATATCCTCAATGAAGTGCAATTCTATCCTGGTGTAGTTTCAGTGTACATGGTTCTGATACATTTTTTCACATGCTTGCTTTCCATATGTATATCTTCCTTTGAAAGCATCTATTCAGATAAATGCTTATTTAAATAGGAGTTTTCATTCTGATGTTTGAATTCTGTATATATTCTGGACAGCAGTCTTTCATTTAATGAAAAGTTTTCAAATTGTTCCTTTGCACTACATTATACACTGTTGACCGAAGACTAGGCGCTGCAAGTTTCTACATTTTTTAGTAAAACAACACTGGAGTTGGTGATACATCTTGTTGGTTAAAGCACTTGCCCACAAGTGTACAGACCTGTATGCAGATGGCCAGAACCCATCTAAAACCACGGCAGCACACAGCCATGGAGAGTGAACATCTATAAACACACAGTACATATAGCTTTCTGTATTCCACTATAAAAAAACAAAACAAAACAAAACAAAACAAAAAAAAAAACAGGAAACCATTTTGCAAACAAGATGGGAAGTAAGGAACAACACTACTGATTTTCCAAACCTTCATTGATTCTCCCAAATCCTGGGATCACATCCTTGAGTCACCACACCCAGCTAATACTCAGCTCTTCTATTACAAATGAGATCCTCCCTGGAGACTTCAAAGCTGTGCTGTCTTTAAAACTAAAGATGTAGCAAGAGCCCTCACTAGACCTGATGAACACTCCTCTCTAACAGGATCATTAGAAGCCACACCTAATGAAAAGTGGGAAAACAACCCTTTGGCACACAGAAGTAAAACCCAGCTTATCTACAGTGAGGTGAAAAGGGAAGCCCTATACTTGTGCACAGCACACCCAGCAGACTGGCACCTTGTCTGAGAACACCAGCTGTTGGTGGAAGAACACTTACACCTTGCTAGTGAATGCCAAACTGATAGGATTATTTTTCCACACATTTGGGGAAAGGCACAGTAGTGCATACCTGTCACACCAGAAAGTGGGAAAGTAAAGAAAAAAGGACCAGAGACTGAAGGCCATCCTTGGTAAAAACAAAGCTTAAGCCAACCTGGGTACATGACAAGCTGTCAAATAAAAACAAAACATTGGGCATCACTAAAAAAATTAAAGCTACACAACCCATGATCTGGTGATTCACTTCCTAGGAGGCTGGGAAGATGTCTCTGTGTGTTAGAAATCTCAAAGGACTGTTGGTAACAGCTTTGACTCCAACACCAAACCCAATAAACAACCAAAGGTTTAGACACATAATTTTACATATAGTTAAAGAGATAACTCTTCATAAGAGAAGATAACTTACAGAGAGCTATAGAAATTTGGAGGAATCTCATAAAAATGAGACACATGATATACACTTATTGATAAAGTAAAAAGCTAGGAAAACATAGAAACATATACAGTCTAAGAATTTATAAACTGGTAGGTAAACAAAAGCCAAAAAAAAAAAATCAGGAAACAATTACCTAAGTTTCTAAGGAATAAATTGTGGCAAGCTTTTGGGTTTTGGGATAAGGGAAAGTTCCACTTGACAGGTAAGTAATGTCCGCACATATTTATTATATAATCTGTTATAGTGTACATTTGAATTTTGTAATATTCTGTATGGATATTATACATTACCTTTGTGTAAGAGAAGAATAAAAAATGAACAGCTACCTTTTTTTTTTTATTACCCTGGAATGCCCTTATTTTACACAGATATCTTGAGAGGATAAAAGACTTATCTCAAAAAAAAAAAAAAAAAAAAAACTTTACAATAAATATAAACCCATGGAGCTGATCCATATTAACATAACGTCTTTTTATTTAAAATAAAATATAACTATTTACAAACAACTTGACAACTATTAACCCTATTAATAATAATATTGATCATGTCCTTGTGTAATGGGATAATTTGTGTGAGTAGAAACATTTTTAGGGGACAACAAACTGAATACTCGCAGCTGGCTGGGGAATCACACCAGCAGGTTTGCACCAACTTTGACTTAAGTCAGCGATTCTTCTTCTCCAGTCTTCTTCTCCTGATATTGGTTTGTGTGTGTAAAGATTGATCTTCAGCTAAGAAAATCCTTCCGTCTGTTTTCTGGAGACATTCCATACCTGTTTCATTTTCAATGCCCTGTAACAAAGACAAATGGAAAATACCGTGATGAGGGGGGGTAGAGATAATGGAACTAACAACCAGGAAGTCTGAATAAGAAAGAATAGAATGAACATGGTAATTTTGTTCATTTGTGGGAGGGGGGTTTTGAGATAGGATTTCTCTGTGTAGACCTGGCTGTCATGGAACTAGTTTTTATAGACCAGGCTGGCCTTGAATTGACACACATGCATGAGCCTCTGCTTCTTGAGTGCTGGGATTAGAGGTGTGTGCTACCACAGCCCAGTGGTATATTTTTGTCCTCAAAACTTTTCAAAATGCTTTTGTCCAAACCAAGAAAAACATAACATCTGTGAGGTTGAGGGTCTATTGCAGACAGATGGGAATTACTTTGTATATATGCTGTGATAATCCTAGAAAGCAGGAACATTCTTGTTTTTATTAGTCTTTTACTTATTTTTTGGGTTTGTCTTCTGACCTGCAGGGCATGTGGTAGTCAGAGAATAATCTGTGGGGATTGGTTTACTCTTCCTACCATGTGGGTTTCAGGGGTCAGACTGAGGTTGTCAGGCTTGGCAGCCAACATTCTACATAGCCATAATACTCTTGGCAAGAGAAAGGAACATTACTATGAAATGTAACATAGAAAACTTACATAATTTTTCAACAAATGTCCTTTCCAGGAAAATGAAAAGTGGTACTAGTAAGTCCTCTTACTAGTTACTTGGCTCCCTTGAAACAGAGTATAGGCTAGTTTATCCTGTGTTTTTTAATCAGAAAACAAACAATCAAAAGAGCAAAGCCCTCCTAAAACAATTTTGTACTCATTTAAGATTTAAGCCAATCCTCATGAATCTCCCCAGCTAGCTTGCCCACATGGTTAGGAAAAATCTGACTAAAGGCAAGCTACAGGAGGCATTTCAGAACAATCATTTCTACAACATTCTACTGTACTATCTATGAATCTTATATAAAGAGAAGAATGTTTCCAAGGATACTTTTCACTCTGCCATTCTTTCTTTGAAGAGGACATTTCTATCCAACTGCAAACTGATCGCCCTGTTCAGTGTGGGGACGACACTGGCTAAGCTAACTGAGAGGTTTTCTCACCAGTCCCTTGACGACCACTGAGACTGTACCAGTTATACTGCCAGGGCTTGGAGGTTCAGACAGATGAGCCCTGCAGCTCCATTCTCCTCCAGTGCCTTCACCTCCCAATGCTAGTACTGCTTCCAACTTTTGTCCTCCTACTCTCCAGGCTGTCAAAGTTGGGCTCAGTTGTCCCGCGGGCCAGCATGTTAGTGATATCTCTTGCTCTGCCCCATCTCTAGCACATTTCAGAATGGACTGAGCTCTAGTCTATGCACATGGCCTGAGAGCAGATGGGTGTTGTAGGCCTACCTATATGTTGTACATTAGTCATTTCCCCTCCACATAGACAGCGGTATTAATGTGCTGAAGATAGATGACACCATTGTAAAGTAGTGAGACATGACTGAGCTGTCTAGCCCAAGTAGTTAGGCTGTTAACATCTTCCTTACTGACTCATTCTCATCGGTCCCAAACCAGGTCTGCAAATCTAGAGCACGGAGGAAGTGGAAGAATTTAAGCGTTGCTTCATGGTGGTCTGCCATAGGTGGAAATCCAGTGGTCTTGGGCCACAGTGAACAGTGTTTCCATGACGCTGATTTCACATATGAGCTATTTTGTCAGGGAACTTTTTCCATCTCTCACTATGACTGAGCTTCTAGGACATATCCACAGGGGTCGCTTGGGCTGGAAATAGGTTCTTGATCCCACATAGGTTTGTTCTAGTGTCTTTGGAAATATCAGTGCTCTTGACCTCTGAGTGCTGGCTAGGGCTCTGGTCCTTTCTTCAGTGATGATACTTTGGAGGCACTGGCAGTAGGAGGGAAGGTCTCCTCTTACCAGTAAAACCTCAATTCTTCCTCTTCATGTACTGTGTGTTTTTCTTGCAAGACATAGTCCTGCTAGGCCTGGAGGTTGCCTCCATCTCACCATAGAACAACACTCCAGACCTAAATATAGGAATTTCATCCAAACAAAGAATTCACACGAATGCAGGAGCATTCAGGATGTGGCTGTATCTCTCTTTAATGCACAGAATAAAGAGAGCAATGACCTGGTCTTCTCTGAATGCAGATGAAGATCACAGTTCTGTTGCTAGCCACTTGAAGAGTGGAGATCCAGGATGTTTTCCTGTGTGGCATGCACGGTCCCAAGAGCTTTTATAGAAGATATGACAACTGCTCCATGAAGAACCATGGATCACCTCGAGGACCTGGGATTTTGGGGAATCGTGAACCCGGTTCAAAAGATGGCCTGTTCTGCTTCCCCTCAGTAGGAAGATCATGGCACTGAAACAGATTTCCTATGCATAAGTAAATATGGTGAGTGTTTGTATCTGTATATGTGTGTGTGTGTCTGTGTGTGTGTGCGTGTGTGTATATATGTGTTTGTTTGTCTCTGTGTGTGTATTTGTTTCTCTTTTTCTGTGTGTGTGTCTCTAACAATAATATATGAAATGAGACCTCAAACTGAAAAGTAAGAAGGGCATATGCAGGAGACCTGTATTTGAAAAAGGAACATAGGAGGTTAAGTAATGTGTTAATCAAAATGATGTAAGTCTAGACATTTAAATTGGTAACATACTTGTGCTAAGAAAAAAAATGCAAGTCTTTAGATAGGTTAAATCTTTTCTCCTTAATAGTCAGTTACCAAAACTCATCTATAAAAATGACAGTTAAATATATAAGGGTATTTAAATCTTTAATAAAAAAGAGAAGAAATGTCATACCTCTGTGATAAAGGTGACGTGCTCATGTATGTAATTTCCATAGTAAACTGTTCCCTCTGCATCACATCTGTTTAATATATGTGGACTAATACTAAGTATAAACAAAGATGGTGGTTGATGTTACTAAAGTTTTTGACCCATTTTACAAATGTTATAGCATATATACATATAGTGGGAAAGGGGGAAACAAGAAATGATACAGCAAGGCTAACAGATTCTATAACATAAGTCACATTTTTGTTTACATTTTATATTTAAAATTAATGTAATAGAGTATTTTTGTAGATCAACAGATACACTTTACACCATTTTATAAAGTACCTTAAGATATGCAAACCAACATTAGTTTTATAAAGTTACTAAAATACATTATCTAGTGGAAAGACCCCGTTATCTCAATTTTATTAAAACATATTTAAGACACACACAGACACATGCATGCACGCCCCCCCACACACATGCCCACACATACAAAACAACAACAGACAGAGTGATCACCATCAGCAGGAATGAGGACAAGGACAGGAAGATAAGTTTCCCTTTGACATAGTGACTTTTGAACTTGCTGTTTTTCAGCTCTTCTTCGTGTTTTCTTTCACATATTTGTCTTTTACATTGTCCTACAAGCATTCATTAATTTCTATTTTCATGAAATGCTTTGTATGCATAATAAAAATAAAGCAACATGAACATTTAGGAAAACAGGAGAAGAAAAGGAAAGAAACCTGTAATTTTCATATTTAGGAAATATAATTAACCATTCCCCAATCACATGTATCCATACTGCCTTCTTTGTTCCAGTCTCCATTTGAATTTTCCAATTTCTTTTTTCTGTTGTTCTACGTTTCTTTCTCCTGTTCCTTCTTACATTTTGTTCTGTCTAAAACTGGCCATATAAAAATGATGTCATTGCCTGGCTTTACCACACAGCTTCTGATGTCATCTAGCCCTTTTCAAATATTCAGTAATATAAACAATGTTACAATGTCAAATAATACAAAGATATCTTTGATGCTTGGATTCTTATTTCTCTATGATAAAAGATTTATTGCTTTTTAGTGCAATATCCAAAATCCTGATATTTCCTGGGCAATGTCTTTATTTGTAAGCTTTATTGGGATTTATCCCTAATTGAAAAAGACGAGTTTGGTTAACACTGAATTCACTGCTAACTTTTAGATGTGATATATCCAGTGGTCCCTTTCTATCTGATTTCATCGTTTATACAAATGAAGTCAAGTTTCATAATCTCTAGTAAAAACATGGGGTCATAGTATGTCTTCTTTACTGCCAACAACATGTCTACCATATGTTATTGGTAGTTGGGGTGTTACATTTTTGCAGTTGTTTTCCTCAATGCTGAATAATAGCTCCCAATAATAAAGATTTTCTACCATTATGTTGGATACATTCTTACTATGCGGAGAGTTGCTTTTGCTGTATAGAAACTTTCAAATTTCATTGTAACTCAAATCATTTTCACAGTCTCTGCTCAATATTCTTCACAATTTCTGCTTATTTAACCCTCACAATCCCAAGGGAGACTATTATTGTCTCTGATGCTTTTAGAAGTTCTGTATCTATTCATGATCACAGACACAGACAACATTTATTGCAGAGGTCAGATGGCTCTAACATTAATGGATTTTCAATCTTAGATATTTGTCTAAGAAGGTTCTGGTGTTTTGAAACTAAGTGTTTCTTAAAGGAAGTTTCTCTTTTTCTCAAACTATTGCAAGTTCAATAGTGCAGAGGATACCAAGTTCTGAATTACAGCTGTAAGAGAGAGTCCAGAGAACTGGTAGTAGCCCCAAAGCACAACAAATAAGCCATCTTTTTTTCCATTCTCAGGACACCTCCCCTTCACTGCCACATTGGGAAAAGTATCTCAAATTCACGATTAATCACTAGTTAATCACTAATGAAAGACTGAAATACTCTGACTACTAAACCCAGATAACATGCTAAAAAAATACGACAGTAGATGTTTAGACATGTCCATCCATGAGCTGGGTATATCAGTTAGCTTGGTAAATACACAAAATTGCATGTGACTCCAAAAATATAATCAAATTATTTCTTATACATATTTTAAAAGAATAATCTAAACTCTAAAAAGTCTCTTGTGCTTTTGATGTATGGGAATATCACAGAAATGCTGGTCTCAAAGAATCTGGGGCTATATGGGATTGTCACAATAATTAAGCAGCTCAAAAGTCTATACATAGTTCTTAAATGAATGAAGAATAAGACAGCTGTCAACAACTCAGTGTCATTGACAAATGTCTATGAATATACAAGTCCTAGAGCAGCAGAGTAGTCAAGGTCATAATAAACCTGCCATTTTCATAACACTAGTTACTAGCTGAGGCATATTTCCAAAGTAAGTTATAAAACAGTCATCAAGGATAGACTGAACTCCTACAATGTAAGGAATTAAAACTCCTTAGAATAAATCAACTTCTTAATAACTCAAGACTTCCCCTTTCTCCTACAGGTTTATGTTTCTCCATCAGAGTCAATACGAATTCATTTAGGGTGACCAAAAACTCTGAACAATGTTTGTGCCTGAGGATTCAAAGGGGTGGTGGTGTTGGACATGTCAGGAAGTGCTGAATCCTTTCCAGGTGGAAGAGAAGTATCAGGCAAATATCTTAAGCAGAAGCAGACTGATATATTGAAGGACTTCAAGAAGGACAATTAGTGTGGGAAAAGTGACTTTGAGTATGTGAGAATAGTCAAGGCAGTCCAGTCATAAGGTCCTGCCATGCAGTACAGAACCACACTAGAGTATGATGGTCTGAAGTTTTAGGAGCAAAATGCTATCCCTGAGATGACTATAAAAAACAGACTCAAAGGAGGGATTAGATTAATTAGTCCATATCAAAAAGCAGGGACAGTGGTATGGTTCCTATGTCCTCTGAAAACAGAGTGAACAGGAATTTGTCATAGACTTCAAGAAAGGTAAGAGGAAAATTGGAGTCAATGCAGGTGAAGAGGGCCAAGAAAGGCTCACATTAAAAACAGACTGGTTTGTTTTAGTCATTGCTGAATGCCTGTATTCCATCACTAAGTGAAAGAAATCCGGTGGAATGATCTGTCTTACATGGCTAGGATAGTGACCATAACAAAGTGGTGAAGACTAGGAAAAGATTACACAACAGACATGCATCCACTGTCTGATTTAATCCTGCAGAATAACATCCTGCTGAAAATGAAGGCAAAATTCCAATGGTAAATGTCTTTGAGTCACATCTAATTCACATATCTAAAAGTTACAGAATGATCTCCTGTTTACGTCTTCTTATGCCTCTGATGAAGGTATATTGTACTGTTAAAATAACCTCCCTGGCGGCCCCACCCCCACCCCAGAACTCCCTGGGGTGGCACCTGATCCCGCTGCTCCTGTGTCTTGTCCCCATCAAGAGCACCCTTGAGCTCTAATACACCCCCCACCCATCCCCACCACAAGCCCGCCACCCCTACCCTATGCCAAACCCTGCCCACTGTCCAGCAGCTGTGGTTGAGCACTGGGACAGAGGGTGGAGCCAACAGTCCACCCTACTTCAAAGACTTCTGGGAGCAACTCTGAACAAAGGAGACCTGCCTATCCACGCGGGACCACCAATAATTTCCACCTGCTTGGTCTCTGAACCCATCCTCAGTCCTCTGCTGGAGTCCCAGGCCCCTCCCAGAGATCTGTCTGTCTCTGCAGGTCCACTCTGAATTCCCGCCAGCAAGAACCTTGACCCCCAAAGCAAGGCCTCTGCTAAAGAAAGAGGCCTCAGCTGGAGAGTCCCAGTTTCCAGTGAGATCCCACTATCCTGCAAAACCTTCCCAAGTTTCAGCTCAGCCTTTGTCCTCTTCTGCCAGCCATTGGCTAGAGGTGAGTCTAGGCCGTCCCAGGGGCAGCATCTGCCCTACAACCTCACACTTCCACCCCGAACTCCCTGGGTTGGCCCTGATCCTGCTGCTCCAGTCTTCTGTTCCCATAGAGAGCACCCTGGAGCTCTGATACAACCCCCACCCATCCCTATCGCGAGCGGCCCCCCCCTACCCTGAGCCATACACTGTCCCACTGTCCAGCCGCTCTGGTTGAGCACTGGGACAGAGGATGGAGCCAGTCCACCCCTATTTTGGAGGCTTTGGAGCAACTCTAAACAAAGAAGACATGCCTATCCACGCGGGACCACCCATAATTTCCACCTGCTTAGTCTCTGACCCCACCTCCTGTCCTCTGCTAAGGTCTTTGGGTCCCTCCCAGAGATCCCCCCTTATCTCTGAGGGCCGGATCCTGAGTTCCCTCCAGCAAGAACCTTGGGTTTCAAAGCATGGGCCTCTGCTAAAGAAAGAGGCCTCAGCTGGGAGAGTGCCAGTTTCCACTGAGATCGAACTATACTGCAGAAACTTCCCGGTTTCAGCTCAGCCTTTGTCCCTTCTCCTCCAGCCACTGGCTAGAGTCCCATTGGGGTTCTAGTGGCATCATCTACTGGATCCTCAGCCCTGACCCCATCCTTGGGTCCCTGTCTAAGGAGAGACCTCTAGAGAGCTTGGAAGTCCAGCTCTACAGATATTGAATCTCTGACCCACATAGGCCTACCAGGGAAGTGACCAGAGAAAGGAAGAGACCCCCCCCCCCAAACAACTACTGGAAGAAGCTAAGGGAAGACACCTGAAAGATAAGCATGACACCACCAGAATCTAGAGAATCTACAAAAACTAGAATGGAACACAACAACAAAGCAGAGGAAGCAGAAGGGAACAACTTGAAAATTACCATCATAAAAAATGATAGAGGCCCTCAAAGAAGATGGAGGAAAAATCCCTTAAAGAAATGGAGGAAAAACAAACAAAAGAGTGGAAGAAATGAATGAATTCCTTAAGGAAAGCAAAGAAAGTACAGAAAGCCAAAAAAAAAAAATTTATGCAGGTGAGGTAAACGGTTCAAAACTTGAAAACTGAAATAGAGGAAATAAAGGCAACACAAACCGAAGAAATGCTGGAAATAGAAAAGCTGGGCAAAAAAAATTGGGAACAACAGACGCAAGCATAACCAACAGGTTAAAGAGATGGAAGAGAGAATCTCAGGCGCAGAAGATAAACTAGAAGAAATAGATTCATTGACCAAAGAAAATCATAAATCCAATAAATCCTTAATAGAAAACATCCAGTAAATGTGGGACACCATGAAAAGGCCAAACCTAAAAAATAGGCATAGAGGAAAGTGAGGAAGCCCAGCTCAAAGATGCTGAAATCATATTCAACAAAACGAGGAAAACTTTCCAATCTAAAGAAGGACATGCCCATGAAAGGTCAAGAAGCAAACCGAACACCAAATAGGCTGGACCAAAGAAAAAAGACCCTCAACATATAATAATCAAACACCTAGATTTCAGAATAAAGAAAGAAAATTAAGAGCAGTGAAGGAAAATGGACAGGTAACATATAAAGAAAGACCTATAAAAATTACACTTGACTTCTCCATGGAAACCCTCAAGGCCAGAAGGTCCTGGATAGATGTTCTAAAAGTATTAAGAGAACACAAATGCCAGCCTAGGCTACTATATCCAGCAAAACTCTCTAATCACACCTATGAACACCTGAATATCGACAAAACAGCTAAAATTATATAATGGGGCCAGGACAGCATCTTCAAAATTGGTGCTAAGACAATTGGATGAGGGTGTAGAAGACTGCAGATAAACCCATGTCTGTCATGCACAAAACCCAAGTCCAAATGGATCAAAGACTTCAACATCAAACAAGCCACATTGAACCTCTTAGAAGAGAAAGTAGGAGGTACCCTTGAACAACTTGGTATAGGAGCCCACTTCCTGGAACATAACTCCAGGGGCACAGACACTGAGAGAAACAATTAATAAATGGGACCTCTTTCAAACTTAGGTAACTTCTGTAAGGCACAGGACACTTTCCACAACACTCAACGGCAGCCCACAGACTGGGAAAAGATTTCACCAATCCTATATCCCACAAAGGGCTGATCTCCAAAATATACAAAGAACCCAAGGAACTAGTCAACAAAACACCAAATAACCCTATTAAAAATGGGGTACAGAACTGAAAAAAGAATTCTCAATAGAGGGAAATCAAAAAGGCTTTTGAAAGACACTTTTAAGAAAATGCTCCACATCCTTAGCTATCAGGGAAATGCAAAATCAAAACAACTTTGAGAA